>NC_134276.1:21408889-22081389 GCF_949628215.1 Phalacrocorax aristotelis | reverse complement strand
TGCATGCTCTAGGGGACTGCTTTCCTCTTCTATGTCACCTTTTTTTTGAAAGCAAATCCATTTTTTGATCCCAGAGGGACCCAGGGGACTGTCCGTAAAATAAGAAAGTCTCCCACTTCAGGATAATTTTAACTATGCCAGGCATACATGTACAAATATGTTAGTAGAAGGGACTGTTCACTGAAACCTGAAGCATAGCCTTAAGTGAGGGAGGATGTCCAAGTGGCTCCGGAGCTCTCTGTGACAAGAAAAAATAGTTTTATTTTTCTACTCTGTTGCAACATCTGTGCATGTGCCACAGAAATAATTTGCGCTGGGACTTGTGAAAGTACTGGCTGCCTAAGGAAGCAGAGTGCCTACTGCAATCCATGCCAATTACCTTGATGGCTGGAAGAATGAAATTCGGCACAGGTAGCTGTGGCAGGTGCAAGTAGGGACAAGGGATTGTAAGAGGATGCAGAAGTCTGCCAGCTTCTGTCTCACTCGTGTGCACTGAAGGTCCACCATGGATTAGCAAAGATTCACCTAGCCTGGCACTCTTCTGGCCCAGAGAGGGCAACAGGGAGGAGGAACAGAGAAAGGTAGCATGGATACTTCCCAGAACGGTCTCCCTACTGGCACTGATTCACGGCTTAGAGATGTCAGAGAGTTGAGCACTTGGTGAAATGTCAAACATCCTGCTACAGCCTAAGGTCTGCAGGAATCTTACCTGTGCCCTTTATTATTTCAGGGTGCTGCCCACAATATTTATGTTAAATATGCAAAACAGACATACAGCCGCCTGCCAGCCTGTGCCTGGGAAGCTGATTAAAACTAAAGGAGCTTGTTTTGACACAGTCATCTCCCAAGTAGTGCTTATGAAAAGTGAGGACTTAACTGGGATGATTTCTATAGGCAGGTACAGTAAGAACATACTAGTGCTCATTGGCGGTGCTGAAAGGATGAAGTGCACCTCAGTAAAGGAGCCTGGTCAGTGCGTGACACTGGTAAATGACTGACCAGTGTAGCTGTGACGCCTTCTAATAAATAAGCCATTTGACTGGAAGAAAATTTACAGTGAAACACACTTAACCACGGCACTTTCAGGACCATTGCATGCCTCCTTCAGAAATCATTTATAGATCTCTTGATTCTGTTATTTATTCACAAAAAAGGGGAAGTAAACTTGTTGGTCTCTTCAAATCTAAAGAGATTTCTGTATTTGCCATCTGCTAGCCCAGGCTTTTGCTGCGTGTCACTCACACCAGTTGCAATAAGCTGAGAGATTCAAGAGGGTATTTCTTGTTTACCTCCCTGGAAACATAAATACAGTGTTTAAAAAAGCCCTGGCACGCAAGTGCATGGCTCCTAATTTTAACCCACAAACAAAACACTCCACAGCTGCTTGGATGACAAACCATCAGGAAATGCAGCGTGTGACAGCCTGGTACATCTGCCTCAACAAGGGTTTTGAACAGCTTGACAGAAATGATGGCTCCAACGGCAGGGAATGGGCATAAAAGCATCCCACAGCTCTTGGGGTAGAGATAAGCAGAGCTGAGGCGAGGAGCCCCATGAGATCGCTTGCTCGGTGAGTGGGGTGTGATGTCTCCTCTGACCTCACTCATCAGCAGGGATTCGGATCAGACTGACCTGCCACTAGGCAACTGGCTTTGTTGCACCAGAACTGCTGTCCAGGATTCTAAAATCTTCCTTTTTGGGGATTTCAGTGAAGCAAATGTGAAGCTTTTCAGCTTTTTTTTTTTCAAAATGCATTTTTCAGGGTTCAAATCTACTTCATAGTTTTGTCCTGTGTTCACGTGCTCTGTTATTGCAGGCAGGATTTCAGGCTTCAGCCTGAAGAAAGCTGGAGGCAGGAGCGGCTTCCTTACATTGAGGCCAGCACATGGCTGATGCAGAGCAGAGCAAGAGGGAGCCTGTGCTGCTGTAGATCCCTTTTTTTGGAAAATACACAAAACTGAGGTACACATAACGCTGTGCATGTTTGTGCGTGCACAACCGCACAACCATCCCTGTCTAAGTGGGAAAGTAGCCTGTTTCTCACTTTAGTGGGTTGAAGACCTACCTTAAAAGGAAAAGAATCTCTAATTTAATGCAGAGGCCTCGCTTTCTCTATAACCTGAATTTTTCAGAGGAGAGCTTTCAAATGGGCACACTCACTTCTCTCATTTCTGTCACAAAATGAAATGTAGGAACAACAGCAAGATCCGCAACTTTTGAAAAATTATTCCTTGGGCAGGAAGCATCAGCCCTCATCATCTAAAACATACAGTACAGGGATATTGCATTTGCTTCAATAACAGAAAATTAAGATTTCTCAAAGTATTTGGATATTAAAAGAATTTGCAGGGCCAGTCTTAGAAAAAGACAAATGCTGTGTGATTGATCTTGCTATTTGCTATTTGCAGAAGTGCCTGTACTGAACAAAGCCAGACAAATGATTGATGAGAAAAAAAAATCTGACAAACTTTTTCCCCTTACTGCTGAATTGTCTGTGAATTTATTGTATTTCTTCCCTATTCAAAAAATATATGCTTAGTGATTTCTGGAGATAATCTTTCTTTTATGCATTGTTACAAAGAATAATTCATTGCATCAGTGGTGTCCAGCCTCTTCTGGGTGAGTGTCCCACCCACAGCCTCATCTTCTTCCCTGCCCCCTCCATTCCCAGCAGCACTGTAGGACTGGGAGATGAAAGAAGGGGGTTTTGTACCATAAATCATCTGGCAGCACTTCTTTTTCTTGTCTTCTGTCACTCCCTTCCCCTCTGCTATTTCCTGGGATCCAGGATGGAGTCTGGCAGCAGTGCCGGGGCCCCTGTGCTTCCCATCCTCAGGTGCACAGTGCTGCGGGGGGAGGCAGTGCCCAGCTCAGGCTCCCTGCTTCCCTCTCCCTGGACCCAGCTCTTGCCCAGTGCTTCAGTGCTGAGTATTCAGTGTGCCTGTGTATGGAGGGACTGAGGGAATATGGAGTGTATTCTGGTTTACAGTGGTTTACAGTGCTACCTCTCCTGTGCTGCAGCTCACAAGCTTGGCAGGGAGGTGAGATGATGTCCCTGCAGAAGAGGTGCAGTGCAGGGAAGCACAGCTGATGCTTTGTGACCAGCATTAACATGCCAGAGCTCAGCTGTGGGGAAAAGTTTTACGGCACATGCATGATTTCTGCCACTCAGAGGTATTATACTCTCCTCCCTAATTCCTGATCATAACTCTCACAGTTGGGTTTCCCATGAAACACAGTCTGAAATGTGCTTTTCTGCACAACTCCGTAATATTCACTTCAATATCATTGTTTGGACTAATCCCATGGCTACATAACTAGCTCTTTATTTTAGCAGTAGACTGGGATCTGGACATTGGAATTGGTTTTGTTTGTGACCATCAGTGAAGTTATTTCTTGTTCTTTTGAGTAGTCATTTTAATATGAGTATCGTCCTTCCTCTCTTTTTCCCTTTGTCTGGCACATCTCCTTGGCTTGTAAACTTTTTATGGTTCAAGGACTCTCTTGCCTTCTGCTTGTTTGCTAATACCACTGAGCCCAGTCTGGATAGGAATATCTAAGTGCAGCCATAGTACAACTACTAGAGGAATGGTCACAGCAAACTAATTTGCTACAAGCGCTGTAGAAACAGAACGTAACAAGAAAACACAGCTTTAAAATATTTATGTGTATGTAAAAATGGTTGAATAGCTTTTTGTGGGGTTTGTGCAAGCTGAACTCAGATATTACATTTCAGATAGGCCATGGAGTGAATCAGATAATAGTTGGGGAGGGTACTGACACTGCACTAATGAATTATGTTGTGGGGTGGTTATATAGAAAGGAATTACCAACCTCATGGATTTTATACAGTGTGATTGATTGCCTGACAATTTAATGTGGATTGAAGTCACTGAATAGTTAGCCTCACAGATGTTTTTTCTCTCCTCTTACATCTCTATTTAGATATCCATTATCTCTTCCTTTTTATATGATTTTTTCCGTTTACGTTTTCTTCAGTAAAGAATTCTTTCCTCCTCCTAACTCCGTTTAATTCTTTCCCAAGTTTAAATGACAAATAAAAAATGTTAGCTTGAAAACTCTGGCAAGCTGCAAGAGGACTGACAAAAACCAAAGTGCATGATGTCTTCCACACACTGTGAGGCACTGGAAGCTAACAGCTTATAATCCACCATCAGTTTATAGGATGCACATAGGTCATAATCCTAAAAACTTTTATGCCTCTATATGAGTTTATTTGCCTGGGTAATTCTGGTGAAGTAAAGACAAGTATACACAGAAGTAAAGCACCTCAGAGCAAACTTACACATAGGTTATGTCGATGTTAGACTTAAGCAGGGAGAGGTCAAGGGCTCACACACAGGGTCACAGTTGTCTTTATTGCCAGCTTGTTAGGATGTTCCCCAGTACAGGTCAGGTGCAGACCAGCCAGCACTTGCTCTGCACCTGGCAGTGCGGATGAAGCCCCTTGTAGAAAGCTAGGAAAGCTTAATAATGTGGATGTGGTCAAAACATGCTTCTTGCCTTCATGGCAAGAGACCAAACTCTGCCACTGCTTGCTGTACTAGAACAAACGTAGCCTTAGAGGCCACTACTGCGTAAGGGGAAGCTGCAAAGCGCACAAGATCCATGAAGTCCTGCGTCCACACTGGATCAGATGTCTTTGACAGTTTTTATAGCTGTGCCTGTGTTGAGTAGTTGAAATGATGTTATACTTAGGTAGATTTTTCAAACGTGACTTTATTTTTACTGAGCTTTCTGGGGCTTCTTGAGCTTGTCCTACTATTTTGTCCTCAACCCTTCCTGCACATGGGCTTCATGAGGTCCTGAAGTCCCAGCTAGTTCCCTGAGCATGGCTTCCTCTGTTGATTTTCCAGCTCAAATATAGAAAGCGACCAGGCAGCTTGGTACAGTCTGAATTTTCAGATACATTTTGTGATGCAAGGCAGTTGAACTGAGCCATAGGGATTAGGTTAGCAGTGACAGTTCTGACCCACTTCTCAGGAGAAGAATGGACAAACTGCTCTCTTTGCTGAAGCTATTTATGAGCTATGTCTGTTTACAGAGAAGGGACCTTTTTTTGTTCTGTTCCTCCTTTCCTGGCAATGTTGTAAAGAATCATATTCATTAATGCTCCTCAATAAATAAAAAAAATTAACTCAAGCTTCTTATTACAGGAAGAAGTGCATGGTGTACTTGTAGAGTCACAAGATTTATTAATTACCTTCCAGTAATGCATTAAATCCTCACCAGTTTGGAAAATACAGCACTCATGTCAGATAATGCAAAAATACCATTAAGATTAGGATTTTTTTTATAAGGTACGTGCAAAATAAACATGTAAGAAAGACACTTGCAGAAGTAGAGCCTAGAGTTGCTCTTCTGAATTAACCAAGAGCAAAATTAGGTTACTGAGAGCAGCAAAAGACTTTGCTCAATGTTTGTGCATCTCAGTTGCTTAGTGTTTGAAAAATATTTGCCTGCAATACCTACTACATTTGTTGCCAAGCAGTCTCAAAATCCAGTTTGATGCTGCTACACGCTTTGGAATGAGGCTGTAGGCCCCGAGGAAGTAAGATCCTCTCCAGGTACTTTGGAAGATGTCTAACAGCTGCTCTGGCTGCATAAACTGAGGAAGAGTCTGAACCTTTTTGAATTATTCTCTGAAGAGAGAGAACACCATCATCAGCCTTGTTTTATTCCTCTTTGTTAGTGAATGGGCTTATTGCTGTGTTAAAAAGCCAATACAGGCAGAAGTATTATGAGGAGGTCATATATCCTTTCATAACTAATAATGTGATGAGCTGGAAAATGAGCTATGACACTAAGAAAGATGATCTGTGCTGCTCTGTAGAGAATTGCGATCCAAAACCAGGAAGAGTCAATGCTGAGGGCTAAGGTGATTTTTACTGAGGTCATTTGCTTTTATTAATCAGTACCTTCATACTGTTCATTGCTATATTCTTTTCTTTATTCCTTTTCTCAAAGTAACATCAGATCACGTGGATAAAGCGATGAAGAAGATTTGCTTGTAATACAATGCTTTGATAGTAGTCCATCGGCTTTAGTGAGGTACATCTCTGGCAGTGCCAGTAAAAACATAAACTAAAAGGTAATAGTGAACTAAAATGATACAGGGAACTTTTAAAGAACAAGCTAGCGAAACCTCGTATCTCAGAGTTGTTCCATTTTGATATCAACAGGAGTAGAGGAGTCTTCCTAGTAAAACAGTTATGGAACTATGGCTGCATGAATATCTAAGAAGGAAATGAAAATAAGGAAGAAATGGATACTACAACTGGCAAGGGTATTTCTGAGAAGTGGTAGTATAAAGGAAGAGGTGGTAATTTAGCATAACATAACATAGGATGAAAAAGAACAATGGTTTGAAATGAATTATTTTGGGTTAAGAAGGATGTCTTAACCATAATTTTGTTCTATTTTATATAATTTGTAGTACTTCCTGTAGTACTACTTCTGTAGTACAGAAAGGATAGCATTTGCATATCTTTTGCAGTGTCTTTGACATGACTGACATATTTCATATAAGGGGTTTTTTTTCCTTTCATTCTCTTGCCTGATAATCAGTCAATGGTGGCAAAGACAGTGTCATTGCTATTATTTTAATGGAACTGTCACGTAAGATACAATAGAAGAAATCTAACTTAGTGCATATTCTTTGGCAGCTCAGAACTCTTTTTCTTTTTTTTTTTTAAACAGAAGACAAGCTCTTTAATACCTGGGGCTGTTAGCACATAATCAGTTCACAAAGCATTAATTTACTGATTCACATCATACATGGAAGTTTCCTTTCCTAGTACAGACAGACCTAAATGACCAAACACATAAATTTCACACTGAAGAACAGCTCCTCTAAATTTAATCTGGAGTGCCAAAGTGCTTTTACAATTTTTAATTATTTAATTATAGTTTTATTTAAACTTTTTCTTCATTTTATAATGATATAATTTTATAAACATATTTGTATAGAATTATACAATAATATATAATATAATAATAAAATAATAAAATATTTTAATTAAATAGCATGATGTTCTTAATTTTAATAAAAAATAATTAAAAATATTTTACTGATCTGATTCTTATGAAACCTCAAGTTAAAAAATGTGAAGCACCATTTGCAATAAATTCTAGGTAATTTTTATATGTTTAAAGCCATAAGACTAGGTGATAGTGGCCATATTGCTTAAAACTGTCTCTCTTAAAAAAAAATATATCAAAATTGTGTTAGAACATGAGGAGAAACTTACCTCCTACCACATGTGGTTTCAAGATTTTAGTTCATGAAAGGAGGCTAATCACTCTCCCAAAGGCAGCTCCACCTGAGAAGGCTGACAGGTGCTCAGAAGAAACACTCATTAGTGATGGGGTTGGACTCCTCCTCAAGGCACTTCCCCCCCTTAATTGCTGATGGACTTATATAATTCCCATCTGATTCCACTGAATCTCTAAAAAACTGAGAATTGGTAGAGGATAGATTGGTTCCTGCCTGATACATTGTAAGTGAGCAAACAGGGGTGAGACATATTGTAATTAGGTGAATCAATTACATTCTCTGTTAAGCTCCCACTAATACATATAGAACTTGTATCCTGGAGCTCCCATCCTGCTGAAGTTGCAGAACACCCCTGCAGAGGTATTCGCTGTTGGCCATGCAATGGGCTAAAGAGATTTCCACCTCCACCTGCTTGTTGTTGCTGTGTGAACACCCCCTAGCCCATTTCCAGTAAAATGACCTGGGTTAAATAATTTAAGTAATTCAGCTTGTTCTGATGGAGACAGGTCAGGGAATGATCATGTAAGGCTATCTGCTAACAGCTATGGTGGGGGTAACCTCCAGCAGGATGCCAGTGATCAGCTGGAATGGGCTGGAGGGCGGTGGCAGCACAGAGGTTAGAAGAGCACTTGTGTCCATAGCGTCAGATGCTGTGACAATTACTTTTCCTACTTTTTCTGGAGAACAGTGGTATCTTCTTAGACATTGCTGCACTGCAACTGTAGGAAATTTGGACATCTATAGCAGGCACAGGAGGTGAAAAAAGACAGGTTTGCAGCATGTCTGTTAAAGATTGCTGAGAGTAGATGGAAAAGGGTTTACACCAGGCACCAAAACTTTCAAATGGAGGAAATATTTTAATTTTCTTGTTGTCAGTCTCCCAGTCTGAAATTCTTCATTCCAGATGATAACATCTCATGTCCACTGTGATTTCTTTTGGATGCCCTGGTTGAGTTTTCTTACTGAGTGAATACACTAGGGTAAGGATATTCTCTATTCAAGAACCCTGTCTTTAAGTATTAATAATTTTGATAAAGCAACTTTGTAACTGGCCCTTTGTATTTTGAAAGTACCTAGAAAAGGACCCAGTGCTTAAAACAGGGTTTGAAATCCCACCACATGCAAAATTACCCACTGTGTTCTGATTCGAAGAGAGGAAAACCACATGACCCTGATGGAGCAAAACACTTTGGCATGAATCTGACCCTAAATATGTGGATAATTCCATTGCATGCAATAGATTCATTCTTGCAAGGATATGCTTATATGCCTGTTGAGATGGGATAGAATAATAGGCCATGCCATCATACACTGAAGAGGTTACCAGTACTGCAGTAAACACGTGTAACCCACCCATCAGGGTGACTCACAGAAGACCCCATTATGAAGCAGCTCCTCAGCCTCTACCAAAACTAAACCTAGAGAGTCAAGGATAATTTATAATAGAAATATGGAATTTATTTTGTTTTCTATGACAGGTTTTTGGTTTTGTTGGAAAACATCGAACTTCCACACAATTGCTTCAGGCTTTGGTGTGTTATACATTTATGCTGCATGAGTTGGAAGAGCAGGACAGGATCTACATATGAATTTCCCACAGGGATACCTGGATTATAAAGAAATGCTAAGCAATGCTGCAGACAAAATAACAGGCTTAGTGTAGACTGAAGAGATGAAAAAGTACATCCTCTATGACTACAAAAGGAACTTGAAATTTGGTAAGCTATTACTCTCTCTACCTTAGACTGTTTCCTTATTCAATATTCCAGATATTACAAGTGGTCCAGTAGCAGTTTAATTACTGATGTTGTATAAGGCAGGTTAGAAAACACAATATTCACAAAGAAATTCCTAAAGAGTGCATGGTCCACTTGATCTTTTCACTATTGCTAGCGTTGGTGAGGATATACTGGAAAACTGGTATCTTAGCAGTACATAAAAAGGTCAATTGACTCTTGTTTTGTTTCCCAGGCTGTGAAAAGTGGCTAAAAGTTCTATTGCCCAAGTAAAAGTGGATAAACTCTGTTCACCGTCAACTGCACAATTGCTTTTGGCAGGAACTCTGGAAAGTTTTAATGGAAAAAGGCTAGCATAGCTGCAGGATCAAGAGGTGAATATCTGTTCTTTCTGCAGATAACTGAAAGCATGTCCCCAAGATGACAGACTTGTCTTGAACATTGTCATTATAGCTTGCTTAAGTGGAAAAGTAAAATAATGGCCATTAACATACATTGGCTACATATTGTAGAGAAACAGACCCCACATTTTGGGTTCCTGCCTCTTCAAAATTAGCAGTCCACAAATGTGAGACAGTGACTTCCACCAGGGAATGAACTCAGTTATAATCTTAAGATACAGTTAAACTTTTTAAAAAATAATTTTCTGTGGAAAAACATAGATTTTGACAACGTTGAAAATTAAGAGAAAACAAGATTTTTGGGAGCAAACTACACGGAAGAAGATTTGCTTTAATGAAGTTAGTTAATTTAATTAGTTTTAGTGACTCATAATGTCAGAGGTTTGTTTTCAATTTAGAAACGGGGATGAAAGGCTATTCAAGGGCTCACAGGTGATGATACTTTTCTCACTTGCTATTAAACCTGTAAGCAACTTTTTCATCATTCCAGCTGGGGCACTAAAATATTATTATAATACAGATGAGAGTTTCTTTTGTCACATTATAACAGCAGTGCTCAAAAAGTGCCATAATATCAGGGCTCTAGGACTATTGTTTTGAGCTGTGTTTTTCACTTGGTTTTGCAGTGAAGGATTCAGCCAGCAGGGAGCAGGTGCATTTTAATAATCCCAATTTATTTGAATTTGCATATGGATAGTAATCAACAACAAAAAAACATCAGGAGTGTAAATGGATTTTTGAAATGTATCTTGGAAGAATATTCAGAGATTAAGCTATGGTACTCCTTATGCAGTCATATTTTGAAGAGGCCTTGCAAACCTTCTGAGCCCTGCCTGCTGCTAATAGATGCCCTGATGGAGTATTTTGCTCTCAAGGCCCAGAACTTCTGCTTTTTTTCTCAGTGCTTTTATGCCATTAAAGTTCTTGCCCTTGACAGTCCTTGAGTGAACATAATCCAAGCCACACCACACATTCTGACAGCCTCTTTTAACAGGCATTCCAATGCATTTTTCATACTTCATCCTTCACGTAGCCTTAATCATCTTCCCTTGAAAGAAAAATGATACTGCTCACCTACAGTATTTCTAAGTATACCCTTCTTTAAGTTCTCACTTTTTTAAATTGACAGTAAATTTCTAAGGAGGTAATTGAATTCTGGTTATGTAAGTTTTCTGTATTTTTTAGGAGGTTTGGTTTGGGTTTTTTTAGGAGTTTTGCAGTTACATAACTTTTTTATATTTTTAGGAGTTTTGTTTTTACTTTGTGGGAATTTTGCAGGCTATCTACCCTTTCTGCTTTGCAGTTATAATGATAGAGTGTTACAAAAAGTACCCTAATAATGAGTTTGAGAGTTACGCAGGGTCAGTCAATTCTGTTTATAAAATGAGTCAACACAATATTTCAGAAATGACGTTATAAAGATTTGCCTGGTATCACCTAAGCTTTAGTTTTACTGTTGTATTGGATGGGGCAGCACTCAGATGTGTTGCATTCACGTGCCATGTTGTTCTTACAACACTAGTACCATGAAGTTAAATGTTTGGTTTCTCTACAGTGCTGACTCTTTGGGTTTTGCACTGTTGTTCCCAGAGCACTTTGAACTATCAAAACCTGCCACTGTTAGATGAAAGAAGTGATCCCTTCCTGCCTCCCCAGCTGCTCGTTTCTGCTCCAGGGTTGTCTGACCACTGAGCTAGCACAGGTCTCTCAGGCCTTACAGCGAACTGTCCAAAAAGCTGTTTGGGAGCAGCTCTGGTGAATTGGGTGAATTAAGTGAATAATCTCATCTGTCTCACCCTATTAACCACAGTAGATACGGTCATTTCTAGAGGAGCTCTTGTAGCTCTGATAATTGAATCTGACATTACGGAAGGACTAATGCAGAACCACAACTGTTGGCCCCAGTTACAGCTGTGTGCACTAGGGCCATAACAGGAGGGAAGGGGACTAAGGGAGCTATCTCCTGAGCAAGTGCCCCTGGAAACACTGCTGATCGACCCAGAGGCTCTCACAACACTGACGCCTACACGATGCTACCAGTGTGCTCAATGAATGGCACTTGCTGCACTCGTTCTACAAGGGCCACTTCCTCACTTTTATTCAAGTGCTGTTAAGCTGCGCAGGAGGGAGGAGCGACGCTTTGGCTTTTCTCTGTTCCAGCATAATCACTTGGAGTCCTGCAGCAATCCTCTGAGGTGTGGCGAGCCCGCTGCCTTCCATGCCGCTGGCGCACTAATGGCAACGTGCCACTGGGGCTGGTTCTGCCAGGGCAGGGAAGAGGCTTGGTTCACACACGCTTCCTCAGACATATTTGCCATGATGGCCCTAACACATTCCTCCAGGGGTTCTGCCAACACTAGTTCCTTCCTAGTTACAGGTAGACCTGTGTTTCAGGGAATAGGCAATACAGGCAGCCAAAATGGCTTCTACTTATTTGCTGAGAACTGAGCTTCTCTCTCTTCCAGCAGTGTTCCCTTCTAGAAGAGGTGCCAGCTGAAATTGCAAATGTCTTCCGTGTGGCTGAAAAGGTAAAAGAAATCATTGTGTCTTGGTATTGTCTTTCTGCTCCTTAGGAACATGAGAACTTTTCAGGGCTGGCAACCACTAAGGCAAAGTGTTATCCCAGCACATGCATCTGCATAAACTGGATCCCTCAGTCAGAGTTTTGTTGGTGTGTGTGTGTGTTTGTCCTGTAAATGTGCCTGCCCTCTCACCTGTACTATTTTGAGGAAAGCCTGTCTTTTTACCTAAGTGCACTGGTTTTGGATGAAGAGGTCGTCCCGCTTGGTCATGGTGGGGACTGGCAGAGACTGGAGTCCCAAACAACTCTTGCAGGGCATCCTGTGGGCAGCCATGGCTTTGTGGGGTGGAAAGGGACCGTAGTCCTTCCCATCACAGCCACACGGGGAGGCATTAGCACCCAGCTCTGAGTCTAGGAGTCTTCATAGCAGTGTATCCTGGAAATGCAGGACTTGCACAGACTTATGATATCCACTGAGTTCAGAGGTAGTTACTAACTTCTTGCTTCATATCTAATGTGATTTCTCTCCACCACATTTGTAACTTGCTGCTGCTGTGAATTTCAGAAACCTTACTATACTCCCTTGGAATAAATAATAAAAACAATAAGTCTCCATTAACATACAGCAATTCAACATCCTGATATTTATGAGCTCACAGTAGGAGTTTAATTAATTAAGGATGATTCTGCATTCTTCACAAGGAAGATTGGCTTTTTTGTTTACATTGTCATAAATAGTCTCATATGTTGGAACACTCTGGAAAATACCAAGGAAATATGCTTCCCTCCCACTTTGAAAATATTCTCCCTCAGCATTTTTATGTGTTGTTTTTATTATCTTTGCCTCCAGTAAAAAAACTAAGATAGGCATGATTTTCGAGGAGAAGGCTTCTGTACAAACAGCCTTCAGTGCATGTTAACAGATTTAACAAAAGATTAAAGGGAAGAAGATTAATAGGAAATATGAAAATTAAAAGTAAGGCTAAATCAATCCTGCCAATATCCTTAGGTCCAAGGTTTTGTTTCCCTTACAATAAAAGTATATCATAGAATCATAGAACATCCTGAGTTGGAAGGGACCCACAAGGATCATTGAGTCCAGCTTCTGTCCCTGCACAGGACAACCCCAGAATTTACATTATGTGTCTGAGGGTGTTGTCCAAGTGTTTCTTGAATATTGTCAGGCTTGGCACTGTAACTACCTCTTTGGGGAGCCTGTTCCAGTGCTCCACCACCCTCTGGGTGAAGAACCCTTTCCTAATATCCAACCTAAACCTCCCCTGGCACATCTTCCTGCCATTCCCTCAGGCCCTATCATTGGTCACCAGAGAGGAGAGATCAGCACCTGCCCCTCCTCCTCCCCTTGTGAGGAAGCTGTACCCCATAACGAGGTCTCCCCTCAGTCTCTTCTTCTCCAGGCTGAACAAACCAAGTGACTTTAGCCACTCCTCGTATGGCTTCCCCTCTAAACCCTTCACCAACTTTGTGGCCCTCCTCTGGACACCCTCTAGTAGCTTTATATCCTTAATATACTATGGCACCCAAAACTGCACACAGCACTCGAGGTGAGGCCGCACCAGCACAGACCGGGACAACCGCCTCCCTCAACCAGCTGCAATGCAGTGCTTGATGCACCCCAGGACATGGTTGGCCCTCCTGGCTGCCAGGGCACACTGTTGGCTTATGTTCAACTTGCCATCAGTCAGGATCCCCAGGTCCCCCTCTGCGGAGCTGCTCTCCAGCCTCTCGTTCCCCAGTCTGTATGTACATCCAGGGTTGCCGTGCCCCAGGTGTAAAATCCGGCCCTTGCCCTTTTTAAAATCCATACAGTTGGTGATTGCCCAGCTCTCCAGTCTGTCCAGATCCATCTGCAGGGCCTGTCTGCCCTCAAGAGTGTCAACAGCTCCTCCCAGTTTTGTGTTACCAGCGATCTTAATTAGTATTCCTTCCAGTCCTGCATCCAAGTCTCCCAATGTATCCAATGTATCTAATGTCTCCCAATGCATTGCACCCTGGCAGATAACTTTGGTTTTTAAAAGTATTCCAGTGTAAAAAAATATTCCGTTCAATTGAAAACATTGAAAACATTGAAAACATTGAGGTTCTGTTTTAAAAAGGGGGAATGACAATGAAAAGTACATATTGCAGTTGAGATCAGCTCTGTAGGAGTGTGAGCAGGACAATAATCTCTGGTGGCAGGAGAGAAAGAACAGGATAATGCAGCAAGAATTCAGATTCCGAGATTGTGGATTTGGGCCAAGGAGCCCTCTGATCCTGTTAGCATCATAGCACTGGAGCAGAGCAGGAGCAAGGACTGTAGGATTCTTCCCAAAGCCTGGACAGCCTTTCCACATCCAGCTGGATGAACAAAGCCTCTTCTCTTCCCACTCAGTGTAGCAGAGAGAAACCCTCCAGCCAAAAGCAGTGAAGCTGCAGAGCACTGTTGGGTTTCATCAACCTGCCTTTATTTGTAATGCATGTAACTCTTGCATGCAGCGCCTGATTAATCTAACACTTGAGGGAAAGTGCTAGAGGGTGAAATGCAGAATGCTAGATTTTCAAGAAACCTAGAAAAAAGAAAGAACTTTGAAAACTGGAAGTGCAACTTCCATTTTTTCAGCAGTCTCAAGTTCATCCCTATTTGTGTATGTATAGAAAGCAGAGAAAGAAGCACCATCTTCAAGCGTAACAAGTCCACCTCCTGCCCACTGAGTCTCTGTATATTCTCCCCATAGAGATTAAGAGCTTGATACTTGGAAAGATGCAAGGCTGGCACGGAGGTGTCTTGGAGGAATGCATGGAACATCTACTGTGTGCAAGGAGCACGTCTCAGGAGCACAGCAGAGAGTGTGTCTCTGCAAGATAAATGAGTATGCCCTGAGCACTGTGCTGGCAGGAGGGCTGGTGCCGGTACCTGCATGAGCAGATTTTAAGCTCGCTTAGACATGTCTGAGCAACTTATAGTCAATGCAACTGCACTGTTACACTGAGGCAAGCAGCCCCTTAGTTTTACAGGCCGGAAATTTCTTTCTGATAGGAAACCTTGATTCTGCAGCCTCTGTGTGCACCTGAGACCTGGGGCCAGAAGGAAAGTGGGAGAGAAGGAGCATGATGTGGCAGCCCAGTAGCTACAACACTTATGTTGGGAAGGGGTTTGGGGTTGCTTTCTCTACCCTCAGGATTATTTGTGATTTTATACCTTGAACATCCGAAGTAAGCCATAGCCCAACCCAAGCAGGGGACCCAAGTTTCTGGCATCTCGCAATAAGACACCCTCTTCTCCAGGTCCCATGGCTCCTGAGGTCCTGACACATCAGCCCAGCTGCATTAGGAGACTCCTACCTCCCTCTTCTGTAGCCTCATGGTTATGAGGCTTGTACAGGAGATGTAAGATGTGCATGTAAATTCTACTTGGCCAGGGCATGCAATTAGCTGTCTTGGACAATTAAGGTGAAAACAGTTTCAGGGAGATATGTTACCTGATCTAACAGATGAACACCACCAAGAAGCAGATCACCTGCTTCCACCACTGACTTTATGCCAAACCCAGCAGTCATTGGGCATCCTGTGAAACTGTAAACTTACTAATCCGTGAGATGAGACAAGACACCCCAGATGACTCCCTGCTGGATAAATTAATTAAATTGTCTGGCAGACAGGTCTGAGAAATGGAAATGGTAGAAAGGACTGCCATGCATCTGGGAAGGGGGTGAAGACCCTCCCTTTCAGCAACACTGTCATTGGATTAGCCCCACAGCTAAATCTCACATTTCTGAGGCATCAGGCAGCCACAGATCAGCCAGCATTGGCATCTGGAAAACTTTCAGGCTGAGCAGGAATCTTAGTGTGGAAGTGTTAAAGAAGATACAGAATCTTCACTTTTTTTGGCCTTATACAATTAAATTTTGCCTACATCACATCTTAGACATTAAAATAGGTCTTATTTCTGCATTTGCCTGATCTCAGTTTTGAGACATTGATTCCTATTTTTCTGCTGCTAAAGACTCCCCTAGTTCCTGTATAACTACTTTTTGATAAACTAAATAATTTGATCCCTTTAAGTCTCTTACAGTAATGCATTTTCTCCAATTCTTTGGAGGCTCTTTTTTGTGGCTTTTCCAATTCAACTTAATTTTCTTCCTAAGTCTGCTCAGGACAGTTGCAAATTATTTTGTTGTTCATTAAAAATTCAGCAAAAACCCAGTGCATCCCTGGAGCAACTTTTTATTCTGTGACTGACAAGGCACTGGTCTGAATCAACAATGTTTTCCTTTTAAACATATGCAGAGCCTTCCTGTCCCCATAGCCCAGCACATATGAGTAATCCAGAAGTAAAATAGCAGTCTGGAAAAATCTTTTCTTCACCGAGAGGATGTGACAGAATTTATAGGCATAGTGGTTTTCCAGGTGTTGCCTGGAAGCTGCTTTTAAATATGTTTTTGGAGAGGCATTACTTTTGACTATGGCAAATTTGTGTAGTTAGACAAAATTATACCTATGCCTACAGGATTAATAGCTGTGTGAAAATTAGAATTTTACCTTTTATTGTTTATTCTTGATAAGACCAAGTTATTTTTCACAAAGTCTTTTTTATTTAATAATTAAATACTGCTATTAAAGAAAGTGAAAAATGACACCATCATGAGAGCGTATGGGTATCTGTTCAAGCTAGTGACTCATATATTTATGTATGAATGTCTGTATTCAGATAAAAACTGAATAGCACAAAGCCTTACAGCACAGGCAGGAACCCCTTTCTAGAAGATGCTGACAGTGTCTTGGCATTCCAGGAGCAAAACCTGTAAAGTAAAATTGTTCTCATCCTTACGCATTGAGGAGATGGACAGGTTGCTTTTACTCTCTTTTTTGATGCTCCTTGGTATTTTCTTCCATTAAAAGCATTATGCAATATGGTCAAGTAATTTATCAGTCTTTCACACTATCTAAACAATGTTGAGCTTTCTACTGTGCCCTTTTGGTAATCTGTGTTTCAGGATGATATGCTGGGACTTACAAAAGTCTCCAGACACATTGCATTGCCATTAGTAGAGCTGGAGGTGGCCACCCAGCTGAAACAGAATTTCCCAACTCCCCTGGGGTGGAGAGAGCAACAGAAATTAGGTATAATGCAGCTTTGGGAGGGCTTAGCTTCTGCAGATAAACTCCAGGAGATCTGCATTGAAGGCTAACTTATTGACTGTGGCTGCATGTCTGTAATGAAATGAAACTTCACTGGGTCTGCTTATACTTCCCTGCCTGCCAGCAGTGCCTCTGTTACTGTTCCGCTTAGCTTTGACTTACTGCCAGGTGTGACTTACACTGTGTACCTGTAATCTATATAACCTCCAAGCCAATAAAAACCAGAGATAACTGCCCCCTCTGCAGCGTGCACATAACAGGCTGCAGCACTGCCTGCTACGGTACTTCCCTAATGCCATTACAACATGGTTTTGACTGTGAATGTAGGCAGATAATTTTCTGTGTGTTATCCTCAACTCAGCTAAAATCCACACCAAGACCTGTTTAATTGTCTCCACACTAAATCTTATCTATCTTTCTGTCAGGTGAGAGGGACATGTGCAGTCTCTTTAACTTGGTTGTTTTGGGTATGGTATGAGACCTGATTTAGATTTGTACCTCTTGGAGCGGCCCACTAAATCAAGGCAATTAAAACTGGGAGTGTTTACGTGCTGAAAAGCCAAATCAGACACTTTTAGATTCAAGACTTACTAACTGGCATAAATTAAGCTAGGCTGATCCCATCACCTGGTCCTGTGTTCATTATAGGTCTTTCCTTGACCTAGCCACATTCATTTCGCCACATAACTAGCTAAACAGAGTGTGACCCTTATTTACATTATTTACTGCTAGCCCCACAAATGAGAATTTCTGGCTCTATCTCAGATGTTCATCTGACCAGCAAGCCTCTAAAACCAGCTCTGCAAGCCAGCTAGCCATGTGGAACAAGTTCATTTCCAAAGTGTACTGACAGAGCAGGCTCTGCTCATTCTCTCGGGAATGTTGGCTCACAGCCAACAATACCTTTTCTATGTAATGTATTGTGAAATATTTGCAGTTCTGTACTGAAAATTCTTTTTATTCTTTTTCTCTAAAGTCCTAGTCAGTTACCTCCTTGGTTGGTAAGGATTTAGCCCACCTCTGTAGAAGATTAGTTGCATGCAATAAGATGCTTATCTTGGTTGCTTATCTGGTACCGCATGTCTTTTTACAAGATGAGACCTCTAGTGTTCTATATCAACTGATTTACTGTCTGAAACAAATGTACAGACTCAAGTAATTAAAATATTGAATGATTCTACTGTTCGGCACTATCAGAATGGGTAAAATTGCAGCCAGGATTAAATTTGTTCATTATTTCTCTTGGTACATTTGCTTTTTTTTTCTGCAGAGACTTGAAACATTAGCACCAAATTGTCTGGAGCATATATCTCTTGCCAATAACACTACCTGTTCAGACCTAGTAAAACAGGTTCAAGCCTTCCCAACATAAGCACTATGTACTTTATGAAGTCTAAATTAGGTTCTTTATGAAATCAGCATTGGTTATATAACCACTGTGCAGTTTCATTGAATATGGATTATTATTAAGAACGCTCTTTTTGAAGAATTTTGCAGGTTCCTTTCCAAGGATAGCAGAGAAAATCTTTCCATCTGACACACTGGAAGGAAGGAAATAATTGTTGCTTTTACATATTTAAATGCAGTGTATTTCTGCTTGGGCCACGTGTAATTTGAACCTGCCTGTCTTCAGAGGATGTTAAAGAGGATACTTTGGGATGAGTTCACCTGAATATCCCATAAATGGATATAGGATATGGAATGGATATGGGCAGCTTTTTAAAAACTGGCACTCTCCAATATGCCTTATTATTTTATAGCTTTTTCTGTGCTTAAGTTTCTGGGTAATGTTTGTATAGTCTGGTCTCAGGCTTGTTCTTGCAGTCCCAAAGGCTGCTGTGCTCCAAGGTAACACATAAGCTTTGTGTACAAAAGCAATAACTTTTTCTAGTAAATAATGTAGTAAGCTTTTTTACTCCAAATCACTCCCCAAACTTTTATAGGCTGACAATTCATACCTGTAATACACAATGGCTTGTCTTCCCATACTTTTCAAGCTTGTGTTTGGTGGGTTTGGATTTATTATTTATTTATTTATATTTTTTTTTATTTTATTTCCTATGGCTAGATCACTTATGCCATTTTCCTGAGATAGCTGCTGCTGGTTTTATGATGCACTGGATCAGCGAAGTATCTCTCCCATCCTACTCTCCACTGTCTTTCTTCCTTTTTCTCCCTGTGGAGCAGGGAAGTGCTCATCTGGCTCCAGTGCTTGGGGGCTGGATGGATTCACCCACTAGAAGACTGTGTAGACTAATGTAGAAAAGTTTGTTAGATAATGTAGGTAATGCAAAACTGGAATCCACTGAAAAAACTGGGCTATTTTCTCCTCCCCCAGCTCAGACTGATTCAGATGCAGTATTTTTTGTGGAGATTAAATTTTAAAAAGCTTTTTATTTTAAATATATGAGATAAAAAAGGATCAGCAAATAATTACTGGAAGTAAACAATATGATACTTCAGTACCAAACTTCCTGTCACTGCCTTTAAAGGTATTTGTGAAACAAGAGTCCTTGAATATTTATGGTCTATAGGGACTAATGGCCTCTATAAAAAGGTGTTTACAGAGAGTACAGGGAGAAGGGATATTGCGCTGCTTGGTGTATAAGCTGTGCATCACTGAGGTGTTTTGCTTTTGCTACTGAGAGAATTCCCATCTGATGGAGAATGTCATTTTTTGTCAGGACTTTTACTTCTGCCGGGGTTGAGCTTCACAGCAATAACAAGTTTTTAATATTGACTTTCCTGCCCCTAAAACCCATCGTCTGCACAGCAAAGCAAGGATAGGAGTGTGCCATATGCTGTTTGAAGGATTCCCAGCAGACTTGGTTTTGTTGGTCAAGACGTGGCTATCATAAATCCAGGTATGTCACAACAAGGATAGGAGAGAACAAGGGTAGCAATGGTTTATATCGTTATGACATCATAATATCACTGAAGAGCTTACTGAGCTCAGCTCAACATACAGAAGGGGAAAGGGAGAAGAGAGAGGGAATATGTCCAAGGAAAGAGGAGCTACAGCTTCAATTATAACAGCTCACAGATTGTCCACAGGCACAAAATAATGTTATATTTGCAGAATCAGAAGTACTGGATTTAATTTTTTCTCCGTATAAACCTTCTTTTCGTGAATAACTGACGTTTTATGGATACAGTAGTGATTAAGTAGAAGCACTTAGTCTGAACACACTTCAGGTGCCATTTCCTAGCAAAGAGCTAAAATTATTTTTATTGTCTTGTATTAATCCTATGACCCTCAAGGAATGGCAGCAGCAAGGTATCAGTTCCAGAAATATATAAGGGCTACCCACACAAGTCATATAAAATTTTTAGCATATACCAGCATGTCTTGTGTTTTCCAGAATGTAAGCTTTTATATGGGAGAAAAAGAGGGCAGAGTAAATCTCTAATGATTATTTTTAAAGTATCTCAAATTAATTGGTATAATCCAGTGTAGGGCAACCACTCTGCCTCTCAGAAATACGTTAATTCTACAGATATCTAGTGATTAATCTAAAGGGTCAGATTTTTTAAAATGCAAGATTGCAAGGATGAACAAAAAAGTACTTACCTACATGCATGAGTTTGTTATAACAAGTTATAAGAAATGGAAAATGTAAGTGAAATGCAACTACTGGATCATCAGTGTGACACAAATGGCTCTAAACCAAGGAAAAAATCCTAGACATGATCTATATATACTCTCTACTATGTGATGTTGTAGTCACTCTTAGTTATATTAACCTGAAAACAGGCTACCATGCACCAGCCTGTACCCTGTGATGCAGAGGGAGAGCTGCTGTGGACTGAGCCTAATGTATGACCGTAATTTTATACTCCTTATGCTCAATAAGAATATAGCCCAGTCTTCTCCAGGAAATGAGTTTGCAAGCGATGTCATTTACAAACTGATAGAGAGACAGCAAAGAAACAGAGGAGCTCATAATTGCTTCTCGGAAACACTTTTTACATTACTTCAGCAATATAAAGGGTCTTTAAGCAGTTCTAATGGCAATGAAAGGCAGACTGGAAGCTGGAATAAGTTAAGGTGCAAAAAACTCGTGTAAATTATAATTAAAGTCCCAGTGGAATTAACACTTCCAGGACTTCCATGGGATACCACACTGCCATATTGTATAAGAACATAATGGTTTGAAGTGAAAGAACAAATAAAAACTTCAGAGATGAGGGGGTACCCCTAATAGGAACTTGTTAAAGAGCAAAAAGTGGAGGGGTCAGCCAGTGTTCGGAGAACAAAGTGAGATATTTGTTGTGTGTGGGAGGAAAAGAGAGTCCTACCAGCCTTCTCATCAATGCCTTTGCACTGTAACCCTGACTTTCCCATGTTTGATCCTTTCTCCCTCTGCATATTTAAATCTGTGGCAAGGTTGGTAACAAACACATCTCTCATTCAGCCACGCAGAACATTTCTGTCATATAGCATTACAATGACCCAAATTCAGCATAAAACAGAGAAATCAAAGCAAAGGATGATCAACTCCATTCCAAACCTCTTTGTCTATATGAAAAACAGGATGCAGATCAACCCCTCTCAACCTCATCCTAGCCAGGAGGTCACTTGACTAGCAAACAAAGTTTTAATTTTCACCCAAATCACTGTTGTTTTCTATGGGTAGAAGACACCCAAGAGCTTGAAATTTTCCATACATGAAAAGCTATTGCTGACCGACAAACTACACCCTATCGAAAGGGGACCTATATCCCCCCAAAATCCTCTGTGTATGTGGGTGAGCATTTCTACCCAGCTTGCTGATGCATGTGCACAAATGCCCAAGACTTAAGAGTACAGAAGTAGAAGTTTGTTTCCTAAACAAATGTGTATTTTCAGACTCCCATTTCAAGTAGTCACAATTTGCAGTGTGTTAGGACAAGCAATCTTTCAGAAATTTCATGAGATAATAATTTTTTACTTTTCTGTACCCAGTATGCTGCCAGATGGAGACTTCTAATACTTAAATCAAGACCTTGCAAAGTCTTAGAACTGGTTTATTTGCCTTTTGGTCTATATTCCCTCTTTGAATGCTTCTGATAAATTTTATGAAGGGTGGGGAGGTTACGTACGGGCCCATGACATCATCACGTGTTCTTTGCTCAGTACACAATGCGATAGGTGCTGTTTGCTGATGTGGGGTAAGACTTACCTGGCAGAATGATTGCTCTTCCATGATGCCAAGTGCTTTCAGTTTCTGCAGTACTAGATGACTTTGGAGGATATTGCTGACAAAAATTGAGCATCTGATTTTGCAAAGACACACCATCAGGAGATGCTGAGACTTAATGACTTTTGTGGCAGTCGAAGTCATATTTTGCATTTTTGCAGCTTTGGAGTAAAATCACTTTAGTAGCAACACATTAATTATGTTAATTCTCTTAATTTTATTTCGTTTCTTTTTTTCTTTTAAACTACAGACTTTCTGAGACAAAAGGTGGCTCAGTATAAATGTTTTCAAGTTTTTAGTCTTGAGGAATGTCAGTGTTTTCCACTGACAGTATGGAGCCTTCTGTAGGGAACATATATGCCTGTGGACAGTAGCATGGGTGCAGTTTCACATTAATTACATCTAACCTTCGGTAACTGCAGACTTTCTTAGAACAGTCTAACCTCTCCCCACCTTTCTCTCTTGCTCCATTCCCTGTTGGTTTTTTTGAGTCAGATCTAGGAGTCATTTCCATCAGAAAGTGAATTTGCTTTCCAGTTGGGAAGGTGAGTGGAACTGACCTGCTGTATAGCTCCCCAGTTGCTTGCCTGCTTCTGGCACCAAAAGGCAGCAGAGGTCCTGGCAGGAACAGTCAGGCAGCCTGTTGCAGTGATTGCCTTGGGATTGTATTGGTTTGGTGTAATATGAGACGCTCCCACAGCTGTCCTTTCCAAATTCTTTAGAAGTAGTCCCTTGATCCTCAGGGATCTGTAAACCACAGAGGAAAACCGCTGCTTAACTAATCGGATTATCAGCTACCTCACTTGCACGTAATACATATCTAAACACTGCTTAATTTGGGATATTAATTACAGCCAGCACTGAAAGAATATGCATAAGTCTTTGATGACATGGAAAGATGTTAGATCTTCAAATTTGTGGCTGGAACTCTTGTTCAAAGGGTTTAAGAAGCTGGTAATTGCTTGTGATAACCATTTTACTCTGTAAATTGGTTTTGGCCATGCATTGGCAAAGTACTAGTTGCTCTAAGTTATGTTGCCAGATGCCACCCAGATCAAACCAAAGCAGACTAGAATTTTACAAATTTTACATTTTCTCATAAAGCTTCAACATTGCCCCGATTGTTTGTTGTCTGACATATCTGATTGACTGTGAGTAAACTCAGGCTTAAGGGGTTATTTTTTGCTCTAATTATCTTTATTATAACTTCATGTTATGCAACCTACAATGTGAATCCCTTTATGTTCTGGGCTTAGTCAATTCGGGACTGTGCACAGAACATACCAGTGCGCTTACTGCATAGAAAATAAATATTGTATGTCCCATGACTGGCTTCTTATCAAAACAGCACCAGCGTATTTACAGCACTGATGTATTTACTAATCCCATTTGTAACTCCATTATCTGTGAATGGATGCTAATACTATTCTGACACATGGAAGTGCATTATTTTCAGAACAAATAGCGGCAGTTTTGGGAGAATCTCTGAAATGGTTCCTCTGCTAGTTCCTGTGACTAATTTGTCACATGGAGAGCTTGCACATTTAGCAAAGCTAAAGAGAAGGGTAAGGATGGAAAGATCTTTTTATAATTCAGTTTTCCGTGCAGGATTGATCCCACTTTAAAGATCCTTAGATAAATCCTTAGAAGTTATTAAAAGAATATTATTTGGAGGGTGAGAAACAGTGAAAATTTCCGTTGGCATAAAATAATTCAAACAAGATTAAATCTTGCCTCTCAGCCTGTCTGAAGCCTTTTTTTCTTTTTTTGGCGGTTTGTTATATTAATTGTAAGAAAATAATTTAAATACCCTTAAAACTACTTAGAACTTCCCTGAAGTAAAATTCTGATACAGATCCAATAGGAAACACACAAATACACAGAGCAGAGAGACAATCGCAAGCCTGGCTAAGGTTGTGCCAGGAGTCCGAAACCCTTAGCAGGATGCATATTCTAAAATCAATTTGGTGAACCTCATGGTAAAGGGAGAGTGCCTACATAATTGCATTTTTTACATAGCTTTTCACAAAAGCTTTGCAGAAGGGACTTTTGTAGCAGGTTTCTTCACAAAAGAAGGTCATTCTGAACTGTATGTGATGCATTGGTGATAGCTTCCCTACAGAGATCATTCAATTCTGTAAGTTTGTTTGTGGAATTAGTAGAGAGTATCTGTAATAAATACAATGCAATTTAGTCCTCAGTTGCTTTCTCGTTAAAAAACCAAGAGTATTTTGCTTCCAAATTTGTGAATCTTTTCATTTCAGTAGTATGTTGGATGAATCCAGTACTAATTCATGAAACTAATAAAAGATTGAATTAAGAATCTGATAATTGGTAATAAATTTCATTCAAACCTCAAGTCACACAGTCTACAAGTGTAAGAAAAATTGTAATGCTCACACAATACCAATGTAGTTTTTATGGCTGCCTGCAGTTGTCCAACCTTCATCAGTTTAATACAATCAACAACTTAGTCCATCTAGAATATGATAACCATTTCACTGTTTACTGCTGTACTTCACTGTACTGCTCCAACGTGCAACAAACTTCTCTCAGCTGGCAAAAGTGGCACACAAATGGCATGAAGATTTCTGGCTGATATATAATACCTAGACGAGTTGTAAGTCCTAGTGAAAAGAAAGAACGTCCAATTTAAGTTACACATATAAACATCTGACATAAAAAACTGCCTAAATACAGAATTATTATAAAGTAAATGTAATTAATTAATACAAACACATTTCCTGAGACATCTGCCCCGCAACTATACATAAAAGCTCTTCTCTCAGTCCTCCTCTGGCCCAGCCTCGCCCTGTTCCTGGTTTGCTTTACTGATAGACACCTCTGCCTTTTCTGCCCATCAGAAACATGGCCATAGGTGCTGTTACTCTGCCACATTATCTGTTCCACATCCTGCTCTCAGTACAATACATCACCTGTGCTGATCCTGCACCACCATAAATATGCTTTTCCCCCTTTTTTGAATTCAGTAATCAGCGAACAAATATGCTGTGTCTATCTTTGCTACAGGTGGGATTTTCAAAGATGTTTAGTCTTACCATCTGTTGAAGTTAATAGCAGCATTACTCTTCTAATCAATTTAAATAAACCAGACCAGCACGGATTACCCTCAGAAATCTGACTGTGCTTGTTATTTGAAGGAAACACACTTAATTAGTAACAAGAGCTAGAAAGAACCCTACGCAGGCTAACTCTTCACTGCTGTCCTCTCCAATTTTTACCTTAATATTTCGTGGTAAAGAAACGCAAGTACCGTTAGGATTGTGAAGTGGTCATAACTGCCTGCTTAGCACCTGACAGTGATACACTTATAAAGAAATCTCTCTGATGGCATCCTAGAAGCAGTGAGCTCCTGTGATTCTCAGGTAGCCTTCCATGAGGCCGGGGTGGCAAGCTCAGCAGAGGAGGCAGAACAAAATGTGTTTCTAGCAATGATATTAGAAATTTTTCAGCCAATTCAAAATCTACAGAGAACTGATGTTTTCTCTGAGGCAAAAAAACCAATTCATTTCAGCCTTTGTCTTACATACAGCACGTTTTAAGAAAGCAGGAGAGCTTAGACTGACACGCCTACAGGACCTACATTTACCACTAGGCCTTTTATCAGTAATGTGTGGTCATTTTAAAGTGGTTGACTTCACACTGCAAACCACCCTGTACTGGTATAGTTTGTACTTGCTGCCAGAAGGGAAACAAAGAAGCCCCAGCTGAACCATAGGTTTTAAAAAGAAGCAATGTAAATTAGCCTGTGTTACAGTACCACAATGAAATGGTTTCCAGTATCTGGTGTGGCTTCTGAGCACTTAATGTGAATGCATCTGTCCTACACTGTGTGCATAACACAGATACTCCCACAGCCCCTGGAACTTCTCTTTGAGAGTCTTCTGGGAAGCTTTTCTCCTGTAGGAATTATCTGAACTGGAGTATTTCTAGAGAATCAGGAAGGCTGGATGTGATTTCTGGGATGTCTGGAGGTCTCTAGTCCAACCTCGTGCTCAAGTACCTCCCATGACAGCAGGTTTCTCAGGGCCTTGTCCTTTCAACTTTTCACCGTCTCTGAAGATGGAGGTTCTGCCACCTCTCTGTGCAACCCACATCCTCATGGTAAAAAACATTTTCTTTCTAGTGAGTCAGAATTTCTCATGTTACACCTTGTATCCATTGCTTCTTGTCCTTCCACTGTGCCCCTTTGAGGAGAATTTGGCTCTGCCTTCTATGCAGTCTCCCTTTAGGTAGTTGAAGACAGCACTAAGTACTCTTCTTAGTTGTACCACACAAAATAGAAACAGCACTTTCTGTTTTGGACCTCAAGAACCTTAAACCTCCAACCTGGGGTTGGAAGAGTCATCAGGGAAGGGAGGCCTAGGTCTGCCTGAAGGTATTCAAGCCCACAGCTCAGCATCCTAGGACATGGCCTGACATCAGACGGGAATGGGAATTACTTTTCAGAACTTTTGCCTGCTGTTGAAGCCATTGTACAGAAAAGACTGTAGTCTTCAGAAACCCAGAGAAAGGGAAGAACCAGTGGGGAGTCTTGCTCTGTGAGTCTTTTCCATTCTGTTTTTTGCAGCAGGAACAGATTATGCATTTTGCATGGAAAAATCATTGTGTAAATGTATTAATAGTACTGGGAGCAGAGACTTGTAAGGTGTAGGGTCGTTAAGATGGACAGTCAGGCTCCTTCCTTTTGCTCTCTCTCTGTGGCCCCATGAATCTTTTCATCACTTTATCTCTGTGCAATGGCGCTGCTAGGGAGAAAGGTAGCTACCCACCATAAGGATTAGTTGGTTAAAGTGTTTGCAAATATGCTTTGAAACAAAAGAAGGTTGAGTTAATATTCTATACACTGCTGTGTAACAGAAATGTATTATTAGTCATGCTTATTGTGAGACTGATGAAACAGTAAACTTGAACAATCATTGTTGCGCTAGGCACTGTACAAACTGAGAATGGCAGACAGCCCTGCTCAGCCTCATGGGTTTAGGAAAGGAATAGACATTAAAGATAGGAGTAATCTGGCCAAAGGCAGATAGATGTCTGCTAGACATCATAAAATTTAATTTCCTCCTAGAAACGTCTTTTTCTCACTAGTGAGGGGGGACCTCAGATACTGACATCTGAAATAAAGCTCATGCCATGAGAAAGAGAGGCAGTACTAAAAGGCAGAGCTCACAACAAGTTCGCAGCAAAAAACATCCATGTTGCCTTACTTAGGGGGGCATGAAACAGCTAGAAAGGTAAGCGAAAGAAGGAAAAACATGGAGGGGGCCAGTACAGAGGAGAGAGAAGCTGTAGGTGTAAAGAGAGGGAGGCTGTGATGGTGGGATGAGAGAGGAGAGGCAGAAAGGGACTAGCTGGTCAATGAAAGATGTACAGAGCTCCCTGGATTTCCGAACATTTCTACTTTGGGATCTTTGCAGGCTGGTCCTCCTGCCTTGAGGTCTGAAGGCAAAGCTTCCCAGCAGCGTGTAAGCTTGGCTGGAGGGCATTGCCCCAGCTTCTGGTGACCCCAGTGGGCCTCTCTCCCTGCATAGTTCTTGGCCATGTGGTGTTGTCTTTGGCTGGGTCCATTCATCTTCCCTGTTGCCCTGGCTGGTCCTATAGCTGCCTCTGCCAGCTGCTACATTATGCTCCTGTTTAGCACCTGTGACTCCATCAGATACCTGGTATCAGATTTTTCCCTCCCACTGTGTTTTAAGATAGCCTGCCTTCTGTGTGAAAAGGACAGGGAGATGTCTCTTTAGGTTTAGATGTTGCTCTCCACATTTAGGTGCTCTAGTGCTGGCAGCATGTGGGATTTCTCCCCTTACATCTTTTGTGTCTCCAGCCAGGTAGACTTCAGACAGGGATATCTAGTTCACCCAGTGCTGAGGTATCATTAAATGACTCCTTGTTGAGTGCATATATGACTTAAGGTGATAGGATGTGTTGCTTCAAGACAAAATAGCAATTACTTTGAGCTGCCTGGAGGTACGCACCACTTCCAGACTACCATTTAAATCTTACCCAAGGAGGAAATTTAAATATACTTGTCAGTGCACTGTATTTTAAATGAATCCATGTGAAAGAAACACTTGAAATACAGAGCTCAGTACTTAACCCCTGATAGTCAGACTCACAATGCCTCGATAAACCAGAAAACTGTTCTAAAGACAGAAGGAACAAGCTGATGGTTGATCTTTAATAAACGCAATTGGTAGACAAGGAGTAGGGGAGTAAATGGCTGTGCCGCAGATGTAATGGGGCATCTCCACCCAGTCTTCCATCATTGAAGACAATGGAGAACTGAGGTTCACCAGGACTGAAATAGCCCCTGGTTAGCCCTGGATCAGGTTGCTTTAGAGCTCCTTGTCCCTCTGAGCTCTTCAGATATCCCAGGGATAAACCTAGCACAGCTGTGTATCATACAGAGTTCACATAATTTAGATTCCTAGAGGCCCAAAGGGAGCTCTGGGCTGCCTGTTCTGCACAGTCTAATCCCTAGGGGATCTCTCCAGTGCCTCAGAAAAGATCGCAAGTGCATAAAGTTAGCCTGGAGAATTCAAGCTGAATACAATGAATGTACATATTGTATTAAAAGAACAAATTCAACTTTTCCTATGACCAAATGTGTACTTAGTGTGGGTTTTTTAGAACAGTGAATTTAACAATGCTGGATTTCATATTTTTTCTCCAAGCTTTTGACAGTTCACAGTAAGGTTTGAAGTCTGATTTACATAACCACAAGATGACTCAATAAATGTCAGCTAATTTCAGAATTAAAGATTCACTGGAGTGCATGCAGAGAAGGCCAACAAAGCTGATGAAGGGTCTGGAGAACAAGCCTTCTGAGGACCGGCTGAGGGAACTGGGGTTGTTTAGCCTGGAGGAAAGGAGGCCAAGGGGAGACCTTATCGCTCTATACACCTACCTGAAAGAAGGTTGTAGCGAGGTGGGTGTTGGTCTCTTCTCCCAAGTAACTAGCAATAGGACAAGAAAAAATGGCCTTAAGTTGCAGCAGGGGAGGTTTAGATTGGATATTAGGAAATATTTCTTTACTGAAAGAGTGGTCAGGCACTGGAACAGGCTGCCCAGAGAGGTGGCAGAGTCACCATCCCTGGAGGTGTTAAAAAAATGTGTAGATGTGGCACTTTGGGACATGGTTTAGGAGGCATGGTGGTGTTGGGTTGGCGGTTGAACTCCAACCTTAATGATTCTATGATTCTATGAGTCAAGGACAAGAATTTGGCACCAAAATCAGCAGTCCATCAGAGACCTTCACAGCAGGACATTTAACACTTTCTCCTTGACTTTTGTGCCATGCTTTGTGGTTTTCACAGATGGCCAGAGTGTATTTGCTTTTTGCATTGGTGTACAGGGAGGTGGGTTTCCCTTCCACATCTGTATTACCACGCTTCTCCTCATGTGTGCACCTTTCAGAGCTGTAGTCCTGGTCTCTTGACATGTTCTTCATCAGTCAGTTTGCATGACACATTTTTTCTGTTGTGCCTTTTATTGTGGAATTACAGGGCTATAAACCACCTCAGAGGATTTGCTGAATCTAATGTGCTAAGGGTGAGGTTTCCTTCTCTGCTGCATCTAAGCATTTGTAGCTCCACCGCAGCATCTCCTGTCCTGTGGTCCCGCATGCCAGATGCAGGTGATCTGTGGTCCAGCAACCTGCTCCCTCTTGTCTAAGAGGCTCTGAGTGGCAGAGAGGAGCCGAGCTCTGCCACACTTCAGGATCTGCTCCTGAGTAAGGTGACATGGTTAATGGACTGCAGCTCAGAGGCACAATCTGCAGGCTCTGTGGTGCTGTGTGACCAGCTTTCCATGCTCCCACCTTCACAGCTTTAGCAGGGACCTAGTGTTCTGGCTTTCTTAGGCCATCAATTTTTTTTGCCGCTCACTTGAGAAACAGAAAAAAAAAAATAACATTTATGAGGCTGAGCAACAGTAAGATACAAGTTTTAGAAGATTTATTTGCCATTTTGTTTTCTTTTGTAATTTTAATAATTACATTGTCCATGTCACACTGCCATCTCAGAGGCAGTTCAGAAGACCTGAGCTGCAGAGCTGTCTGCATTTGGAATACTGTTTTATGTGGAACAGACCATCTCCTGGAATGAACTTCCAACCATATTGTTATTTATGCATGGTTCGTAAAAAGAAGATGTTTGCAAGATGCTAATCTCTTCTTCCCAGCCTGTTCTGAGCAGGGCTAGAGCACACAGATACAAAGCACTTGTTACTGTTGATTACCTGATGCCAAGCATGCAAATGGGGAATCTGTTCCTCTGTGATCAAGACCAGACGAAAAGCTCCCTGACCTGCAGATGTCTGAAAAAGCTGTTCTCATTCCATTCTGTACCTTGCAGGTGGTTGTAATGTTTTGTCCAGAAGTCTACTGCTGCTCTGTGTATAATCAGGTAACTTCACTGAACTTGAAATTAGACATTTAGAATATCATCCACCCTGAGCAGAGGGAAGATCTTTATTACTTTTGATAGATGGTTTGCTATGTCTAACGAAAATTTCTTTAATAGATTACTTAATTTATCTTCAATTCAGAGTAAGAAAGACAGCTGTCCATATGCTAGCTTTCTACAATCCCTGTAGGACTTTGATGCTGTGCTTCTTTGTAGCCACATTCCCGCTGGAAATGTAGGTTGTAACATAGAGTGTTTTAAGAGGAAGAAGGTATATTTGTATTTTCTCGTATAGCATCCCATCTCCCAGATGCAGCAGTTCTGGCAACCGAAGCAGTTATTGAGAGCCAAAGAGGTTATGGAGAGTCACATCTGTGCAGTACATTATTAGGTATCAATATTATGTCAGATAATGGTTTGCCAGTAGATGTGAGGAATGCAAATATTTTTGGCTCTTGGCTACTGAGAAGAGATGCTTGGCTTGTGTCTGTCCAGGCCCCAGAAGGGCTGGTCCTCATGGGATTGCTTTCTGTCTGGTTTGATGTGATGCTGGTCTGCTCAGCTGAGTCACCTCCAGCAGTTCCCAACTCGCTTCTAGGGCTAGAGTGCAGCTTGCTCTGCCTGAGACTTTGCAGGTGTTACCCAAAATTTGCAGCTCCGGGGGCTGAGAATCAGACAGACTGTATTACACAGAGTCAGTGTACCATTTCCTCAGGATTTCCTACATTAGTGGGAGTAATAAGACCATAACACCTAAAACAATCCACAAAGAGCTGGATAATTAAAATAATGCAGTGTTACAGGACTGACTGGCTCAAGGCACTGCTTCAGATAAAGCCAGCACTCTGAGTGACAACCTTATTCATACCTTTGCCTGGCTCCAGGGCAAAGAAAAAGGACAAGACAATACCTTTATGTCCTTCCCTTTATTGTTTTTTTCCAGTTGCTGCTGGATTGTGCATGGGTTTCTTGGGACATTTGCTTGAGATGACACATGATGAGTGTCACATCCCTGGGATGTAGGCCTGCAGTATGCAATGCACTCCAGCAGATGAGGTGGAAGTGTCATTGGTCACTGCAGAAAGACGTCCACTTCTCAGAACGACAGGCCAGTGACTGTATCAGCATGTCATCTCAGCGTCACTGAGCTTAAAAGTGGCCTTTCCAAGCCTGCCTGCCACTCCTGGGCAGCAGAGGTATACTCAAGCTGCCACTACTGGTATTACGTTTGCTTGCTAGATAAGATAAGTAGAGAATTTGACTCTGGCACAGTTAAGTCTGATACCTCTCACAAGTGCTAAATTCATTCATTATTTATTGTTGTTCCTTATTATTTGTGAACAACTGGCTCTGTGCTTAGCAGTTTAATGAATTCTGGCTCATGTCTCCATTGAATCTTTCAGAAATATGACAAAATGGAAAGCAAGTTTTGTTGTTAGTGAGGATTAAAAGATGCTGTGAAGCAAAGGTGAAAGGACTGTTGTCACCCACCATTTCCATTTAAAACATGCAGTGTTTGGATTTAAAATATGATGCCAAAGAAGCATTTCATTAGTCTGAATACTTATCTGGGGGCAGTACTGACTATGCTACCTGGTGAGAAGGACCCAGTTAGGCAGTCGTAGGTGCTTTGGAAATTTCTGATTGCCTGACTATGTCAGGGCAGACAGATTAATTTTGAGGGGAAAATAGCATTTCTCAAAATGTCAGTAGGGGTCTGTTTCCCATTTATCCTACTCCTCATTTCCATTTCTTCATTCTTAGACATGGCCATTCTGGAGACACAGGTCAATGAGGAGTGCAGACTCTAGGGGCATGAGGCCAACCTGATGGCTGCCTGTGATGCTGCTTGTGCCTTTCCAATGAATCCATGTTAGTGACAAAAGGCTTCCCTGTGAATGTAGCATCAGCATCACTTACCTTCCTCAGCAGCCATGTTGCATCTTCTGCCTTTCTCGGCTTATTATATATCTCTGCCATTTTTGAATGCATGACAGTTTTGCCCAACAAAGTAACATAACTATATGAAGAAAGATGATGATGTAGTGATACATTTGCTTCAGCTCTATTCATGTCTTGTGGAATAGAAAAAAATACAGAAATTGCCAATGAGGCACTAATTAACTATCTACACTTATTTTACTAACACTGAGAGTAGTTTCTGCCTAGCTCCAGACTGTGGAGAAGGTAAGAAGGTGACTGTGGATTTTCATTCTGATCTCCCGGGTGGTTTCCAGCTCAAAGGCCTGCTTTTAGTCATCTATGGCCTTTCAGCACATCACCGTCTAGATGCAGGTTTTGCATCTTTAATCCCTGTAAGTATAATTAGGATTTACCAGAAATGCCAAAGAGATGTTAATCCCCACGCACTTGCCCCTGAGCCTTCTGACGCCCCACCCAGAGCCCCACGCTGGGGGCATGCGTGACAACCAGGTGGGAACACACGGGATCTGAGAGTTCATGAGGAAGCCCAAAGCCTCCCCTCATGGCTAAGGCAGTCTTGAGGAGCTCTTCTATTTCCAGAACTGTAACACAGACTAGAAACCACGGACCCAAAGACAGTGAGGTGTTTGTCCTGGCCCTGTGCTGGGTGTGGTTCAGTGCCCTGTGGTTTGGGATTTTGCTGGATTGAAAAGGCAAACTGGGATTCAGCTAACAGAGTCCCTGTTACATCTGGGTACTGAACGTGCCTTGTCCCCATCATAGTAGCTAGCAGATTCAGGGCTGCATCTGACACTCCTCATTGACCTGACTGCTTTTTCTTTGTCTTCAGTAGATTTTTAGGTTCTGCCTCATTACACATTAAAAGACTTATATCCTTTCACTGACCCAGGCTTGCCCTCAGTTGTCCAGGGGCCCTTTCCAAGAGTTTGGGGAAGGAAAGCTGGGTTTGGGAGCTGATGTCTTCCTGTGGCTGAGGGCAGCATTGGTGTATGTGTCTGTCCATGGCAAGCCTTATTTGTCTTTCATATTGTTTTCTTTGTCTTCAGCTTAGTTCAGTGTGTGTTCATGAAGACTTTGAGGATACTTTTTACCCAAAGGTGACTTTATGCACGCACATGTAAGGAAGGGAAAGAAAGCTAACACAGCTGTCCTCTGGAGCGAACCACTGCCTTGCTCAGTGTGCAAATGCTGCCTGCAGCATTGATGGGATGGGGAAGAAGCTGTGAGTTCTGGTCCTTGCTAGTGCTGCTTGCAGCATTACAGAGGAAGTACACTAAGGAAAGCATAGAGAAGGTTAGGGTGGGTAGGAAAAGCAAGGATTCAGTGTACTTTTCCTGTTATTTCCTAGGGAACTGCTGCTGAAGCCCTGTTTCCAAAGAGGTAGCTGTCCTTGCAAAAGTGTATTCCAATGTATATCACTGTGTTTCTGTCATTTGGATGACTGTTGGCATACATAACCGGAACTGAAGCATATATCTATGCACTGATGTAAAAATGTGGGGAAGAGTCTTATACTAAATTATTTGCGAAAGGAAATAGCTCCATGCCTGTCCTTCCTTTGAGTTGCTGTACATCACCTGTTTTGACCAAGTACATTGCCCTGTGAGTAAGGGCAGGTGGGGAATGGGTTACTCTGTGCCAGAGAAATGTTTTGCATGGGTTTGCAGGGGAGGCACTGTCAGGAATCCTTCAGAAGTCTGAGTTTTGTACAAACAGGAAAGACGTTAACTGGCAAACCCCACACCCTTTCCTTTTCTAGGTAGAACCAAGTGTCATGTTTTCTGAAATTGGCAAATATCAGCAAGAAATTCAGGCTATTTATGTCCAAATTAATAAAATTTTATTTTGAAATGTGCCATTTGGCCTAGTGCAAAAGAAGCAGGGGTATTTCTATTTAAAAAATGAACACATTACCTTTATTCTTGTTATTTAGTTTAGAACCTATGGAGCCTCAGAGGGTGATAATTCAGTCCTTTAAACTGGCCCTTTTAAAGTCTCAGAGGCATCCTAAGCATATATAATATTCACTATATATAACAGATCTGTGTACTTTTACCTGAGTCATCAGCCTCCTACTTGTATTGCTATTTGTTTACTTAAAACCAAAACACAAGTCTCTGGGGAAACCATTGCTGTAAGCAAACTATGGGTGGTTTGATCTACATGGTGGTCACTTCTCCGAGGGGCCTGAGCAGTGCAAATTCTCAACCCTGCTGGTAAACGCCCCGGGGCGAGCCGAGGAAACCAAAGTAAATGTTACTAAGTTTAGGATTTAAAAAAAAAATTATTTAGAAACAAAGTTGCTTTTTCTAAGGCAATATCGTGCTTCCCTACAAAAACATTGTTTTCTGTGTAGTTTCCTGTGACTTTATAAAAAGCATGTGGCTGAGCTTTTTATTCAGAAAACTGCCCTTTGACAAATGGAGAAAATGATGCTTTTAGGATACTGAAGTCTTATGTCAACTGACATTTGGCTGCTCATTGTAGCACCAGCCTGATTATAATCCAACAGCCACTGTACTTGACTCACCGACAACTAAACCTATGGCCTGATGTGACCGACTCTACGAGCTGTGACTGCTACTTAGCAAAACAGGGTGCAGATGTCACAAGGGCCCCTGCATCTCAGAGAATGATTGAGGCAAAAAACTGGAGTGAGCTTTTCAAAGGCTGAGCCAAGCCATGGTTTTTGTGAGCAGGGATAAGCAGAGAGGCAGGCAGTGTTGGCCGCTTGCAGAGGGGCGGAAGATAAAACCCTGATGGGATACGCTCCACAGATCACAAGTGTGAGGATGCGCTGGCTTTGCTGACCTTGTGGAGATACAGAGGGCAAGTTTCCAGAGGACCAGTGGGACAGCAGTGCTGTCTTCATGCTGGTAATGTTACCAAACTCTGCAGGGGCCATCCCCTCTAATAAACTTTTATGGTCTGTAAGTGGTTCTGCTTCACCTTCCTTAATAGACTAACATTTCTACTGCTCTTATCAACGAAGTACTCAACTACCTCCATGTAGGAGTAAATGTCTTCTAAATAACACAGTCGATTTAATTTTATTTTGGACTTGCTGAGTATACTCACACAGCAGGATGTCAGTACAGTTACGAACAGTAAATACAACACCCATGGTGTGTCACCAGTGTCAGAGTAAACAGGTTCCTCTTCTGAACAAGAGACCACTTTGTTCCCCACACCCGCTCCTGCCCTCAAGTGCCAGCAGAGGAGTCGTGGCCCTGCTCCAGGCTATCTGGCCCTGCTCCTGGCTATCTTGCCTTGCCTTGCCAGGCTCCAGGGGCAGACAGCTTGGGAGGCCAGCTCCTCACCCCCAACTGACAGCCAAGGGTGGAAGAGAAAATGTGACAGAGCCTGTGCAGTAAAATCCAAAATGGCCATCAGTGAGCAAGATATGTTCAGAATAATATCTTCCTGGCTATCCAGAAAAAAAAAATCTCTCCTGATTTTCTTGGCATCTTGGAAGTGTTGTGGATGGAGTGGATGGCTGCTGTTGTACATCGCTGTTGCACTGAAGTTTTCCAGTAGCCCTGAGGTTCGAAGACTTCTCAGGACAGGTCTAAAACACTCTTCTTTGGTCAAAATAGGCCTCCAACCATCCAGGATGCAGATCAGCGTATAAAGTACCATGCAAAAAGCTCTGTGTTTCTTGCCCTGGCAAACAGTTAAGAGCAAAGGCTGACAAACTCAGATTCAGCTGAAGCAAGGAAGAGCAAATTCCAGTGCCGAGGGCTCTCTGCTCGGTGCCCTGGCTCCAGGTGCCAGGCATATTTAAACCCACAGGCTGTGAGCAAGAGATGGCATGTAAAATATGAGAAGTGGCCAAGTTTATTTAATATTCTGGCTTTTCCACTGCTCTTAGTCCTGTTATCAGAATACTTAATTTAGTTACGTGGAGCAATGCGGAAAAACACTCTTGAGCATAAAATGAAAAAGCTACTTCCAAGTAGCTTCCAAATTAGCTATTAGTCCCTTTGCATTGCTGGAAATCTAATAAGGCACTGATTACATATAGGACTGACAAGTTTTAAAATATGCTTAGCTTCAGCTTTTATATACATATTGCTCAAAAGGCCTTGGGGCAGGAAAATATGAAGTAATTTTGTCAGGACCTCAGCACTGATACCACTAAGTCTTTTGTCCTGGTTGCTCAAAGGCTTTCTCTCCATTGCCACATGGCAGCTGAGAAATGGCCAACTCTGTGTGCTCAGGGGTCATTTTTCTCAGTCATTCTTTTGGGGTAGGACCACTGTTACTGGAAGATCAGCTGGTCAGCCCTCCAGTATGGGATAGCTCAGCTAATGGGAAATCCCAAATAAGGTACATCATGTGGAGAGCCCTGGGGAGCAGGACAATAACCACCAGCTGAGGTCTGTAGAGCTCACTAGAGCTGCAGGCTCTGCATGGGTTTGCTCTCCTGACTGGCATTCCCGGGGGCCTGGGGAGCCAGGCTTGTCCATGTGCTTTGCCAAAGAGCAAGGCTTGCCACGCAGGAGGGTTTATTTAATGGGGACATAAACAGACAAATCACATATGCTTCCCACAGCCAGACACCACCCTTTCCTCCTGTGGTTGCTTGAATGGTCAGTGCAGCATGACTGAAGAGCACTGGGGACGTGTGGGCTCATGCCAAAACTGCCTAGAACATAAGAGTGAGCAATGGTTGACTCTGCTCCCATGTTGCCTTGAACATGTATATAACCAGGATAGGAAAACAGCTACTCACAGGTAGTTTCTCAGACTATAGCATCCTGTTCAGAGACAGACAGCGTGCTTTGCTACCTTCATTGTATCTGTAGCTTTCAGACCTTTTGTACCCTGCCCTGGATTCTAGCTTTCTATTGGGCTGCATTTTGTATCACTGAAAGAACGAAATCCAACTTCTTCACCACGTATCTCTGCTGCTCCTCTTGTTGCCAGTTCTGGCACAGCTCTGATTACAGGATAAATTGATTCAACTCACTAAAATGGTGGAGACATAAATCAGGAAAGCAAAGAGGGAAAGGGAGGAATAGGCAGCTGGAAACTGGGGTGGAAGGGAAAGGGAATTGGAGAGGAGGACAGCAAAGACCTTTCTGTGGCAGCCAGATTTTAACTTGGTTCAGCAGTCATGTGAAATCACAACTTCCCCCTGAGCAGCAGTGGTAATGTTAGTCTTTTTTCAGGCACTCTCCAGCATGAGTAAACCTAGCTGATTCTAGCACAATTCTTTCCAGAGGCTACTGGTGGAATTGGTATCACAGCTTGGACTACATGCAGATACATCACATTTAAAGAACAATGTTCCGATTCTGATTGATTGATTGATGTTGTGTCACAAGAAGGCTGAGCTTGGGAAACCATCCAGCTTGCATGTCCTGCCTCTCTGAATACATTTTGTCCAGAAGATTCATGACTATAGGAGGAAATTCAAAACTCTCAGGCAAGGCACCATGCAAACTGGTCTTTCAACTTGCTAGGCCAGCTGAGCAAGGGACTTGAACACTAGTATTTGAAGGCCTTTGAAAGGATTTTTCTTTTTAGAAGGTGAACTACCTACCTCAAAAGATTATTCCTTCATGTAATCAGGACATTTAAAAAGTAACTGAAATCACTCCCACAGGTGTTCAGCCATCTTTGAAGCATAACCAGGTACAGCAACCTGCACAGTGCAAAAGCAAGGGAGGAGGCAGAACGTCAGCCTACAAGTATTTGCTACAAAAATATAAAGGAAAAAGAACTGGCATTCCCAAAATGTTTCTGAAGCAAAGCCAGGGGTGACTGCACCAGCCTGCTATGGTATGCTGGCACTTTAGACTGATATTTGACACTCCCTGAGTTTCCTTCCTCCTCTACACAGGTGTATTTCATCAGCGGGTGAGTGCCACTGGGGAGGGGAAGGGTGATGTCAGCGTACCAGGGCTGGGATGGGAGCTGGTGCAGGCTTGCAAGCAAAGCAGTCAAGAATCACAAGGTCACTTGGTAAATCAGGAGGCAGGAATTCTAATGAATGTACAAAGGTCTGATGGTAAGAGATAATTTCCTCTTCTGCTGTTTTTTTCTAGTTTTCCTCCTACCAGAGTCCTCTGACAGTGTTTCCAGGTACAAGCATTGCATTGTCTGAATGGACTCATTGGTGGCTCAAAGCTCTTGGAGCTCTGAAGGGCAAAGGAGCTGCACAGTAGCTTTAAACAAATTAACACTTTTATGGGAGTTTTTCCTGTCTATGTCAAGAGCTTTTCCTTGAGAGGAGATGAAAGGTCTTCCACATTGTGTAAACATCCATCTATACTCACCATAGCTTGTAAAGTGTGTGCTGGGGCAGATCTCAGGCTCAACTAGGAAATAGCCATAACGGCTATTGTTAAGATGAGGCTACAGCTGATCCATGTTAAGGTGTTATTGTTCACTGAGCACTTCTTCCCCTTCTTTCCCATTGGGAAGCACCCCTACCCAAGCATGGTCCTGGTTCATGATTGCATGTTGTGAATGCTCTGTCACTCCTGTGGTTCATCTCACAGGCTGCAGAAAATTAAATAGGGAAAAAATGAACCATTTTTTGTCAGTTGAGGCGGCTGAATTGGCTCATCAAACTGTCAGAGGAGCAGCAGAGCTGGCATTAGGTGGAGGCGAAGACCACTGTGCAAAAGGAAAGGCGGGAGATTTGCTGCCCAGTTGCAGTGGTAAAAAGCCATTAACTAATGCATGCACCTTATGAAACCTCACTCTGATGCAGTAATACAATTGCTCATTTTGTCACTCCCTGGCACAGCTCTGTGAAAATCATCTGGATTAGCCTCAGTGATTTTCATAGGAGAGTTTTTTCCAGATAATTTTGAAACTGAGAAGAGGGGGGACAAAACATGCTGCCCTGCTAGCAGATCTGAGGAGACAGTAATCTTCAGGAAAGTGTGGGAGGGATAAAGAAATAACCTCTTAACCTTGTTCATCTGTGGCCTAAGGACACAGCCAGGCAGTATATTTAAGCTGGGCTAAAAGATAACTACTGCCAAAAAGTGCCAGGCAGCCCCTCTCCCCTTCCCACTTGGGAGCACTCCTGCTGTTTCCCTTGAAGCAGCACTGGGGCTTGTCTTTACTCTGTGGTGAGCAGGTCAGGGAGTTAATACAATCCAAGAGCAAGAAAACAAAGATTTTTCTGCTCAAAGAGTAAGGTAAAACAGCTGATGGTGGAGTCAGACAGGTGCCAGTTCCAGCATAAAGAGATAGGAAGAGGACAGCCCTTTTCTATGACAGCTGCTGTTGAGTGGCACAGCTTTATCGTCAAGAGCCAGGACATTGTACTTGTGCTCCAGTTTGAACATACAGCACCTGCCTTTTCAGGCATAGTGTATCTAGTTGCTATAGCTGATATATCCACCACTGTAATGTTTAGGGCCCAGATTCAATGAAGCTCAATAAGGTGATGCCAAGGTACTTTCTAGAACACCACACTGAACAGGGGTACTTGTACAAATTTTAGAAAGCTTGAGCAAGTGAAACAGCCACAAAATAAGCCAAAATAAGCTTGGTTCATCGATCTGGTTTGTGTGAGGGGCAACCCCTCAAAGTGAACAGGAATTTTATCTTTAGGTTTTGTGAGAGCGGACCACAAACCTCCTTGTTTTGTTTGCTATGTGCTGTTACTCTGGGTTTTGCCTTTTAAGTTTGCCTCAGTATTTTGTGGCCTTTCATGGAGAAGGCCTTTTGGACTGCATCCTGCTGGACTGAGTAGGATCTGAAGGAAACGATTCTGTAAAACCCAATTTACAGTCGGAGTGCCGAGGAGGTCAGACCTGAAATGGAAGGGAGTTCTCAGCCCCAGCTCTAACAATCTGCTAATCCTTTCAGACACTTTTGAAATTATATTTCAGAATCCCATTGTTGGATTTAACTCGATATTACATTCCATAGGATAGTTCAAGGACGCCTATAGAAAGTTCATTATTTGCATCAAGGGCTCCGTAGTTTCCTGTGTTCTCCCTGATTTGTTTTGTTCCATATGGCTAAAACAGTACCCAGACTTCTCCACCCCACCGTGTCAGCCCCCACCAAATAGGTCCTTGGCGCACATAGCAATGTAAATAGATGCTGAATACGTGTCCTGAATAATTAAACTTTAAAAATCTAGTTGAAAATCCATTGTCACACAAAATAGACCATACAGATAAGAAGCAGGTAATCCAGAACAGTCTTTCCTTTACTGTCTGTACTTAGCCATAAATGCTGGCCAGAATTCAGGAAGGATTAGGTGTTTCTACAGGAACTAGAGCATTTGCAAACATAGCACTAAGCAGCTGCTAATGCTCTGTGCTTGCAGCTCTGGACCAGAGCCCATTTCTTGTCTTCCTTCACTCCTTTGCTCTCTAAAATACCATTACAAAAGGACACAGCCCTTTTCTGCCATCTCATCAGTATAGTGGTTCATCTTCAACAGCAGTCCTAGTCAGTGTGCTTGTGCAGCTTTCTGTTATCTCACAACGTCCTGTGGATGATATTGCCCAGTTGCTACAATTCTAAGTCATCTATGTATGATAAAACAGCCTAATTGTGATATGATATAATTTCTGATGAAACAGTCCAAGCAGGATATCAACACTATTTGGTCAAAAAGAGATTCAGAAAAACAAGCTAACCAATATTAGCACAAACTATATTGTGCTTATTTATGAGGAGAGGTATTTCTAGAGTCCTGCTAAAACTAACTTATAGGATGTATACCTCTGTTGTTGGTTTGTTTTTTCTGTTGTGCCCCCCCCCCAATACCTTATTTAATGGAAAATGGACTCAGTTTTATTTCCAAAGAGCAGAGAGACTGTAGTACTCATTCCTGCTAACAGCACAGTATTTGCTTGGTAGGTACAATGTACAGCAATAAATCTGGTTTACTACTTCTGTATTTTATCATTTTTTACTGGATGACAATACATTATTCGAAGTTGAGTTTTTGAGTTTGTGCTGACTGTTTTTATATACCATGTGCGGAGGACCACAGGTACTTCAGTCACCTTCTGAAACAGACTTTCTGTGCTCAGCCAACTGATATTCCCCAGGTACCTGCGTGGCTGCAATGCAGTTTCAGTGGCTTACAATGTGTAGGATAATGGAAAAGTATTGTCCCATCTGACTGAGAGAGCACAGGCACAAAAAGGCTTAGAAGGAAATTTAATATTATCTATAATCTAGTGTAACTGGGGGCTGCAGTCCCACTGCACTGCCCACCCATCCGCCTGCACTCCCTGACTCTGCATCCAGCAATTGCACAACAGTATCTAGGTGAGCTTAATGAGCTGATGAAATGGAAAATTATGGCTTTTGGGTGGGTTGGTTTTCGAGTGGATCAGCTTGCTGAAACAGCTGTCCCTGTGGCCCCAGCAGAGGCACAGTGCAAGACAAAGATTGTGGCAAAAGATGCAAGGAAGAAATGAGGGTGACACTCATCTCAAGCCTGTAGCTCACAGCTACCAGCTGATTAGGTGCAGTGTCAAACTGAGCTCAACAGCAAGTCCAAAGAGCTGGCCAGAAGTGGAGCTCCCACACACCACCTCAGGGCCACCAGAGCTACAAACATGTTTCAGTTTTTCTATAGGCTGAATTGTTCGGGGAGCCAGAGCAGGAGGCTATCAGTCCACCCTTTTCGAGATGATTTAAAATATTTTAAAAACTTAACCAAACTTTTTATGCTATTTTATTTTATGCTATATTTTATTATGCTAAAATATTTTGTCTTCATATAGACAGTAAGTGTAAATTGCAGCATGGCTTTGTGCCATAGCTTTATAAGCTTCATAATACCTACCAGATCCTTAAAATGTTTACAATATTTAAAATAACATTTTATATTTGGTATTGGGTCAGGATATTAGCTGATAAATGTTTGAGAAATGTGTAATGATGCTGGAACTATATTTCAGAATCGATTCTTTAATAAGTTTAATGAAAACTCCCAAAGGGGTAAAACTTCCAAAACCACAAGTTGTGAATGCACATTTAGACCTTCTCTTTTTTTTCCTCTCTTCTCTTCCCAATAATTTTCCCATTTAAATGGTGGTTGATTCTCAGCTACACTCCACCAAAAATATGTAGATGAAGAACTTATATGATTTTTGTGTGTGTGTGTGTGTGTGTGTTGTATGTTGTGAGGAAGATAAGGATGCCTGCGTGTTTGGGGGAAGGTCACAATCACTTGTAATGAATTTCAAGGTTGGAGAAAAGAGGTTATAGCTCCCAAAATGCTAGATCTCTTACTTTTTATGCTGCTCTGCTCATTCCAGGCTTAAATACATATTTAACCCTGCTCAACGGCGAGTTTTCCTTAGTAAATGATCCATAATTATGCCCTTAAAGAGATCTGTAAATAAGGCAGTTTTTATAAGGCAACATTGAGTTAAAACGCTGAAATGTTACTTGTAAAGCTCTTTTCAACTCCAAGTATCAAGGTTCGGGTTTTGTTACTTTACCCCCCCACCCCCATCCGTTTGCAACTGAGGTCAAAAAAGCCCTGCAGGGCAGTGTGGTTTTGCACATGCTGCCAGTCTGCTCCCATAGTCTGAATGACCAGTAAAAGGGCTAGAAATCTGAATGCAGAGCTGTGTACGGTGGCTGCAGTTTGGATGAGGGGAATGCATTAAAACCCATTAAAACCCATGTGATCCCTGCGGCACAATTCTCTTTTATCTCTCTCCTCTCCACTGCCAGAGGCACTGCCAGAGCTCATCTCCGTAGGACTGGGGAAGCTGAGTCTTCCAAAGGCTTTACTTGTTTCTGACCCTCTGCTTTTCCTCCCTGTATGTTGTGGCTTTATAAACTTTACTGGGAACCTTTAAGACGTTTCAAGCATCTTTGGAGGAATCTGATAAATATATGAGAATAACTCAAAGAAAAATGCAAAACATTTTGGGTCCTCCTTAAAAGTTCCTAAAGCTTTACTTCACTTATGCATTAAAAATGGGCTGTTTTATCTGAATAATGGATATTTTCCTTTTACTTGGAAACACAATTCCTTCAAAGAGTTCTGGAAGTTCTTAATATTAACTGCTGTAATGAAACTACCCCTCGGACTGCGTGTGGAGTCTCTAGTGTATAAACATTCATTCCCTTTATTTCTTCCTTAGACAAATAAAACCACATAAACCAGCCCGCTGCAGGCTGGATAAATCTTTCTCGTAACGAGTTGTTTTATGCAGATGGCTTCTGAGGGGGGCAAAAACTTAAATGTGGTTACTATGTCAACAACTGACGGGATTTAGGCATTTTTCTCAAGGACCTACGTCTGCAGAAGGCTGAGGGAAAATTTATGGAGCGTGTTGTGCTGACACTCTTCCAGCTGTTCCTCCCCCTGAGTGCAGGGGAGGCACGGGAAAGGCTCTGGGGTGCAGCAGCTCCTTTAGAGACCCCCAAACCTACGGAGGAGCCGTGGAGGGCTGGGGGTCCTCACGGAGGGTAACCCAGGCTGCTCAGAGGGGGCTTGGGGGTGTTTCAGGGGGAGACCAGAGCACCCCTGCTTTTCTTTGTGCTGAGCTCGGATCCTTATCTGATTTTTGGGAAGGATCTGTACATGCAAGCATCTGCTGCGCTTTCAGAGGAGCCCGCAGAGAGGTAAGGCAGATATTTTCTCTAACAAGTTCCCTTTTCTGCTCTTTTCCCCTTCCCTCCCTAAGCTATGAGCCCTCGCCGGCATCCTGGTCCTGTTACACCCACAGGCCGCCGGGCGGGTCTGGGTGACCACTGCTGCTGTGTCCCAGGGCTGGCCGCGCTCCTGCGGCCTGTGAGGCACCCTGGCCAGAGGGGCGGCTCTACGGGAGGGCAGACCCACCTCCAGACCTGAAGCTCAGCCGCGGTGGCAGGGGTGCTCAGCTCTGGAGTCCCTTGTGACTGTGGCCCTCAGAAAACTGTGAAACATAATCCATGGTTGAGTGATGCTATCCTCAGTTTGGGGTTATTTGGGGGTCATGAGTGCTTGTGTTTTTTGTTATTGCATGCGTTAGGTCTTGTATCTACATGAGGTCGTTCCTGTTCATGTCTGATCTGGTAAATTAGTTAAGATGGGTGAGGAACGGTGGAAGTTGCTGAGGGGAATTCAGTGCCGTCTGGGACATGAGGAGATATGCTGAGAGCTGCCTGTGTGCAGCTGGAGTTGTTCTGTGCAGATGCTTCACCGCCCTTCTCCTGTGCAGCTGCCCATGTCTCACCCTGCCTCTTCCAGCACAGGTCTCTTGCAATTCCCCTGCTCCATCCTCGCGTATCACAGCTAGTCTCGTTTGGGCTAGTTTGCTGACGGGATTTTGGAATTCATCACACAAGCACATTTTTTTACAGTGAAACTGAAGCCAGTGTGTAGCATTTTCTGCTTCCTTTACACCCACAAGCTCTGAGTCTTAAAAAGCTGCTGCCTCCTCGACTTCTGTTACTGGCATCAGCAAACTCACTTTAACAGAGATACATGGGACCTCACGTATCGGGCCACAGAAAAGCTATCTCACTGCTCCTCTAGGAAAATAACAGCTGTGTGGAAAGATCAATAAACATGACCAGTTGCTCCAAGAGTCATAAAGTGGAAAGACTCCACAAAATAAAACGTGTGGCAGGGACCCTGGCTCCAGACACTGCAGGAGAAGTCCTGGGAAATGCAGTAATTAATGGGAAGCTTCAGGCTTGTTTTCTTTTGGTGGTTCCACACATGAAAATATTTGTTTTAGGAAAGGAAATCACAGGGGTAGGAAGAAATACTTACCTATGCAAAATGAAAGCTTGTTTACGCTTAATGCATTGGAAAAATTGTTCATTAATTGTTTGTCTATGTGAAAATAAAACACTCTCAGTCGTGCCAAGGCCAGAGGGACCTCAGGTGAGCTGCATAATTGCTGCCTTACCCTCTGAGCTTAAAGTGTCTGGGTCTGCTTTGGTTTTATTCACTCTCTTTATACACAGAAAAGAAAAAAAAAACCCACCACAAGTAAAAAACTGTATGAAAACTGTTTCAGTGAAATTTTCTTCTTTCTACTTGCTTTTTTCATGCTACTGTAGCTCTTTGCTCCTTTGTTTAATCTGCGTATTTCCCTAAGTTTTTGTCGAGGAGAGAGAAGTCCCTTGGGAACACAGAGGTCCCCCTTGCTGGCTCGCTCTCACCTCTCCAAGAGCACCCAGAGGGCCCTCTACCCTCTTTGCAGCTCTCGCCTCCCACCCCCTTGCTCTCCCCAACCTCTTCTGATGTGGTAGTCCTTCCCCATTGCTCTCACATCTCCCCCAGCCTGGTCCACTCCTGTTCTCCTACCCGTATCCCACTGCTGCTCTCACGTGTACTTATGCTCACCAGCCTGCAGCACCCCTCCTCCTTGCTCTGCCATCACTTTGGGGACTGTTTCCCCCGAGCCTTCCCTGGAAGTACCCTGTCATGACAAGGTTCCCAAGGAATGCCTCAGGCTCCATAGCAATGTCATGTAGGAGGGAAAAATGCTGCCTGGGTTTATATCTTTGCTCCAGGGCAGGATATGGAGGATTTGTGCAGAGCTCTGAGCGCACTTCCTCCACAGAAGTAGCTGTAGAAGTGGCCAGTGGTTCACCTGCCTGTACAAAGCCTAAATGTAAGGAGGGTTGCCTTTTTTCCCTTCCCTTTGACATTCCTTATTGGAGCTTTTTGACAACTGCATTCACATGAACTCATATCTTGAGGTGTGATTGATGAACTAATTAAGCTTTCTAAATGGTTACGAAGCTAAACCCTGAAATTAGAATAATTTATGTTGTGTACAGGTTTGCATATGTGTGAAAACTTACCGGTAAAACTAAGGCAGTAATTTATACCTCTTCAACTGAAGCAGGGATTTGTAAGGGGATCGGAGGGAGTGGGTGAGAGCCCATAGCCCCTCAGCGCAGCTCATGCTCCATGCCGTGTGCCAGGGCCATCAGCCCCTCCTGCCATTTCCTCCCCCAGCCGAGTGTCTGCATTCAGGCCCCTAATTCATCACATGGAAACCTGCAGTCCAGCAAAGCTGTCCATGTAGGGCTGTAGTACACTACTAGTACTAGAATGATCCTGGCTAACTTTCCTATACAGGCAAAGGCCAGTGGTCTGCTTTGAGTCTCACTTCTGTAGCCTTTTGCCCGTATGGGATCTCATCCAAAGCTCACTGAATTCCCATTCAACTAGGTGGGCTTCTGCTCTGCCTCATTGCAGCTAATCTCACTGCAAAGAGCTCCAGAATCAAGTTCTTTGAGCCTGCCTCAAACGAGTACTAAATTCTCCTAAAAGAAACCTTACTGCTAGGCAGTATCTTCACTGTTGGATTAACTTTGGGGCTGAGCCATTCTTGGATATGCGCCGTCACAATTAGATTCTTCCCCTTCTGCAACAAGAACATCCCACCTCACAGTAGGGGTGTTGCAGTGACATGCTGTGGGGCACTGTATGGGTGTATGGGCTTGACTCTATCAGAAGCTCTTCTAAACCCGTGTGCTGCGAACTGCCCATCTTCCTACAAGGTGATTGAATGGGCAATGTTATCCGAGCCCCATATGGTTTGACCCCCAAATGTCTCTTTTCAGCAACACTGCACTGTACTCAAACCTGTGTTTTCCTAAGAGACTGGTCCAGCCCTGCTTGGCTTAGAGAACAGAATTTCTGTTCCCTGTTTGTACCAGATTTACCCTGCCATAGCCTAGAAGCAGAGGAATCACATGAAGTTGTTGATTAAGAATTGCTGCTACTGATGCAATTAATGGATTAAGACTCTGGTTCTGTGTTTAATGAAATGTGGTTAGAAACACTGTAGGAATGGTCACTTTCAGTTGCAAACAGTTTTACATTTTCTGAAGAGATTAGAGAGACCATGTCACTATTCAACAGGTATTTGCAGCCGCTGCACAAGGCCTCCTACTCTGAGCATTGGATGTGACACTTTGTGAATCTGGGGTGAAGCAGAAGTGAATTAAGTGCACAAATTAGTTTCTTAAGTCCTCAGACTCCAAGAACCCTGCTGCATTTGGGAATGATTCTAAAACTACTCAGGATCAGTTCTGTAAAACCCCATGGGTAGATGCCAAAGTAGACTCAAGAGCAGAAATTCCCTCTCTGATTCAAAGAAACAAAATGTTATTGGTAAAAGCCTGTAATATCACCTACAGGGACTGAATCTACCTTTTATGTACTTTTTTTTTTTTTAAATGGGACTGTCCTGATCTTCACTTGTCAGAAAGCCACACAGAGCCCTTGCCTTCCATCCATAGAGAATGAAGTTACATCCTTCTCTTCTGATATGTAGACAAGCCTTTTCTGATGTCATATCTAAGGGAGGCAGACAAACCTGAGGTTAGGATATCTGATGTTAAATTGAGATAACTCATAATCATCAGTGAGAATACTTTATGTGTAGCCATGACCAGAATTTTACAATCGTCTTCTCAGAGCCAGCCTTAAAAAAGATGAAGAGGTGAAGGTACTGCTTTTCAGATACAATAATATAAGATAAATAATAAATCAATAGATATATTATATAAGATATAAATATAATAAATATTAATGAATATATTAATATAGTAATCGGTAAATAAAATAAGATAAAAATGAAACTTCATTTTAATTAATTGACTGATGTAATTACAAAGCACCATGCTCCCATCTTGCAGGAACAGCAACACGTCTATGCAGCACATGTAACTAAAGGTGTCATTTTTGGATACTAACCTGTAGACCAGTGTTAGAACCCAGACCAATGATGGAGGCATCCAGACCCAACTGGAAAGACAATAGTCATAAAACCATGGATGCACTGCGTGGTGTGGACACTCGGCACTCTTTGACCTAATTTCCTGGTTGGAGATACAGGAATCCTGGGAAGGTGTAAGACAGCCATGTGATTCTGCCCATGGACAGGGACTTGTGTGTCTTACACACACAATGGGCTATGCTCCCTAAAACTGGGACTTGCTGTGTGTCCATAACACACCACATCCTCTGTGCAGGATGTGCTTGTGCATGGCAGCAGCACGACTGTGGGCCTCGTTGGCTCGTTGCAGCCCCTGGTGGGGTCAGTCACTTGTCATCTAGGAATTCTTGGCAAATGGTCAAAATCCTCCTTTTCCAATCAGACTACATTTCTGGATGGAAAAATGTACTATTTGAGCAGGTAAACCTAAGACGTGAACTCAAAACCACGTTAGTGTTTCCTTGCCCTCCTCTTTAATGTCCTTAGGTGAAGCAAATCAGTGGGCATAAATTGTGAAGACAGTGCATAAGGTAGATGCCCAGCTTCTCAGGGAGAGCTGGATACCAAGATTTCCTTGTAGCCTTTGTAACTCTCTTCCAAAGCCTTTTAACTTTCAGTGGATTAGTACAATCAACACGCAAATCTCGAATGAATGAAGAGTAATCAAACATGCCAGTCATGAGTGACTAATTGGTGCTTGACGCCATTCTTCCAATTTGCAGTATCATTCCTGATAGTGGCACCTGTTCTCAGAGGGGCCACAGATCTTGTTGGAGAATCTCGTATTTAATTACATGATTTTGTTTGTCCTCTCATAAGAACACTAACATGTTGTACTATGAGGTTTGAACAGAACATCACCACTTTACTGTATCTGTTAGCAGTCCCTGTTTCTCGTGCAGTTTTTGTAATCTAAATATAACTGTCCTTTAGATTTTAACACACAAGGAACAGGGTGATTTGCCAGTCCTTGATACCACTCTCCCTCTGCAGAGTTTATGAAGCAGCTCTGATAAACTAAACCTGTTATTAAAAAAAATTGGGTGCCTCTGAATGAGTTGAATGAATATTTTCAGACACAATACTTAAAGGAAAGGCAACGTAGGGATATTATTTATGCTTATTAGAAACATTTAATGTGACTATATCAGAAATATTTATATTTTGTGAGTCTTTTAAAATTGTCAATGTAAGAAAATGAGGATACATAATTTTTATCTGTTCCCTGTTCAATTAATGATTCCAAATCTTGGTATTTCTACTTTTTTTTTTGTGAAGAAAATAATAGTGATGCAATTGCTGATCAGCAGGCGGGCGATCCAGAAGTTTTATATTTCATGAAATAGTGTAATTTTAGTCTATTCAAAGCAAAAGTAAGAGTCAAAGATATAAGTATTTGTGGGAAGACGAAGTATCTAGGAGACAGACACAGTAAAGCTTTTCCTGTCTGCTGTGATACAAAAGACTGTCACACCTCTATGTGTCCCAGATGAGGGGAAAAGGTCAAGGTCTGTAAGATGGGCTTGAATAAGGCCACAGAGGTTTTTAATTAGAGGATTTTAACAAGCTTCCCAACTAGATGAGAATTACAGCTGTCGGTGAGCTCCTGTGGCAGTATAGGGCAGCAGTGGTTATCTTCATATGCTCCGTGGAGCGTGGACAGCTTTTGAATGGCAGTTGTATAATGAATTGATTTAGCAGGGGCAGGCTGAAGACCCTTTTCTGCAACTTGCAAAAGCAACCCCATCTTCAAGGAAATTAGTCTGTACTTTGCACTGTTGAGGCAGTGGGCAGATAGTCTGCTCACAGAGTGGCCTCCAGTTTTATAAGGCAATATATTCAAAGCTTAGCCAAGACAATCTCCACCATCTAAAGTTAGTAGCCCAAACTGGACAACCTGAACCATTGAAATGTTATTTTATATCTTCTAGGTCTCATTTAGATTTAAACAAAATACCTGGCACAACTGAACAATTAGTAAAGTGAAGCAAAACCAAAAATTATGTGAGCTCTAATCTGCTGATTCAGATATTTTATTTCTGAATGTGAGAGGTTTATCACTCTGTGTAGAGCCTTAGTATCTGGCACCACTTATTAAAACAATATATATTTTTTTCCCCCTGCAGAAAATTGAAAGTCAGTTCTTCCCTAGAATACTGTTGAATTGAAAAAATATTGAGACAAGCGCAGAGTAAAGGAGTGAACCTGGATCATGTCATGCATGTTTAGGTCTTACACTGTAATAGTCTAAGAATGCTGTGATGGATAATTATATACACACAGTGTAAACACACATATGTGATTTTAATGATGAACACCAGGTAGATGTACTAGGTAGGTGATAGGTTATAAGAATGTGAAGGGTATTACGGTATATTGGTTGTAAGCGTTCCTGATATTAATTTCCCAACGGCAGAGTTTTAGTAGCTCCTAACTGTTAAGCCTTATATGTATAAGGAGAGGTGAGACTATAGAACTCAGTGCACTGAGTGCCCACTTGAGTGGCTCTGTGCTGGGCAAGGTGGAGGTGGGAACAGCAGAAGCTTTTTTGGCTTTTGGAGTGTATTTGCAACCTTTGCCCATGAATTTTGGGAAAAAGTCAAGATAAATTGATTCTTTGGGCCATCAGCTGAGCCATACTGACCATGAGGAAAAAAAACCCAATAATTTTTTCTCCCTGCCCCAAGAAAAAAAACTCAAAAAAAAACAAACCAGAGGGAAATCTCTTAGCTTTGGGGATCTCACCTCAAAGGAAAATGCCAACCTGAGAAGCTGCAGTGCAGAGGACAATTAAAAGCCTTTCTCTGGAGAAGAGCTACCTAGTGATAATGAATGACTGGGTGTTACCTAGAGAAAAAAGTCCACAGAGAAAAAAAAATGGTGAAGGATGCTGAGCTTCCTCAGCAGGGAATGGGCTGTATCAGGAACAAGCAGGCAGACAAACTGTGACTCAGAGCATGTGATCTCTACATTGCTTTTTTCTATAAATAAAAAAGCCACTCTATAAAAAAATAAAGTTGCTCTACAGTAACTCTGTTTCCTGTGACAGACTCCTGGTCTATAGGTCCTTACAGAATGGAGCCCTTAAAGTACAAGGCAAGGAGAAGGGGTCACCGTCACTCAGGGGATGGCGGCCCAACACCCCTGCAGAGGCAAAGGGCTGCCTAATTACATGTATAAGTGAGTGATCTCCTCAAGCCTCAGTGGTGTTTGCTCTTCCTGTTCATAAAGACCGTCACATCAGTTTTTCCTCCTCCTAGATGCCTGTTTGATCCCTGAAATTGCATAATCTTCCTTTTTTCACTGTGCACAGCTACTGCTCCTGACTCCTGTCATCTAATTCTTTACGATACACGATTCCTCTTCACTAGGGCAAAGCTCTCCAGCTTTCTCTCAGCTAATCTTGCCTTCGGATTTGACTGTAAAATCTTATCAAGTTCAGAGTCAGACTAAAGAGTCAGTTCATTGCCCAGGAACCCCCCCTGAACCCCCCTTTTTTAAAATATAAGCATCCCATTTTCTGTTCTTCAGTCACGTGGTATCAGTCTGTATTTGAAAACCCCATTAATCATCCTTGCTAATGCACTTGAAATGTCTAATTTTGGTTAACTGTTTCTGGGAGAGAGACAGTCCTTTGTATTATTTGGTCTTTTGAGAATCAGGTTTTGTTGTTGTTCTTAAAGTATTAACACTGTATATTGGTATGTGGTCCTAGAGGAGTTTTTCCACTCGTACTTATTGGATTATTTTAAAGAGAAGGAAAAAGGTTTACAGGACTGAACCCCCAATTCATATCAGTCAAATACAACAGTTGTTCAATAGGAACCCAAAACATGGTTTACTTTTGCTTCCCAAACTGTCATTACATGAAGCCATATTAACAGATAATAATATGCATTATTGTGATAAGAAGAGTTACTTATCACACAATTTTAAGCTAGCTCCAAGCGTTATTGGAATGCAAATTTCAACAGCCAGCCTGTTGAACAAAGTCTCCTAAATCTGTATGTACTTATACAGCTGGCACACAGTGCCAAATTAACAAGGAAAACACCTACATCATTAAAAAGAATTATGTGTCTGAGATGTTACATCACTTAAAATTCCCCTGTCTCTTTCCCATCTTTGTCTCCCTGGTGGGAAACTGGAAAAGAAGAAGAATGTTATACCGCTTGCTAATGAAAAACACCAATTTCTGGAAAATTCAGCTTTGTCTAAGATCTCAATTCAGGACACTTAATCTCTGAACCAGTAATGTTTCTCAGTATTGCTCTCACCACAGGTTCCATAGCAACCTTCGATTTTGAACTGGAATAAGTTTTGAATATGTGTTACAAGAATATTTTGAATCTAAGTAGGGTGACCATAAATGGCGACACAACTGTACTGAAGAGCTTGGTTTGATTGGTCATTGGTCTAAGAGTCTTACATTTGAGAGCAATGAAAAGTATTTCCATTGATCTACTACAAGGGGCAATCCAGAATATGTTTTGTTTTCTATGCAGACCATGCTGCGCTGTCCTGAGGAGAGCAGCAAGTGGTAACTTTCTAGCAGAGCGGGAAAGCCAAGTTTGGCAAGATAAATGTAAAGTTGTAGAAGGCAATGAAATCCCGGGAAGGGAAAGGACGTGACTACTGAGAGCTAAATGGATAGGCTGCAAATGGAAACTGTCCAAAAACCACAAGTGATATGACAGCGAATAGCTGAGCTTTTATGCTCTCCTGGAAGGTATTGACACATTTCCAAGTTCTCAAACCTGCTTTATCAAGGCATTGTCACGTAGTCTGTTTAATGCTCTCTATGAGATACAGAGAAATAGTTGTTACTTACAGAGAAGTAGTTATTAGATCATTAGTTAAATTAGACCCAGAATGCAAAGAGTTACTAAGAAAAAAAAGATTAAACAAAGTATTTTTTCCTTCCCTGAGATGCACATTCATGTCAAAGTATCATCAAACAGAGAACCATTTTTTGCATGGCATTAAAGAAGTCACCAGAGAACTGGAGAGTATACCACTCTCATAAATATGCACAGAAATTTGCATTTGGGAAGTAGAAAGTGAATTGAACAGTGAGAATGCACAAATTCACTCACATGTTTGACAGTTATTTGGTATATTTCGGCCCTGATCTTGCAAGGAGTTGGTCCTTACACAGTCTCTCGCAAATCTATGTTCCCATGTTTTTTATAGAAACTGATAAACCAATGAAATTTCATCACAAATACATTTACTTCATATGTTTTGACACATGTATTTAGTATTACCTGCTTACTTTATGCTTTCTAAGAGATCTGCATAGCTTTTCTAGTATAATTTGCTGAAGTAATTGAGTCTGAGGTTCAGGTGAAGAGATGAGAGGTACTCAGAGCACAAGAACTGCAGGGAAAGGCTGGTATTTACTGTGGCAGCAGCTCATTTATCCTGGATCCAACCAGGAGCAAATTCAGTCCCTGCTAATTCCTATGACTTCCTCCGAGCTGCCTGTTGGCTCTGAGCAGGAGTAAGTGAGAGAGATTAACTCTTGGACAGTATCCCTTGTGTCCAATATCTCTGTGTTACATCTTTCCTCTGTATCTGAGAGTGTTTGAAAGTGTCTGACCTGCAGTTGTGAGGGAGTCTGTAGGACCACTGCTGCTACCTCATCCTGGATTTTTCATAGACAGTCAGAATGTCATATTTGACATTTCTATATTTTTTCCATAATTCTTCGTGTTATGCAAATGTTTTATGCTCCCTGAAAACATACCGAATTTGATTAATTGTGTTAAACACATTCAAGAGCGTTTTAACTACTCTGTAGCCTGGCTTTGTGTCTGCACAGGGCCCACCTTACATATGCTTCTGGCAAGCAGCATTGCTTTTTTGAGGCCATCTTTCCATCTGCTGTGTGCACAGGTAGCATCAAGTAAGAATTAATCCAGTGTGCAAAACCCAGCTGATTCTCATAAAGCCAGCTCATTTCTTTTGTTCACCTAAGCCATCCTATTGGACTAGGCCATTGAACTCTAGCTAAAAGTGACCTTGATTTGCCTACTAGGTATCAGCTGCATCCTGTTAGATTTAGTAAGTAATTCATTCTTTATCTTGGTCAGCTTTCTTAATTTGTTTTCATGACTAAATTAAGGAGTAGAGATTTTCATAAATTAATCATCCCAGTGGTTTCTATTTTACTTGTATTGTATGGCTCTAGATTAAACTTCCCAGCACTGCTTGCATACTCTGGAGTTCTTCTCTTTCATATGTCCTCCATTTCCTATGATAAGACAATAAAGAAGGTTTTTATGGACCCGGGGCAGTAGAAAATAAGAGTCTGTTGTAATGTTCAAAATTCAGATGTTTAACAGCTCACCCAGCTACCACTTGAAGCAGAAGAGGTACACGGCAATAGCTGCTGACCTTAACCCACATATTTTGTCAGATGTTCCCTTCTCTCTAATGAAGGAAACTTTTTTGCAAAAGATCCTGGATTCATTTTTATCATGCTTAGCATTTCCACGATAAGGAGTGTACTTCCTTATACTCCTGTATTTTCTACTAGCTTTTAATTATGGTAATTTCATGTTCTACCTGCATATAGAAGAACTGAAGCTAAGAGGTTCAAATGAAGCCAGGATCTGTCCCTGCATTAATACTGTGGCAGAGACTGAATTACAACCAGAATGCTTTTCTAAGAACTAGATAATGCTGTCTCTGGGCAAAACACGTGAGTAAAATTGCTCACCCAGTTAACAGATTAAATAAACCAGATTCAAATCTTATAATAATAATGATGATGATGATTATAATAATGATGATTCATCAACTAGAAAATAAAATAAATGCAAAAGTTTTAAAGACAAATCTTGTATAGAAACCTTGTTTAAAAATAAGTTCCTGTCTGATACCATCAGTTTGGGAATTGGATGAGTCATGGAAAGAGTTTGGCTGTTTATGAGACTAAGAAATTAATGTTTGAAAGCTGACTTTTATAGATTACTGGGTTTCTGCAAAGTCCTGTAATAATAATAAATTCACTCAGAACTGAAACAATTTTCTTTTTGTCTTTGTCACTTGTTGTCCTTGTTTATGACAAGGGCTGGCATTTTTAAGTACAATGATTTGGAACTGTTTGAATTAAGATATTGCCTTGTTCCAGCGTATTAATCAGGACCTTGTAATTAAAAGTAACCTCCCAACAATGAGCCAAGGGCTCCGTGGCTCCTTGGCATGCTGGGTGGTTTGTTGCTGTGTTGTTAAAACATTTTAATGTTAGTAATGGAACAGCTTAGCTATCCAGGAAGAAAATAGCCAAGCTGGCTAAATACCTTGCTGTTACACACTTGTCTAATACACTAGAGAAAAGGTTAATGTGGAACTTGATGCTTCCTGGCTGCTGAGAGAAGAACAATGGGTTTTGGGGAACGGGCAGCATTCATCAGTAAGGCTCTGACTTTCCAGCTTGTATAAAAAGTTGAGTGACTTAAATATGTTATTTAAAACATGATCAACAATACAAAATATGAGTAGCACGTGAAGAAGCTAGAAAAAAAACGACCAAGAACAGTGTGCTTTTAAGGAATGAATTATTTATGTTTTATGTATTACAGTCATTGAGATTGTTAAAAACCAGGAATCCCTTCTTAATGGTATAAGAAGCAAGTATGACCATCATTTAAATATTCAGCCAGTAGTCCAGAAACCTAACTTGCATATCTGCCTATATGACCTCTTGCCAAACACACCTCCCTTTCTCATCTTCTCCTGGAAACCCATCCTTTCTCTTTGTTACTTCACCCCTCTTTCAATGCCTGTATCTGTGGGGCTGGAGGCACCCAGCTCTCAGCACCCTCTGGCAGGACTAGGTTTTCAAACAGACACAGCATCACCTGGGCAGGACATTAAAATCAGACCAGTTCACCCAGGGTACAACTTAATTATGGGAATTCAGTGAAATATGGGATGTGGAAGTAAAAAAATTAGTGAAAAACTAAAGGAAGCAGGAAAATTCATGGAAGATTGCCCCAACAGGACTAGAAAATATTGTGTTTTGCATGCAGCCTCTGATATAGGAAGACTCTAAACTTCAGATTGTCAGAAGGCGGGAATGTAAAATAGAGGGAAAATCATTCTGTATTTGTCTTGTTTCTTTTTCCTCCTTAAGTCACTTGGAGACAAGAGTGTTGGTTAGATGTCTTTTTGGTCCAACCTAGTGCAGCAGGTCCTACCTAACAACTTTCTTTTGAGAATGAGATTCAGAAATCTGGCTCAAAATCTTGTCCTGGATCTTTTGCTGTTAATTTCCAATGTATCTGGGTTAATTTTAAATATTGACATCTCATCTGGTATCTTTTAACATAGATATATTTCTTGTATTTTACTAGCTGCATTTTAACCTCAGTGTTAGAAACACCCTTACCACTGATAGTACTGAACAGATAATGTCCTTGATGAAGGTTTTACATAGTCTTCCTTATGAAACAGGTGTTTATTACCGAAGAATACACATAAATAGGTTTTCTTTTATGGATGTAAGCTGTTATGTGTTTTCTGTGTGACAGCATAAGAAAGAGAGAAAAAATTGTAGGAACTTTTTCATCTTGTTGCAAAGAAATCAGACTTTCAGGGCAAAGACAGTGGTGTTTTTTGTGCACTGACAATAGCGGTATCAAAGCAGTATCATTTTCAAGCCCTACAGAGAGTATTCCTGTGCTGAGGACTCCACTAGTACATCGGTTTACCTTAGCAGCAGCGAGGTACTCAGCTCTTGGGCTGAGGAATTAATCTGCTCAAAGGCTTTAAAATATTGTTAAAAATAAACCAGGATCGCTAACAAACATCTTTTCAGGTGATGGTTGTTAATCTGCTCTCTAAATCTAGTGTCCAGGACTAATTGCCCTGTATGACCTGGTGATGAATTGGTCTTATGAACGCTGCTGTGCTTGGATTACTTTGCAACTGCTAACCTAAATATTTGCAGGATGGATTGGCTTTCTTACAGGGCATGCTTTGTGTTGTGTGGAGTTGTTAAGATTGAGATGCCTTAATGTAATAGATACAGCAACGTGCAGATGTGCCTACTTTTTTCTTCTTTTTTCAATTTCTTTCTTTGCTGTTTTTCTGTGTTCTGACTATAGTAAAAGATTTGGTGTGAACCGTTATGTCATTTTTCTATATTCTTAATTTAATTTTAAGCTAACGAAAAGTAGTGGATGAACATCCCTGAAAGCCAACTCTTTTGTTTAGATAATATCTACAGCATGGGAAATATCAACGTGTATTCCTTGCGTTGTTTTATTAACATGCCTAAACTCAGATCAACAGTATGACCATATTACTCCTAGCAGTGTGTTTAGTGTCCAAGTCTTCTGAAGCTTTCTTTACTTTGGTTGTGAGTGCTTGCAGTGGTTGTAAAAAGTAACAGTAGTTTCTAGAGAGGGAATGGTCCTCTGAAAACGTGACAGTTTTCCAACCAGTAGCAATCAAGGGCAGAATTTCTGCACCCACCATGAATTTTAGCAGATGCTAAACCATTACAAGATTGGAATTGTGGTCATCATGGGGAACTTAAACCATTCCCATATCTGCCAGAGGGACAACACAGCAAGGCACAGGCTGTCCAGTAGGTTTCTGGAGTGCCCTGAGGACAACTTCCTAACACTGGTGTCTGAGAAGCCAATGAGGAAAGGCACGCTGCTGGACCTCCTTACAAACAAGAAAGATCTGGTTGAGGATGTGAAGGCTGGGAGCAGTTTTGGCTGCAGTGACCAATAGTGATGGAGTACAAGATCCTGAGAGGAGGAAACAGGACAAATAACAGAATCACAGACCTGGGCTTCAGGAGAGCAGATTTTGGCGTCTTCAGGAATCTACTTGGAAGAATCCCATGGGAGAACATCCTGGGTATAAGAGAACTGGTTGACTTCCAAGAATCACTTCTTCCTCCAAGCTCAAGAACGGTCCAGTCCAACAAGCAGGAAATCAAGCAAAGATGGCAGGAGACCTGCATGGATGAACAAGGAGCTCCTGACAGAACTCAAACATCAGATGGAAGCATACAAGAGTGTATTTGGTTTACATGGCAAGGTGTTGGCAGGGGATGCTGCAGGATGGCCTCAGTGAAGGGAGGCTGGGGCTGCCCCATGCTAGGCACAGATGGTTCCAGATGGCTCCACAATGGACCCACTGCAGGACACAGCTAGGCCCATGAGGGAAGCTGGTGGTGCCCCTGGGAAAACGTGTTTAAGAAAGGAGCAAAACACTGCACAGACAGTGAAGAGTGAGGAAAAAAATGTGAGAGACAGCTCCCACCTGTGAGCACCAAGGTCAGAGAAGGAGGAAGGTGAGGTGGTGGTCCAGGTGCCAGAGCAGATGTTCCCCTGCAGCCATGGAGAGACTATGGTAGAGCAGGTATCCACACTGCAGGCCATAGAGAGGACCACCCTGGAACAAGCGGATATTTCCTGAAGGAACTGCAGCCCTTTGAGAGCCCACACAGGAGCAGGTTCTCCTAACAGGAACTGCGGCCCGTGGAGAAACCATGCTGGAGCAGGTTCATCCTGAAGAACTGAAGCCCATGGAGAGGACCCATGCTGGAACAGTTCTTGAAGGACTTCAGCACATGAAAAGGACCCATGCTGGGGCAGGGGAAAAGTGTGAGGAGGAAGGAGCAGCAGAGATGGACTGCAATGGACTGACCAGAATCAACCACAATCCCCAATTCACCTGTGTCACTTGGGCAGGGTGGGGTAGAAGAGTGAGGAATGAATGAAGCTGAGCCTGGAAAAGAGGGAAGGATGGAGGGAAGGTGTTGTTTTAATTTGTCTTTGTTTCTCACAAAGACAAATTGTGAGAAACACAATAGTTGCGGAGAATGGGGTTGTCCCAGAGGACTGGAGGAAGGCAAATGTTACCTTTATCTACAAGAAAGGCTCGAGGTAGGACCCAGGTAACTATAGGCCAATCAGTCTTACTTCAGTCCCTGGGAAAGTTATAGAATGAATCCTGAGGGTCATCACAAGGCAAAAGAAGCACGTGATTGGGAAAAGCCAACATGGCTTCACTAAGGGCAGATCATGCTTGACAAACCTGGTGGCCTTCTATGACAAAGTGACTGCCTGGTTGACATAGGGTGGGTGGTGGACATTGTCTACTTGGACTTCTCCAAGGCCTTTGATGCAGTCCCACAGCCTCCTTCTGGAGAAATTAATGCGTTATGGCCTAGACAAGTGGTCTGTGCAGCGGATGGGGAACTGGCTGACAGGCCGCACCCAAAGGGTGATGGTAAATAGCTCTTTCTCAAGCTGGCAATCTGTCACAAGTGGGGTCCCCCAGGGATCGATATTGGGCCCAATGTTATTCAACATCTTTATAAGTGATCTGGATAACGGCATCAGGTGTAGCCTGATGAAGTCTGCAGATGACACCAAGTTGAGTGGGGAAGTAGACACTCCAGAAGGGAGAGCTGTTTTGCAGGAAGATCTGGATAGGCTGGAATAGTGGGCCAACAAGAACCTTATGAAGTTCAACAAGGAGAAGTGTAAGGTCATGCACCTGGGAAAACATAATTCAGGAGTGCAGCACAGACTGGGATCCACCTGGCTGGAGAGCAGCTCTGTGGAAAGGGACCTGGGGGTCCTGGTGGACAGAAAGCTCAACATGAGTGAACAGTGTGCTGCTGCGGCCAAGAAGGCCAATAGGATGCTGGGTTGCATCAAAAAGGCATCACCAGTAGAGATAAAGAAGTAATTATCCCACTCTACTCAGTGCTTGTCAGGCCACACCTGGAGTACTGTGTACAGTTCTGGTCCCCGCTATACAAAAAAGGCTGGAAGGAGTCCAGAGAAGGGCCACCGAGATGATCCAAGGACTGGGAAACCTGCCATACAAGGACAGGTTAGGAGGACTAGGTTTGTTTAGCCTTGAGAAAAGGAGGCTTAGAGGGTATCTTATCACCATGTACCAGTACTTAAGGGGTAGCTGCAAAGAAGATGGAGACTCCCTTTTTACACAGAATCACACGGAGAGGACAAGAGGGAATGGACACAAGTTGCTCTTGGGGAGATTCCGACTGGACATGAGAGGAAAATTTTTCACAGTGAGAACAGTCAACCATTGGAATAATCTCCCCAGGGATGTGGTTGATTTTCAAGAGTCGTCTGGACAGGGTACTAGGCCATCTTGTCTAGACAGTGCTCTTCCTAGAAAGGTTGAACTAGATGATCCCTGAGGTCCCGTCCAACCTGTGATTCTGTGATTCTCGCTATCCAAACCTATTTTAATTGGAATATATGGAATTAATTTTTCCCAAATAGAGTCTGTTTTGCCCATGAGAGTAATAGATAAGTGATCTACCCATCTGTATCTTGACCTATGAACTTTTCCATCTTGTTTTCTCCCCCTGTCCTGTTAAGGAGAGGTAGTGAGGGAGTGGCTGGGTGGGCATCTGGCAGACAGCCAAGGTCAACCCACCCCCAGGAGGTAGAAGCAGGGGCAGGTGACCTGGGAGGAATGCAGAGACACTGTCCAAGAATGCAGGGATGGGGTTAGGAAAGGCAAAGCACACAGGAAATTGAATCTGGTGAGGGACATAAAGGACAATAAAGAAGGCTTCAGGAAGTGTATCAACAGCAAAAGGAAGACTAGAGCAAATGTGGGCCTACTGCTGAATGTGGCAGGGGACCTGGAGACAAAGGACATGGACAAGGCTGAGATACTCAGTGCTTTCTTCACCTTGGTCCTACTGGTAATACCAGCCTCCAGCAATCCCAGGCCCTGTGTGGGAACACATGGAGGAAGGCAGACCTATCCTCAGTAAGGATCAGTTCAGGGAACGTTTAAATAAAGCTGAATGCACAAGTCTCTGGGACTTGATGGGATGCACCTATGAGGGTTGAGGGAGCTGCCTGATGTCATTACAAGGCCAGTCATGATGATCTTTAAAAGGTTGTGGTGACTGGGGGCAGTTTCTGAGGACTGGAAGAAAGTAACTGTCACACTGTCTTCAAGGAGGGAGGATCTAGGGAAGTACAGGCTAATCAGGCTGCCCAGAGAGGCTGTGGAGTCTTCGTCCTTGGAGACTCAAAAAAACTCTGTATAAAACCTAACAGGACACAGCTCTGAGCAACCTGCTCTAGCTGACCCTGCTTTAAGCAGGGGGGTTAGACTAGATGATTTCCAGAGGTGCCTTCCCACCTCAACCCTTCTGTGAGGGGAGTTGGACTGGGTGATCTCCAAGGGTGCCTTCCAATCCCAACTCAGCCTGCTATTCTGTGAATAGCAGGTACTCATACCTAACTCTGCTAGAATCCACCCAGTTGGATATTTGTTCAGTTTCTGTGCTTAGATCTCAGTAAGCCAGGTATTGATATTTCTCTTGGTAGTGATCTGAAACCTCTTTGTCACAATTTCAGACAGTAAAAATTGTTTTGGGACAAGGAATTTATCTTCCATTGAGATGTATTTGCCCTATTTCTGCCTTGACTTATGTAAGTAACGTAAACCCCTAAATCCCACTGATTTTGGAAAAACATGCTTTTGTAGTTTATAGTACAAAGCTGGATACAACAGCATAGAATGGAAGTAGTACAGTGCAGTATCGCACTTCTGAATATGAGGTCATTAGGCCTGGACAGTTCTGATTTCCTGGTTGTTTTGAAACAGGTTATTCTGACTGGTTGATTACTGGCCTTCTGTAGGCTCCTCTTGCTGTTTTGGTTGCTTCTGTCCTAATCAACTCTTGAGATTTATATTAAATAATTTTTTAAACAAGTTTGCTCTGCTGATTGTTCTTTGTTGTGGAGATAATTCTCCATAATATTCTTCACCAAAAAACTGAACACTGCTTTTGTATTTTGTCTACTTCACATTTTGGATGTCAGCATCTTAAATCATCACACCAAATCTGAAATGAAGAAAATATTATAACAAGCTTCATACAGTGGAAAGGTTTAACTTACTGAGGTTTGTAAAGTACTTGGAGATACTGAGATTGCAGGTACAATTCAGGTACAAATGCAATGATTTATCATCCTCTAAGCAGGAACCTCATCAAGATATTTCAGTTACTGAGTTGCCAAAACTGGACTGGACTTTGCTGCTAGTCTTGCCAAAAGATTAAGCGTCATATAGCTCTCTAAACTTTGGTCTGTCTTCTACAACAGCATTTCATACCCTTAGGCAAGGTTTCACGGGCAGAAATACCAGAAATTGCAAGAAAAGGCATTAATCACATTTGTTTCTCTGTTGTTGTTATTTTTATTTTTTCTGTGTCACCTGAATCCCGATCCTTCCTTTTGCACTTGTGAAGCACCTGGAGGTTGACTTGTGCCATGTAGTATTATTTGCATTTCAGTTTCTCCTAAAATTTCAAACCATAAAGCAAGATGTGGTATTTTCTTCACTTCCTCCCTACCCGCCCAGGACCACAATCAAAATCAGCATTCATATGGTAACTTCCTAGAGGAGCACTCTGGTGAGTGATTTGAGACTAAGAAAATTGTTTGGACTTAGCCTTTAGGATAATCTTTACCTAAAGCTTTCTAGAATCAGAGAAAATTCCCCTTAACTTTAGTGGACCTTTTATCTAACTCAGAAGGCTTAAAATGATAAAAGCTCAGCCTTGCATGAGAAGAGTACAGCCGTGAGAATCTTGCTTCCTCCTTTTCATTGAAGGCTTTGAGCATAAGTCAAACATTGTGGACTTGTAGTTCTGTCTTTATACTCTCATATAGTTAATTTTCTTGGTACTGAGATTCCGGCAGAGCTTTCAGATAAAATTATTGTAACTAATAATTGGGAATTCAATATCTGAATCTCAAATTATTGCATGAGACATATGAAGCCTCATTCTTCATTATAAATTATTAATTGGGTTTTGAAAATTATCTTGGATATGTAAATCTATTATTAAGGAAATCTGTTGGCATTTCTACTTTTAAGAAATGAATGTAATATTGCCATTAAAAATTCTTCTTGTGATTATTCACAGAATAACTCCAAGAAAGGTAAGACATATTAATTGCTTTTTGGTGTTTCTTGCATTCTTGATTGCAGTTATTCTCTACATCTTGCTACTCTAATTCAGAAAAAAATGCAGTTGGAAGTTGCTATTTATTCTGGGGAGGAAAAGAGAAGATCAAATCACATTCTAGCAGATCTTTTGTTATATATGACTTTGTCTTCTGTATAGGGATGTATAGGAGGGAGCTGTACAGGTCCTTCTGACTGGAGAGCACAAAGCCAGGGGCATTCTACATTTTGGTATGTGATGCCAGGCTCTTGGGATAAATGTGGGTCTCTAGGAGAGCATAGTTGCTCCCCCTGTACACCAGGCAGCAAAAGCACCGGCCCCGTCTTTCTGGCAGGTGTGTATCTGGTTTTCCACACTCTGTTGTTCTGCCACTGGGATAACTCAGGTCCCCACCTGCATTGCCTTCTGCACACCCGGTTACTTTCCTGTGGCACTTTGCAGCTCTCAAAGGCATAATTATACCTTTGATTTCTGACTCTTTCATTTGTTACACTAAATGACCAGGTATGATTTTGGCATTTGTTCTGCTGCTGACACCTGCAAATACTAGAGCTGGGTGGTAAAGTTTTGAGGTTCATTGTTATTTTCATTTTTGCAGATGTGTATTTAGCACGAGCCATTCTGGGTCATCCATTTTGTCCACGCTGTCAGGTGCAGCTCGCTCAGGGTAGATTCCAGCTGATAACAACCAACTCACAGTTTGCACAATATTTAACTAGAAGGCTTTGGTTGCAGCTTTACGTTATTTCTGCCTTGACTGCTTAACTTTATTTTCACCAGAACACTCCCCAGACTTTTGCTTTCATATGGTAAATATGTAGGAATGCTGCATACGAGACTATTCAGCACAAAGACTTTAATGAAACCGCCTGTAAATATGCTTGCTTCTCTGTTGTTACAGTTATTTTAAATGTATGTTTAACCTGCTGATATCACACACTGCTGTGCAGCCATTTGTTATATATTAACTTAAGACTCGGTCCCACAAAGTACTCACTGCTTCTGGATCATGCTGAGTCCCTTTCCCTCCCAGCAGTGTTTAAGGGCTTACAGGGTGCTCAGCACCTTGCAGGACCGAGCCTTGAATCTGGGCAACAACAGGCTCCTCAAAAACCAAACAGGTTTTCTGGAACAAGGTTCATATTGTAACTGGGCAATATTTTGTGCAATGGATTTTCATACATTTAGATTAAATCTTAACCAGAACATCAGATCTCATAGTTAACGGCTGCTGGAAGACATAAACATTTAGGTATGTATGGTGGTAATTAATTACATTTTACAATTATGGCTTTATTAGTTGTTCCAGTTAAGTGCAAAACCATGACTGAGTCTAATATTTAATCTTTTGTGTGTTGGCTGCAGTGTGCTTTGCCCTTCTGTTAAAGTGTATGTGGTTTCTTAGAGCTGCAGATAACCTGTGCTGTTCATCTGGCAAAGCCATTTGGGCATTATCCATCGCTGAGCTTTACACACTGTACAAAGGGATGCTTTGTGCACTGTGACTGCAAGGGGATCCCACTGGCAGCGGTATCGAGGGGTGGATTCCCTGGCATTACCCAAGCTGTCTGGAGCCCCTTTGGGCAGAAGCCCAGGCACCCATACAGCCGAGCCACTGGTGCTGCCTGCGTTGGTGCACCGTCACCTGGGCTGGAGAGCTGTCCTCCGCTCTGAGTCAGACATTTTGAAAGGTAAGCTTTACCAAAGGGTAGTAAGCCGATCTGTTGCTTACATTTTGGGAAGCCAGGCAAGGTGTAGACTGTGCAAACTGCAGTAGTAATCATTAATCTTTCTCTGAAACTTGTTTTGGGAGAAGAGCATGGCATTGGTCTGAGTGGTAAATTCAGATATATTTGGCACAGAAAAAGTGCTGTAACATACTATTTCTAAAAACTTACTCTTGCTGTTTTATATGCAGATAAGACCATAATCTTCTACTGTTTGCAAGGAGAAAGACAGGACCTGGAACCTTTAAATAACGGGGTTTAATCCCATCTACAAGCAAGGAAAATTACTTCCAAAAAGGCAGACCCTGCCTTCCCCGTTCCACATACTGCCATGCTAGACAAGCAAGGAGATGCTCTTTGATTTTGGTCCTGGTATCACCTGCAAATAGTGGTGACTAGGAACTAAAAACTAAACCTGAAGCTTGCTTTCAGACTTATACTTAAGGTTGGCCAGAGAGCAAGGCACAGTTCTGTTCTAGGGACTGTTGGAATAATCTCACCTTAATTCAAATACACCTGTGTGCTAATAACCATATCTTTTCAAAATTACCAATCACACTGTTGGCCTTTGCCCTTGCTTCCACCAGTTAACTACCAGTTGCGCTCACATTTGCATTAATGCACATGTGCATTATCTCTTGAGATCAGTGTGATTTTAAGCATGCGATAGCAGAGACATATGTAAAATGTTCGCAAGATCACAGCTCTGGCAATGTACTCTAACTGAAATTGGGGTATGAAATCAGTACATAAGGAGACTGAGGATTAAGCAACATGCTGACTGCCTGTTTTCTTGGAGCAATGGCCATCAAGTTGGCTGCTATGCTTTTCTGGGGAATAAGCGAAAAACCCAAACAAAACTGAGCTTTTAGGAGTCTTTAATAAATTAGAGAGGTTTCTGTGTAACTTTAAGCACAATTACCTAAGCTAGCAACACTAAGAAGTTAAGAGTTGTTTACCCATTAAAAGAAAGAGGGGAAATAGGTAGAAGTTTATGGGAACAAAAGTGGACTGCTGATGCCAGTGAAGTGTTTTCCAAAACTTTCAGCATAGGATGAAGGCACCACATGATCCCATGTAAGAATATTGCAGCAGAAAGTAGTCACAAGTACTCAATATCCTCCCTGGGAAATCAGCTCCTGGTTTAGGGGAAATGAGGCTGGGGTTGGTTGTATGCTAATTCCCTTTCATTACTGGGTGTTAGCTGAGCTGTTTAATACTTGCCATAAAGCCTGGATTTCACTTTCCTTCATTTAATACCAGTTTAAATCTGGAATAATAAACTCTCAAAAGCTTAGAGGTTCCAGTAAAATGAGATTTGGCTAAAAATTACATGTTGGTTTCTACTACTAACAGTGTTGTATCTTTGGTGCCCTAAGCATTAAAAGAAGCAAGACTAGTGAGAAAAAGAGGTGATGCTTCATTAGGATATTGAATGATTTAGTAGAAGTTGCTATGTCTTATTGCAAACCTTAGGAAGGATTTATTTCTCCAGAGAGCCTGAACTCCCTCAAGCCCCCTTTTCTTAGACTTCAGAACAATGAAAATTGTAATAGTAAATTTAAAATAATTTCCAAGTGTTTGTATGATGCATTTTGCTTAAGTGTTGGAAACCCAACACCTAGAATATTGTGCAAGGAGCAGAATGGCTGTTATTTCAGTGTTTCTCAGGCAGCAATATCTGTCATTCTGAGGGATGAACACCTAATGGGGGCTGTTTATCAGCTGAATGATGGGAGGATTTCTGATATATTAAGCAGCTTCTCTTGGCCTGGTACAGTGAAGTCTGAAGCTGAACCTACAGTCAGCCGAAATTGGCTTGTTATGAAGGTGCACCTCTGACTCTTTGGTTAAAACAATTATTCTGGAATCTATTTGTCTGTGGCTCTTCAGGACTTTCAGAGTTAAACCTTTCATGTAAATCTTGTCCTTGCTAGGAAAATTACCAGATGCTGACAGGGGGTGTCACCAGTGGCTCAGCTGAACATATGCTGCATATGGCTTGGCTGCAAGCGCTGGACAGGGAGGCCCTGTTCCCTGCTGCTGCAGAGACTGGTGAAAACAGGTTTTAAACCAACTGATTTCAGCATAATACTAAAGGTTAGCCTCTACACAGTGTTTGTCCTACCAATGAGACTGAGTAACTAATCAAGCATGGATTGGCCCACCAAAATTTTTGCTGCATCAAAGAGCTAGATGGCATCTTTACTGAGTTATTTTACAGGTGGCATTTTTTGAGGTATAGCACAATCCCAATGTCCTTACACTGGGACTATACTGCACTATTTTTGTGGTGAAGCTGGAATTGAAACTGAATCAGAGTTTGAATGTAAAGCAGACTAAAATCTCCATTTACATTTATGACTGATTTTAATCTCTGAATTTGACAAAATAGTGCTTAATAAGAAATTCAATTAACTGTTTTCTGGATAAAGTATTTTCCTGCTTTTCCAGAGAACATACTTAAAAATATTTCCTGTTTGGGATGTTGCCACAGAATTTGGGTTTCTTTGTGTCTCTTTTGCAAACCCACTACAGACACCCACCTCACACCCACACATCCCGGCACCCTATGGCTTTGAAGCACAACACATGGTGAATAAGCTGAGGACATTTCCACATTCCCCAAGCCCTTTCCAATTCACAGCACTCCCGGGCAGCTCCTGAGACAAATTTCAAGTCTGGAGCCATTTCAGGAGTCCTGTTGCTTGTGGAAGGAGGAGATTTCACTTGCCTTCCTGTGCTTTCCTCCCTGTCTGTAGATGCTTACTTCCCCCTCCTGCCCTGCAACAGCTCGGGTGCAGCCAGGGGGGCTGGTTCAACTCACAGCCTGGCAGGAAAAAAGCAGCAGGGAGGTCCAGCATCTCTCCCTTTAGATGGTGGCATGCTCTTAGGTTGGCTTGAACCATCACATCTACCTTCATCCATAGAGAACGGGTAGATGAAGGAGATGTGAACAGCTGTAGGTGGTCCATGGGGAGTGACAGCATCTCTGGGTCAGCATGTCGTAACAGGAGAGAGCAAAGCAGCTGTTCCAGCCTTGGCACAAAAAGAGAAAGTTTGTTGAATTATGTCATGAAAAGTGAGAGGTGGGAAGAGATCTGACTCAGGTATTTAGTACTGCTTAGTCAAAAGACAACCCTAGGTCAGAATTCGTGCAAACTGCCTCCCTTTCATACTGGAGCTGGAAAAATGGCTCGCATCTCCAGCTTACTATTTCAATTATGTACCCCAGCCTGTTGAGGGAATGGCTGCTAAGATTTCTCTTGTTAGACTTTCCTGAAGCTCAGCAAGGTCTTTTTAAAAAGGACAGTGTGACTGACAGAAACTGGTGTCCATTTTGCTGTTTGCAATGTTTAGGCAAAGACAGCTCACCAATGTAAATTAACTTCTAGTAAGGAAATGTGTAATCTTTCAGGTTCAGAGCTACTCTCTGCTCTTCCAAGACATAAATTATTAATCAGGTCTGCAAACTCCAGTTCAGAAGAATAATGGACCATCAAAATAGGCAATTCAGTCTTGAAACAGGCACTTTAGTCTGAACTCCTTTCAAAAAACTGGACTTTATGGTTCATCCTCTGCATGGGTAGGTAATAGATTATTTTCTCGTGTGTACACTTTTTATAGCTCTCATCACCATAAGCATCAAAGTGCCAGAGAAGCACTGATGGATTTGTCCTTGCGGGCCCATGGGTTATAAGGTACAACCCCTATCATCACTTATTTTACACATAGGGCACTTAAGCTGAGAAAAGTATGCTGAACTGCCAAGGTCAGAGAGAAACAAAATCCAGAATCCCTCTTCCCCAGCCTCAGTAATAAAGACATCTTTCCTGCCTCAGATGGGTGTTTCATTTTTTTCAGATGATTTACCATGACTTTTAGGGCTGGTAAAATCCAGAGTTGTTTAACCTCTACGCATAGGAATATGGGTGTACACGCCATAAAGGTCTCTTGAGGCACTCTTTCCATTCCCCCTTAATTTCAGACAATTTTGCCATTTGGTACCTTACACATGCACAATTAACTCCATCTCAGGTTAATTGGCAGGTTTTCTTCCACACTGTTCTAATAAGAAGACAGTTGCACGATTCCAATGTTCTGATCTTAAACAATCTCCTTCTGATTTCCTCCCAAAATCTAACTTGTGCAGCTGCAATATCTCATAGAGGCAATCAATATGTATTATTTGTATTGCTTCCTAGAAAAAATTATAATATTACAAATAACATCAGGCTGCAAGAGATTTCCTTGACTACCCTGCTGATAAAAGATCTAATTTAATATGTATAGCTGTTTTTAACAGGACCAGTAAGCTAGCTCAACATTTATAAATTTGTCTGTGTCTGATTCCATGTCCAGACAAATAAGTTCTCGAGTGAGCAGCACTGTGTGTTTGCTGCATGTTTAAAATCAGGTTACTTGTTTTCCCACCAAAATAGACTGCCTGTTTGCTTAAATTTGATCATCCATGTTTTTTCAAAGCACTCTTGATTTTAGTGGTAATAAAGAAGAAGGTAGTTAGTTACTACAACACCAGTGAAAGAGAGAGATGACTATGAGTTGAAGGCTTATCATTGCTTGGAAGTTTTCAGGCAGGCTAAATTCAGAGCACGTATTTTATTGAAAAGGCGCAGCACGTAAATGTTGTTGTAGCACTTAATTGGTATCCATTTTGTTCAAATTGGTTTTTTCTAGGTTTTCCATTCCACAGGATTTTTGATAGAGTAAATTCAAATAAAAAGTAGAAGTTATTGACAAACTAGAGGTAGAATTAGCAAGAAGTTTTCTTTCTTTTTTTTTTTTCTGAAAAAGAAAGAGAAACATGGTGGAGATGGTAATTCAATCTTCTGGCACAAGAAATGTGCCCATGAATGTTAATTTAGTTCAGACTGTAACAAAGACAGCAAGTTAGCCTTTGTAAAAAGAAACTAAACAAAGAAAAGTATTGATACGAATTGAAAAAAAAACCCAACAGTGTGAGTCTTGAAGCACATGAATCAAGAACGCCTAGAAGCCTCCACTGATTAACAACAACAAACTCTGATGCTTCCCCTCAAATGCTACCTTTTTTTTAATTTTAGTGAGATACTCGCTGCGCTGACCTCATGAACGGATCAAAAGCTGCAATTGTTCAGGGCTTTTTGCCCTAGCCAGCACGGAGTTAACTAAGGTGTGCAGCTGCACCATCACCAGTTGGGTATTTCTCTTGCATCACACTGGGCCAATTATTCTACAGGGACTTGTTATTTTATTATAACAAGCATCAGAAGCAAGATAATCTTATATAACTTTGCATAATTTCTACTGATGTGGCGTAATTCCTAATGAAGTCCACTACCGGCTTCACTTTTAAAGCATTTCCATCTTTTCAGATACCTGATGGACACTGTCCATCTATGGTATTGATGTACCCCTGGGCCCTTCAGCACAGCTGAACGATTTAAGTAAGGGTTGGGTGCTGCTTCTGCTTCCTCCTTGAGCCCAGGGAAAAGCTCCTTAGCTCAAAATTCATACAAATCCATGCACAACCCCTTGCTATGGCTCACCCGCAAAAATGAATAAGGTGCGCCAGCTCCTCAGCCCCTGGCCCTGAGTGGTGCAAACACGTGCTGTGGGTGGTCCTCAGCCTTCAAACCCTTCAAGGCCCTTTCTCTATGCGTTGATTCTGCCACTGACTTATTTTGGCCTCCTGGTTGCATAACAAGACACCCTGATATCATCAGGTAATTTTGGAAGGCCACAGTTTTGAATAGAGAGGACAGGATAGCAGGGTAATTAGGTGGGTGGGGAAGAAGGGGAAGAAGGTTGATAAAGAGTTCTTAATAGTAACTTTTACATGTTATTATTTCAAGCAAGGAAAATAAATACAGAGTGACTGTAGGGCCAGCAGATCCTGCAGCGAGGGCTGTGACATAGGAAGGGCAGGTAGAGCAGAGAAGGAAGAGAAAGCAAATGGCTGCGGAGTGGGACAATCCCAACTCTTTTTCTGAGATTGCACCCTTTCCTCCCAACTAGTCCATATCACTTTGATGTACATCCATCTAACAGAATATCTCATATAACTTTTTTCAAGAAAAAAAGAAAAAGAAAAATATATATGGTATAGAAAAAATAATTTTTTACTAATCTCTTTTTCTTATTATTTCCATCTACTTTACATCTCCATGGTCCTTTTCCTTCCTGCATCTTACACTTTGCGAGACACAAAATAAAGGTGGAATTCAGCCTTCCTAGTTGGTAATGGGAAGTCTTCTTTATGTTTAAACACAATGATCTGTTTATTGGAAACTGCTCTTCTGTAGTACCAGCCATCTCTTCATGTCATGCTGTCTGAATAATGCCTCTTGAGGATGGGGAGAAAGAATAGCATCGCAGTCAGACCCCGTGGGTTATAAATAGCATTCTAGCAGCCTGAAAGGCTGAGGCCGTCATTAAGTTGCATGCAGCTGTAGTGGTGTAGGTGGGTGAGTAAGAGCAACTTGGAGATGGGATAATGGTAACCTGGTACACAAGGGTCATTTTTCATTGATGGCGTCACTCCATCAGGCTATTGTGTTCTCCCTAAATTAGGTCTCTGTGTTTAACAGAGCTGAGCAAGCTCAGCAAAGCAGCCTCAGCAAAGCACATTTAAAAGAAGATTAGAGGGAAAAACAGTTTGTTGTGTGTTATGATTTAGACCAAATTGTGATAAACTTTTCTCGCTTTGGTCAGTAATTGCCTTTATCAGCAGCAAGGTAAGAGCAATGGGAACTGGCCTGTTGGAAATAGCGTACCAGTTTCCCACATAAGGGCAATAACGACTTTCACTGGGCAAATTAAGAAGTTATTTCAGCAATTTAACCAAAGTTGTCCTCTGAGTGTTTTCCTTAGCAACATGATTCATCTCCTGGATGGATTTTTTCAGTGCCAAGACAACAAAGGTCTTGAATTTCAAAAATCCCTTTCAATTTATTATTACTAATTTGGTTGCATATATACACAAATAGAAAAATCCTACATTAATTTCACACAGTTTATATATAAAACAGATTAAAATAATTAGCAGCCTGTGTTAGTTTGAGCTTGCACACACAAACATCTATTCTTCCCTCATTTCTAAACTGAACAACTTGAGTTCTTGAACCTGCTCCCACTGAAGTCGGTGGGGGAGTTGCCTTTAACTTCAATAGATATATGACTCAGCTTAATTCCCCCTGTGGGACCTGTCAATGTATAAAGATTCCTTGGAGGTTAATTGCTTGCAGGAGAGTCTTTGCATGGGATGTAAAAGGAAGGTGCAAATTGCAGAACTGGAGCATTATCTATGTACTCTAGCCTGGAAAAGACACTGATATTGAAAGCAAAGGAATCTCTTATTTCAGTAATCCTGCATCTTAATAATTAAATCTGGTCACTCATTAATTTAGACGATGTCTTAGAGAGTCAATTCCTTTGCCATCTTGCCCAAAAGCTGTTGAAGTAGGACAAATACTTTTATATTTTCCTGCAATTATTCCTTTTGGCTCTTTTTTGTACTCTCTTTTAAGAGTACCTTTTTAAAAAAATCACTACTTCAAAATAGACTTTTAGAAAGTATTTATAAAAGAACAATGAAAGAAATAATAGAGTTGTGGGAGTGGAAGAGAGGATTTCTAAACTAAGAAGAAAGAATCAGTCTCATTCAGACTTTTCAGATTTGAGTGACTTTCTTATTACACAAATGTGTCTTTTGCTATTCTGAGAAAGCTGAAAGATGTATCACTACCTATTAAAAGTTGGGGGGTGGGGTGGTGTTCCTTCATCATTTATAGTCTATATTCCTTCTCCCATGTCACATTCTTTGTAATCCTTTCCCACCTGTATTACATTTGGAATAATCCTTCTCATTCCTTGTCACATGCACATTAAACCTCTTTTAAATTACAGACTTAAAGCTTCTAAAACAAGCATTCCATTTTTGTTGTGGGAAGTGTGATGACCATTGTTAAATCACTATTAAAAATCCCATGCATATACCAATCTGGAGTTTATTATTGGAGTGTTTGTATTCATAAATTACTGTGCCTGATCAACCATACATGTAATGCTGGTGTTGCCTCTCAGTTCACTATAGGCTCTGTTACGCATCTGGAGTCAAAGTATTAGCCTGTAAATAACACAGTATGTAGCTCAGTTTTTCAGAAATACTTATGAAAGTGCTATGAACTTTTTCTTATCTATACCTTTTCAAGCATTCTCAGTGGCAAACGGTATTAATCCTCTCAAGAAACAAAAAACCTGGAAAACCAGCCAGGAATGCCACTTCAAAAGTACCTTTATAAATCAGAAATTTGGATGACATTTTGCCTTCTTTTAGGATTGTAGAAAAAACTTTATGAAGGACAAATTTACTGAAACTTTGGTGTGTAACTTTGACAAAACACTATGGCTTTTTTTTTTCTTCAAATATTGTAAGAAACTGGAAAGCATTCAAGTTTATAGTCTGAAGAGTGATTTGTCTTCTTTCTCATGGCAGTCCAGTTCATAAATTTTGATTTGCATCATTTTACTAAACCTTGGCGTGAAGGCACCTGAATGCTATATACACTTGCCAGCCTTTAAAAAAATAATAATTCAGAAAATATTTGGGTAATTTTTGGTCACCAGTACAGGAAGTTAATCTTGTTCTCAGGCACACTCTTCAGAGTGCTGCAACCGTGCTTTGCTTAATAGTACGTGGGTGTGGAAGGACAGACTCTGACTCAGTGAAGCTGCAAAAGTTTGAAGAGGGTTTTAGCATACTACCAATAGAAAATCTATGACAGACAAGTCTGGAAGACTAAAACTATAGTACTTACTTTTAGAAACTTGACAAATGTCTAACTGACTGAATACTGTTACCTCTCTAATTGCAATTTCCTAGGTATTTCCTTTATTAAATGTAATGACACTTAGAAAATTTGACATGCAATGATATTCTTACCTAATTATCCAAAATGAGTTTTTAGCGTGGCTTTCTAAGAAAATTAAGTTCTTGCAAGCACATTGTTAGTCTGTCAATATGTTCTTGTGTCATTTCTGTCTCCTCGATCAGCTTGAAACCTGCTGATGAGCTTCAAATATATTTAAAAGAAGGGTTCAGACCTCAAAGTCAGCTGGGCAAAAAGGCAAAGCAGAAATAACTATTGAGCTGAATTGCGCCACTAATTTGTGTCTCTCCTTTATCCAGCCGACAGCGTTTCTGAAACGTAAGAAATTCTGATGACCAGTGATGGTCCATATGGAACCTCTCTATACTATGCCACTGTTTCCAGTCCTAATCTCCGTTTCCCCCTTGCTCCCCATGCCCAACACTGTAAAGCAAGCACTTTACCCTCTCATTTGAGTCACTCTTCAAAACTCGCTTCTTCCGTGGGACGTACCATAATGCTGAGGCCAGCAAGACCTGGGCTGGTGGCAGGCTGTGCCTGCTGCTGCTGACTGCCAGAGAATCCTGTGGTCACTCCCAGAGTTATTTTCTACCTCATTTGACCTACATCCTTTAAGACCATTTGTTTGTCTCGTCCCCTAACTACACCTTGACAGTATGTCTACACTGTTCACCAGAGAAGTAATTACAGTGTGTACAGTCACACCAGTCTCAGAGGAGAGGCACTGGCGCTGATGGCCTTCATCCCTTCTTTAGGGTGTCTGTTCTGCCATGCACTCTTTGTTGTCCCATTTTCACTTTGCCTTTTACCTGAGGTACATTAAAATAGTTTTAGTTATGTCTACAGCTCCAGTGCAAGTGTAGAAATATTTTTAGACAATAAACTATCTGAGCAAGGACTACCACTTGTTATGGGTCTTTGTCAGGAGCCATGACATGGGGTTGTAAGACATTGTCTCACCAAATTTTTCTTGTAGTATATGAAAACTGTTCAAATTGTATGTAAAATGTTGTTCTTGCTGTTAACTCTGCGGAACAGTGGCAAACCAGAAAGTTCTGCAGATTTGGGACTGAAGGACAGCCTGGAAACCGAGCATGAGTATCTGAAAGTGCTTGCTGATGGCAAGGACTTCTATTCCAGCATTTATGTCTTTAAGCTTAATAAAACCAAACAATGCATAGGAAAGATATGCAGATTTGTTCTCCAGTAAGGAGTTTGTGTTTGGCACCACTAACACAATGGGGCCTCAGTCCAATTTAAATACTGAATTAAAATATGTTTCTACGTTGCAGATTGTTTTGTTATAAAATATACAAAATATATTTTCCTGGGGTGAAAAAGAGTGACAGATGAACTGAGGCTTTTTTTCAATTACTTTGGGTTTACTCAGAGGATCATTCATAATGTGTAAGGAAGTGGACTATTTAACCTGCAGATTACAGCTGCGAAAATAGAATCATAGAATAGTTTGGGTTGGAAGGGACCTTTAGAGGTCATCTAGTCCAACCCCCCTGCAGTGAGCAGGGACATCTTCAACTAGATCTGGTTGCTCAGAGCTCTGTCCAACCGGACCTTGAATGTTTCCAGGGATGGGACATCTACCACCTCTCTGGGAAACCTGTGCCAGTGTTTCACCACCCTCATTGTAAAAAATGTCATCATTCTATCCAGTCTAAATCTACCCTTCTCTACTGTAAAACCATCACCCCTTGTCCTGTCACAACAGCCTTGCTAAAGAGGTTGCCCCCATCCTTCCTATAGTCCCCCTTTAAGTACTGAAAGGCCGCAATAAGGTCTCCCCGCAGCCTTCTCTTCTCCAAGCTGAACAACCCCAACTCTCTCAGCCTGTCCTCGTAGGAGGTGCTCGTAGGAGTTTCCTATGTGTAATAAACTCATGTTTGAGAAAGGGTGAGAACTGGGACACATGTTGGCCAGTCGGATGTGCTGTGTAGCAGAAGCTGGTGCAAGGCCTGTGCTCGTGATAAAAAAACTAGTGTGAGGTGAGCACCCGTACCCAGACAGGCGAAGTGAGTGCTGAGGCAGGAATGGCACCCGTGGCGTTTCGAAGGTACTAAACGGGATCATCCTCGTGCTGCCGGCGGAGCGGCCCAGACCCTTCCCGGGGGCGGGGGGCAGGACCGGGGCCGGGAGCGGCCGGAGGAACCGGGGGGTGCCCCGCCCCGCCCCGCCCCGCCCCGCCCCGCCCCGCCCCGCCCCGCCCCGCCCCGCCCCGCCCCGCCCCGCCCCGCCCCGCCCCGCCCCGCCCCGCCCCGCCCCGCCCCGCTGCCATAGCGATGCAGGAGCGAGTGGCCGGGACGGGTTGCGGTGGCAGCGGCGGCGGCGGCGGCGGGGTCCCCCGGCTCCCCCCAGGTAAGGGCGCTGTTCGGGCGTCCCCTCCCGGCAGCGGCACCACCGCGGGGCAGCTGTTGTCGGCCCCGCGCCGCCAGCCGGTTTTTTAAATTCCATTTCACTGTATTTGTTCTCCTGCCTCTCTCCTGCTCCCTTCCTGCGGGCTCAGGTGCGGTTTCTCCCAAAGCCGCTTTCTCTGGGAACTTCTCTGCCGAGAGCAGCGTCTTGTTCTCATTATTGTTTTATATATATGTGTGTATATATATATTATGTTTTTTCCCCCGCGTGGAAATGTGTGAGCAGAACGAGAGCACAAGGGCGGGCCGAGGTTTCGGTGCCCGGCGGGCTTTTGGCCGGCCCCGGGTGCCGTGGCGGTGGGGGCAGGCTCGGCTCGGCTCGGCTCGGCTCGGCTGGGCTCTGCCTTGCAGCCCGGCAGGCTCCCGCCGCGACCCTGTGAATGAAGGGGATTAAAAACAGCGGCGAGGGAGATTTCAGGCGTCTCGCTGAAACACAAGAAAATCCTTTTATCCTCAGAGGGACAGAGGCTCGCAGAACTTCTTTTAGAGTGCATTCACGAGGGAGCAGCCTTAAAACCAGGGATAGGAGCACCAAAACTCCCGCGTTTCACGAGATGGTTGGGGTTTGCCTGCGCGGGATCTGCTGCTGCTCGCCGCAGTTTTATTGGGATGCAAAGAGTTTTGCATGTCCCTCCTGCAGGCTGCGGGGGCTCTGCCGCCACTCCCCCGCCTCGCACGGCCCCCCCCGCTTGCCAGGGGCCACCTCCCCCCATCCCCGCTGGCCCTCGGAGCCCCCGCGGCCACTTGGGTGGGAAGGAGACAAAGAAGGGGCCGGGGGGCTACCTCTGTCCCTCAGGCATAGCTGTGTGTTTTCTCTCCTCGTTTCGGGAGGAGGGGAACCCCACCACCACCCGGCAGTGGCAGATTTGTGAAGATCCCGCTAGCCCTTGAGAGAGAACTGTGCTATGGCCTTTGTTTTTAAGATGGTGCCAACTTTGGACTGGGCATCCCAGTGGTTTCTGGGCATTGTGTAGCGTGGCGGTCCAAGCACCTGCCTGCCCAGCAAAGACCCCCGGCTGAGGCAGGGGACGCGTGGCTGGTGGTCCCCACACAGCTTTCCCAAGCTCAGAGTGTGGTTTGGGCTGCTGGGTCTCCCACACCCAGCTCATGGGGAGATCCCTGATACAGCACATCCCAGTCACAGAGACCCCGCTCACTTCCATATTCAGGTTTTCATCATGCTGTCGAGACAGCATAGGCTGCCATCAGGCTTTACGTACTTCTGAATCTTGCTTGCTCTGGCTAGGGAAAAATGCATTTGATGTAACTCTTAGGTTTACCTGCTTGGGGACAGACAAGGCAGTCGACTGTCATGCAGCCTCTGACAGCAGCAAGTGTAGGGAAAAATACATGTGTTTTCCTCTTCTTTGCCTGCTATTTGAGGATTAGGTGGCACTTGATGGATGTGCTTGTTTGTTTGGATGAAAACTTTTCATGGGTCCTGGGGCTCAGTGCTGAGCGCTGTGAGGAGGAAGGCTGGATTGCTGCTGTTGGGGGTTTCTCTAAGTGTGCATATGTGGATTATATTTACTGTTGTAAGGTAGGTGTGGCAGTCACACTGAATTTATTAGCTTATTAAGCATTGGAGGAACAAGTACATATTGAAATTATTCTGGTTTCTTAAATTGCTAATGAATGCAATTATAATTTGAGAGAGTTATGAATGTCTTCTCATCACCACTGCAACACACCTTTGTATGGTGAAAAAGAGCTCCTTCATTTCATGCATGCCTTGATTTCCTACACTGGAGCTCATACTTCTTTTAGTTGGGGACTTCGTAAGGAAATTTTTCTAACGATTGCTTTTGTTTTCCTGATGCAGGCAGTGCAGCCTGAGGAGGTCAGCTCACCCGGTCGATGTGAAAGCAAGACAAACCAAGGTGCAGCAGATGAAGGAGGGGCAGCAAGGTCAGCTGGTGGAGACAGCAGCGTCGCTTTGAGCTACCCCAGCATCCATCTCCATGCGTACAGCATCGAGAGCATGACAACGTTTCCGAATGGCTGTGGAAATGGCACCACTGTTACTTGTATAGTTATGGATAATAAAGAGCCCCAAAACCAGACTACCTGTGTCAGTCATAATGGGGGATACAGCACCAGCAACAGTCAGGAGGAGGAAATTCAAGAGGATAAGCTCAGCCCTTCCAAAATCATGCGCTTTTTCACCACCCCTCGGAAACGGGCTAATTCCAGCTCTGACAGGCCTCGTTCTCTGGTTTTGACGGGCAACTCATCCACGTGGAATGCTTTATCTTCCATCAGAAAAATGGGATCTTTCAAGAAGTTGAAATCATCTGTTCTCCAAGGAATTCAAACAAGGGAATGCTCAGACATCTTAAATGAGAACAGTGTAGGCAAACATGGTTCAAATGGGGCAGTGGTGAGAGTTCAGACTAACAGGTATTCCTATTCGGGGCCTCTCCATGATTTCCAGAACACAGTGGATGGTTTAGCTTCTGACTGCTCTGATGCAGAGGAGAGTGATGAGTCTTTCCTGAGGAATACTCATCGCTCACGCAGCATCAGGCGGGCTTATGGTGCTGGCCGCATAAACCTGCTAGACACAGATAAAGCTCAGAGTCATCAGAACTGTACTAGGCCAACATCACCTGTCATCACAGAGCCAAAGATCTGTGAAATTTTGGTGAAAGACTCTGAAAACAACAGGATCATTTATCGGAGAAGCAAAAGTTCGGATAATTTGAACTTTCTGAAAAAAAGCTCATTCAAACGGAAGTCGACCTCAAACCTCACTGACCTCAAGGCTGCGAATGAAAAACAGATGCCAACAAGGACTGTGAGTGTTACTTCTGCTGACTTGGACAAAACCAGTGGGAACCCTGAGAGGAGGTCCAAGCGATGGAAGAGCCCTATCAGGGCAAAGGATTTTGACCGAGTTTTGAAACTTGTCAGTAACGTCACAGATGTTGCATGGAAGAAGGATGGCCCGAAGAGCGCCGCTCCTTCTCTTAACGAGGAGTCCCAGAGAACAAGGTCAAACAGCAGACTGCATGATGACTACTCCCGCAGGGTTTCCAGCAGCACAGATCATGACAGAAAGCGGTGCACCTCCCCGGTATCTAGTCCAGACTCTTCCTTGCTGGGAACACCTTGTCTGCAAAGTCCCACAGCTGCTCAGGATAAAGAGGCTGAAATGAATGTATCTGTGGCTGAAGACAAAAGCCTCAGGACATCATCAGGTATCCCAGACTCTGATAGCTTATCACCCACATTGAATGACCTTAGTCCATTTCCCAATGAAGTGTTTTATTCAGATTCGGATGAACCAAAAGCTACCCAGCAGTTTACATATGAAGCTGAAATCCCTCATGTTCCAGTCAGGCCAACTACTCCAAAGCCTCGAAGTCCCACTGCAGAGAAGGTCAAGTGCAATATGAATTTCCAGTGCCCAAACTATCACAGCACATTGTCACTGAGCTCATCGGAGAGCGAGGAGAGAGTCGAGGTACCAGGGCTGAAGCTGGGCAGGAATCCTGTTTGCTTCCAGGACTCCGTGCAAACCGTGTATTATGATGATGGAAATGAAGACAGTGGCATAAGCAGCCACTCTCAGCTAAGCCTCAATTTAGCCTCTGGTGCTGAAGAGAAAAAGGAAGAGGTAAGAAAGAAAGCTAAATCCTTTAGAAGCTGTATATATATCTATGAGGTTTTGTCTTTATTAATGCAAAACAATGCAAACAATGCAAAATAACCTGAATACTAATGGATACTGCAGCTTGTTATTGCTAAAGTATGCTGACAGCAATTATTTCCTTTAATGTATTCTCTCTGGATGCTAACATCAAATTATTTTTTCTTTATGCATTAATATCAAAGAAAGTTTTGGCAGCAAAGCTATTCATGTGTGTTTGCAAGGGCAGGTTACTGCACCCTGCAGATCTACCACCTTGTCATGTGGTCTTGTCAGATTTTACCAGCCTAAGCAGGGTCTGGCTGTGTTTCCTTCCAAGCTGAAAGATCTCTAAAGATAGTCTGTATATTTTAAAGTAGTGTTGATTCAGTGTAAAATGCTTTGCCTGTGGAAGCCTGGCAGGACATGGCAGTACTTGTAGGGCAGTGTGGTGTAAAAGATACAGTATAGAGGTTTAAGCATTTCAGTTGTATCTGATGTTTTCACTGTGCAATGATGGTCATGGTGAGGGTAAACTATATGGGTATTCAGTTGCCTGAAAATTTCAAACAGCAGTACTTTACACACTGGGCTGAGTCTGTTGCTGCTAGTGTTTTGGTGAAGACACCAGCATTTCACTGCACCTAGTGCATGACCTCATACTCCCAGGAGATGGGTAGATGTGCTGCAGCACCTCTGAGGTAAGTTCATGTAATAATGGTGTGCCCTTACCTAAAGCATGGTGTGAGTTGGCACTGGGGCAGTTGACATGATTTGGCAGTGTTGGTGAATAGCTGTCATATGTATCCTGCACCCGTTTGAGATGGCGTGGCTCACCTCAGCCCCGGCAGTGTACAGTAATGTGGTTTTGAGCTGCTCAGGGAGAGGCAGCAGAGAAAGGTTTGCTACTCATCGGGGAAAAATACACCAGGGCAAAAATCCCTCTGGTTCTGTATGAATATGGAAACCATTTACAAAACAAAGCTGATATATCTCTTAAGCCACCTCAGTTTGACTAGAAGTATCTTATACCTCAAGTATGAGGATAGACAAAGGCAGTTGTTGCAGCTGCACAGACTTCAGCCTTTCATGCTGTAAAGTCTTATGTCTGTGAAGCTGTCTTACTTTTAAAAGCCTGGCATGGTTTTTGCAAACTAACTGTAAGTAGTTACCGCACTTATCCAATATTGTCCTTCTGCTGGAGCAAAGTGAGTTTGTTTACTGTAGTGCTTGCAGTTATGGTAAGATTGGAAAAATAAACCCAATCTGTATTAATGCTGGGGTCTGAGGTTATTCCTTTTCTGGAGTCCCAGAGTTGCCAGAGCTATCCATCTTCTCCAAAACTCTCACTTAAGCGCACAGGCAAGGAGATGCTTTCACGCTGCCAGAAGAGGCGAGAGCCCAGGAGTGGGCAAATGTCAGCTCTATTTCTTGGGAATTAAATGGAAGTAGAATTAATGCAACTCATCTACCATCTAGTGGTGATCTGTGATCATGACCCAAGAGAAATGCAGCTTGTCCCTCGCCTTGGCTTCCGACAAACTAGTACAGTTTTTAAATGGATATGTGCATTGGTTGGATAAAAGTTACTGCAATTTTAGTTTTAACACCACATTCTGTTATTATCTAGCATGCAATTTAAACTTTCTCTTTATATTATAACATTTTAGGTTAATTGTGAGGGCCTTTTAGTGCTCACTTTAGTTGTCTAAAATCCGGAGTGTGCACTGATGGCAGGTCTGGGTTTGTGTAGTGAGCTGGTGGCCGGTGCGGGATGGAGCCCTGCAGGAGTTGAAGGAAATGGTGACCAGGCTGCTAGGGCAGCAGTGAGGGAGTGTAGCCCCTTCCTTCTGCTGTGAGTACTGCAGAGCCCTCTCTGCTTGGCAAAACAACTGCAGCCACCCAAATGGTGCAGCTGCATCCAGACCTCTCTTCTGATTGAAAAAAGCAGCTTTTGGAGGTGGTCGCTGTGGATTGGAAGCAGGAGCTGTGCAGGACAGGGTTTACTTCTGTCTTACTATGCAAGGGGTATAAACTTTGTCCTCTCTCCTTTCCACGCCTGTTCCTCATCCCATACACAACCCTAAAGCTGTGGCACTCCGAGTGACTACAAAACAGGGGAGTGGTATGGTTTCTCCCTGCCATTGCTTTGGAGGGTTTCATTATTCCTTTACAGCATGCTTCTCTCAGCGTGGAGGTAGGTTGGTAGAAAGGGTACTTATGCCAGGTTGTTTTTTAATTGGAGCCTATTCAGCCCGTAGGCACTTTTATGAATGCTGCATACTCACACAATGAGGTCATTGGGGTTTGAACTTTTGACTACCATTCATTTTTAACTCTACCTTACACCTTTATGTTACAGAACTGTACCCACCCAGCAAGTTGTTCCTGGGACAGTCAAGCACTTGGTTCGTTCTCAGCGATCATTTGAGATGTAATGCTGAGCCATGCAAATCCCAAAGTTTTAAGACTTTGTCTGAACCTTAAATACACTGACAGTACATTAACAGACAAATCTGCTCTGTTTAAATGTTTCACACATCTTCTTTTCTATAATGGATTTCATGTAAAAGCCAGCATATATTCCAGTACAGCCACTAAAATGCCTGTGGCTTGGAGGCGTATTTCAGTACAAAGCTTGCAAGGTACTAAAGCAGTCAGCCTCGAATGTGTTCTCCTTTCAGGACTGACTGCTGTAGCTGGAAGCAAATCTAGTTTATTCCCTTCCCCACTCATCTAGCAGATTAGTTGGCAGATTAAGTCTGTGGACCTTGGTCCATCTCTGTATTTTCCCAAATGTGGAAACAAAACATTTCTACCTTGCGTTTCCCTGATGCTGTAAAGCTGATTTTGCAGTATTCACACAGGGCATGTATCCATTTGCCTCTATCGATGTTTTGGGGATTTTTTTTTGATAAGTGATTCAGTCTTGAGATCCTGTCACTTCTGTCACTTTGGTTTCACCAAAATGCAAGATTTGGACAGGAGCAGGGGAGGTGTTTGGCCTTCTGTGTTGTGGGTCCTCCTAGAGGTTGCTTCCCAGGGAAGCACTGATTAAGTGTAGCCTGGATCCATGCCTCAGCACTTATTAAACTACAGAGGCGTGAGTCACCAAAGCTTGTCTGCGACAGCTCATGCTTTCCCAGTCTCTGCTTTATGTCACTGCCACTTATATTCAATATGTTGCGTTTAAATAGCATCTGAAGATGATTAAGTACAAGTTTGTATTTGGACCGTTTTGCATGGTCCTTACTTTCCTTAAGAAGAGTCCCATGTCACTGTAAATAACAAAATCATAAACCCTTTGCTTTGGACTGGCATGTGTCAGCCACTAAGGCTCCCTAAACAAAACACGGTTCTGAATTAGTTACAAAAAAGACAAATCAAGTTATTTGTCATTTCACATAGCCTTTCACTGTCTCTTAGAGCACCTGCTATTTAAGTTGCCTTGCTGGCATCGGGCTTCACAGCACACCAGACTTTGTACTACTTAAATACCTTATCCCCATGTCTATAAGTTGAATGATAAATTATAGTGAAGAGGTAACTGCTGTAATTAGGGTTGAGTAACATTTTGTTTGCAGACTGTATTTTAAGTGCTGCAAGATGTGTCTGTTGACTCATTTATGTTTGTGCCATGCAGAAGTCAGTGGTCCCAACTAATCCACACTGTGCTGTCCCCCAGTGCTCAGCTGCTGGCAGAGTTGAGGTGGTCTTTCCTGTACAGGTCTCTTGGCTCTGATTATTGAGCACAGATGGCTTAACTTGGGGGACAGCTTATGGAGGAGAGGAAGAGAAGCTGTATGGGTGTGAAGACAGAGAAACTCAGCTCTGTCTTCACTGTTCATCCTTCTGATTTGTTGTTTCAAATCATGTCCTCATAGTGAAGCACCAAAGGATGGTGGCTGGATGTGGTCATGTTCAATACCCGCAAGGAGCATACGGCAGCCAGGAGCTGAGTGTGGGCATCCTTGGTACCTACTGCAAGCTCCTGAGCACTGTGGGGCTGGGCATGAGCACACGTGCTGCGAGTTAGCTGATTTCAGCTGTCTGAACTCCTCTTCTTGGATCTATTCACCTCTGGTTCATCCACATGCAATTTGGAGTGTGGCTTAATCAGCTTTATCTGTATAACTGCAAATGTGCTAAAGTGTGAAGCATGATTAGATAAAGAAAGGTGGGAACTTTTTAAACAGAGTTAACTCCTATGGGAGTATTTACTACCAGAGTGAGGACCCAGACTCCAGAGGTGCTCTGGTCTTGCTGGCCACAGGGCCTGAGGACAGAGTAGCAGAGCACTGTAACAGGCTCTCAGCAGCATCTCTGACAGCAAACTGCAGTTTCAGTTAGACCGAGTGACACTGGATTTATGCTAAACTCTCTGAGCTGTTCTGCACAAGTCAGGATGTGTTCACACAGTGTCTCCACCCTTCACAGTTGCTCAAAAAGCGACTTCCAAGAGCGCTTGCACAGAGCTAAACCAGAAACCACTGTGCACTGCTACAAACCCAAACTGCAGAACCGATCACTGAAATGATGCAGAAGGGAGTCCTCAAACGACATGTGTATCTTCCCGTCACAGCAAAAACTCTTCCAACTCACTGCAGCAGAGCTGTCTGCTATTCTGTACAGCTTGTAATCATTTGTTGCTGTATCCTCTACTAGGAAGAAGTAAAACAAGGCAGTGGTGACTAATCTGAATTCTGGATCAGGTTAAATTTTAGACCAAGTAACTGCAGTGCTGAATAAAATTGGCCATTCCTGAAAACTGGTAGAGTAATCCAAGGGTCATTGCCATCCCTGCAAATGGGTCTGTGGATGCTGAAAGGGGGAGTTGAAATGGACTCCACTGCAGTTAGGCTGGGGCAAGCTGCTCCTTTTCCATATTGCCTATGTGCTTCTCTGCTTTTCCAGAGTGCCTGATATTTGAATCTGCTGTAGCTCTCCTCTGACACCTCAGTAACACCCAGGCACTGCTCACCCTGGGAACATGAGTAATAGAACTCCAGAGAGTGGAATGGCACTTCTGGCCATGTAATTTGTTTTTTACATTGAGCATGGTGTTGAGTTGTCAGCATTGAAAATCCACCTTGATGTTGGGAGGTTGCGATGTCCAAATTGAGCACAGGCAGCTGCAGACTTTCCTCTGAGCCACCTGTGTTTCCCCTTTCTGGCATCCAGAGGCTGCTGTGCTGCTCGTGATACCAGGATGCTGAGCGGGATGCTGTGGCAGGGTGGGAAACTGGCCAAGCACAGCAGCCTTGACTCTTCCTACTCCAAGCTCAACCACAGCAGCCTCGCCCTTACTCCATGCTGTAGGAAGTAATAGTTTGCAGATGTAGAGTTGTCCAAGACAGCTCCACCCCACGTAAGCTGGAATTTGTGACTGCTGCTGGGACCTGCTGGTGGCAGGGCTTGGGCTTGGGCAGAGACAATGAGGCTTTGCTCTGGAAGGGTGGAGGGGGGGGGGAAGCAGAGGACCCCTGCCTGAGGAGACACTAAAGAGATGCAAAGGCCTATGGCTTTTTATGTTTTACTCTGTTAGCATGAAGTTCCACTTTCAACCTGTAGTTACCTGGCTTTAGAGGTTCACCAGCAGATGTTACAAAGGCAGTCTGGAAGAAGTTTCTTGTTTTGCCAAATAAAAGGAAAATGGACGTTTTTAGGCCTGTTACTTGATCTGAGGTGTTCTGAGTCGACTTAAAAATTACTTAGAGATTTATTTAGGGATTATTAATGCCTATACATCTGCTAAAAAGAGGTGGAGGATATGAATACTCCCTTACTGTACAGCACATCCTTGCAGTTCCAGTTCAGATACTGAAGTAAAGAAGGAACAGTGTTAGAGCATCACCCAGCCATCCCCAAGTATCAGTCACTGGAAAACTAGTGGAAACAGTTTTCTGGTTTTAGCACGCTTGCATTTTTATATGATTGAGGAGGTGATTTCTGCAAAGCAAATACTTTTCCCTGCAAACTCCCCTATGCCAGTTGGAAATGTTACCTGATTTGGTTTTGGAAATGAGTTAGAGAAGAGGATGAAGGAAATCCTTGAGGCTGAAGAACAGATCTGAGAGTCATGAGATCCACTTCTTGTTTCCAGTTCAGCCCTATGCTTACTCTGTGACTTACATGACTTAACTGCTTTGTGTCTGCTCCTTATCTGTGAAATGTGGATATTAGAGGTGAACTTGCTAATCATGATAAGACACGGTGCTGAGAGGGAAAGCATTATGCTTGTTTATGTCAAGCAGGCTTTCAAGGATCAGATTAAGTGAAGCAAACCTGCCTTAAAAATGCCTTAGAAATACACGGCCAAATGTTTTTTGTGGCTGTGGCTATATAGCCTGATCTTTTAATGTGGTTTTATAGATGTATTTGTTAGTTAAGACACCACAATTGCTTTGGTGTGAACAAATCCTAAAAGTAGAATTATATGATTTTTTTTCCAATTTCTAAAACTTCTGAAATGAATGTTTTACCACAGTAGCTTGTGTTGCTAATGGGGATTGATTTTACCATATTACAAGGCACAGTAATGTAATTTTACCTTATGACAATGCATAGTTTTTACTGCATCCTTTCTAGGAGCTTATAGTGGTATAGTGCGGTGGTGTTCCTTTAGGGGTCCCCCTTTGAAGCAGTGCAGTGTTCTTCCAATTTTTAATCTGTGGGTCTGGGTTCACCCAGTTTTGAGGGGGGCAGGAATGAAAAATAGGCAGATTATCTTGCTACAATGTTTATAACTCCCAAGCAGCTAAAACTTACGTTAAAATTTTAATATGGTTGTATTACTCTGCTTTCTTCTGCTTTGCTTGTTTGTATAGGTGTAAGTGCATACGTTCTTAAACAGTTTTTTTGCAGTTGTTTCACAGATTGTATTCTCCTGTCTTGCAGACGAATAGCACTGTGTATTCTAGAGATAGATAATCAATGCATTTATTTGGGGCCTTCTCAAAGGCTAATTAAAAAGAACAGATACTAGTGGCAGAGGAGGCACAGGCGTGTAAAGAAAAAGGATATAGTGCAATTTGCATTTGATTAGAAAGGAATTGATGAAAATTTTCTTCCTGTAAGTGAATTGGACTGGTTTAATGATTCTGGTTAGTTTGAGATAGAAGATGCAAACATGGACTGAATGGGTGCTTTCTTCTACAGTAAAAGCAGTCATTTCCATGGTAACTATTGCTGTGATGGTATCACGGTTGGAAACTGTCAGCCTGTTGGATCAACAGGGAATCACTGGGCGCTCAGGATCTTTTTATAAAATCTGGAAAGAAAACAATAAATACATATTCTCTGGGAGGCTGTATTGTATCCAGAGTCTCGTAATCTCTGTATCTGTCAGAACAGTTTGCAAATAAAAATACTGGTCATGTCCATGAAACAAAAAGCAAGCTTTTGACCTCAGTTCGTAGTGATGATAAATAAACTTCAACTATTGCTTCCCCTTTTAGCGACAAGATAAAGCGCAAAGGTTGCCTTTTATCATGTACCTGGGTGGAGACACATTGTCCAGACTTCTACTCTGTTAAGTGAAGGTGATGAAATAACTTACGGCCACTAGGTCATTATCACTTTGTCCTTTATAGTTTTGCTAGCTTGTATGAATTGAAAAATCAATTCCAGTATTACCACTGAGTCCCTAGCATTTGGCAGTTAATGTGTTATACAGAAATATCAGCTAATTAATAGTAACCAGTTATAGTACTGGCACGTAGCTGTCATCTAGCATAAGAAGTTTGTACATTTTTATATAGACTCCTAAATGCAAGCAGAAATGTGTATTCATGTGATCAAAACACAGAGATACCTACATGAAATAGCACAAATGCCATGATTTTTCCTTATAAATATTCCAGTTTATGCTTTTAAGCCTTGTCATTTACAAAGAACATGACTGATTACCCATCACAAATTTTCACTGAGAATATGTGGTAATCGTGTTCTAATACTTCTCAGCCTACTCAGGTTTTCTTTGTAATTTATTCTCAGCCAGAATTATTATCTCTGGGATTTATCACACCTTTTTATAATGGCATTTGGAAATGAATATGCATTTCTTACAAAGACATGATTAGATTTTCATTATCTCCTTTCTCTAGATTAGAAAAAAGCAGCCATAGTTAGGTTGCATTTCAGCCAGGCAGCTCAAAAATACCAAAACAAGAAGCGGTGCAAGTTACTGTAGAGCTAAACAAACAAACAAACAAAAAAGGCAGAAGGAGGCCAGTTGCTTTAGTGAAAAACAGCTGTGAAATATCCTTGTGCATCAGCTCCCCTGGTGCTGGTTGGCAGCAGCAGCCTGTCTCTGTGGCCCTGTGGCACAGCTGGCGCTTTGGAGAGGGAAGGGAGAAGGATGCTCTTTCCTGTGGAGACCAGCAAGGCTGGAGGCCCTTGTCTAGGAGGTACCTACTTGTGACTTCCCAGCAGACTTCCAGGTAGAGAAAAAACTTTAGGGAGATTTAAGGTCCCTTAATACTGTCATGCTTGTCTATATATATACATTACGAAGCATTAATTGTATCAGTTCATTTAGAACACAAAAATAAAATTAAAAAAATCCAAATAGGTAATGGGTAGGGGAAGAAGTGCAGATTAGTGGGCAGGGAGCCTCAGCAATGTACACAGACATCAACATATTTCAAGAGTGGTGATTTTATTTTTATTAGGGAGTTTATTGGCATAAGCACATTAACAAAAAATCACCCAGGGATTGATTGTTTTTCCTTTGCCATCAGGATGGCAACTGTATGTCAGCTCTCACAAGTGTACCTACAGCAGCGAGCTGGCCAGCAGTGGGCTGTGTCGAGTCAGACTCATAGTTTGGGCTTTTTCTGTGGTGGAGGGTGTGGTCAGCTATAGGATGAGGGGTTATTCATGGTTGGTATAACTGTGCCAGCAAAAGTCCTGCCATGCAATTTCAGGTACTGGCAATTTTTTGCCATTTCACTGATAAAAGTTGCATCCATATAAGCAATGCTTTCTCTGTACTGTACCGATCAGATCTTATGCAGCTTGGGCAGCGCTCCCTCGGAAGACAGTTTTGGGTGCTGAATTTATCAAATATACACTGTCGTCTGAGTAGCACTGTAGCTGCAGAACCTGGCTTTCATCTGGCAAAGCTGAGATTTCAGTGGTTAAATACCTGATGCTGCTGTTGCTTACATTGGTATTAATGAGTAACAGGGAATGCCAACAGCAGTCATGTGCCATTAAGTGCAACAGGGTTGTATCAGTGCCAGGGTGAGTTGAGTGAGATCATGATCAAGTCCCTGAAGCTGCCATGCCTGAATTGGGAAATCAGTCTGGGTCCAGGCAAAGGAGAGATTTGGTCTGTCTGGGCTCCGCAGTGTAGTTGTCTACCTGGGAACAGCCTGGGAGAACTCCCGTCGTAGCCTGGTTGGTGCGGTCAGGGGACCCTGGGGAGCACACTCTGAACAGCACCTGGAAGTGGCACACAGAGCTGAGCCAAGTTACCTAATAATAGCCCTCAGGTGCAATAAGGGACAGGTACCCAAGACAGCTGCATACAGGTGGAAAGCACCTTGTGGGGAAGCTGCACCTTGCTGGAGTGGGAGATGGGGACCAAGCAGGGTTCCCCACAGTCCTGGGGAACATGGTTGTGATGCCATCTACATCTACCTGCAGTCGGGTTTGGCATGTGATTCTTGCCTGTAATGCTCTGTAGGCTTGGCTGACACTCTTGTTTGGGGGCTCAACTTGACTGCCTGAACATCAGCACCTTGCGCTGCTGGAGATGCCCTCACTGGTTCCCCCTTGTCTCCAGGGGTTGCTTCTGGATGGCCCATGCCTCCTGTAGGTCCTATGTTGTACTTGCATGATACATGGTATGTGAAGATATATTTTAGATCCCTTAGGACATTCACAATGGCCCCAGGTACCTATGTTCAGGGAACAAATTCTCACCCCACATTTCTGAAGGCTATGATGGCAGCTTTAACATCCAGCTAACATACAGACACCTCCATTGCAGATGTCAAAATTTACATGTGGGAATCTGGACCAGAATCCTACCCTAAGAGTGACATATCACATGGAACAATAGCAAACAGAAGTATAGCCTGGATTGAAGTAAATGTTTATTTTAAATGGTTGTATTTGTAGCTATACTGCTGTCAGGAAAATGACTGAAATACAGCAATTTAACTAATACACTGTTGTAGGAATTAGCTGTCCAGATAACATTGATTAATTTGCATCAGTATAAATAAGTAGAGCTGTTTGTGTTTGAAGTCTCAGAAGAAACCTAACCTAGGATGCAGCCTAAAAGACAAGATCAATAATCTTGATTCCTAGCATTGGTGATCCCGTGCGGTAGCTAGGCTAGCAGGTGTGAATTTCAGAAAATCCAGTGTGGATTCAACTTAGACCTTTGCTTCTCGAAAATCTAGGAATTCCTTGAATTTTCAAACCAGCACTTATAATGCGTGAGTCAGCACATGACATTTTGATTTTCATCCTATATGAAGTCCTGTATACCTCTACTCATGTCTATAGAAGTTACTGGTAATAATTGTAGAACATAAACCTATTTTCACTTATAAGGGATTAATCAAAAGAAGGTCATTTGAGGTCAGCGGTGCTGCACTGGTGTAAAGCCAATGATAAGTGGAATAGAATTGTTTCCTCTGAATTTTTTCAATGATTTCAAGATTCACACTTATACTTAAGTGGCTGCAGTACTGGAGCCTATGAGTTGTGTGCTGGATATTTCATTCCTACTAGTAAGTGGTCACTTGATCAGGTCCTGCTTGAGTAGGTCACTTGGAGGAATGAGAGGTTATCAGTCTGGTTTCCTCTGATTTTTCTATGAGAGGATTATGTTTTCTGTTTTATTATTATTCTTCAGTGCAGTTTATAGATCTAAGCCTAAAAATACACATCCTTCAGCATTGTTTATTGTACAGCAGAGATTAATCTTGCAGTCATTTGGATCACTACTGTAGGTGGAGTGCTGCAGGAGGAGAGCAGTCGTCTCTTTGCAAATGTTATTGCTCAAGATAAGGGTGTAAAAAGCAGATTAGGAAATGACATGTGATGTGTCCTTCTCTCAGTCTAAAAGTACAGGATCATGGGGTGAACTTTGCCTGGCTGGTTATGCAGAGAGTGTGCTCACATTTGTAGCTCTTACAAAGACTGCAAAAACAAAAAGATAAAATGACTCTTATGAGCTCCTTTCTCAGTCACTGCATATGTGGAGACCCTCTACCTGTGTCTGATTCTGAGGTAAGAACCTTATTTAACCTGCGATTTTGCTACTCTGACCTTGGAGGGACTGGTTTAAGGGACAGCTTTGCTGACTCTCTCTCAGTGCACCAGCCAGGGAGTCACACTCTACCGAATCACTTATACTACTAAAATTGGTCCTGAGCTAAAATCTGCAAAGAAGCTGAAGCGTCCTTGAGTGACAGGTGTGACGCCATAGAAATCAGAGTTTATGCAAGTGCTCTATTTAGAATAAATTTCATGCTGTAAGGGAAATAATTGGATGTAATGGATGACATTGATAATTTTTCAGACCTTAATAGCAGTAATCATATTAAAATGCTGACTGTTAATAACCCTGCCTACTAGCTGAAGTGGTTTCATACAGTGAAATTTGTCTTAAGCTGTCCAGTGTACCAGGTGGCCTTCTAAAAAAGGCTTATTGGAGTTGTATGGGCCTGGTTGAAAATGGTAGGTGGAAATGAAGGTGACAGGAGGTAAGTCCCCTTTCACAGGCATCATTGTAAAAGGCTGATTCTAGGCTACATGTTTGCTTTGAATATGCAGTACCTAAAATGGCTTCACCCTGTCAGGAACATGAACAAAATATAGCCAGAGGCAGACAAAATGATGCCTTTCTTTTTTGGAATGGTTATTAGCTTTGAATATCACCAAAAATGCACATGGGTAATCTAAAGATATCCTAATAAAGAAGTAGGCTGGTTTTTTTACCAAAAAAGAGTCAGAATTAGTTCATAATTTGTATGACAACTTGGGACAGGGCTCACTTGCTCAGCAGTGCTTTGGAGTTTGCCATTCACTCCATCAGGCATTCATGCAAACTGTCACCCAGCCCAGAAACACCTCTGTTTCTTTTTTGCTCTTTATAGAGGAGCCAGAAAGAGCCAAGGAAATACTGAGAAGTTGGAAATTTGAGGGAAAAGTGAATATAAATTTTTATGTGCGGTATTTTTTCTCAAAATAAAAACTGCAGGGGTTTTGCTAGAAAAGTTTTTGGCAGTATTACTTCAAATGCATTGAAATCTTTAAAAGCGTCCCTCTAACAAGTATCTCAGTTGAGGTTATTTTATTTCCAAACTTGCAGTACCAGTGCCATTATGATACCTGTAGGCATTAACCTCCATGAGCCAGATGTGCTATTAAATAGGAACAACAGGCTCGTTTTCCAAGCTTCCTCTCTAAAAACTTCGGTTTTTCCTGCATTTGTGGTATAACATATCTCTGGTCCTACTCTTTATGACTGTAACCTCCCTGAGCATACAGAAAATTTGCTTCTCCCTCCCAAACTGGATGAACTCACTCACCCAGTTTGTACATGGCTACACAACCCCTAGATGTGACCCAAGTGAAAGTGTGGGAGTAAGTGGCAGGAGGGGGTGCAACTGCCTGTTTTGGTATCAGCTTACAGTTACGTGGGATTGGCAAACAGTCAAACTGCAGCCTTACTGTTTATTTGCATTACTGAATAGAGGTAAAGCAGAGGAATATCATAGAATCATAGAATGGTTTGGGTGGGAAGGGACCTTTGAAGATCATCTAGTCCAACCCCCCTGCCATGGGCAGGGACATCTTTCACTATATCAGGTTGCTCAGAGCCCTGTCCAACCTGGCCTTGAACACTTTCAGAGATGAGGCATCTACAGTTTCTCTGGGCAGCCTGTCCCAGTGACTCACCACCTTCGTTGTAAAGAATTTCTTCCTTCTATCTGACCCAAATCTAGACTCTTACAGTTTGAAACCGTTGCCCCTTGTCCTGTCACTACAGACCTTGGTAGAAAGTCCAAAAACACAGTGTGCTTGTTGAATTATTTTTACTGGTGTTACATGTAGCATCCTACTTGTGCACAGGAACAAGTCCCATGAGTGGCAGAGCTGTCTTTCCAAGACAGCATTCAGTGAATTCAGTGGTTAAGATAGGTAGGGCCTGTCTGTACTGCTGAGGTAATAGGTGAGTTTTTAGCGCTGTTAGTCATGTTTGCCTAAGAGGTACTGATGGTTGGGTGCTAACCTTACTCAGCACAAGCATCATGATGTCTTCCCTTTGCAAAGTTACTTTCTTCCCAAATTGTCAGTTGCATGTATTGTATTTATTATGGTAATGCTTTCTTTTTAGCAATGTTAAGTTGATGTGCCATATGAAAAACGCACAAATTATTAAGTGTCAGAAAATTCTGTGGCTTATTTGACTTGTTCACATTTAAAAAGGTTGTTTCTGATGACCACTGGAAGAGGTCCCCATCCCAGGAGGACGAAAAGACAGACACACAAAAGGTCACACCCAGGAGATGGGGCTCTGGAAAAAGATCTCGTCCCAGACCTCTCTCAGACTATGGCCAAATGTCCATCAGAAGTTTCTCAATACCAGAAGATGCAGTTGCGGTGGAGTCTCAGAAGACAGACTGCACAGATGGAGAAAATCAGCCAGGACTGGCTTCTGTTGGGTCTGCGATCCAAAGCAATACAGTAGGTTACCACAGAGGGCGAAAAAGAAGACCCATCTCCGTAATAGGTGGGGTCAATTTCTATGGAAGCGGTCCGACAGAAGAGATAGAAGGTCTGCTGACACAAGTAAGATAAGAGATGTGCTCTCTGCAAACTGCAAAAGACCCTTTCACTTCCTTGTCTCTATCTTCAGCCTAGAAAATAGAATGGATGCTTCTTTCTCTTCCTTCCCTTTTGTCAAGCTGACATCGTGTGCTTACAATTCTGCTTTCCTGGTCACTAATTACTTTGTCTTGTTTAAAAAACAAAACAGCATGGAATAAAACTGATACTGTCTTTGGGATAATCTTCTTTGTATTGTAAATTAACCTTATTCCTTTCTTGGAATGGTTGTTACGTCTCATATTGGTGTATAAGAGTTGATTTGTGTGTAATACAGCTGTGTGTTTATTCACCTTACAGAGTATAGGGCCTGAGGAAGAGAGGAGTACAAACAATATGATAGTAACACATTATTTAGTGATAATTTCAAATTCTGCAAAAACAATGCCTGTTCAAAACCTGTGGCATTAACTGTGGTGTTCAAAATCTTGGTATTGGCATAGCAATGATACTTAAAACTAATAAGGAAGTAGCTTTAGAAACTTGGTAATAAATTAAGGATTTAATGAAATAAAGAATCTAATAAAACTGTGAATATGAAAAAAAAAAACCCAAACCCACCCTGTTTATGTTCTACTAAATTGACCTGATGGAGCATAGGAAGCCAGTAAGAAAATAGTGTGCCATTGAGTAAGTACTTGAGCAGTACTTATGTACTTATTTGCCTTCTCTGTTGGCTTAGGTAAGAGACTTAGAAGTAAAAAACTTCTGAAGATAAAAATAGCTGCTTTTGTCCTGGAGGTAGTCCTGAGCGGGTACAATATGTAAAAGAACTTACTGTTCTGATGGTAGTGGTGGCCCTATCTTGTAGCTGGTTACAGAGCTTCAGGCTCATATGTTTCTGTAACACTGATCAGGTGTTTTCCACTTTCCAGAAAAGCTGGAAGACTCCTACCTAAAGCAATTGTCAAGCTGATAAAGCAACAGAAAAAAGAAATAATATTTACATCCTCAAAAACTGCAATTCCAGTGGTTATTAATGGAATCTGAATCTTCTTAATCTTTCTCATGCTACTTGATCTCCTGTTGGGAAGTTCAATGCAGTGTCATTCATGGGTACGGTACTCCCATAACTGAAATCAAATGCTGAAACAATTTCAGGATTTTCAGTCTCCAGAGAAAAGCAATTTTTAACACGAACATTGTTATTGTATATTGCACATTTTTTCTTTATAATTCCCTGATGCAAAAATGCATCTTGAAGCAAAACTCCAACTAAAGCCAATTAACTTTTTACCCAGGCAAAGGCCATGGTTTCAAACCCTACATAACTGGGATATTTTAAAATTAATTTTATCGCTACTTAGCCTGGGGGGGTGGGGAAGGAAGATAATTGTTGTAAATTCTAGGCCATCTTAGTCAAGAATAGTAGATGGATTTTAAGGGATAATAAGTATTGGCAACCTAAATAATCCTTGCTGTAACATGGAAGTGATTTAACACTCTCCAAGCCCTTCATTTACTGCTGGAAACAACTTGATCTCTCTTCCAACCTTATTAACAAAGGAACATGCATCAAAGCAGCTGTTTGAGTTGACTTCTTCTGTGCTCCAGTGCTGCCACAAGGGCTGGCTGGGGTTAAATGAGCACATTGCTGGATCACTTTGGTCAAGACCAAAACTATGGAGCATTCCCAATGGGGACACATTTTTAACCTAAATGATGGCCTTCCCAGGCCTGCCACTGAGTAACAGCACATCCTTCTCTGTCCGGGGAAGGGATCTGGACTGAAGCCTTATAAGAAAATGTTAGTTCCCCAGAAATAAATAGCTTTGTTGCTTAATCAGCCAGTTATTTGCACACAGTAATTGCCATCACTTCTATTAGCTATTTGATGCAATATGTCAGACTTACTCTTTGTGGTGTTATTCAGTGATAGGATCCTGATGTATTGCTAAAGCACCAAAGAAATTAGGTTTAAAGATGAGGCTGTAGTTAAATCATATTCAATACGCACAAATTTTTTGGCAGTCATATTAGAAAGTAAATTTGTAGCTTGAATGTAAAAAAGAACTAATGAAGCAGGAATATGTGTGCTGGAAGTATTTTATGTGGGGCTTAGCAAAGACTGATTTTTACCATGCTGATTTTTTTTCTTAGAAGCTTTGAAAACCCACAGGAATATTTGAAAAGTGTAATGCTAATTTGTTCTTTGTTGTGTATTATTTTTGTCTGACAGCTTAGGTGTGAGAAAAGTTTTCAAACAATCCTAAATAATTGGTTTCATAATAGAGTGTCAAGAGATCACAAAAACCCCAACCCTGATCTTTCAAATTACTTGACAGAAGGGCCTATGACCAGTAACAACTGAAAGATAAGAGAAGATGTAAAGACGAGTTTCTCTGAAGTTCTTATGTTGAGGTCAGGTTGCTTAATGTTGAATGTTTATGCAAAGTCATTCAGCATGGTTAGCGTGGAGTTGTTCAGGGACGACATAGAATTAGACTAAATTTGCAAATAAAATGCGTAGGTTCTCTAATCATAATTAAGCAAGTGAACGGTTTAACTAAAGAAAATGGCTTCTAGTTAAAGTTACAAGTAAACGTAATATTATCTTTTTTTAATGAGACTCCTGGGATCTTTGGAGGGAGGATAATTTAGACAATTGTTTTTGTCTTGTAAACTATGTTTATTTTACTTAAAAGCAATACATGTATTTGAAGAAAGCAAGCATCCCAGGAAGTGAACACAACTTCCAACCATAGCATTTCTGGTAATTCTTTCACTTTGGGTTTCCCTTCAGATGTGTGTTTACAACGCCAGCCGGCATCGTGCAGGCTGTTCTCAAAGCAGTTAGATCCCAGAGCATTTGGGCACAAAGTATTACAAGATTAAAATTATAGAGCATATCTGATCACAACAGAAGGCTGAGGAGCTTTTAATGTAACAGAGTACTGTAGCGTAATAAAATATTCTCTGCAATGCTGGTGGATATGGTATGCAGTGCTTAAGCAATGTTGCTTCAAAGTAGGGGATTTTACTGCCTCTGTAATTAGCCAGACTATCTGACGAAACCTTACTTCATGCCTAAGTTTTGTGCAGTGGGACTTGCTGGTAGCTTTACTAATACTGGATTTTCCTGTTTTCTCTGTAGCCTGTTACACGGCCACCTGTTCCAGCGCACCAGGTACCCCCTTACAGAGCTGTTTCAGCCAGGTTTCGGCCGCTCACCTTTTCACAAAGTACCCCCATTGGCCTGGACCGGGTCGGACGAAGGCGGCAGATGAGAACATCTAACGGTAAGATGGGCGAGTCTTTTTAACTTTCTAGATCTCAACTTCATACCCCAGTTTGGTCAGAAAGTAGGTTAAGTGTGGACCACAAACGGGTGCAAACCAATTCAGTGACAAAGCAGTACCCAGCTAAGTTGCTTTGTTTTTTTGACTTCCCATTAGTAGCTTTTCCAGCTGTGTACATGTAAAACTTGTTTTTCACATGTACTGTTGACATTGCTATGGTTTATTCCTCTGTACCAGTTGCACTCCTATATTTTCCACTCTCCATTCACATACTTGCCTGAAGGTAATAACGGAATATGAAGGAAGGTGTAATATGCTTGAGTTCATACCCGAACCATAGCCACACTACACATGTATTTTTTAATTTTCTCTTTGCCATGCATTCAGCTTAACTACCTGGTCAGACAAGCCTTAAATAATTAAACAGCTTGTTTCAGAGAACTGTATGCCGTTGCAATTGCTTACTCAGTGGTGAGTGTAGCCCAACCAGGGTTCTGGGACATGATGGACAAATTCTTGAAAAAGATTGCCTTTTGGAAGCAGTACCCTTTATTAGACTTTCTGATGTGCCCTGTTTATTTTTTCTGTAATTGTTTACTGTTAGCATGCAATGCTATCTTGAGTTAATAGAAAGTCGTATCTAGTATTAGTGGAATATTTCTTGGCCCGTGGGACCAGAAGAACCTGGGTTTATACCACCTGTGTTCTTTCAGACCGCCATGAGCATAATCTAAAGAGTTATTCATGTTTCACTGGCAAGGGTTGGACATAAAAGCAAAATTTTCACTTTATATTCTTCACTTAATAAGGAACAAAACACTATGGGGAACCTTCACTTCTGCCTCTCTGTGGAGAGAATAAGTAAAGGTGTCTGGATCAGGGCTTGCCATAACTGAAGTAGGAAAGTTAATAAATAGCATTTTCAGTGTTTCTTAATTAAAATTATACATATGTTTACTAGTCAGTTCTTGGCTTTTATGGTTCTAAGTTTTAGCTGCAATGATACTCAAATTCTGCTCAAAAAAAAATCCTTCAAGTACAAATTTATTTATATAAGAACCTTTCCCAGTCTTCAATAGAGCATGACAGTTTTCTTCAGAAGGTGCTCTCCAAGGAACAGAGTTGAGAATTTCTAACTATAGCAATGAGCTACATTATGTAATATATATATATTATATTAGTATTCTCCTTTTAATTTATATTGTAGTAAAATATTGGGAACTACTTTAAAACCCATCTCTGGAGTGTGTCTTTGCTGTATGCATCTCAATATACTAATGATACAGATTAGACATCAAGGTAAATTTGACATCTAATGCAACCCTTGCTGAGAGTACGTGGTATCTCAGTCCCTGATTCCAGAAGGCTCACTCACAGAATAACAGGTTTGCCATGAGCTGGTTTTGAAAAAAGAGAGTCTTTACACATCACAGAGTAGGGATTCCTTTTTTTATTTTTAGTTATCCTTTCCATTTCATGTTTGCAGGTATTCAGATTTCGAATAACTGGTCTCCTAAAGATAAGCAACAGGATGACAAATACATAAAGCAAGGTTTCTGCTGCTTTTCAAGACAATGAAGCCAAAGCCATATTGATTTTGCTAGATGTGACTTTCATGACTCATTACAATAAACATAGCAGCTGAGCAGGAAAAGCTGAAATCAAAGCCCTGAAGGCAAGTGGGGAATATCATAGACTTTGCAGTTTGAGAACAGTTGCAAAGATCTGTTAAGTAGCTCCAGCAGAAAATAATAAAGTGACTAGTGTCACACATTCTGATCTCTTTCCTTTTTCTCTTAAATTCACAAGGCATTTCCTTGTCTTTGAACATGTGAGAGTTTTTTGTTTGCTCATGTACAGTGAAATTTGATAGCACAAAAGCCCTTTATTATAGAAATTCTAAACCCAAGCACTGAAAACCAGTGGTATCTTTAGTTACTTGCTAAAGCCTAATACATTGCATGTCTGCTTTTATAACAACGGGAGATAGAATTGGAGATGTACATTTTTAGAAAAACAGCTGTTACAAGACAGTAAATCATCATACTGTAGGAGACAGATTAGCAACCAGCCAACACGGAAGGGAAACGTCCCTTGAGACTTATATTGCTACTCTTGTGCTTAAAGGGTTACAGGTTTTAAATTATATTAAAGAATTTACCTATTTTTATAAATATTTTAAAAACTAAGCTATCTTTTTTGCATATTGTGGTGTGGGACTTGAAGTTGTCTAAATTAATTGGTGAACTCCTTTAGATAGGTTCAGCTCTGAGTAGGCGGGGTGGGACTCAGCTCAAATTTAAGTCACCTAAATTTATCTAAATGTAGGTACCTACATAAGAGTTAAACTTTTGAACACTTCTTAGAGGCAGTGGAGGTCTAGGGCTTGATTCAGTTACCCACCCACCCCAGGGCCCAGATATGTGTGGGGTACCCGAGTATATGCCTGCAGCAGGAAGATATGATGGAGGTGGGAGACCCATTCCTTTTTCCAGTGGCAGGTGGACGCCAGCGGGATATCCAAAATACTTAAAATGGCACTAAGTATCTGCGTTTAAACAACGGTTCTGAGGCCCTAGCCATTGCAGTCAATGAAGGTTTGAGTAGGAGCTGCCTTTGGATGAGGTGAATTGCTCTCTCAGCTGTTTTAGTTATGACCAATACCTGCTGATTTAGATGGTTAGTCCAAATGTGGATTTCGGTATTTAGATTAATACATTTAAATGTCTGTAATTCAAGTAGTATCCTGACCTGGATGTTTGCCTACAATGTTAAACTACCATCAAGCTTTTCCCAGTTCATCAAGATTGGGTAACCGAGTAGGTTTCAGGCTGTGGAGCACAGCTCAGGAACGGAGGTGCAAACAAACTGGCTTGTTGGAGATTTTCGGGTTCTCCATCCCTATCACCGATCAAATACACAAACCTCACCCCAAATAGTTTTTGGCCATGGAAGTGAATTAATAGAAGCTGTTAATCACTCCATGAGAGAAAACCATCTCCTTGCTACCCTGCCGCTGCTTCCCCACCCCAAAAGAGTGAGGACGTAAGTAGGACAATATGCAGGAAATGCAAATTCCTGGCTTGCTATACTGCGTGCTGTATTTGTGATTACCAGGAGGTGGGTGGCATATGTCTGATGTTGCAAGCAGCTCCATGGCAGTTGCTGTATTCTGCAGCCAAAATGCCTGAAAAGCTCAGGGAGACAGAAAGACACATGATCAGTACCTGAAGTGGCATCATGAAATCCACTACTGCAGGCTAACAAGTCCCAGTGTTGCTGGGGACAGAAGAGCCTCTGGACTGGAGGATGATGGCTGTATGATACTTTGAAGGATGGGGAAGGACAAAAACTATGCTGGTGGGTAACGGGATTGTTAGTCGCATAGATAGCTGGGCTTGATGATGCAGTGTGCTGGAAGCAGCTGGTGCACCAGGTGAAGCACCTAGGCAGTCCTGAGGACCCCGGAGGGGAGGTGATAGCTACGGGGCAGGTCGGTGCCACGGAGAGTGTGGTGGCAGGAGGCAAGCACTGGAGGTAAAGTTAAAGCTGTCACGTAGAAGCTAAAGGACCAGGAGCCCAATGGTAAAATTGTCCAAAGGGCTGCCAATACCACGATCAGTGTCAGAGAGGCCTTTTTACCTCCAGGCACCTTCATGCAAAAAGTTGTATTCAAAAGAGGGAGATTTAGATTATTTATGAACAGAGGAACATTTGAAATAAAAAGATCCTTTGTTTTCTGAACCTAAGCAGAACCAGGCTGCTGACATACAGGTCAAGAGAGCATAGAGTAGTTTCTAAACAAAGAATTAGGGGAGAGCTGGCAAGGTGAAATAATACACTGTACATGACAGCATGTCCTTTACAGGCGATGTCAATGATCACTGCATCCTCGAATGAAGGATGGGGCAGAAGCTGACAAAACTCAAGCAAGAAATAGTCAGGACCAGCTGGACAAATGTTGTTGAAAGAGGGTTTAGAAAAACAGGCGTCCCTGCTAGTAATAGTGAAAGTTTAAAAAGTAAGATGGAGAAATAAACATATTTTTAAATAAGCTGGATGGCATACATCAGAAAATTAGTTGAAGGAAGATATCCAGTGGAGCATAACCAGCATATTGCCATCGTGCAAGCTGTATAGGAATAACAGAAAAGATTAGAACAGTGAAAGAGGGTCTCTTAATGTATTAAAGAAAAGCTAAGAGCCAAATCAAATAAACAAATTTACTGTGTCATCCAGTGTCACAGGATCCATGGACTGGAATGCCATGCCTAAATGGGGAAAAAGTATAGTGATAGGATTAAATTGTGAACCACCTGAGATCACCAGGATGTTGACAGTAAATGTGACAAACTAATGAAACCAGGGAAGTTTTAGGGGCAGCAAGCACAGTCATAAAAGGACACTTAAATTGCTGTCATGTGGGTTAAGCGTTGTAATGGGGCACAGTGCTATGTTTTTAGGGGTACCATAAGTAATTCCTTGGTGCAGCTGATCAGGAGACCTACAGGAAGGAAAACAATTCTTGAACCGTTCCTGAGGTGTGTGCAGGATCACACATAAGAGCTACTCTGAAAGGGTGGGATGTGTCTCATCTGACTTTATAGACTTCTAAGCTAAGCTAGGTGACCTTGACTGGAAGAAACAGGTAATTTAGGCTGCTGTTCATTGACCAAATACAGACAGATAATGAATCTGGCCCCCCATGTACATAATGCGCTCTGAGCCAATATCCTTGCAGGGGTGAGAAGAGTAGAACAATCCAACACAGCGTGTGTTTTAATTTAAAAGAGGGAAAGTTAAATAAAAGTGAGAAGTCGTTTATGTAACAAAGGAATTTAAAGGAGCAGAAAAAGGTGTTGAATGCTTGCAGGCAGCACTGAGGGTGTTCAAGGACAGCATATTTGATGCTCAGAGCAAATTCACGTCACCTGTCAAAACAGAATTTGGCAACACCAGAAAAGGGTTCTGTCATTAAACACAGGGGAAAAGAATCTATCAGAAGGAAAAAAAAAAAAACGTCCTTCAGATTGTTCAGCTGTATCCAAATAGAAAAAATAAACCTCTCGCAATTTTGAAGTAAAGCTACAGGAACATAGAAACAATTTGTTAAAGAGATAAAAATTACGTCCTTTTTAAAAAATATGAGAACCCGGTAGACTGCCAGACAGTTTGTAGGCCTTGTAAGTGACTAAGAAATAAAACCTGAGCTCAAATTAGATAAGGATCTGTCTCAAAATATCAATAAAAGTTTTAGAGTAGATAAATTAATAGTAAAATATGGCCAGAACCAGGACTTCTAAAGGGATTTAAGAATGAAATTGCTCAGCTACTGCCTCAGCATGGAATTCATTCCTCAAAAATTGCCTCAACAGAAGCAAGAAGGCAACAATGGGGGATAACCATTTTTAAAGAAGTATCAGGAGGGATATAGTGAGCAGTAGTCCAGTGAGTCTGACTTAATAGCACATAGAATATATAAAGGATGCATTTAGGACTTAGAAACGACAACAGAGAGTAACATCAATAGACTGGTGGACCCTTATGATGAAGTTAAGAGTCCATGTGCCCTATGTAGGGGAAAGCTGTGCCCCACAGATGGATTAGATTTTTCTGAAAAAAATCACTGAGGATGTGACCAAGGGGACTTAGTAGGTATAGGCTACTTGGATGTTCAAAAGGCCTCTGACAAGATCTGTTACAAATGTCTCTTAACAGAGGCCTGGGATAAGAAGGAAGATCCTCCTATGCTGTAAGAAGTGACTAAGCACTAAGTAATGGAGAATAGGAAAGCAGTTGGTTTCCTTACGGAGAGAGCCTACGGGTGGAGTCAGATGTTACAAATAATGTGGGAAGGGAGGTGTGGAATGAAATTATTATTCTTGCTTGTGTGCTGAATTATTCATGGTAGTAAAAACACAAGCTGCATGAACAGAGTTGCAGAAGGATTTCACAATACTGAGACACAATGTACTGGTGGCAGGTAAATTCCGTGTTGATAAAGGCAAGGTGGTACACATGGAGGAACACAAGCTTGGTATGCTTGCAGAAGAATGGACTTTGAGCTGGATATTGCCATTTACAAAGAGTCTTGCAATCCTAACAGATAATTAAAGTGTCTGTTCAGTGCATAGTAACAGTCAAAACAGTAAATAAAAGGGCAGGAATTTGTAGGAAGGGAATAGAGAACAAAACAGAAAGGCCAATTGTGCCACTGGTGGCATGTGGGGGCCATCTCCCTGATCCTTTCCACCTCAAAGGACATTTTTTACAGGGGTCGATACAGAGAAAGGCAAAAGCACAAGAAAACCTACTCAGTAGCTTTTTGTGAAGAATGATTAACACAGCTAGAGCTCTGCAACTTGGAAAAAAGGACAATAGGGGAATAAAAGTCTGATTGGCATAGGAAAAATGAACGGATAATAGTTACTGTTTCCAATAATGTAAGAACTAAAGGGCACCAGGTGAAGTCATCAGATAGCAAGTTCAAAATAAAAGATAGTTTTTACACTCTACAAAATTAAACTGAGACTAATTGCTACACATGATATTTCACATCCCAAAAGTTTACTGAAATTCAGAAAGTGGTTTGAAAAATTCAGTTCATTAAACACAAAGATATCACTTCTGCCCCAGGAGGAATCTGACTCTGATCTGCAGATAGCTGCAGTTTACTAAAGTACATCAGAAAGATGCCATTACATGCCTTATTTATTTTTATGTTCTTTCCTGGGCATCTGCTGCTGTCTGCTGTCAAAGCAGTGGGTGGGGACATTTTTGGTCTGCCCCAGGGTGGAGGGTCCTATGATACCAGAGGGATATCTAGAACTGGATTTTCCTGAGGCAGGTAAACTAGCTTTTAGCTTTAGTATTTTAGTATGTGCTACCCACAGCCTTTTCCGAGCGCCCAGCTCAGTGCATAAGCCAGCTCGGCATGATGCATTTGGACAGGGTCACTCACTGTGGACTGCCACTAGAAAGGACAGCCTGCACCTCCTCCTGTCCCTGGCAGATCCTGTGAGGAAATGAACCTGCCACCAGCTCACCCCAAATGAGTACTTTTATGGTGGTTCAGTTTGTGACTGCACGGTTGCTAGATGTGCTCATGCAGAGGAGGGAGAACAGATCTGCCCCCCGCCCTGCCAGCAGCATCCCATGGTAGCACTGGGTTAGTCATTAGGCAAAAGCACACAGCCCATTCTGTTCAGCAAAAATCAAACCAAATGAGTGTTTTCCAGAGGTAATTTTTAATGTATCTTCTAGAAGAGCTGTGTGGGGTTTGATCTTGTTTTCCTTTGGCAGTTCAGCTGTTTTTCCCCTGTGGGTAGGGGTTTGACATGGCAGAGAGCTTGTGCTCTGGCTGATGAAAAGCATGAAGCCTTCACTTGCAGGTCGCAGGATCATCAGCACTTCAGTATCACTTCTGTTTACTGGGTTGGTTTATTTTTTAATGATTTGTGCCGAGAAAAATGTGTGGGGCTGTGTATAAATTTCTTATAATATGTGATAGGTTGTTTTTACTGTGCTATCCAACAGTCCTTGCAGCAAGAAATAATAGGGAAGTTTGGAGATTCGGAATAGAATTCCTATCGGTTTCCTGTGTAGTGTAGCACAGCCTGGATTTTTGTAGGAAGATGGCATTAATATTGCAGGGCGATGTTTGGCCTTTCCTTCTCCGTCTGAGGCAGCGCTAGGGGAAACCATGTGATTTCAGTGGGTGTTGAGAGGTCTCTGTGTGCAGAAATGCCTCCAGGGTTCTGCGAACATGTCCCTGCTGGAGGCAGTCCCCAGTGAAAGGACAGGCTCAGCTGAGCAATGCAGTTTGCAGGTAAAGAGTGAGCCACAGAGATTTTGGAGCTTTCCAAATTGTAAATGTAGTGCTGTGTACAAGCACAGGTTGTGGCAGGCTTTGCAATGTGCAGATGGGAGCAGCCCTTGCTTCCAGTGCATGAACCGATCCAGCTTCACTGCAGAATGACACAGATGTAAGGGTGGTACACTCTGGCCCATGGTGAATGAATGAGGTTGTGCTCTGGCTGGGTCAGTCCCGGTGAAAGCTTGACTGTTTGGGTGCTTTTCTGCTTCATGCCCTATTTTCTGGAGCAGCTGAATTAAGTTTGTAGTTTGAATGAGAAAATGTCCCCGTCCTTCCCTCTTTTCCTGGGAGCAGTCTGCTGCAGCCTTAACACTTTGGCTGCTTGTGCCCTAAATAATGATACAGCATTTGCCTGTGAAGGAAGTGAAGTATTAACAGGCATGCAAAAAATACCTTAATTGTCTGCTTCTACTGGAATTGTAACTGGTATAATGTAACAAAGATAGACCGATACTCAGAACAGTGTTGTAATACAAGGAACTCCCCAACTCCCATCCAAGTAGTCTTTCCCTTTGAATTGCAGTCGTTTGAATATAGATTGAGATCGCATTAAGCTGCTTTAATGAAAAACAAATGTACTTCTTGGCTTGCTGCGTTTGAGATGTTCAGGCACTTTGGGCAGCGCAGGCGGCTGCAGGCACAGCGCGGCTGGGGCCAGGCAGCCAGGTTTTTGTTTCTTTTCTGGAACTTCCTCCCTAAGGGCACCCCATGATGTCAGCGAGCTCTCGGGCGGCCAGGCTGAGCGCGCCGCTGGCAGTTCCCAGCTGGGCTCGGCCTCGGAGGCACAGCTGGGAGCCGAAGGCAGTGAACAGGCTGTTTCTCTGCGCTGTCAGTAGCTCAGAGCCTTTTGTCATCCTCCGCCAGCCCTTTAAGACCGAGCATCACCTGTTAGAGGTCAGCCCTTGCCCTGGGCTCGAGTCTGACGGCAGCATGGTAGCCAGGGGGGGAATGGCACGATTTTGGAGTCTGGAGAGCCTTCAGATGGGTACGTGTGAGTAGAACATGCTCTCTCTCTCTCTCTCTCTCCCGCTGTGTGTAGCTATTTTTTTTCAGTGTTTTTAGATTGAACTAATAAAGTGCGGCAGTCAAGGGGCCTGATTCTGATCACGCTTATACCGTGTCATCCACGGGAGCCTGCAGCCTTACACTGGTGACAAAGCTGCTAGAAGATCAGAATCAGTCCCAGGCTGTCTTTTAAGTTTTTGCATCCCGTTGGTGTGATCAGGAAAGCCCACCCCTACCTCTGATATTTCTCTCTGTAAACAATAGAGGAATTGATGAAGAACGCAAGCGACTGATTTTCGCTTGAGAGTCTTAACTATGAAGACAATGTGAACTTGTTGATTTGGTACAGAATAATGAACAGTTATCAGTCCCAAAATTGCAGTCATTTTTCATCTGGAGCCAAATGAATTAGCTTATTTTGATGTGCCGTTGTTACTGGAACAAACCAACAGGCAGTACTGGTAGTACAGTGGAAATCTATAAACAATCACTGGGATTAATTTTTTTAATGTTGCTTTAAAAGCTAAAAATTGATTTAATGAATTATTTGTTTGCAGATTTTTTTTATAAAGCAGTTTCAGTAAGTTTCACAACATGTATTTTAAAAGTTTATCAGTGCTCACATTTCTGATATTTCCTACAGGGGAAAAAAAATTTCGTGTGTTTTAAGTAGGGTTTCTGCATCCTCCCTGGTTAGGCAGATTATACCATTAATGTGAGTGTGTATTTAAAACGCTGGGGAGTAGAAGAGAATGGTGGAATAGCCTTGTTCTGTTGCATCAAGACTATGCCATATTTTTCTACTTTTAAAGGAAAGAAAAATTCTTCCAAGTTTTTTAGTGAATCTGTAAAGTAATCAGCTTTGATCTCTCTTGCAAATTAATACCCAAATGACCAAAGTTGCTAGTGATGTATAAGCGCCCATAAGGAGGGGGTAGAAGTGTTTCTCCCTGTAAGGTAAATAACGGGTAGGTAACGGCATGCCTGTTAGTTGTGTAGGTGTGTGGAGTAAAGCCAGGAGTCATCTCTTTGAGACTGTCACCCGTCCGGAGCCCAGAGGCTGGCAGGCGGGCGGTACCCAGGCTTGAAGCAGGGCAGAGAAGAGGCAGGGTCCAGGGCACTGCTGCTCAGCCTTGCTGCTCGGTGGGGAAGTGGCAGGTTCAGTAACTCTGCTTAAAGGTCCCTTCCCAGCACTCGGGAGTGAGCGAGATACTTTGCAGGCTGCATGGCAACTTATCTGGAACACAGAAACCATTAGGAAAGGACTTCAGTGCTTAGCAGCCCGTTCTGAGTTTTATTTTTTAATTATTTTTTACTTTTTATTTTTTATTGGATTTTTGAGCACTGTATGATCTTCAGACTCTCTAGATATTCACAGCTTGGGCCTGCCGTAGGAATAAATATTTAGGGATAAATTTACAAGGACCAGAGAGTGCACTCAAGCACTGGGCCATTGGTCATGAACGCTTCTTGATTACTAGCTCATCCCCTGATCTGTTTGAACACAACAGCTAGCTTTCAAAGGCAAACCTCCTCTGAAAGGGTCTAGCACTGGGCAGTATGGACGTGAGTCAGTCAGTATTACTTGGTCCTGACATCAGTCCCCAGTCCTTTTCATCTGCCAGTATGGAGATGATCGCCAAAAGGATTTACCCCAAATGTGTTTTACCATTTTATACAATAACTGCAGATTTACGTGCCCATAGTGACAGTCACTTGCATGACATTTCTCTTGGTTTTATGTGGCTGTGTAATAAGATGAAGCCCATCTTAGTTCCAGCCTCTATTTCTGTACAAAGCTGCCTCTTTGGTCAGAAAATGTACAATTGTCAAGCCAAGAATTTTCTGTGATTTGGGGCAATTAGAACAAGTTTTTTCTCAGGCGGTTACACTGTACTCAGTCCAGTCATGCTGTCCCCTTGGGCCTCCCAAGTATCTCAGTGCTGCTCTCAGCATCTTGGTGCTGCCAGAGCCTCCCCTGGCACGTGGGAGAGGTGGCTGTGGTCAGCTCAGAGCAGGGTCTGCGGCGTGGGCTGCCCACCCCTCTCGCGGGTGGGTGGGCACGGAGGTGTTGGGTCGTTACATCCCTGCAGGAAGTGACGATGTGACGGGACCCAGCCTGGGACTGGCAGCGGCCCCCTCTGACCGCCAGGGGCCCACTGGGGCTCCCATCTGCCATGTGGGAAACGGCATCGAGATCTCCCTTCTGATTCAGGTCATTTCAGATTTCCTCTGGGTAAAAAAAAATAAATAATCCTTGTAGTTCTATTTTTCACACAGAAAAAGGAGGAATTCTCAGTTCCAGCAGCTGCTAAATGAGAAAATTCTGAAGCAGAGTAAAAAGTATTTAATGGTAGAAAAGCAGTTTTCCTGAGAGCTCTGCTCCCTTCACTTCAGCTGTTACTGTTATATTTGTGACAACAAAGGCAACTTCTCAGCAATTCCTCTTGCATTGTTTTTTTTTTTTTTTGATCATAAAAATGATGAAGCAAACAGCTGTTGCACCTTTGTTTTAGTTGCTGCAGATGGTGGGACTGAATCTTCAGCTTTAGCGGACGACAATGGCAGTGAGGAAGACTACAGTTATGAGGAGCTCTGCCAAGCCACTCCCAGGTACCTGCAGCCCGGAGGAGAACAGCTAGCAATTAATGAGGTAACGTCCTGGGCTTTGCATTGCTGTAACGATGGAGGGGAGGAGGGGGGATGGTTTCCACAGGTCTGAGGTTTCATGTTAATAGGAAGTGCCACAGCAGTACCCAGCATAGCAAAGAATCCAGCAGCCACGGTGTCCTGTGTCTGTCAGGGCCCATGAGCAGATGCCAAGGGAAGAGCACAGTGGCTAGTACGTCACTGGGAGTGTAACTCGTTACCGTATGTAACTGCTCTGGAGTTGGACTTTAATTGTTCTCACTAATAAATATACGTATAGATTTCTGAAAATCTAGAATTTTAGTTTTATCCTGTAATAGGAGTAATCATGGGCACTCTAGTAAGGTATTTTGATCTTTTGGTAACTTATAAACAGTTTGTTGTTTATCTTTCATCCTTCACAACCTCATTTTCTTCCCATCTCAGCTGATAAGTGATGGCAGCATTGTCTATGCAGAAGCTCTCTGGGACCATGTGACTATGGATGATCAAGAGCTGGGCTTCAAAGCTGGAGATGTCATTAGAGTTCTAGAAGCTTCCAACAAAGACTGGTGGTGGGGAAGAAACGAGGACAAGGAAGCCTGGTTTCCAGCTAGCTTTGTCAGGGTGAGTAACTCTTGCTTTTGCACCATTGTCACGCAAGATTCCTAGCAGAGTGCAACAGCAATGGTCATGACATTGTGTTTAAGTGAAGGGCCTGATCCTCAGCATCTTTGTATCTGAACATCAGTGGTGCAACTCCTAATGACTTCACACTCCAAGACCCCTTAGCTCCTCTGAGACTTTTTACTTTGGCTTCTTCTGTTGTGTGGTCCTTTTGTAACCAAAGGAATTTCTCAAGCAGAAATGAGGGCAGCAGAGAGCTCAACCAGGAGCAGTCAGTGTACATGGAGAAGACACAGCAGTTTTCATGAGGGAGTGGGGAAAGCTATGCTGCAGGGATTTCTTGGTAAAATAGGGCTCAATTTATTATCACAACATTTTGTAGGAATCTGGTTCACAGTCTGAACTCCCCAATCAGAACTCAGCCAGATCAATGACAGTATAACTCTTGCATGGTATAAAATTTAACTATGTTTTAGAAATTAATTTAAATTAGTTTTTGAGAGCCTGTAATGAAGCTTGGCCCATGCTGTATGAAGGACTACACAACGTGCCAGAGATGGTTCCTGCCTTTGCCTTTCCTAAATCTCCAGCCAACATGGGCAATCAGACAAAAGTCGAAAAAGGAGGTGCTGTTATCCACATCATAGACATGGGGAACTGGGGCAGAGGGAGAGTTTTAAAAAGTGTTTGAGTTGTCTACTTTTGTAATTTTTACCCATAGACTGGCTTGGCCAAAAGAACACATATGACTTAAGTCTGAAAAATGCACAGGCGACACAACATGGTATCTCTCAGATACCGTGAGTAGAAAGCCATGTATTTAACCAGACAGAAACCTCAACACTTTATTCAAATATGCAGTGGGTACAATGAGACAAATCCTGTTGTGGAACCCACTCAATAAGGTATGAATGGGAACATTTCTGTAGCAAGTCCTTTCTTAATTGTAAGAAGTTTGTTAACAGTTTTATCACATTTTGTAAGTTTGCTGCTTTACTCTAGTTTGCTTTGTCTGTTCTGGCTGCAGCTGCGAGTTAATCAGGAAGAAGTGCCAGAAAATTGTAGTAGTATCCAGGATGAAGAACAAGATGCAGATATTAGCAAGCATCGTCAGAAAATAGCTGAAAACAAGGATCAGATGAGAACCAACGTTATACAGGAAATTATGAACACAGAACGAGTCTATATCAAGCATCTCAAGGACATCTGTGAGGTACATGCTTTAACCTGAGGGCATTCTGCTGACCTAATGTGAACAAAACATCCCATGTAAGCCGAGAACCATAGCGGTTTCTCATATCAAAATATTCGCAACTGCACTTCTGAGGCTGTCAGTCAGACCCTTCTTGTGTCCTCATATGGCTTTCCTCTCTGCCAACTGCCACAAGGCACCGCTTCCTTCGCTTCCTTTTTTTTTTTTTTTAAAAAAAAAAAAAAATATTCCGCTTTTGACATGGGAAAAGTGCTTTGCTTATCTGACTGCTATTTCCATAATAATGAGAAAGGGAAATGCAGTTTCTTTTAGAACTTTTTACCACTTGGTTTAGATAGAAATCTTTCAGTAACTTAAAGAAAATCAATTACAGTTCAGGGACAAAACTTTTTGCAAGTAACTTGCAAAGAGAATGTTTGCTGGGTGAGACTTTTTTTGTTTCCTCCAAGAAGCAGATTTTTGCTGGATGCTTAGAAGCTATGAAGAAGTCTTGAAAGATGTTTTAGAACCGCCTTGCTTGTTTGAACCATAAAATGTGCAGGGTTTTCTGCTTTTTGTTTAAATTTTGTTAGAGGCCCATACTTGCATGAGAAACTTCTTAATACCTTTCACTAAAGTTTGCCTCTTCTGACGTGGACTGTGATGCATTTGACCTGTATTTGACTTGTATTTGTGGTTAGCATCTGGAAGGGTGCTAAGCAACCTACCAAAATATTCTTTGTACCCTTAGTTTACTAGGTCTCTCTCTGTATTTGTCATGTTGTCATCCTTTAGTCCACCATTCATCATTGGATTCTTTCATGGACAACAAAGTAGGCAAGACAGCAGTGTTTTTTGTTTGGGTTTGTTTTTTTATTTTTTAGATCAGGCCTTTTTCATGCATTTTGAAGAAAGAAACAATGGAAAACAAAAAGGCAAAAATTGGTTGCTAATTGGCTTGTTTCAAAACATTAAATGTAAGTTTTGTCATTTAGATTCACTATTTACTTAAGCTAGGAAGCTTGACTGTGTGCCTAAAAGATCACGGGTCAATTTGTACACGCAGCTGTGTCGCTGCCATGGTTAGCTGAGTTCTAGGACATGACTTCATATTTTACTGCCTTGTTAATTCTTAGACTGATCTTAATAATTAATTTTCTCTAATACATACATCCTATCACTCTCTTTAAATCTGACATGCCTCTGAGTTTAGTACAAGAGAGCAAATGCACATTTTCCAAGTAGAGAAGTGATGCTCCATGTTCAGCATGCCGGGTAGAGGTGGTCTGCTTTCCTCAGAGTGAATCTGTAGGGTGGTGCAAGCAGGAAATAAGGCTGAAAATATACTTGGGTAAGACTAAGCCAGAAAAGCTACTTCAGGTAGTAATCCAAATTTGCAAGCTCTGCACTAGAATGAATCACTAGGGCTGGTTCAGTCACGATCATGAAGCCGGAGTATACCCAGAAAAACATTTTACATTCAAGAAGTGTCTGCAGTCCACATTACAAGAGCTGCACAGGATTTAGTTTTCCATGTTGGAGTTACCCTCCTAACAGTAGTAAATGTGGTAGCTGGCTTGCAGCGTAGCCACTGCACAGCTGTCAGAGCAGATGCCTGTGGAAGAGACAGGAATATTCATAACAGTGCCAGCAGTATTCAGGGTTACTTCCTGGTAAACCTCACCGGAAAAACTGCAAGGCTTTTTACAGCTGTCCGCTCCCAAAGCGATTTGGGGGAAACCTGCCTGAAAGCAGCCAAACGGAGGAGCCTGGCAGATAACCCCTATCATACCAGTTAACCTTCGCACTCGTCTGTGCCCCGGCGCCATAACTGATATGAGAGTATGAGCACAGCAGCTATTCCTGGATATTCAGCCCCTGCACTGTATCTGCCTCGCCACACTCAGCTTTCTGGATCGGGTACCTGAGGATGTGCTGGCCGCGCGCGGCAGCTGCTGCTGCTGCATTTCAGCCCTAAGAGGCCCCTGAATGTACCTTCGCTTCTTAGCTATGCACATGCCGATGTGATCTATTGTCAGTTACTGATCGCAGAGCAGAATTTGTTTCAAGAGTGTTTTAAAACTGGAGGACTCAGTTGTGTACCTATTTAATGCTAGATACAAATAAAGTGAACTGGACGCCTCTGAAACATCACAGGTACAATTAAAGAGGGAAAAAAACACACTTACAGGTAAAGAGAAAAAAACTGGAGAAGTGATTGTATTTTTATGTACAGTCTTGCCAATGCTGTTACCTCCTGCCAATACCATATGGATTTTACCAAGGAGCAGCATCCTGAATGCATTATAAGTTCTTAATTTTGCTTTTCTGGCTTAGACTGTGCCATACTTACCTACTGTTTAAGGAACCAGTACTTTAGCCCTGGTAGAAGTTGTCTTTGTATTAATTGTCTTAGGGTTTGTTCTTATTGGCATAGAGAAGAGCTGTTATGGCACAGAGAAATTGCTGTGAAAAAGCACGGCAGCTGAAGTAGTAGCATGCATGGGCCGTGCGCAGGGCTCACCTCCAGCTTGGCAGGCAGTCGTAACAAGGGCTTTACACACACTGCAGGTTTCTGGTTCCCGGATTCATTTACAGTACTGTGAGGTAGAATTTGGACTGAAAGAATCACTATGTAAATGTTTCAGATGCAAATCTGAAATTGCGCGCGCGCGTGTGTGTGTGTGTGTGTATGGCTGGGAAACCACTCACCTGCCCGCAGATCTCAGGGGTTTTGCCAGCTCAGATGGGCTTGTTCAGGGTAGGACCTGTTTTCACGTCTTCAGACTAAAAGAGGTTTTTTTTACTTAATTTCCAGGGTTATATTCGGCAGTGTCGCAAACATACAGGAATGTTCACCACAGCTCAGTTAAGCACCATTTTTGGAAATATTGAAGATATTTACAAGTTCCAAAGGAAATTTCTGAAGGATCTTGAGAAACAGTACAACAAAGAGGAACCTCATCTAAGTGAAATAGGGTCATGTTTTCTTCAACATGTACGTTGCAGAAGTCCATTTTATTTATGAAATTAACAAAATACGATAAGAAAATGCCAAGTTACCACGTTAGGAGGGGATTTTAGTAACAAGTACTTATCGAATACTGAACTATGTATAGGTAGTGTTTTAGACTGCAAAATAATTTACAATTAAAGAATTATTTAAATGTTTTAGATTTCTACTCATCTTAGCAAGCATGTAACTTTGTATACAATTTTAAGTTTTCAAAACTGTAACGATTGCAGATGAGCTGGACTATTTGCAGTGATCTCATATTGGGCATGCAATAACTTCCTAAAGAAAATAACAAAAGAAGGCGGTGGGGAAAGAGGCTGTGAGTTCATGATAGACACTTCCTAAATCCTATAGCTGTCTCCCCCAAAGAAAAGTACTTAAAGTGCATTTGATTATCCTGACTCAATGAAGGCCTTTATTTCTGTATTCTTACAAAGAAGGTACATAATTTTGACAGTTACAAAGTAGATTTCTGCATAGTTTCAGGGCTGATTAGCCTGGAAACAGTATAGGAAATGAATTAATTATTCTAATTAGTCATAATAGTTGTTATAAAAATATCTTTCCTCCTTTATAGAGAAATACTTTAGTTAAAGCTTTGACTTTTATTTTTTTTAATAGCAAGAAGGCTTTGCTATTTATTCAGAGTATTGTAACAATCATCCCGGTGCCTGCATTGAACTTGCCAAGCTAATGAAACAGGGCAAATACCGTCACTTCTTTGAGGCCTGTCGCTTGCTTCAGCAGATGATTGACATTGCCATTGATGGTTTTCTTCTCACGCCTGTTCAGAAAATCTGCAAATACCCTCTGCAGCTTGCAGAATTGCTCAAATACACCACTCAGGAACACAGGTGAGAGAATGAAAAAGCCAAATCTTAAAATAGTAATAACACCTAATTACTCAAGCTTTCTGGGTGACACAACACTGAGGCTTTTGAGATGAGGAACAAAAGTCCCATTGACCGCTATAGACAGGAGCTCCTTACTAGATGGGCACCTTGGAACCATTGCAAGTATTAACAAAACCAGTATCTGATAATGAAGCACAGGGGCCTGACAGGGTGCAAGACAGAATGAGGAATAAGTGAAAGAGGGGGAAGGGAAGGGAAGGAAAGGAAGAAGGTGCTGAAATAGGATGCAGGGTGGGATGTGTAAATCCAAGTGGAAAAAAGCCAATGTGTCAAAGAAAGGAAGGAGAAGAAAATCCACAGAAGAAAGTGAGAAGCTGCATAAAAGATGTGGATGCAAGAAAAGTTAAAGAAGGCCTTAGAAAAAGACACAATCTGAGCAAGTTTGAAGGTAATGTTTTTAGAAAGTTATTAGTAATAAACATTGCCTTTGTTTGCAATAAAGTCCAGAAATTAGATTTTCAGCTGGGATAAATAAGAACTGAAGTTGCAGGTTATTAGCCTTTCTAATGTACCCCTGAGCTAATTAAATCTTTGACTAAATTAAGATTTTATGTTTAAATCTCTGCCTTTTTACCTGTACAACTGCAAGAACAATTTTCCATTGTGACCCCTGTGCTCAAAGTCCAGATGCAGCCTGGGGCAATGCTTCCTTGGCCAAAGTCTGCACTTTAACCTTGAGAAGACTCCCCTTGGAGACCAGGGGCAAAATAAAGGGGATGAGAAGTACTGACATTCAGGTGTGGCTACCTGGGAAGTCCTGTAATAACAATTACTAACATAGAGATACCCTTATCTCTTTCACTGCTACTAATTTTAGAAAGATTGTTCTGTGAGCTATGAAACCTGTAGATGAAGTGACAGGAAGGTCTTGCCACCTTCCACCCATAGTACCTGTTTTCCTTTTCTGCGGCACAGCATTTGGAGATGCCTACAGGTGCAGACAGGCGCCCAGTGTACAGAGGTGTTCACAAAAAGGCAGGCCTACACCCACAGAGGGCCTTGGTAAAGAGCCAGCCAGCTGGTATTTTTGAAGGTTTTTGTTTTGTTTTCATAAAAAGTTTGAAGATCCAATGTGCACAGCCTGCCGTGAAGGGCACGGGTTATGCAGCAAGTGTGGACTAACGTGCGCACCAACAGACAAAGAAGGAACTGAGATAAGGAAGGGCAAGTGTAGCAGTGTGGATATCATGCGGTCACACTGTGGGACATCTCCCTGACATTAGTAGGATCCTGTTATTGTTAATCTTACTTTTTGTATACAGTGTGGCAGAAAAGAGTTCCCATAGATATAAACAGAGGGAGGAGAGTAACCCGCAGATTCAGAAGGGAAGCGCATCCATCAGCAGCAGCCGATGAAAATAGGAACTAAGACAAAAGCAGATAAAAAGGACAGCGAGGCTGACCCCTTTAACAGGGTTTATTTCTGGCTTGTGCTGTTTTCTACCTCTGGCTCCCTTTTCTGCAAGAGGTATTTTGATAAAGAGGGGAAGGCAGCTGCTCTGCTGGGACTCTTAAGGCAAGAAATAGGTCTCTTCCCTTCTCTCTTCTCAGAAACTCCGTTTGAGGAAGGTGAAGGAGTGATGGATGCTATTCAAAGGGGATTGAAAACAGGTCGGAGAGATTTGTATGCATGTGGGGAGCTCAGGGAAAGGAGGAGGGGAGCAGAGCAATGCAAGAAGGACAGGAGGCTTGCGTTTGACCTGGAGCAGGCAGGGGAAGGTGACTGTCTTGGCTCTAATACACGTGTTTCATGAAAACAGGCCACTTTGTCGGCATTGTCTCCTTTACCTCTTTCAGTGCCCACGTTCTTGGGTCCTTTGCTTACCCTGTTTGAGATTGCTTTTGGTATTTTTCCTGCCGACATAGCATTCCCTGTTTGCACTCATTGACCCAGCCATTGGGAACAAAAAGGAGAAAATAAGGTTGTTAAACACAATTAAAGAAATGCCATTCCCAATAAAATCCCACTAAAATCTTGCTTAAAAACAAATTTCTTTGGTGAAATGTAGGTATCACTGAGGTCAGTGGGAGTTCTACCATTGTTTTGAGTAGAGGCAGTATTTCAGTTCATTAATCTACCTCCTCTGCCTCCTTCCACTGGTTTAATAACTTGCTCCTGGACAAAGCCTATCAGTACAGCAGCACTGAAGTGTACAGGCTATGTGAGGCTCAGGATAGCTGAGAATCAGGTTTCTCTTATTTAAGTACCCTGAGCAGAGCAATAAATGGGTAATACTTCAAGCACTGTGTCACAGTTTGTGATTGCATCATATCTATTGCATAAGTGATCTTTGAAACGTGCCTACATTTCACAGTGATTATAACAACATAAAAGCTGCGTATGAGGCTATGAAGAATGTAGCGTGCCTGATCAATGAGCGAAAACGAAGACTAGAAAGCATAGACAAGATTGCACGTTGGCAAGTCTCTATCGTAGACTGGGAGGTAAGTGTCGTCAGCCTGTCCCTTTTCTGAGCAAAGGTACTGTGTACAGTACTTCATGTCCTCTACAGGGAATCCAATGATTCTGTTACTGATTACCTTGTTTATGAGTCAGGAAGAGCAATATGTATTAACACGGACACTTGTCTTTGAGGTGATACTGGATTGAGATGATTTATAGAATCTTCTGTGGATTTTTGGTAGTTCTTTCAGAACTTGAACCTGCTTCACTGACTTTAATGAGTTTCCTCCTGATTTGTGCAGAAATGAAGTAGAACAGAACCACATTCATTGAGTTTACCTGTATGAGATAATCTACGTTCTATGACATTTTCAAATCTAATAATAAAAATAAAAGAAAAACTAATAAACTTAAGACTTTATTATAAAATGAGACTGGTTAGGCACACAGTAAGATCTTAAAATATTATTTACTTACTACATATATATATATATATTCTCTTAGGGACCAGACGTGTTAGCCAGAAGCTCAGAACTGATCCACTCAGGAGAATTGACCAAAATATCAAAGCAAGGAAAAAGCCAGCAGAGGACGTTCTTCCTTTTCGACCATCAACTTGTGTTCTGTAAAAAGGACTTACTGAGAAGGGACATCTTGTATTATAAGGATCGTATTGACATGGATGAGATGGAAATTGTGGACGCTGAAGATGGCAGAGACAAAGACTTTAACATTAATGTCAAAAATGCTTTTAAGATAATAAACAGAGCAACAGAAGAGATTCATTTGTTCTGTGCAAAAAAGCAGGAGGATAAAAAGAGGTGGATGGAGGCGTGCGAAAGTGAGAGGAGAAGAGTTCAGGAAGACAAGGAAATGGGTGAGTGGAAGGATTTCCCCTATAAAAGGTGGTAAAACCAAAGGGCAATGTTCTTGCTTTTACGCTTCTTTATCCTTTATGCAGATGTGCACTCTGCCTTCTGGGACTGGTGTCTCTTTCTTACCCGACATGACCTTTAGCTGTGTAAGTGAAGCCTGTTCAGGTGTGTTTGCCCTGTCATTGTGGACCAAAGGTCCAGGGCAGTTAGCTGTCATCCGCCTCACAGTGTAACCCATGTGATTCCGATGCATTATGGAGCAGAATGAGATATGACAAGATGGAATTCACAAAGACCAATCAATAATAAAAATCCATCCAAAATTGTAGCACTTTCATATAAATCAATGGTCCAAAACAACTGTTCATAAAGGACACTGTTATACAGCCAATCAGCAATAATTGTAGATTTATACTGCCCATGTCATATAATGGCACTGTCTGTGTCCAGGAGAGCTGTGCAGTTGCACCGTATCATCAGTTACAGACCCAAAAATAGCACCACTGGGCAGTTTACAGGGAAATTAAGCCTAACCTTGAGTAAGCAGGGAAAAAGGCAGCAAATCCTAGGATCGGCTTTAGACCCACAGCTTGTGGGACATTCTTAAGGGCAGTGTCTTTTGTGTGAATGTACATTTTTGAGAGTTATTTGATTTTATTTCTTATATAGTCTCATGTTTCTTTTAAAATCAGTGACAAAAGTTCCATTTGCACAATTCCATTGGCAAAACATACACAAAGAAGACAGCAGCACTAGTAAGAAAAATAAAACTCTTTTTAATGTTCCTAAAGAAGTAATGAAAATATTAGTGCATCTGTGTGTGTTGACTGCATGAGAACTTCTCCTTTTTGTAACACTTTTCAGGCCTAGGCTTTGGATGACAGCAGGTTAGAAGTGGAAGTGCAGTGATATAACTCAGAAATTATTAAAATTTAAACAAGATGCCAAATCTCATATTCCATGTTCTCTTAAAACACCTGGTCAGAAGAATAGGAAGACAGGAATAACCCTTAGATTACAAATGTAAACCTTTGTACCTTAGTGGCTTTCTCTTGTTCGATACTGTTGTAAATATGACAAAAATAAGGCCTTTTCCACATGTATTGTAGAAAGTCTGTAAGCTGAAGAAAATACTTTTAAGTTTACCAATTCATACTCTAAAACCAGTTTTAACTCTTCCCCATTGCACCAACTGTTGCAATTAACCCCAGTAGCCTCAAGTCTAGAGTAAACAGTGAAGCAGCCACAGGTGTACTTTCCTCAAACTTTTCAAGCTTTTCCAAACTAACTCTTCTCCTGTGCTGAACATCACAGTGTGACATTATGATCCTGTTGGGCACGACACTGATGGCTTTCACAGGCTGCTCTGTGTAGAGCTTGTTCAGTCACCTTGTACTCAGGGGGATGGGTGGTGGCTGCCTTTCCTAATTCACCTAAAATAAAGTGGATATTGCAAAAGGGTGAAGGTGATCAGAAGGTAATAAAGCAATGCAGAGGATCCGTTGATGAGTGTCCAAACAATCCCTCTTACAACAAAGTTACAGAAAGCCTCCTCCCCAGCATATGATTTGAACAGTAGTACAGTCATACAGAAGGGTGATAGGAATAAACCATAGCTCCTGCACTTTTGTGAGCAGGACTGAGCAAAAGAAGATAAAATGTGAACATTTTCCATTGCCATCCTTTCTGAGGAGCGTTCCTGAGCTCTTTAAATTTGTATCTACACCTCCTCCTGCAGTGGTTGCTTTATGGAGCACTGTGAGAGTATGTTGAGCAGGCTAAATACTGTATGGCAGGATGCTTCTGAGGCTCACACTAGTGCTTGCCCTTGGCAGTAGCAGGTCCGTCTTGTGCAGGCAGTGGGGTGTTACCATTCCTTTAAGTGACAAAGTGACACTGCTGCAGAAATCCCCAAGCATGAGGAAACTGCAAGGGTGTAGCAGCTACAGCCCTAAATTTCGTAATTTTTCCTACTGGGACCTCATGAAAATCAACATACGATATTCAAAAGGGTAACCATTCAACAATGGTGGCAGTGATAATGATGAGATTTGTCATAACAGCACTAACCCTTATTTAGAGCTGGGTCACAAATTCCCATGGTGCTGAGCACAAGGATTGCAAGGGAGGGTCCATAGTGCTCGCTGCTTTTCAGGCACTGCAATATAGTGAAGAAAATTCAATATAACAAGAAATGGTATTTTTGATAATGGCACATGCAGTCTTTTCTTTTCTGCCCATGTAACATCCAGTCTTCTGGAAACTTGCTTTTCAAATGCCGCAACTCATTATTCTGATGTACCTGTTTTGGCACAGGTATCACGAACCAGAGGAAAGATAGGTGAGTTGTAGTAGCTAATGCCCATCCGCTCTTGTGAGTCACAGTGGCTTGGATGTTTTATCTGTTACCCAGAAGACTGCTTCTTTTCTAAAATTTCTCTTTTTTTGGCAAAATGGAACATTTCCTTTAGCCAAAACCAGTGGAAAGATGCCAGTATTCTCAACCTCAGGTTTAAATTTATCTTGTTGATTTTGTAATCTGTCTTGCTGGGCTTCACACAAAGCCTCTGATCTAACTACTCTGAGAACAAATACATACTCTTCCAATTCAGAACTGCAAATGGCATTTTACTTCTATTTTCAAATATAGTTTGTTTCAAGTCGCTGTCTCCCAAACCATATCTAGCTTTTCTTAGCTTTTATGAATATATGGGAAGAAAAGGCTACAGCCAGAAAATCCTTTTCCAAACCACTAATAGTAACCCTAAGAGAGTGGTCTGATCTCTGTTGATGAAATTGCTTTTTTTTTAAATCTGTTTTCTTGTTTGTATAAAGGAAAAAAAACCCCTGCAGAATAAAATAACTTCTGCTACCCCAAAATTATGGCTAACTGCTGTTGTATTGTAAGTTAATAGGCTGATTTGTAATAACGTCTTCCTAAGTTCAGGCTGAAAAAGTAAAGGGAATTTTAAAATATAGAGAAGTGTGGGAAGATGCCAAATGGAACCAAACCAGACGCTTCATTGTGACTTTGAATTGCAACTTTTGTGCTCTTTATGTGCATATGAGTGAAATGAGAGACAGGATGTGTACCCTGTTGTCTCCTTGTGCAAACGTAACATACCCATGTGTCTCAACTGTCCTGTACACCGGGAGAGGAAATGGAGGTGCCTGTCCATGGGCTTCAGATGACACTAGTCACTGGCGTCACCTTTCATAGCAGATGCTTGGCATCTCTGTACTCAGCACAGATCAGTCACACACCTACCACATGATAGTAAATAGCATAGCGTTGACCACGTACTATAGCATCATGTAAGTCGTACAAGTATGCAAACAAGTACGTGAGAAACCGGAGTGAGGGATCCAGCCCCAGTCTGATGCAGCTACAACTACATCACAGCCTGCTTTGGTATCTGGCAGATTATATGGTACTGTCTCCTCCGAGTGGCGGGAAAGATATCCAAATTTGTACTACTGCAATACCAGTGACTTCAATTTGTTACCCCAAGTTAGCTCAGAGTGAGTGAAAAAAGAAACAGGTTCTGCATTTGTGATCTATTACTTGGTGGCTTGTAGCTTTCAGAAGTGTTCATTTACACTTTTTTAAAAATTTCTTGTTATTTGGACTTATCTATAAAAAGAACTTTTTGTGTGGTTTGTTCCCTAGTGATTGCCATTTGCAGGAACTGGAAAACAGCTTTTCCCAGTAATCTACAGACAAATTAATCTTCCTATTGTTATCCCAGTGAAAAACTATCTCTAAATTTATATGACAAGGTAAAACATACTTCTAAAAACTTCAGGTATATACTATTAAACTTTACTAAAAAATGTTTAAAATTTAGTTTACTTATTTGTTATAATTTAATGTAGTCAAGTATTAGATAAAGTGTCTTTATACCAGTGCCCTAATTTACACTTTGACATAGGAATGGAAATCTCAGAAAACCAGAAGAAGCAAGCCATGCAGAATGCCCGAAAGTCAAGGCATGGAAAAATTAAAGGTGGGTGTTCAGAATTGTTTTACATTCTTACCATGTTCCAGTGTTCTTTATGTTAGGAAATAGCACAATCTGGCTATGGTTGAGTTCTTCAATCTTTTTAAAAATTTTCATGGTTTACATGGAATTCAAATAATTTCCATTGACCTGTATTTCAATACCAAATTCCAATGCCTTTGTAAACTTTCTACTAAATCAGCTCCCCAGAATCCTTCAGACAGGCAAGTCGGTATTGTCTTTATTACAGAAGAAACTGAAGAGGTAAGGCAAGTGGTTTATTTAAGGATGTAAGAAAGCGCACGTAGAGATTAAATTGGAAATGAGGGTTCCTAATTCCTTCCTTTGCTTTTACTCAAACAGCATGTTCTACTTGAGCAGTTCTGTGCTTTGTTTAAAATATCCTGAAGTTCTTTTTGCAAGCCAAATGTTGCTGTATTTATGATAACACACTCAAAATGGCTTCCTTCTGTCCTAGACTAGAAGGATGGGGTAGAAACATCTTTCTCTGGAAACAGCTTTTTTATTCCTTTTCTCTCTCAGAAAATGTGTTGTGATTTTGTCCTTATCCATCTTAAAGTCAAATTTGGGAAAATCTGTAGTGCACTGAGAGATTAAACCAAGAAAGTGGGACCAGATTAGTCTGAATTTAGGAGTGAAGGAGTTGATGTTAGGTAGTCCTCTGCTGCCTGGGGGTAATACTATTAAAGCATTTTCTCTTTATCAATCACTAGATGCCTGTAAAACCTGTCCAGATTTTCAGGGGAGTGGCTGAAAATTGCAATCAGGATATTGTATTCAGAATTCACAAGGGTCAAAGTCTGACAATATTAGACTGGAAAAATATTTTCCAAATTGAAGAAATAACATTGTTGCTGGTAGCAATATTTTACCTAGCCTTATTCCGAGAGTTGACTAAACTATGAGTATCTACTCTGTTAAGTCCTTTGAAATACCAGAATGTACCTGTGCAAACAATATAGCCAGGCTTTGAGAAACTGCTGCTTATTTTTGGTAATTCTGTCATGTTATTTTTACTGGTATTATTCTCCTCTTCAGCCAAATCAATGCAGCAATTAAAAAGTCTTAACATCAGAAAAGGTGACCTTTAGCAGTGCTTCCATTCAAGATCATGGCAAAATTCATACTGGCTTTATTGACCATTGAATTTGGTCCATGGTCCTGTGCTTAAATTTTCCCAGTATTGATTGCTCTGCTTGCTGACTCATATGCTTTTTTAAACTGTTCCTTTTGCAGGTGTAAGCTATAATGGGTGTCCTGTGCCTCCTCCACACCAAAGCCTGCATCCTATTCATCAGCGCCACATCACTGTGCCTACCAGCATCCCACAGCAGCAGGTTTTTGCCCTGGCAGAACCCAAGCGGAAGCCATCCCTCTTCTGGCATACCTTCAACAAACTCACCCCCTTTAAAAAGTGAGGGAACAAGGACCTGGGAAGGACATCAGCATGGAGGGAGACTTACTCCAGAGAGGGACCTTGGAGATATGGTTAAGCTTATTTGAACTCAGTGAGTCTCCTATTCCAGAGGGAAAACCTTGGGCTCCCTTGAGCCAGAAATACAACCTGTGTCTAGAAGAAGAATGAAGTTCCTCAAGACTGCTCTGAAGTCAATGTGGCCACCTGTTAGCATTGCTGATGAAGAACAGTCTCCCTTCTGACAAAGACAACTTACTGTTACTCTGAAGCAGCAGTATTTGATCTCTTAGTTATGTTGAAGTAGTGATGAAATCATGCAGGTCATTGTAACATTTCATTTTTCTTAACCTTATATTGACGGCCAAATTTAGGATAGAGAGGAATTTTTCCTTAGGGGTATATCAGCAAGGAATCTTAGGAGAGTTTTCTCCTTCCTTGTAGAGCACTGAGCAGAGACCACCCATTAAAACCAGGTGGAGACATCCCATGTGATTAACCAGCTGTTGCAGAGTTTAGTGGACCCTCATTCTTCCTGTCTTTTCCTATTAAATTGCCAAATGGCAGGAGAATATCCCACAAGGCCTTACCATATTCCAGATTGGAACAGAGAAATTTTATACTGTCATATAGAAACATGAACAGAGTGTGAAATGGACTATAAAGATATGTGCATTTATTGCACACAAGTAGAAATACGAGGAGCCATCGGCATCTCAGATTGGTTACTTTCAGTCACAGCAATACACTGCATGCATGTATGCTCTTCAGTATAGAGCTTTTATATCACTTTTTGCGCACTTCCTCCCCTGAGAGACGCTTCTTTATATTTCCGGTATGTTTATTTCTCTGTGTAAAAAGTATTTTTTTATTTTCTAACGGAGATAATGTGAATGTACAAAGTCAGAGTTGAGTCAGTACGTGCTGACTGCTGGCTATGTTACATAGTTCTCACACTTTGTATTCATATAGCTTGACTTAGGAAACGGATAAATGGTAATGTAAATATGTTGAAGTGGTCTGGATCCATGCTTCTTACAGACAATTGCCAATGGGTTTTGACCAATTGTTTCTTCACAAAGAAAGAGAAATCCTTTCTGGAAGGGACAGAGAAATTGCGTGGACTGGAGATGGATTTTTTGTCTCAAGAGTCATCAGTCTGTATTGGAAGGCGAAGAACCTGACTTGATTAAGGTCAACTCTGGCCAGCATATGCAATATGTGATTTGCATTGCTTCGATTTGCCGACGACATTAAGTTGATTTGGGAGAATAACTTTTAAAAAGCCACCAGGAAGAAACAGGATCTTGATATTTGCAGCACTGATCATTTCTGCTTGATAGCTCTCATTAAGGATGACAAGACTGCTGGTAATATGGAAGGAAAGACAGACTCCATATGTTTCAGAACTGATTTTCTATGAATGTCTTTACAATACTTTATCCTATGCTGCTGATTAGGGGCATTATCTAATGATAAGGATAGATCCAATGACAATGGACACAATCAGCTTTGTCATGAATCTGTAATATATGAAGAACAAACAAGGGGCTAGAGGCCAGGCATCTTTACAACAATATAAAAAAGCCTTATTTTAAACACGTATTTGTTCCTGCTACTATTGTTACCTCTATATTTTTATTTATCGTCAGTGTTGTGAAGCCCACTAGTGACTAGATTTTGTGATTTGATAACTTTGTGGCAACTTCTGCCCAGGTTTGTGGTTTTGATTTTAAATTACATCTTTTGACAACTGTACATTTCAAATGCCTTGTGTATATAGCTCAGCAATAATGCAAAGTCTGGTGATGCTCAGCTGAATTGTTCACTGAATAGTGGACTTCATTGTTTGTGCTTTCCCGTAGCGATGGAAGATGACCTGAAACAGTTAAGAACTGGAAATATGCACTGACATTTTCAACGATACAGCTTCAAGAAAATGCACAGGAAAGTTAGTGAAAAAAAAACTGGCTGGGTTGTATTTTTCTTTTGATGTTTAAAACAAGCCATTTCTGTTCAGATTTTTTTTTAAAAGGATAATTCTAAATGCTCAATTTAAACACAAGGACCAGACTTCCAAATGCAGGCATGGATGCATGCCCTTCCCCTTAAATGAGTAATCCTTTTGTGTTTCCTACATACCCATTTTTGTGGGTACTAGCCACGTTCAGGCCTGCAAACCAAAGTGATGCATGTACTGTGGAAGTGGAGATGATGTTTTTCATATTCACATTTTGAAAGACTTGTTCTAGATGCAAAGTCTGAAGTTGGATTGCAGTGCTCACCCAGAAACTTTCCCAGCTGGACCCGAAGACATTGCAAATGTCCACACTTACATATGTGTCTTTGCTAAAACCTACTTCCTTCCAGGGCTCGGTTCTGTGGAGTGCTGGGAAAAAAATGAGGTTTTGGGATGTATCTTCTGATGTGTCAGTGCCCATGAAGGCTCTTCCCATGTAGCAGTGCTGGTGCCTTAGCCCTAAAAATGAACAGAAATGTTTGCATATGGTTTTGGATGCAGCAGTTTTTTTCTCAAGAAGTGAATTTCAGAGAGATAAAAAGCAAATGTTTGATGGTGCAGATTACTCAGGACAGTTTTACATGTAGTACCCTACATATAGACATGGTTGTTTTATAATGTTCTCTGTGTCTTTCTTTGCAATCTGACCTTGCAACAGATTAAGATAAAATACAACAAGACAGGCCAAATTTAGACTACACCATAATCTTTTAAACAAATTATAGTTAAATGAAAACACACAATTACATCATCCAACAATTAAGACACATATTTACTTGGGGTTCAGCCTGACTTTAGAGTCTGTGGGAAAAAGAGTTGCAACTAAAATATAAAAGTTTGTGGTCTAGCAACTCTTGCACTGATCCTCCTTCTGATGACAAAACTTACATATGATCAGAAAGGTGTGACAGCAACATCTGTTCTGTTCCTCTTGCTTTTGCATGCTTTAAGTTACTATAAAAAATTGTAGGGCAACTACTAAGCACATTTGTGCCTCATTTAGATAAAGCACAGCCAGAGCCTTCCCAATGGCCTGCTGAGCAGATAACCTCAGACTTTATGCATGAGATGCAGTAAAATATAATTGTCCTCAAATGTGTTCCCACTGAGTTAGGAAAATGCCAAACCATAATTGCATCTAACTCGGAACATTTGATGTATAAAATAATAAGATTGTTTTACAAGTGGCTCTTGCCATGCTAAATTTCACATTGAGTTTTAGTGGTCAGTGTAATAATGGCATTCAAAGACAGACTACTCAAATGTTCCACATTTTAGTTGTCTTTTGAAAATAATTATAACAGAGTTTTGGAGCCAAAGGTCTTTAGCCATAACTAAGACAGTACCTTTCTTTGACTGCCTTTCTGCTTTTTTTCTATATGTGTGGCATTTGTATGTAGGAGATGCCTTCTGAACGATCTCTAATTTAAAACTATTCATTGTAAATACTAGGGATGACATGCATATGTATTTTATTTTGACTAGTGTTTTGTAACATTTTCTCTTACACACATTGCTTTGTGCATCCCACCATCTGTGTGCTGTTACACGTGTTGTAAATGAAGTGTCCTGGCTATGGAGCAGACGAATTGGCTGTTGACGGCTGAAGTACAATGTACAGGACTGCAGTAGCTTGATGTGCATTTGTTCTGAAGTAACTGCTTTACAAGGTTTATTTACTCTTGGAACATTGTTTGTCAAATGAATCTATTTTCTGGAAATAAGTACAAACTTACATTCCCATTTTTTTTCTCTTATTGTACGTGTTTGAATTAAATAATGTACAAAGCTGAAGTTCCTCAGCTGTGTCTTATAAAACTTTATTGTGCAGTTTTAAAATTGTTGGTTTTTAATTGTCTACAAAATATCCTCTGTGATGCAAAAATGTATCAACTGTCATATTTATTTTATTACTTTAAAGCAAAAAAGTCACACCCTCCTTTCTTGGTTTTGCAGTAACGGCTACAGTAATTCCCAGCATGAGTTCGTTTTAACAACTACTAAACCTGATTCTGGGATGGAAGTCTTCATCATTCAGGCAAAACCCATCCTTGCCACTGTCCCAGCCACAGGCATCTGCAGTCACTGTGCTTCACCTTGTCCTGGCAGACAGCTCCCACAATACCCCATGGAAATAAATGCAAATGCAGCTTCTGTATTAATAAAGCTCGTGCTCACACAGGATGGTGACTTAAGTACTGTAGTTTAGGTAAGGAGAATTAAATTTTATTTTCTTTGGAACCCTTTTGAAAGGCTTCACCCAAAAGGTGGGTTCTGTAAATGTGCGTGGACAGGCTTACTGGCCTGCTTGTTAGAGCAATGGGCAACGCTCCTGGAGAGTCAACTTACTGCTCTGATTCAGGCAAGTTTTTTGTTTCTTGTTAATCTGACAGAGCAGGGCACCACATCTGAAAGGCATGTGTGTCCTTCCTGCTCAAAGCTGCATCAAAAAATATGTTTCGCTGAGACACATGAGCTTTAACAAAATAACATACTTTGCTGAAATCTATTCATCAAAAATGCTTTGGCAAGTTCAAATGCCGACAGAATAGTTGGGTTTGCCAAGTCTTTCCCCCTCCTTCCAATGTCCAATCTCTTGTTTCTATTTCTTGGTTCACCTCGAAGTTGAGAATTTCCCAGGCCTCCCAAGTGCTGCTGCTGCAGCGGGAGGCGTGCCAAGTGCTCCAATATCAAAGTGAAAGGCTCAATCTGAGCACTTAGTGAGGTCGCTCGGATTACCAAAAAACATACCTTGAGCAAACACTGGAGTAGGACGTTGTGATCAATAGGCTTTCTAAGGAGCCTGCAGTTCATCTGGCCATGGTGAGCTCATTTGTGCATTTTATTTCATGCTTTGGCCATCAGGCTAAATGCTGTAGATAATTGCATACCATCAGCTTTTAGGTTCTTTGAGAGCTGATCTATCAGGTGGAGCTTTTAGTGCGCGCAGAAATAGCACTGCTTGTCTTGGGTTTTTTTGGTTTAGGGGTTTTTTTTAGAGGCTACATGATGATCTGTGCTTAGTAACAGAGACAAGGATTTGGGCCTGTGTTACAGTAACAAAGGAGAAATTAAAAAGTCAACAATGGAAAACTGTACATCATGTAGCCTGTACAGAAAGCACGCAAATATTTAGTGTGTTTCTGACTACTTTTCAAAATTCAGTTATTCTAACTAGAGAACATACAATTGTGAGAATATGTCAAAATTGTATAAATTGGCAGCACAACATAGGGGTTTTTTAATCTTAGGTCTGTTAGGTTTAGTTCACTGCAGTCAGAACTGATTTCTGATTGTGCAGGTGAGCACCTAGGGCTGAGAACTCACTGCCACTATTAGGTATTTAGGCTCTGATTTAAAAAAAAGATGTGTGTGTGTGTACGTCTATGTTTACACACACATCCCCTTTATAGACTCCATACGGCATCTCCAGATAATGTCTCTGCTGGCACCTACAGCAGGTTGACCAGACGAGTAATCCACACCCATCACACCCTCCTTCTCTTTATGTTGCATCTTATATTTGTGTTCTGCATCTTGGTGGGGACACAAACACACAACACACAACACCTGGGCAAGGTTCTACCTGAGTCATTTTAATGTTTAAGCATTCAGAGTGGGCCACCAGCAACGGCAGACATATCACTCCACAGAGAAGTGAAGGTTGGAAGGTGTCTGCATCACTGGAGGCTGGTGTCAGCAAAGTTCAGAAGGGCAAATCTGAGAGGGCAGAGGTTAGCAGAGCAAGGAGTACCACTGCTCTTCAAGGGCTGAGTTTCACTCAGAAGAGAAACACAATATGATGTAGGACTGATCGACTGTTTCTCCTGGTGATTTTTGGAAAGCTAAAACTTCTTCAAGGTGAAGGAGAAGCTCCAGGTGCTCCTGAGGGACTTTGCTGGCAGAACCAGGCACATGCCAAATTCCTCCTGTTGCTGGCACGTGGAAGTAAGAAGGCAGAAGGCCCAATCTATACACTGAAGTGAACTGTCAGTAAGCAGATTTGCTAGGCACAGTTAACCTTGGCCTCTACCTATGAGCGTACTCCAGGCTTTCGAGAGATCAATTCATGAAGGACTGAAAAAGTGTCTAGAAGGTGCTCTGCTAATATGGTTGGGCATATCTTCTTTTATTAACCATCCATCTCATGGCCATTACCACCATATACAGTTCCTAGCAAAGGTAATTAGCAAAGCAACCAATCAAAAAAAAAAAAACAAAACCAAAAAACCCAACCTGTATCTCCTGCCATTCAGATGCAATGGTTTTTAAGAGCAATTGATGAACTTTTGCTACTGTGTAATTGTTTTCAAGGCATTATGCCGTGATGAGACAAGGCACACTAGAAAGCAGCGGACCGTAATGTTTGTCTTTAAGGCCTACAGCAGTTTTCTTGGTCCTTTACTAAAGAAGCATCAAACCAAACTAATTGCAGAGTCCAGCTACTGACTTATGTAATGAATTACGTCATTCTCAATTCAGGATTGGGATAGACAGACCGTGACTGTTGTCACTGTAAAATTCACAGCCTCTTTTGGATCAGTGTAATGACCCTGCCACCCAGGGGGCCCTGCTGCTGCTGGTGCCATGACCCAGGAGCCCCCACTGCCCCCAGTGCTGACCTCCAGAGCCACCGGCCCTCCCAGCACCCTGCAGCCAGGAAGGTTCATCAATAAATCCAGGTTTTCTGCATGGCGTGACAGATCACTGCAGGCACAGTGCTAAGATGGCAGGGTGGGCTATTTTTTTAATGACTCAAATTTCTGAAGTGTGAGAGGAGGCCAAGGCTAAACAATCTTAGAAAATTTCTGATGCAAGTAAAGAGAAAAAGGTTGTTTGCCATGGATCTCGTTTTTTCTTCTCTCGCACAGCAGCGAGGCTAATTTTGCTACAGAAGTTCATTCAAGTAGAGCAGCTAATTGCTGCACATTGTCCTTCCTTTTCCTCAGCGAACAGTAGATACAATGTCCCAGATACAAACCGGGCACCAAAACGCTTGCAATATTTCCTTATTACCACAGGGTGGTGGTGAAGACCTTAGCAACAACTATTCATTGCTCCCCTGTGCTGAGGATACATTATTTGATACGGAGACCACACATACATCTTTGCAGTGTGGGAACGCCCTCAGACACAGTGTTTTCAGTTGCTTGCACCAACAGGAGTGAATTAAGGCCACTTCCTATAACAGATTAACTACCACTACTGCTGGTTTTATCCTTCACTGTTCATGATCAGCATTTAAGGAGTTGATGATATGCTCAGTTGCTTTACTTCTACTAGTCCTTACACAGCAGCAGCTTCAGTAGTTTCAAGAAGACACAGTTAAGTAACAAGTTATGGCTTCTTCAAATTTAGTTACCAATTCAAATTTAGTTACCAACAACTTAGCAGCGCAGTAGCTTTGACTGATGCTTGAATGGCTAGATGGGAGCCTGACAATTACACATGAAAAGCTCTCTTTGACATTCAATTTATTTACTTTAATTCAACCTTGTTACTTCTTTTCCATAATCAGCTAATATTTGTAATGCCACATTCATAGCACTGTTCTTTTTAGTTTCTACAGTCTTTTTGTCCCTAATTCCACTGTAAATTGCTTGATCCAGAAACTAAGCTTATTACATTTTTTTGCAGCACAATAATGGTATGAGACATGTTTTCCATCCTATAAACCAATGAAGCTGTAAAAGGCTAACATTTGTGTAATGTATTTGTATAACGGAATAGGCAAATCAAAGCCTTAATAATGCATTTTAACAATTTTATTTCATGTAACAGTGGTAAAAGCCAAAGTACAGAGCACTTCAGCTTAACATTGGTATAAATAGGAAGATTCCAGTTTAAACCTCTGTTTTAATTATTGAACAGCTCTTAAAATTAAATCACTGACCTTTGAGAATTTAGCGACCAAACAAGTGTTTGTCCTCAAGGCACATATTTGAAGCATGTGTTCCTTTACATGAAGTTTTTATACTCTGGTTAGAGGTGCCCAAGAAGACCACAAGTACAAAGTGAATGAGGTAAGACCAAAGATCCTATATATGTGGTGATGATATTGATGTTGTCAGTTTGTGGAGATGAGTGCACGAATGGGGACCAAACTGTCTAGTCCTTGGGCAAGAAACACTCTCTTAGACAACTGGGAATGGGGTTGTCTGTCAGTGGACAAGGACTCTCAGACTTCTCCATGGGGTGCCTCATATCCTAACAGCATCATACAGAGCACTTCCTCCTTTTGCACGCCTCCGGAGTCCTTTGACTAAGGCAGCAAATGTTATATGGCTCAGAAGTAGCAAATGTTTCATCTATTCTCAACTTTCTTTAGTGCCAACCAGCAGCAGCAGACAAAGTGGGATTTTGCTGGTGGGTGATCAAACATCTCTCTGTAGACCATTGGCAGAGGTGCCATAAATCACATTTCCAACAATTGTTGCATAATGGAGAAATTTTCTGAAGACATAATAAAAAGATTAAGGAATGTGTCCCAAAGTTAAGGTCTTCCTCTACAAATTAAGTTAAAAGAATATTTAGATTGAATATTTCTAACAGAGAGTAATTATTTTTACTGAGAACATACTAGCCTCTACATCATATTTATGTGCATTGTTTCATAAGACCGAGAAATGATGGCAAAGAGATTAAACAGAAGACAGTATTTTAGACAATGCTAGTTAATATTTCAAAAGGAATACTGATCTTAGTATTAAGTTCTGATTATGAAATAACTGATTCAAAAGACAATTATGTAAAATTTACTCATTATGACTATCACTTTTGCCTGTGTAAGTACTTAACCTATACAGCCCAAGCTTCTGTGCCTTAGACATTTATGAATATTAATTCCAAATAAAACAGGCATTATTTTTGCTGCTATTTGATTTTTGTTCCTCAGCCTAATCTCTTCCCAGTATTTGCTCTTACACTCACTTAAACCTTTTTTGTTCAGAATTAAGTATTAATGTATTTTGGTGGGCCTATATTAAAAGACATTATGTAGGAGGGACACTCTAATGAAAGGATAAATATAAGCTGGACTTTAAGTAGCATAGTTACGTGAAGGCGGAGAACCAGACTAAAGACTTGTTTTTGCCAAAAAGCTCTTTTACTTGATCCTTCACCTCCTTGCCCTCATCTCACTCTGCTTCAGCTCTGACCCCCTGTGAGGTCATTCAACTTATTAACCCAGCAGGCAACTAACTCCAATGGAAAAAATTAAAAAAAAAAAAAGATTGCTTTGTGCTGAATTAGGGGGTTGAACTGCCCTAGCTCACCTCCTGTGACACCAGAGCCAGCTCCTGAGAGATGAGAGGTACAGCTGTGCAGTCATAAGTAGGTGCAGGGAGAAATGTGGATGGAGAAGTGGGCATTAAGACCTCTGCTTCTTCTTGGTTATGAGCTGTTTGCCTGGCTCAATTATTAATTATCAGTTAAGAAGCTGTTAGACAGATACTGGGTTATTAATGGCCAACATTGATAAAAGGTTGGAGACCAGAAAGAAGAAGGGTTTCCTTACAGACTCCAAATGCCTAAGATGTCATTTGGCAGGAAGTCTTTGAACTAGGAAAGAGGACACTGGAAGATGTAGACAGGCTTATGCAGAAAGGCTTATGTAGAAAGGCAGCAGTGGCTATGAAATAGCTCCAATTTGGGCACTGTTTTGGCCAGAGAAGTTTACAAAGAGACTTCTGAACAAGGAGAACACCTACATGTTATGTAAGCAAAGCTACAGCTCAGAGAAACAGGACGTCGTACAAATCGTTGTGGATGAATGCAGGATCACTGGTCCTACCTGAATCATGCCCCAAGACTTGAAATTTTAACTGTCCATTTGGGCTCAGGACAACAACATTATTATTAGCACACTTCCTTGTAGACTTTGCAGACATTGGGGTTTCATGGTTTTGGCTGCAATAAGACAGGTCACGGGAAGTTCTTTGGCATATAGCTGCTGCAACCGTATATTCCTTGCTGTAATTGCTGGGGCATGGGGGAAGTGGATCACTTTTGCCCAAGTTGGCTATTTATTATGATCTTGAAATTTGGGTTAAGTCAGCCAAATCCATGAAATCTGGGCTTTGTCAATGCACTCATGGTTTCAACAGAACAGTGTGAAACTCTATGGGATGCACTGAGCTGTTGTTTTCTTGTTTGCCAGCTAGGTCCTGAGGACATCACGGGTAGCTCTAAACCTCCCCAGAGCTTTTGTGACTTTCAGCTGCTCACCATCTACGTGCATCAAAACGTCCCTTTGCAGAGTCACTTATTTCCACAGGTTATACTGCATAAGAAAATATGAAACAGAACCTGATGCTCCAAATCACAGGGAATTAAGGAATATTTTAAATTGTGTAAAGCTGAGTCAATATTTCAAATGTATAATGATGCTATGGCTGATATTCCCATTAAATTATTACTTGAAATAGCACTCAGTAGTCTCCAGGACTGCACTTAATGCATTTATAGGTCTCTATAGACCTATAAATAAAACAAAACAAAACAATAGACACGGTGAAAACCCATTTCCTTTTTTTCCTCCCTCCCCTACCCTGCATCCCCTTCTAAGGTAGACTTATGCATATGTACTTTTGCTTTCTTAAATCTTTCAGCCAAAATCATATAACCTATCTAAAGAATGACAAGCTGGATTATACTGCTGGCTATTGTAGTCAGCGCAGCAGAAACACGAAACCAGGACGTCTGTACCCAAGGGTATCCTGGCATCCCTGGCAATCCCGGGCACAATGGCATACCTGGTCGTGATGGACGTGACGGTTCAAAAGGTGAAAAGGGAGATACAGGTACAGTGGTCAGAATAACTGATTTCATGTATCAAATGCAATGCCATTAGTTCCAAAAGTTGTCTGTAGTCACTCTGCATTAACGGGATTATTCTGCCTAGCCTTCAGAAAACATTTCAGACATTTGTCATTTACTTGTTTGAAGAAGGAAATATAAAGAAAGACCTAATAATGAAAGCAAGATACCTAGTACTATGGAGAGGTCAGGTAAATGGGATAAAAACAAAAGAACAAAGACTTTACATCCTGTTTTGGGAGTATCTACATGTCTATTTGAAAATTTTTAAGCCTGTAAACCTACTCCTACATCTTTAAGATAGCAAGTCTATTTCTGCAAAGAGCTTCAAGCCCAGTAAAAAAACGCAACAACTGATACCTTTTTTGGTGTCATAAGACATGTGCAGTGGTAAGAATATTTCTTTTTCTTATCTAAATTTTACATTTGTAGGACTTGCTTCTGAGTGTGCATACTTGTTGTAAATCAAGAGCTATTAGAGGGAAGTTCAGCAATGGAGATTATTGAAAAACAGTGTAGGATTCATGTCTGCTCTAACAGGCTACAATAGAGATTTTTGTGTGATACTGTAGACAGAGGTAATCTTCTCAGCATCCTAAAACTAGTAATTCCCATAGTACATTAAGCCTCAGGATAATGATGGCCCCTGCATCCATGCTGGAGTATCAAGGCCAGGGTTGCACAAGGTGACAAATCTGTCCACATGTGGACATATAACACTTCATATGAAGTGTCACAACTCCAGAATGCGAAGCACAGGACAAGTGCAAATCTGCTGCTTCAAATTTGTTCACAAAATTTTGGGGGTGAACTTCTCCCCAACAGGCTTTATGTTAACGTCAGCTATTGTGTGGCATCACACAGGTGGCATTATGGCTTCATGCATAGAACTGCCACACTGTTACTGGGGGCCTGGCTAACTCAGCTGCACAAATCAATCCGGATCAAACTTGTACTTATACGATAAAGCCTTCACCGAGCGCTATTCTTAAGGACTGTGAATCACAGCTCTTTTCAGTGGAGTATATAATGTAGTACGTAAACCAAACTGAGATCAACAATCTAAAAGAAATTAACTTAAAATGCGCTAAAGTGTTTTACTATGTCTTTCAAGATAGTGGAAATGTCTGCCTTTAACAGACTGGGTTGCTAAACTAATGGATCACGTGCTCCACTAGAAAAGTACATGCCTCCACAGACTGTGCTGCAGAATCGGTGTTGAAGGTGTAGTTTGATGTGCAGTTCTTTGACAGCTATGCTGGCATAGGCAGGATCCTCTGCCAGATCCCCTTCCGACACTTGACTTTTCTCTCTTATACACCACAACTGTTAGTGTGGCTATACAGTGAGGTAGATCAGCTGAAAAATAACCAGCACTTATAATGGCAATTATAAGCAGTTAGTCACTGCTTATGGCCTGCCCTGGACACTGAAAGACCCACTTACATATTTACCTCAGTGATTGCTAAAGAGTTACTTTGAATTCCCTTGTTTACAAAATTATTTAGAGTTCTCTGTCAAGCAACCACTTACATGCTGCTTCTGCTTTCAGTGCCCTAGCCTGGCTAAACCCAAAACCTTTTAAAATCCAGAAACAAACAAATAAAAAATCCATTAGCCTCTTAATAGGCACATACAATTAACTACTTTCTTTTTTCTATATACGGGGGTCCTGGAAAGTCTGAAAATGGAAAAATCTAGAGCTTACTTGGTTTCATTTATCTTATAAAGCTCCTCACTTTACTCCAGTGAGTTATTGCATGACATGGCTAGTTTCTGATAAAGTCCCCAACGTTTTTCCTAAATTAAGCTATTATGATGACTGTACTGACTATTCTTTGTTTGAACAAATTGGGGTGACCGTACCATTCTTTATATTGTATGTTTATATTGTATGTACATTCACCTTTGCAGTTAAATAGAGGAGACTTAGCTTTGTTCCTTACCAAGTCAATGAAATTTCAGCTGGATGCTGGACTGTGCCCATTGTGCAGAAAACTGCTGAAGAACCATTCTCTAGTCCGTATGGCTGGAGAGCTACTCTTGCAATATGGTTACAACCAAACTGCCAACTCTTTTTCCTTCTGTTGCATTCTGGATGCAACTCCAGGTATTTGATCACACACCTCCTGGTCACCTATGATGTTACTACAAAAATGACTTCTAAACCTGCTCTCTTTAGAGCGTTGAAAGTCTGTGTCATGCTTGATACAGGGATCAAGAGTGTGTATGCCTTCCTCAGATCTACAGGCAATATTATTCCACAGTAACGTTTCGTTGTCATTGGCCAAACACCTGCAGATGTCTCTCCTTGAGAAGGGCGTTCACCATTGCTGCACTACTAGGCTTCCTGTCCCTGCAAAGCTTCTTGATGAATGTGACTTCCTCACTCCTTTACCTGCTGGCATCTTCCATGGACGGAGGCAGCAACAGGACAAGAGGTTTTCACACTGGTGGTCCTGACCAGGGTATAGCTCTTCTACATAGCTCAGTAACCCGCCTCTTTATGCCAAGGATTCCTTCTGTCTCAAACAAGCACTGTCCTCAAGCAGAGTTTCTGTGCTCTCTGTCAATCTCTCCATAAGATAAAAGTACCAGCAGTGGCACCCACTTACAAGTCAGGAATAAGACTACTCTTTACATTACTGTTTAGCCAGGCTTGAAGAGGATGGATTAGAGAAGGATTAATCCTAAGTTTTCTGGTAATTTAATTGTTTAATGAAAATCTGTTTTTCTCTTCTGTGCTAGGTGAAGCAGGACTTCCTGGCAGTCCAGGAAAAGATGGTGCAAATGGAGAGAAAGGAGAACGAGGTCAGGCCAGAAGTGTTTCAATTTATTATTTGTCTATCTGCTCCCCTTGTGTTTGTGAGCACTGGATGTGCTATACATTCTAGCTGTAGCAAAAGTACCATAAAGTTTAAAAACCTTTTTTTTTCCAGAAGTAGTAGAGGCTGCACACACACGCTGACAATACAAGAGGAATTTGCCACCTCCGATTATCCCACTGACTCTGACACCCTACAACTTGTTCACTCAGCCTGTTATCCTACCTTTCCCATTTCTGATCCTTTTGTCAGCTGCTGAGGAAGACACTGCATCTGCAGCTACCTCAGGAAAGTGAGGCTCCTGTAGCTACGTATGCAACTTCAGGGAAAGGGACTTTTAAAATCAATTTTAGAAGACACAAGTTATACACCTAAAAATACAGTAGATCCTGTATATTTCACCTGTGTAGCCAACCTATGCATATGCAGCATGTCTCCTGTGTCAGATGGATGTACATGTGCAGAGTGACTTGTGTGTAGAAGCAGGGAGTCAGCCATTGTGCAACTGGCATCACATCATTCTGCACAAATTCAATAACTCTGAGACGCTAGACTTGTTTATCCTTACAGTAATTGTACCCAGACCATGTATATATCAAAAAACATGGAAGCCTGCCAAAGACAGTGTCCAGGTTCTCCAAAATCCTGAAGCTGACAATAGGGTATATGCATTGCATGGGAGTAATTACAAGCTGCTTTACACCCCTCAGACTTTTCTCCAGTCTGTTAGAAATGAACCCAGGCCTGGAAAGAGCGTGAGCCATGAGGCCACAAATGTTTAAAATTACCAAAGCTACCTTCTTTTCCTGTGTCCTTGTCCTGATGGACCCACATTGCTTTTCCCAGAGGCTCACCATACCATCTCGCCTGTTTTCAGTTCATTTCTGCTGTTAAATACTCTCAGTTGTAAACTGAGAACAGTAAACTATGTAAATACAGCACTATTCCTAACAACTGAAGCCAGAGGCTCCTGTGCAGAAATTGTCAGCTTCTTTTCCTCATCAAGATATGACAGAGTGTATGATCATTATGGTAGCTTTTGTGTATCAACTGCTAACATGCCCTTCACGTCTTGAGACCTTCACCTTCAAACTCTTGTGAATCAATCAGGATTTTCAAAGGCTTTGAGCTTCAGTCCAAGAGTGGAGGAAAGACAAATGGAGCATGTGGTAGCAAATAACAGGGGCAAAAAGCCTTTAATTGCACTGCAGTCGCGATCTAGGCAATCCAAGCAATGTTCTATCACACTGAAATTACAGAAACCCATAGCGAGCAAGTTCTGGGTGTTCTCCAAATAGAACCTTCCTCTGATTAAATTGTGAACCATTTCCCCCATTTTGTATACCAAAGGCTGAAAACAAGTATCTGGACAGAAGCTGCTTGTGCCTGAGATGATGGGAGTTGTCAGTGCTACCATCAGCCTGCAGACAAATCTCACCTTCCTTTCCTTGAGCTTATTTTTGCTGCTCTCAGACAGGGCACTTGTTTTCTAACACGACAGCAGGTTCTTCAGATCTTATGCTTATCGTGCACTTAAATGTATGAGAAATTGTATGTACAGTGAGCACAGTATGTACAGTGGTGACACACACCTTGAAACTTGCTGAAACTTGTGTTGTGCCCCACTAATCCAGTGGAAGATCACAAGAAAGTGTCTTTTGTTTTGTTTTTTTTCATTTAGGAGCCAATGGGACTGTTGAAGAGAAGGGGAACAAAGGAGATAAAGGAGAAAGAGGACATCCTGGGAAACTGGGACCAAAAGGAATTACAGGGTCAGTGGGTTACAAAGGTCAGAAAGGAGAGCTGGGACTACAAGGACAAAAGGGCTTAAAAGGAGACATTGGGCCCATAGGTCCAAAAGGGACAAAGGGTGAAATTGGCCATCCTGGAAGAGTTGGTTTCCCAGGGCCAATTGGCCCAACTGGTTATCCAGGTCCTAAAGGTAATACTGGAGATCTGGGGCCACAGGGTAATCCAGGAGTTCAGGGGGAAAGAGGATTGAAAGGAGACAGAGGAGATAAGGGGAACGTAGGTGCCCCAGCAGTCCTGCCAAGGAGTGCTTTCAGTGTCGGCCTTACAATCGCCACCAAATTTCCCCCTGGGAATCGCCCGATCAAGTTTGACAAGGTGCTGTATAACAGTCTAAATGACTACAACTCAGTTACTGGTAAATTCACCTGCAAATACCCCGGCGTTTACTATTTCACCTACCACATCACTGTCTACTCAAGGAACGTTCGAGTAGCTCTAGTTAAAAATGGGATCAAGATGCTGCACACAGTGGACAGGTACCAGAGTGGAGAGGACCAGGCCTCAGGAGCTGCCATCCTCGAGCTACAGGAAGGAGATGAGGTGTGGCTGCAGGCTCACCAAGGAGAGACATTCAACGGGCTGTTTGCAGATGCTGATGATGATACCACCTTCTCTGGGTTCCTCCTGTTCAGCACCTCTGACCCACTGCCGTCGCCTGCTATGTAACTCCACATTATCCATGAACACTGTATGTCTGTGTCCTTCAGCCCTCCCTAATAAAGTTGTTATCTGCTGGCCAATTTCTACTGGATTCAACAGAAAACAAAAATCATCCAGAGAGGCATGCTGAGGGAGACTTAGGACAGCAGGGGAGGTTGGGACTAGCTAGGCACCTTCCTAAAAGTTGAGTAAAATTTTTTATTTTACTGAAGTCATCACTGTGGGAAGGTGCAGGATCACACTACTTGTATCTGTAGTAAACTAGGCCTCATTAGGCACGCACTGCTCGTTGCACAACTGATTGTGCTGAAGTTTTCATGACCAGCTGCTGAAAGAGAGCTCAAGGCTTCAGAGCCATACTCAGAACAGTTTGAATTAAACACCTTCTTGTCCCAGTCACAAGACACCAGGTGTTTATTTATTAAACTGTTGTAATCTACTGTTGTCATCTTTGTTTTTTAAAAGTAAAAAAAAAATCCTTATGTGCATAAACAGTTTTTATGCCTGCAGTTGCAGGACAGTTGGTTTCAGGAACAGCTTCTGCACAAGAGAGGACAACTCTTACTGGGCTTGACACATTGCTGGTTTGATGACTTACTGTAGTTACACATGGGTGTGTACACCAGTTCTGAAGGCAAATGTTTTAAAAGAAAGTGGGATGAAATAAAAGATAAAATTTCAAGGTCTGGAATTACAACATGTGGGTCACTACCGTCTTGTATAAATATTAAGCAGCAGTTACTTCCAAGACAGTTTATATCTTTCTCGGTGGCTTGCGTAGATGGACTTGAAACTTGGTTAGTTTGCACCCAACCATTTAAAAATAATTTTTAAACTTGGGATTAGCGTAGTTTGAACCTCCAGTTCATCCTGGAGGTTACCTCCAGGCATGTAGAGGAAAAGAAGGTTATCAAAAATAGTCAACATGGATTAACCAAGGGAAGATCATGCTTGACCAACCTGATAGCCTTCTACGATGGTGTGACTGGCTGGGTCAATGGAGGGAGAGCAGTGGATGTTGTCTATCTTGACTTCAGTTAGGCATTTGACACTGTCTCCCATAACATCCTCACAGACAAGCTAAGGAAGTGTGGGTTGGATGAGAGGACAGTGAGGTGGATAGAGAACTGGCTCAACAACAGAACTCAGAGGGTCATGATCAATGGGGCAGAGTCTGGATGGAGGCCTGTCACTAGCGGTGTTCCCCAGGGGTCTGTGCTGGGTCCAGGCCTGTTCAACATATTCATCAGTGACCTGGATGATAGGACAGAGTGTAACCTCAGCAAGTTTGCTGACAATACCAAGCTGGGAGGAGTGGCTGATACACCAGAAGGCTGTGCTGCCATCCAACGAGACCTGCACAGGCTGGAGAGCTGGGCCGAGGGGAACCTCATGAAATTCAACAAGAGCAAGTGCAAGGTCCTGCCCCTGGGGAGGAACAACCCAGGCACCAGTACAGGCTGGGGGCTGAACTACTTACTGGCTCTGTTGAGAAGGACCTGGGACTGCTAGAGGACAACAAGCTGACCCTGAGCCAGCAATGTGCCCTTGTGGCCAAGAAGGCCAACAATATTCTGGGCTGCATTAAAAGGAGTGTGGCCAGCAGGTCTAGGGGTGTTATCCTCCCCCTCTGCTCTGCCCTGGTGAGACCACATTTGGAGTACTGTGTCCAGTTTTGGGTCCCCCAGTTTAAGAAGGATGTGGAACTCCTTGAGCAAGTCCAGCGGAGAGCTACGAAGATGATCAGGGGACTGGAGCATCTCCCTTATGAGGAAAGGCTGAGAGACCTGGGTTTGTTCAGCCTGGAGAAGAGAAGACTGAGAGGGGAATCTCATCAATACCTATAAATATCTAAAGGGTGGGTGTCAGGACAATGGGACTAGGCTCTTTTCAGTAGTGCCCAACGTCAGGACAAGGGGCAATGGGCACAAGTTGGAACACAGGAAGTTCCACCTCAATATGAGAAAAAACTCATTTACTGTGAGGGTGCCAGAGCAGTGGAACAGGCTGCCCAGGGAGGCTGTGGAGTCTCCTTCCCTGGAGACATTCAAAACCCGCCTGGACGCGGCCCTGTGCCCCCTGCCCTAGGAGTGCCTGCTCAAGCAGGGGGTTGGACAAGATGATCTCCAGAGGTCCCTTCCAACCCCTACCATTCTGGGATTCTGCGATTCTGTAGTTTGGTACCTCCACAGGGGCTGCTTCCTCTGCAGCACAAATGAGTTCTGTTGCAGCTGGGCAGATTTTACAGCTTTTAAATATGGTTCTTTGCTCTCTGTGTAGCCAAAGGTCTGAAATAGAGTGAAATGGAGTGTCAGGAGGCAGTGCCATGTGGATTCTCTGCTGTGAACAGATATCCAGTGCTGGTGCCAAAATATAGCATAATGCTGCTGTACTTCAGAATTGGCTGGTGCAATACAAATTATAACCTTTAATCAACAGTGAAGCAGACATACTGGAGAATTGATCAAGAGATATTTCCTGTGTCATAAAACTTTCATTTTTATCAGTGTCCTCAGAACTTTTTTCTTCTTTTTTCCCTTTTTCTCCAAAATTGAAAAATGGAACAAAGATGCTGGTAAGTCTCACTCCCTCCCCTTAAAAGAGAATAAAGGAGATATGCCAACTGACATGGGTCAGCATCATGAAATTCAGCGCAAATGCAATGTAGGAGCATGAGGCCTGGCTTCCCATCACCCCTAAGGAAACATGACACATCCCCACAGCTGTTGCACCCCGACTATGGATCACAGACCAAAAACAAACATGGCGAGGTGGGTTTCTTCAGGAAAAATGGATGCGCTTCTCATGTCACCTGAATTACAGTCAGAGAGATACTAGGACACTAAGAAGCACAGGGTTATGCAAAATTTTCAGTAAGAGGAGGTTTTTTCCCATAAGGCACAGGCATAAGTTTGTGTCATAGAAGCATTTAGACCAAAAAACACTTTAAAACGGACATAAGTTTAACTGGAAAACATGTCGGAGAAATTTCAGTCGGCAGAGACCCCTCCTTTCACTGAAGCCCTGGCGACCACCAGGCCCCTGCAGCCCAGCCCAATCCTTCCCCTCCCTCTTCCCTTCCTTTCTCCCCTTTCCCTTCCCTTTTCCCTTCACCTCAGCGCCGGGCCAGCCAGGGCGGGCCCCAGCCGCCCGCAGAGGCCGTCCCCGCCCGCAAGGGCAGGGGAAGCAGCAGGGGCAGTCGGGCGAGCTGAGGGGAGGCGGCGGGCAGGGAGCTCCGCCTCCCTCCGCGCTGTGCTCGCCGGCCCTCCTCCTCCTCCTTTTCCTCTTTCTCTTTCTTCTCCTCCTCCCTCTTTCCCTCCTCCTCCTCCTCCTCCCCTCGGCCCGGACGTGGGGAGGTCGCGGCCGAGCCGGGAGCGGCGGGGCCTGTTCGCGGGGGCCGCTGCGCTCCGCGCCGCTCCGCCATGCTGTCCGGCTGCCGGCGGGCGCTGCCGGCGGCGCTGGGCCGGGCCCTGCGGGGCCGGTGGCCGCGGGGCCGGGCGGCGGGGCCGGGCCGCCGGGCAGTGAGCACCAGCTGGTGCCCGGTGGGCGCCGCCTTCGATGCGAAGCAGCAGCAGCAGCAGCTGCGCGGGAGCGCGGCGGGCGGGGAGACGGTGAGCGGCGCGAGAGAAGGGCCTGCGGCGGGCAGAAGGCGGCCGTGGCCGCGGAGCCTTGCACTTCCCTTCGCTTGTCTCTAATTCTTTATTTTAAAACTTTTAAATCGCGGTGGCGGGGCCAGCCGAGCCGTTACCGGAGGGTTGGGCTGTTACATCTTTGTAATGGCTTGTTTTGGTTCTCGTGAAGTAAAGCATTCTGTCTTCTGGGCACGCAAGAGTTTACAACACGACCTCCTTTATTGAAGCCTTTGCTTAAAGCCTCACTAGATGCCATAGGCATATGTATATGCGTTACCCCTTCCCCTCCCAGCTCTTACCTGGCTGTGCCGTTTTAATCTGTCGGTGTCGTGCCAATGCACTCTGGCAGTGCTTCAAAATCTGTTAGACTGCTGACATCCCCTTGCATGGATATCGTTCTTGACGTTCAGTTGCTTGTGGCAAAAAAAGCATTTGTTTGCTGGGTTGGGTATGCTCAGACTTTTTGATCTATTTCTTTTTAGGACGAGTCGGGTACGTTTGTTAACGAGAATTCTGGGAATCTAAGCAAGTTCCTGGACAGCACGAGATGTGTATTTTCAATCACACAGTGCATGCAGAGTACTTACACCTGTAAAATCCAGGCGTTAGTCTGCTGGTTTAGCTATTCCTGCGCTGGTGCACCAGGCTGGTGAAGCTGTTCAACTCTGGGACTAAAATATTCAGTGAGGACCAATCTGACCTCTGCCTGTAACCCAGCACTTGTTTGGGAAACTTGGGAGGCCTTCCTGCCTCTGCAAGCACACTGGTCTAAGTCATGCTCCAGGAATTGGTGTAGGTTGGGCTCGTTCCCTAGACCAGATTTGCCTGGCCCATGGAGAGGATGTAGAGTTCTGTGGGGATAGAGATGAGTATTTCAGGCTTGCAAAGAGGCTGTGACAGGTAGGGTGTAAATGCTGAGGCTAAGCAAAGAGAATAATGCTGCAAGTCGTGCAGCCGCACCATTAAAGAACACAGAGATCTGCCCCAGGCTTCATTTTTTTGTAATTTTTTAATTTTTACATCAAACTTGGTGTCGTATGGAAGAGGAGCTCCATGGCTAATTTAGCTCTAAGGGAGGATACCCCCTATTCACAGAGGACTACATGTGTGGGAGGAGCTCACTTGGAAGGGTGAGTGATGATGTAGGGCAGTAGGAAGGGCAGGAGCCCTCTGGGACGTTGCAGGACAGCGTATCAGCTGGCTGAGGATCTGAGTGAAGAGGCAATTTTCAGTCTTTTATATGCAAGCATTACTGAAGGGCGGTATGGTATGTGTATGTTTATGTTTGTGTGTACATGTTTATGTACGTGTGTATATATATCAAACTATCTTTTTCAGTGTTCATTTCAGTCCAATTCCTGTTTCCAAATAATAAATTAAAACATGGGAAGTGTGAGGAAAGGGTTTCTGTCTTTGGGTGGCCAACTTACAGTAAGAGCATTAGGGGAAAAAAAAAAAGACAAAGGCAGCTTTAGCAACAGTGGCAGAAAGAAAATAGGACAAAGCAACTCAGAATGTCCCAAATACTTACTTTAGGGGATGATTTTGCTTCAGAATATATACTTCTACAGACAAACTGTCAATTTGCAGCTTTTTGTTTGGTTTGGATAAGTACTTGAAAACTACACGCAAACCTGCAACTGACTGCTATAACAGAAAGATTTTGCAGATGATGCATTGTAAAGTGACTGGCCTGCAGATTTTCAAGTCCAGATTGTGATTTTTAGATGCTGGGGTTGAATTTGGAAATGTTTGGATGTTGTATGAAATTATGTACCTCATACTGTTAGATGCTGTATTTAGGAGGTAAGGAGATGTTCATGTTGCAGTTGGGCAGTTGCAAAGGAAGCGTATTGCTTGCAGAAATACTGTTTTATCTTAGATTTTTTTACTGTTGTAGACCTGTATCATGGAACTTCTCTAGCAGGTAGTGTTAGCAATTTCTGTTTGATCTGCAGTAGGATCTCTTTAACTCTTCCACTACTGTAGAACATAACTGCTGTCTGTGTCTACCCTGCCCAAGCCAGTGTGTTTACCCTGCCCTGTTGGACAGGGCCAGGGCTGGTAAGAACTTCAGGAATAAAACGGTTCATACCATAAGATTTTTGAGTTGTTGCTGATCATTCCTTTGATATCTGGTTCCAGTATTTGGGGCTCATTTAATAAGCCTGAGATGACTGTCCTATTGCTTGCAATCTGTTGATATCTAGGGCTGCTGGCTAGCTCATCCACCGTGTTGACACTCCTGCTTAGTCCTTGCATTCCTTGATAAGTCTCTTGTGCTTCAGAGGGATGACCTTCCCTCACTTCAGAACGTAAATAGACTTCCTATGATTTGTTTGTTGTCCATGCTTTGTAAGTCAGATAAAAATACCATCTTTGAGAAAAAGGTGGTATAGGAAGTTATGGTGTGAAGAGGAGAGTTTGTGAAGATTTGATGCCAAACTCAAGGTTTGCTGAGAACAATTCTGTCTGAGAGAACCTCAGGGAGCTTTTGCTCTGGGAAATGAAGATGTTTTCATGTGATACCAGTGTCTTTGACTGATTTTGTGACTAGTCTTTCTACAAAGACACCCATGTGGGAATGTTTTAATGAAGTGTCACAGTATGCCAGCTAGGGTCATTTTGGTAAAATTTTGTGGTAATAATTCCATCCTTAAACAAAGGGGCAGAAACTGAGGAGGGTAACAGTGATGTGTTTTCATTGTGTTTTGTTCTGCAGGGCCTGTTTGGTGTTCCAGAATTGAGCTGTCCAGAAGGATTTCAAGAGGCACAAGACAAAGCATTGCAAGAATCGGAACAGCTAGTCCAGAAGGCATGTTCAACACCACCTGGGCCAGAGACTGTAATGATCTTTGATCAGCTTTCAGACAGCTTGTGCAGAGTAGCAGACTTGGTAAGTTACTTTTTTTAATTAGTACTTGAAACAATTTCTTTTAAACTGAGTGACTTAATAAGCCTATGCCACGTTGTTCCATTTTATGATTTGCTGCACTGAAGTAAATAGCAGATCAGCTCTGTGAAATTTTGTGTTAAGAAAGAAAATTAAATTGATTGAAAGTTAATTACAAAGGCTTTTACCGAATGATAGGTAACTACAAGTCCTGTCAAACTGTCAAGTTAATTGTAAGAGAGATGAAAAAATAGTATGAAGGTCACAACAAGAAAAATAACAGTGAAATCAGAATTGTATTTCTGCTGTAATATTAACACATAAGCTTTCAGGGATTGCTCTCAAAGTTAAAGCTGGGATTTCAATGCACATGGTTTTAAGTTATGAAAGTTTATAGGTGAAGGTCCATAAAGAACTTCCAGATTAAAATCAGCAGATGATACTAGACAGTATTGCCTCTTACTAACACCAGAAAAAAAGGCAGGTATTTCCTAGATTTCAGTTTCTGTGGTCCATAGAATTCGAGTACTTAGTCTGATATTCTGTATCACAAAATGTTAAGTTTAACAGAGCATTTTGTATTGTTCTCTGGAAACTGTTTGCCTGCAGTGTATCTTTTATCAAAGCATCACTCTGTTTGAAGGAAGCAGACCCAACCTTCAGACTGAAATAAGTTCTTAATAAATAGATCACAGAATTTTTTGAATTTGGTTTTGATGTTTGAATTCCTCTGTGTATTTTCAGTTCTCAAATCTTGTTACTTATTCTTTTCTAGATTCAAGACATCTTTTGTGCCAGGCACTTCTTCCTTTTGAAAGTACTTACATGCTCTGTTGAGTCACTAATTCTCCTTTTGTCTTTTATATTTTATATAGACTATGCCTAATTCCTCATAATCAGTTAATATCTAGCTAAAACACTAATGTCAGAATTCAAAGGTCATAGTTTTGTATCAGTTTGCTGAGTTAAAATTACCTCCTGTGTACTACTTTCAGGTTTATATGTTCAAAGATGCAGAGCTTGCAGACCTCTGTCTAGGAGGAATATGGTAACTGGATGGCAGGAATTTTATGATCTACCATTTAGCATGTATTCTCTCAATATTATACAAGGTTTTAAATAGTGATTCTAAGAAGGAAAAATCTTAAGCATATAATATTTGTAAGGTTGCTTTTTCAGTCAAACTGTAGTCATACTGTTAAAAAAGTCAAACTTGTTTCATGTGCTTTCTGTAAAATCATGCTGAATGTCTTCAATGTGTTCCTAATCTTTAATTAAATATATTCCTAATCTTTAATTATTTATCATTTCAATACCAGAACCTCCCTGAATTCATGTCAGCAGTCATGGAAGCACTTAGCTCCCCAGCCCCATTTTAGCATCATTTTAGTCTTCTGAACTCCTTTAAGTATTTGGAGACTTAGTAAAAATCAGTAAGTCAAATAAAAACCCTGTTCCAAATCCAAAGAACTTCTGGGTTTCCTCTTTAAACATATTTCTTCCTACTAGGTAATGATGTCAAAGCATAGCTTGATCGTCTATACATACGAGTAAAAAGGGTTTGAAAACAAACCCTCTACGCACATTTGGTGGTGTGCTTTCTTAACTGTGAATTTAAGTTTTAGAAATCTTTTGTAATGACATTTAAATACATTGGAGTATCTGTATGCTGTAAGGACTCTAAGATATACACGATACTGAAAATGTTTTCAAGAAGTGTATGGATTAAAGATGGTTTAGTAGTTGTTGATACCGTTTTCCAATAAGCTTTATTTTTGGGGAAAAAAAGAGGCAAATTCTGCAAATATATTGCACAGCACTGCAGAGACAAATGTTAATGTAAATGGAACTACTTGAGTGCTACTTTGTTTATAATTCAATATTTTTTTAATTTATCTTTTTGCCTCACTGTTTCCTTCTACTACGTTAGGCTGATTTTGTGAAAATTGCCCATCCTGACTTTGCATTCAGAGAGGCTGCTGAAGAAGCTTGCAGGAACATTGGTACTGTGGTAGAGAAGTATGTTTTTGGTTTGGTTTTTTTTTTTTTTTCTATTTTTATATGCATTTCTAAAAATCACTGTATGATCATTTCTGAAAACAGCAATCAACAAAAAAATATGTAGGAAGGATTTGCACATGAGAACAAAGTGTCAATCTTGCTGTTACAGATATTTAAGGATTTAGCTTCATTATAGTATCTCAAGAAAGGTTATTCTATTTGAGTTAAATTTAATGTTCTGAACAGTTTTTAAGTTCTCAGCTGACTCCATGTCAGTGAAACCCATCAAAAACTCAAAGCTGTATTTTTCTAGGATTTATGACAGTGAACTAACTGTTGTAAAGCATATGGACAAAACACTGATTTATTTTTAAGATTTTAGATTTCACAACACTTTTTATTCGGGTTTGCTGACCCCTTGAATTCCAGCCAGTGAGTGGGACATGTGGAAGCAGAAATGACAGTCTCCTGTTAAAATGAGTGTTTAAGGATGCGTCTGTCTAGGGCTGTGAGATATGCCTGGTCTACCCTGGCATGCCTGTGCTTTATTTAAAACCCTATTTCACAGAACATGTTCTTAAAGACTTCTGTTTCTGAAGTTTGACTGTTCTTTGGGTCCTTTTTTTAAAAATATCTTAAAACCTAAATCCTGAAAGTTACCTCTGTGGTCCTTGACTACAGTCCCTCTTCTGCTTTTGGTGCTGAGAAGGTGGAAAGGGGTGGTCCTTAATCTCCAAATGCAGTGCCCTTTCAGTATCTTCCCTTCCTGTGGCTTTCAGGAGTAGCCACCTTAAGTGAAAGCTTTACCAAGCAGTACTGTGAAGGTGACCCAGAGTCTGCTGCTTCCCTCAGGATTCCTAGTAACCGTGGAGGCAGTGACTGGTTGACCTGGTGTCCCACAGTAAGTTGCAGAGGCAGCAAAGCCGCCTGTAGTCTGAGGAGGACAGCAGTGCATCGGTTTCTTTAGTAAGCCTTGTGACTAACGTGGCTGGCTAAAACAAGAATTCTAAGATTAAATTCAGTGAAACTGTTGCTTTGGTCTTGCCAGTGTATTTGAGAAACCTTTCGCTTGAAACTGGACTTTTGAAGACTTAGACTGAGCATACCATCTATAACAATATGACTTTAATATCTGAGTACCACTTCAGATTTAAAATTTGGAGAAAGAGGAAAGTATTCACAAATTAACCTGGGAGGTTTATGAGCTATTGTAAATGCTCAGAACTAGCTATTGTTGAATGTTTGTTTTCATGGGCAAATGGTATCCCTCAGGAACTACTAACAATACGTATTTGCTTTTAGCCATTTTCTGACAGAGCGTTAGGCTTCTTGTTTAGCACCTTCTGTACAGAGCCTTTTCTCAAGTATAGGTATGATGCAAGGTCGTCTTCTGTTTCTGAATTGGGTATTGGTAATTATTAAATTCATTTTTACAAATGAGGCTGCAGAGGCTTTTAGCACTTCAGCTAATTTAAGAAATTAGTGCTCAAGACTGTCAGGCTGGGGGTGCTGCCCACCGCAGCTATGATGATGTATATGCACGTGTTTCATTCCCCAGTGTGATTCCCACCCAGTAATCCAGGTTGACATACATGCCTGTAGTTAACATGCCAGCAAATCTGATGGACATAGTATTGTCTAGCACAGGGATGGTGAGAAGCATCTGGAAATATTCTGGGGATACTAAGCTCTTAGTCTACTTCAGTGGCAGACAGCGGCACATTTATCTGGTGGCAAACCTGAGCACAGATTTTCCATAAAGGGAGTCCTTTCAAAGTAAGGATTAGAAAACAATTCTCCTGCCTTTATGCTTTTGCCATGTTTTCCTTTGTGCATAAAAAATAAGCTGTCAGTCTTAGACTTGATGCCACCCAGAAGTATTTTCCTATTGGATGCACAAGACCTGTTTCCATGCCACTTTGTCCACACATCTTTTGTATACAAATTTTGTAGTTTTCAAGTGTGTTTGTGAATCAGAAAGAATTTTGAAAATACAGTCCTTGGTTTTTAAAGTTGTTTCAGTAAATACTAAGCTCTGCCTTTGAATGGGTAATACCAAGAGACTGAGATATTAGTGGTTGTTCCTAATGCATGATTCTTTTACTCTGTATCTTTCCAGATTAAATACAGATGTTGAACTGTGTCAGAGTTTGAGACGTCTGCTAGCTGATGAAACTGTTATGAGTTCCCTGGATCCAGAAACCAGGTACTTATTAATGCTTGTAGGTTTAGATTTTTATTTAGTATATATCATTCCTTATTGTGCTTATATTTTGTGTTTTTTAAATTAATACAATTGGAAAACTTACCACATCTCTGTTATGAATTTATTAGTCACTACTAAATTACCTGCACAGGAGTTAGGAAGTTTGTAGTTGTGTAGTTGTGGAGGATGCCTCTGTGACTGTAGAACACAAGATATATTTGAGCTGAATAACTTGAGATCTATAAAAACAAGAAAATGAGAACTTTGGATTTTTTTCAATAACACTATTTTGATTAAAATGAGGTGCTGTACTGTGGTGTATATATCAATGTTTTTAGCAATAAAAGTAGGAAACAGTCTAACTTGATTTCAGTTTATAGAAACTTATTTATGTATCTTTCAAAATCACATTATCAGTGTATGTATTTAAAGCTTATTTTATGATTGCTATAAAATGTTTTATCAGCTGCTTATTCAGTTATGGTTTTGAATTATTTCTTTGCTGACATAGTTAGACAAGCTTAATGTTTGAGTAAGTTACCTCCTTCCTCCTTTTATCATCACAATCAAGGATGTTAGATTTGAAGAGGTCTTTTTCTGATCTGTTAGAATAGATGAAGTGTCAAATTAAAACAGTCATTTGCAGAAATTGGTTAAACATCTAGATTAATATAGTGGAATTATTTTGAAGGATTTTTTCAATGCAGATGACTAAAATAACTACAAAGGAAAAATCCTATTTCACTGAGTAAACTGTTAAGGACCTAAACCGTAGCAAGCCTGTGTCCATAATAAAAGTACTCATATAATTGTGGTGTTATTCTCTGTAAAACACATGAAACCTAAATAACTACTAAGGGCAAAGTCTGTTAAGAAATTATGCTTACTATCAAATGAGGCTGTTTTAACGGGGATTTACTGTATTTCTAGGCGAGTGGCAGAACTTTTTATGTTTGATTTTGAGATCAGTGGCATTCATTTGGATGAAGAAAAGGTAATTTTTGGCTACAATATATGAACAGAAATTTGCCTGAGTACCAAAGACCAGATAATGAAACGTGGGACATGAATCACGTGATTCTGGGCCAGTTTGCCCTCCAAGATTCCCATTGTGCTCTGTGGAATTTTGTCTTTTCAAAAGGGATTAATTTTGTCTATTTTAAATCACTTCTAAAGTGTGTTTTTTAATGTTGTTTTAGATACTAGTTGACTGTTCTTCCCAGTTTGGCCTTCATCATTCCTTTGTCTATTCTGAAGAGTTATAAGCCAGACCTGGGATCCTGCTTTCTTTGATTGGTGTCTTCATCAGATATTTAAATAGCTGCTTAGCTGTCTGAACAACCTGTTTACAGAGGGGGAAAAGCAGCAGCTCATGCACTGTGATGATGGGTTAATCAAGTAGAGTGTTTTAGAAGGGATCAGTATGAGTCCAGGCTCTCCTTTAGTGCTCACATAACCAGAAGTTGTAAACCTTGTTCAAAATTGAATGCCTGGGCATGGTCTGATTACCTCTCTTGGAGCTTTTACATGCTTTTGCAGCAGTTAGTGATGGATTTGCCAGAACCATCAGCTTTCACCATGCTTTGTGGTATGGATGCTCTGTTGGATGTCTGTTCATAGCTCAAATCCCTATATAAAGTTAATACCTCTTTTATTTGAGTGGTCCCCTCCTAAAAGATCTGTACAAAGGTTCTTTTACCAGATTTATGTAGTAAAGTTACTCTTAAGATCATGGTTTTGATGGTGTTTAGTGACCTGGAAAATGCTTCTAGAATATATTTTTACAATTCCTTTGTACAAAGAACAACTTTGAAACTTGGGCTCTGTGTTTTATTTCTGATTTGCCTATTGGTTCTATGGTGCTTCATCCCCTTTTAGTTATAATTTCACTTGCCCCTTATTTTTGCATGTTTTCCTCCTCCTCCCCTGCCTATTCCACTTCTATTGCTTGCTGCTTAGTGTTTCTTTTCAATTCTCATTTCAGACTTTAGAAATCCTTCAGTGTCGTAAGTTGAAGTTTACTTCTGCTACAAAGAATTTCTGCTTTTCAAAATAAACTCAAAAGATGTGCTTTAAAGAGTAAGGGTGGAATGGGGGGACAGAGATCTGCAGGTTTTGTCAATCTTTGGACTTTACAAGTATGTTGTATCTGTACCCTCAGCCTTTTCTCTTGGGCTATGGACACACAGTCAATAGAGACCATACGTCACTAACATGAGCGAGTTCACTGAAGCAAATCTTATAATAAGGTTAAAAATGTGAAATGCTATATTGATGGTGATAAAACCCTAAGTTACAAACTCCTCAGAGAAAGGTTGAAATACCATAAATTCTTTACAATCTCCAGAAAATAGTGCAATACAAACAGTAATAAGAGAACTGTAATTCTGATTCTATTTCAGGATGCTAGTAGGATTTATCTGTCCAAATGATGCTTTTTTTTCTCTCCTCTGTGTTCTACATAGCAATCATATTAGGCATAGTTTTATAAATGCCTTCTAAGCAGCTAGCAAAGCTTAAGTAAATTCTACTTAAATTCCACTGTATGTTTTCTTACTGCAGGAACAGGCATTTTCTTTCAAATTTCAATCCTGTATGAAATTATTGATCTGTATGAACATCTGAACTTGTTGACTTCAGCTCTACATTAGGATTTTATTGATGCTGTAGGTCTAATCTTAAATTTGCATTTTCTGCTTAATTTCTGGAGAAGTCCTTTAAAGTTTTAGAAACTTTGAGTTCTGCTTATGCTATATCTGAAAATATTATGTATTTTGTACTTTATTTTTCTTACAGCGTGAAAAGGCAGTCAACCTCAACGTCAGAATATTGGATTTATGTAATGAATTTCTGACAGGAGCTCACCTTCCCAACAAGATTGACAAACATGTTTTGCCAGAGCATATTCGGTATAATTTTACAGCTGAAGGCAATTACTTACAAGTTGCTGGTCTGCATGCTGATTGTCCCGATGATCTGGTGTGTATTTCCTGAGTTTCCTTTGGCATATTCTGTAACAAAAGTGCGTATCAGTTATTTTACTTGTTATTGAGGCAAATGCATACAGAACTGTTTTAGAGCATAATAATCAATGGCAGCTTTGGCTATAACAGCTGTGAAATAATGGAGGTAAAGATCCTGAATGGATTGAGGAAGAAGAGGGGCAGAATACAGACCCTGGATTTCATGCAAGCAGACTTCAGCTTATTCAGTAAACTGGGAGGTGGGATCCTATGGGATATAGCTCTGAAGAGTAAAGGAGCTCAAGAAAGCTGGCAGTTCTTTAAAGGTAGCATCCTCCAAGCACACAAAGATACTACGATACTCAATATCGGCGCACCCTGATCCTTAGAAAGCCAAGCAGATGCATCAGGAACCAGGTGTGGTGAGCAGGGAACTTGAGACAAAGCTTCATCTCCAAAAGGTAGCAGACATGAGGTGGAAGCAGGTACGAGATACAAGGGAGGAATTTTGAAATATTGCCTGTACTTGTAGGGATGATGTCAGGAAGGCCAAAGCTCAACTGCAGTTGAGACTTCCAAGGGACATCAGAGGCAACAAGAAGAGCAACCACTGCTGCATTAGTACTAAAAGGCTGGACAAGGGAAAGGTGGGCTTGGTGCTGAGTAAGGGGGGTGACTTAGGGGCAGCAGACACAGATAAGGCTGAGATGCTGATCCCTTTCTTTGTCTCGGTGCTCACTAATGAGTTCTCACAGCACACTGTGCTTAGTGAAAGGGTTCAAAGAGAAGAACAACTGGCAGTAAATGGGGACCCAGTTTGGGATTACTTGAGAGAACTCAACCTGTACAAGTCCTTGGGACCAGATGGGCTGCATCCAAGGGTTCAGAGAGAAGTCGCTATTGTCCTTGAAAGGCTTGCTGTCTTCGGTAGACTGTGAAGATCAGGGAAGAACCCCAATGACTGGTAGAAATAATATGTTCCACCCACCTTCAGAAAGGCCAAAAAAAACCCAAATTGGGGAACTACAGGCAACTTAGCTTCACTTTGATTCCCCAAGAAGGTTATGGAGCAATCCAAGTTAGGAGTTTACAGTCTGGACTGGTGGATAACCAGATGGGTAAAAAACCTCGTTTCATGATCAGACTTGGAGAGTAGTGATTGAAGCATTGTACTCTACTGGAAGGCTGCTAATGAAGGAAGTGTTGCAGGGGTCCGTCCTGGGACCTCTCCTGTTTACCATCTTCATGAGTGACCTAGAGGAAGTGACAGAGTGCTTGCCTACCAGATTTGCAGGTGATAGCAAATTGGAAGGACCAGTCAATATACAGAAGGGCAGGGCCAACATTCAGAGTGGCCTGGAAGCTGAGGGAATGGTCCAGTGGCAACCTCATATAATTCAAGAAGGACAAATGTGAAGTCGTGCACCTGGAAAGGCAGAATTCCTGGCAGTAAGACAGGCTGGGACTGCCTAGCTGGGTCTGATCTGTGGAAAAGGCCCAGAGGGTTGTTGAGCAGCAAGCTGGGCATGAGCCAGCACTGCCCCTGGCAGCAAGGAAGGCCAACAGCATCTTGGACTGCATGAACAGGGGTGGAGTCAGAGACTGAGGGAAGAGATTATAGCCCTCTACTCATCACTCCTTAGGAGTGACTTCAATGGAGGCCACAAAGATGGCCAGGAACTGGAGTGCTTGCACTGTGAGGAGAGGCTGAGGGCTCTGGGCTTGTTCATCCTGTAGCAGAGGTGGCTTTGGGGGGACCCTGACAGCAGCCGGTACCTGCGAGGATATCAAGGAGAAGGTAGAGCCAGGCTCTTCAGAGTGTGCATCACAGGAGGACAAGTGGCAACAGGCACAAGTTGGAAGTGAGAAAAGCCAGTTGGAGAAGTTTTTCCTGATGATGATACCCAAGCAGTGAAACAGAGAGGTCATGCTGTCTCTCCCACCTGTGCAGGGTTTTGGGACATGTCTGGAGAAAGCTTTGTGCAACTTGGTCTTACCTCATAGCTGACCCTGCTTTGTGCAGGAGGTTGGATTAGAGACCTATCTTGTTTGTCACAAAAAAGAGAAAACCTTAGTGTGGTAGAACCCAAGCTGTAATGTTTATTTTCTGTAAGAAATTAAAAATTAATTAAATCATGGCACTGATAGGATATAAATAAAGAATTGATACTCATTGCATGTCATCTGTAAACTCTTGTACTGAAAATAGCGTGATCTTTAGAATTGCTACTGAAGCTATGAGTAATATATCAATTAAAGGATGTAGTTCTCAGCATCAGAGGCTCTTTGGGAATCATGTATTTTAAGTTGCAAGGGGCCTATGGAGCTTGTCAGTTTGAGTCTGATCCTGTTCAGAGCAGGATCAAGTAGATCAGGTTCCTCAGTGACATGTTCAGTTGAGTTTTGAACACTTTCCAAGGATGGAGATTGAATTATCATAAAATCATTAAGGTTGGAAAAGACCTAGGATCATGAGGTCCAACCGTTAACCTAACACTACCATGTCTCCTAAACCATGCCCTGAAGTGCCACGTCTACATGGTTTTGGATCATCTCCAGGGAAGGTGACGCCACCACCTCTCTGGGCAGCATATTCCAATGCCTGACCACTCTTTTGGTGAAGACATTTTTCCTAATATCCAATCTAAACATCCCCTGACACAACTTAAGGCCATTTCCTCTCATCCTATCGCCAGTGACTTGGGAGAAGAGGCCAACACCCACCTCACTATAACCTCCTTTCAGGCAGTTGTAGAGAGCAATAGGGTCTCCCCTCAGCCTCCTCTTCTCCAGAATAAACAACCCCAGTTCCCCCAGCCACTCCTCACAAGACCTGCTCTCCAGACCCTTCACCGGCTTCGTTGCCCACCTCTGGACATGTTCCGGTGCCTCAGATGTCTGTGTAATGAGAGGCCCAAAACCGAGCACAATACTCGAGGTGCGGCCTCACCAGTGCCGAGTACAGGGGCACCACTTCCCTGCTGGCCACACTATTCCTGATACAAGCCAGGATGCTCTTGGCCATCTGGGCACACTGCTGGCTCATGTTCAGCCACCTGCCAACCAACACCCCCAGGTCCTTCTCTGCTGGTCAGCTCTCCAGCCACTCCTCCCCAAGCCTGTAGCGCTGCATGGGGTTGTTGTGACCCAAGTGCAGGACCTGGCACTTGGCCTTGTTAAACCTCATATGGTTGGCCTCGGCCCATCAATCCAGCATGTCCAGATCCCTCTGCAGAGCCTTCCTATCCTCAAGGAGATCAACGCTCCCACCCAACTCGGTGTCGTCTGCAAATTTACTTCTCTGGGCAGCCTGTTTGACCACCCTCACCGTTATCTTTTTTCTCCTGATACAAAATCGGAATTTTTCATCTTCCAGCTGGTGTCTGTTACATCTCTTGTTCTGCACTTCCAAGAGCAGTCTGGTTGCATGTTCTCTACACCCTAGTGCTAAGTAAAGATTAAGAACTCCTTTGAGCTTTTTCTTCAGGCTGGACAAACCCAGCTCTCTCAGCCTCCATTCTGTGTCAAGTGCTCCAGCGCCCAAACACTTGGGAGGCCCTGCACTGGACCCACTCTAGTATGTCAGTGTCTTTCTTGTCCTGCAGAACCAAAATCTGGACATTGTGCTCCAAATGTAGTCTGGACAGTACCAAGTAGAGGGAAATGATCATGTCTGTGGACCAGATGGCTGTACTCTTTCCAATAGAGCTCAGTATGCTGTTGGCCTTTGCTGCTGGCCTTTGCTGCAAAGACACATTGCTGAACCATATGCAAGGAAGGGGAATCACCTCAATTACTTTATTTGCTTCTTTTAAAATGAAAGCTTGGTGGAACAGGGCAGGTACAAAATGACTTGGGAATTATTGTAATTCTTTTTTTATAAACTCAGGAACTGCATTCTTGTTGACTATATTATCCAAGAGAGAAGCTTATTTCAAACGAAGACAAGCATAAGTTGTTGCTGGATTTCTTAAGCCTACTCCATACGTACAAAAAAAATATTATCTTCAGTTGGTTTGTGAAACATAAAAAGCATTTTACCAGATTTCCTGAGGCTTGAGGTGATTTTTTTTGAGAGACTTATGGAAAAACCCAAACAAACCAGACATAGGAGAAAAACTGATTGTCCCTGGGCAGATGGGCAGACAATAGCTTGCTACTTCAAAAGAAATAAGGCTTTTCTCTTCCTCTTTTTCATCTCCCCTGACCCTGTCTTTGCTTCTTATCAGATCCTTCCATAAGCCAGCTTAACTATGTGCAGAGAACAATTTGGCTTTCTTTTGGGTTTATTTTAAGAAGTTTTAGTGAGTTAAGATAGCCCACAGAGTGTTCTGAGAAAGCACAGACGTTGGCAGAAGGAGGGAGGCAATGAGCATCAAGGGGACTGTTGACAGGAGTAGAGAAAAGACCCTTTTTGTCAGTCTTGATCTGTTAGGTTGTCTCATTGCATTTCTTCATTCCATCTTTAATGGATAAGAGAGCTGTAATTTTCAGGCAGTCCTAATTACTATTGTTAAAAGGTGTTAGGCCTTTTCTCAAGAGTATCAGTGAAATACAGCTGTAATGACAGACCTTCAGTTGCATCACTTGTTGCCATTAAAAATTGCACTGTAGTAATGTGACCTTTTTGTTTTGTTTTTTCTTTTATTGTTAGGTGCGAGAAGCTGCTTACAAGATTTTCCTTTACCCAAACGCTGAGCAGTTGAGCCGTTTAGAAGAACTGCTTGCTAGTCGAAACAGTCTGGCACAGTTGGTTGGGTACAACACCTTTGCCCACAGGGCTCTTCAGGGAACAATGGCCAAAAATCCAGGTATAAGGCATGTGTGGAAGGACATGCTGAGAAATCAAATGCACTGTGTTAGGTATGAGGTCAAAAGTTGTTACTTTCTTTTGCAAAGTTTACACATACTTCTTCCAGTGAAGCATCTTCTTGCAGTTACATTTTGCTGTATGCAATACTCATGCTTTCTATAAATGGCAATACTCACTGACTAGGAACCAGTGTTTTTGTTCAGAATCAATGCTCGCTCCTTAGATTATGAAGTTGCCATTATCCCAGCATGTAACAAAGTAAATGTGGTACTAAATTCTTCTGAAATTATCATCTTTTCCTTAATTTTTTTCCCCATTTAACTTATAGAGACAGTAAGACAGTTTCTGGAGAAGCTTTCTGACCAGTTGTCTAAAAGGTATGTCTTTTTCACTAAGTTATTTTTCTAACCATACTATTTATTTCAAGAATAGAGGGACTTGTGCACTAATAAGTCAGTCAGCAGTACTTATTGTATGCTCTGATGAAACAAAAAGCAAGACTTTCTCAGAGTTTTGAGGGGAGCTGTCAGTTTAGAATAAATTCTGTGTCTGTGACCAGAGAACACCCAGGACTGAATGCAACAAATGATGTGCCAAGAAATGCAGGCAACAGCAAACAACATGACCAAGTTTAAGTGTTGAAGAACACCTCTCCAGGTCTTCTCCCTGCATGCACAGCTCCATATGATTTACGTGGATAAGCAAATTCCCCTCTCTGTCCTTCTTGCCTCCCTTAGTTCCACACAGCACAGGACAGTTTCATGATTGTGTATAGTAAGTGTATTGTAAGAAGGAAAATACTTTGGAGGTGTACAACCAGAGTAAGAGGGACTTGATTTGAAGGTACCTGGATGACAAAAGCAAAATGGAGAAGTTCTTTTACTGTAGTGTATGGGTCTGCCATATTACGGAGTACTATCAATCTCTGATGATGGGTATTTTCTTAGGATGGAGTATTATTGTGTACTGTATTCCATTGCTCAAAAATCTTTCATTAACACTTCCATCGTAAAAATATTTTTCAGAACTCAGAAAGATTTTGAAATGATGACAAAGATGAAAATGAAGCTCAACCCCCAGAATTCAGTAAGTTAAATATTTGTGTGTGGTCTTGTATTTTTTTTTTTTTTAAATCTAGTATAACCTAACCTTGTTCTACAAGAAAAATTAACTCTATTTTAGTGTACAACACATAGTATAATTAGAAAGAGAAACTTTGTCGTCTGGCTTTGAATGCTTTTTGAATGCTTAGCTGCTATTTGTATTAAAACCAAGCACTGAGTGCGAGATAGCTGTTGCTTTATAGAAAATGATACTGAGATAACCAAAATATAAAGTGGTGAAAGTAAATACTACTTTGTTTTGAATTAATTGACTAATTTGAAAAATGAAGGCTGTACTTTAGGTTGATGCATGTCCAGTTTGCATACTGTGTTGTAGGTATCCTAATTCTGTGCGTGGCTAGGTTTATCTAGGTGTATTTCTTAAAATCTGATATGAAGTCCCATTATATATTTGAATAAGAAGCACCATCTTAAAGCAAATGTTAAAAAAAAGTTTCAAGTTATGATACATGATGCTTTTTCTGATTACGTTTTTAGCACTGAATGTTTCTCATTAAGTTTTAAAGTTCTGTGACTTGTCGAAACTGCAAAAATATTCAGAGGAAACAAAACTTTTTTTTTGGGTTCACTCATGTCCATTACTGCAGTTATAAGCTGGAATTCTCTTTCAGAAGCTGATGCCCTGGGATCATCCTTACTACAGTGGCGTCCTTCGTGCTGAGAGGTAAGCTCTTTATGTTCATGATTGTGATGTAAATGAGTGTCTTTATTTCATTCCTTGCAATAAGGATAAAGAAAGTCCTCAATGTAAACAGGATTTCCTTCTTTGAAGATGTACTTCAATATGAAAAAGAAAGAGTATCTGGTGGGGCAGTTGTTTGTAACATTTCTTAGTTACTGCTGGAATGCCTGTAGAAGTTTTTGGCTCCTTTGTTGTTTTACAGGGAAGTATTGGCCATCTTTGAAGATACAAGAGGATGAAACTGTTTCAGAACAGCTAGAATATCCTTATTCTTGTTTTGCTTTAGGCTTTTAGCTGAGCTGCAGTAGTGTTTAAAAATAAACTTACATTACTGAATACAGTCCAACTCCTGTTCATATTTTAACTGTACTGTACTTCTTACTGAACATGCACCTATCATCCCCTTCTAGAAGTTTGAAATAGCAACTTCCTGAGTAGATCTTCACTGTTTATGGATAGAATTAATTCTCATCTCTCCTGCAAAGACTGGGAAATAAATCCTCTACACAGACTTAAATAGTGCACAAAACCTTTGCAAATAATGAGATGCCAGCTCTGAAAGACATAAGCCCTGCATGTTGCCTTTATTAGATCAGCACTGGTGACCTTTTAGGTTTGTGTTGGAAAAGATAATTTAAAGTTGTGCTTCTCTCACAAGAGGAAGAGGAAAAATCTTCCTTCGCTGCAGATTCCTATTTTTTTGGTTTTTAAACAAACTTAGACTAGATGTATCTGATTGAAGTAGTTGTTTACTCTGGATCAGAAAGCTGTGGTAGTATAGACATGGCGTGGAAGGATTGCTGGCAGTTGGCCTGGCTGTTCTGCTCCTTTCTTGTATTTTGTAATGGAGGCAGTAGTTTTATGAGCAGGACCTCTAATATTAGCCTTGTCTTAAGTTACTGCATGCTCAGATGGGAATTGAGGTATGTATGTGCAGCAACATTTGCATCCTGGGTGTGCAGAACTTGTTGTGCAGGGGAGGGAGAGGGATGTCCAGCTGCTGGGTTTGCTCCCTGTAGTGGATGCTGGAGCGTGCAGCACTCTGCAGAGTATGTGTGAATTGCGTGTTTGTGGCACAGCCTGGGAGTGGCTCCTTTTGTTTCAAACTGGACAGGTAGCAGATATGCTTCTGTGAAAGTGGGAACAAGGTAGTGGTTATACTGGAGGAGAGCCAAGGTCCATGTAGCTCCAAATCCCGTTTTAGCAGTGGTCAATAGCAGTCTGTGGAGGAGCACTGTCATACTTTTTCAAGATACTACCTTGTAGCTTACAGATAGATCTCTTTTACCTTGGCTGCATGGTGTCTTCAACACAGGATTACATTTTGATACCTAGTACTTAACTTTACTGTCTAACGTTGATTAAATTTCTTGCCTATGTATCGTATTTATTTTCTACATTTCCTATAGTGTCTGCTTTCTCTGTTTTCAGAATTAGTGTGTCCCATAAGGGTTAGAGCATTTGGTATAGAAGGCTCTGTGTTTGTTTCTTTCTCCTCCTGGAAGAGTGTCTTCTGATACTGTCTTATTGTCCTTCTTAGATCATCTCATGAAGCTAACCATATTGTAATTGAGTTGCTGATGATCACAAATATATTATTCTGCTCATTTTGGCATTAGGAGGAAAAATATTTCCTTTCCTGTAGGGCTTTGTAAAAGACCCAGTGAAGTTACTTTAAGAATTGCATGGTAGCTTCACAAAGGGAGAGCTGCAGGTAAAACAGACCAAGACGTTGGCACTTTGTCTTTGCAATTTTTTATCTATTCAGACACCAAGTCTGGCAGCTGGATCAGTGTGCCCCCCTGATTACAATGCAGTGTTGGGGCCCAACCTTTTTCTCCCTCCAGGTTGCACGGGGATATTTTTTTTCTGGCAGGTATAAAAACACCTACAAGACTGCAGGAAAAGTGGTTTTCCTCTCTGTCATGTGCAGCAGTGTTTCCCCAAAAACCAAGGGCGTAGGTCTTTCACTCCCCTGTTTTCTGTATAGTGGTCTGTCTTTGGAAAAAGTTCTTGATCTGGCAGTGACTTAACAGTGCTTTACATTCATTCTGCCCATATTGTAGGTATTTTAACAGGGTACTGGATACTGGGTAATCAGCCCTGGAAAGTAAAACTCACTTCTCCACTGCATAGTATCAGTGGCTGAGCTTTATGACTGAAACCAGCCAGGAGTCAGAGAGTATTTGTACCACAACCAGAGGACAGGAATATACCTTGTCATGTCTGTGTCCTAAACATGTTCTATTTGCCACTTACTATCTATGTAAATGTGAATCTACTATCCTTTATTTTGTACTTTTACTTACCTTTGTTTGACCACATCCTTTCTTGAAAGCCCCTTGGATGCATTGGTGTGTTCAGTTCAACACTTTTGTAACTGGAAGATGAGTACTGTATCTGTCACAAAGCTTCATACTGGCGGGAGTTTGACTTTGGGCTGTTTGTTGCTATTCTTTTTCTAGATAAGCCAATTACCTTGTAGCATTATGTGTCTAAGGAAAAGTGATGTTGTTTTCCTTGGTTTGCTCTTTTTTCCCCTGAGAAGATAATTTATACTTTCTGTTTGTTTTGTTTGTTTGTTTTAAAAATTTTATCTTGTTTCATTTTATTTATTTATAAGATAAATGATTTAATTTTTACTTATTGTATCCTATTTTATTTTGCGTTTTTCCATTATGGAATGGCAAAATATGTTTTCAAACAAGTTATATTTACCTGGTATGCATTTCTCCCATTATTAGTATTTGTTTAGTAGATGAGCTGTTTTGGTCTTCAAGGGCTTCTCTTTTTTGTAAGAAATTTACTTTTATATAAATGCCATGGTCATACTTGTAATAGTGCTGGGCGCAGAGCATGGCTTACGTTTTTTTCTGTTGTGTTTTGGGACTCAGTAGTAGTTTCTGTGGTGGATTTCCGTATTGTTAGGAATTTCTTTTTTTTCTGCTTAGTAAATTTTTTTTAAAGGGAAGCAAATATGTGGTTTTTTGGTATTTCTTTTGGACTACTATTGTCAGTGTGGCTCCAGGTGATGTACAGAACCATAGTTTCCTAGATATTGTCAGGTACATAAGGTGCAGATTATCTTTACAAACCTAGGTATAAAGAAAATTATTACAGGGGTTTAGTTCTTGATTAAGTAACTTAGCAACGTTCTATTATGTCACACATGCACCACGAAGGGGTGCAAGAAACATCGGATGGGACAGTGTCTGTGTCTGTTGAAAAAGGTTTACTGTTTCCTATTTTGGTCTATATGACCGTATTTGCAACCAGAAGTGTTGTGAGCAGGCATAGATAATGTGATCTTGATGTGATCTTTTACTTTGTCTTTAGTTTTCCAGATTTTGACCAGCTACATCAATTTGTCTCAGATGACAGTAAAACTCATGACATATTTTTATTGTGTCTGTTTTATATCTACCTGTTGTATATTTTGATTGTAAATATATTTTAATATTCTAAATATATGTTTATTCTATATTAGAACAGGATTAAGGAAAAAAAATCCTTCATTAGATTCCTCATAATTAGTTTTAAGAGTTGGATATTTACATCTGAAGAATGTAGGATATTCACATGCGTTTGGACTACTGAATTTTAATGACATTTGCTGTCATATCAGGTTGCCTTTATTTTCACTCTTTGCTTCTACAGTTATTGACCATTTCTGCTGTTTTGTAAGTTGAACAGAAGGAGGAGCTCCAGACATAATTCACAGAGTACTTTTTCTCTCTGGAAACAGCCACAATAGTTTTTTTCTTGTCAGCTTTCACCAAGTCTTTTCCCTGGAAACTTGATCCTACTTCAAAAGTGTAAGTCTCCCATTGGTGGTAACAGGATAGTTTTTTTGGGTTTTGTTTTCTGTTTTTTTTTTTTTTTTTTTTTTTAATTATGTTAAGTAACCTCTCTGGCTTTAAACCCACACTTATGACAATATAATGTTTTTGTAGCTATAGTTTAAGTGGCAGAAAAAATAGATGTCAGTGTAAATGTACATTTAAGAGAAACTGGAGACAAAAGTCCAAAATTCATGGTAATAGTATCTTAAAAGAAGATAGAGTAATTAGGAGAACCTCAAGAATTTTGGCAGGCTAAGGGTAATAAAACAGTGAATGCTAGAACATGCTTCAGCCTCTAACAAGCAAGAAGATGTCTAATATGTATATTATAAATATAATACTGTTGAGTTTTAGTGCAGGCAAGCACCATAGTAATAATTATATCCCATTACTTCTCAGTAAGTGCAGCTGCATTTATAAATAATTCACAAGGCCCTGATCTTGCAAAGATGTGGTAGCTTTGCTGACTTCTTCCGGGTCATAAAAAAAGAAAAAAACGCTGGAGGAGACCTTTTGAGGTCAAATATTTGCCTTGAAGGTAGGATTGACTGTGCTTAAGTCACGTCTGATGGAGGCATAGAACTGTTCTTGAGAACCGTCAGTGGTGAGCTTAGTGTATTTGGTAATGACTCCTGTTTCCCTAACCTTTGGTGCTTCCCAGGCTGTGCTGACTTCGCTGGCTATAATTCACTGTTGGGATTTTTGCCAAAATGTCACAGATTGTATTCAACTTGTAACTGGGATGTGCTTGCAGGACATTGTACTCTGTGCTGGTCTGTCTCTTTGGGACTGCAGGAATAAGTAAGACTGGCCTTGGGGATGAACAAATCAATGCCAAAAGAAGCCAGTTTCCTGCTGTGTAGGAAAGATAAGGAACTGCAGGTGTTTGGGGTCTTTGGGTGACCAGATGAGCAGAAATTAGGAATAACTTATCACCTTTCTTCTTGGTACTGTACATAGGCTGCTGGCTTCGGGGGGAGTGGTAGGTTCAATACCAAGGTATCTAAATATGTATGTTTCTCAAGTTGCTAAACGCTGCAACTAATGTTGAGGTTTGCAAGTTACTTGTAATCAAACTTGTATATGGCTGCTTTTTGTTAAATTATTTTTAGTTTTATGAAAGAGTGTTTGTTCTCTGTTGGGAACACCATGTAGAAAACCAGCCCAGACCTTTTGTAGAATATGTAAGAAAACTGACACTCTGTTCAAAATGAAAGCTGAAGTGGAAAAATAATGCAAAATTTAAAAAGAACCAGGAAATCTTTCAAATAAAGTACACATAGAGAAGGAAAACTTTCTATAACTGTCTGTTTATAAGCAAGGGAAGGCATGCCTTCTATTAAAACAACTAATGTAGGTGCAAAAAGTCCATTTAGCTTACCAGTCGCTGAGCTAGTGGACTAAGCTTTTTGGGATAAAACCTGAAAGTTATTGAAAAGGCTTGCTGTAAAGCAGAATTCAAGTTTCAAGACATTTTTTGTTTGTTCAAAACATTGTGGAAAGACAAAGAAATTGTTGATTTGAAAAGAAAGTCAAATCTAGAAGTTCCATGCAGTGTCAATACCAAACCAATATTTCAAATTATCCCGACCTCCTCCGAAATATTCTATGAAGGGCAATTAACAAAAAAAAAAAAGGAGTGTGAGATATAGGCGCTAGTTTATGGTTGATGAGAGTACAAAGGCTTACTATTATTATTATTATTAAGAAGTCCAGAGTCTTCAATAAATCATGATTAAGAGTCTCCCTTCAGGTAAAGAATTAAATTTCATAGTCTGGCATATAATGAAAATTGGAAGGGGTTTTCCTTGTCTTGATCTCTCTAAGTTAACCTGAGGGGTTCATCTCACTTTTATCTTCCACTAACAAGATTTTTTCAAGTTTCTTTGAAAGTTTTGACAGAATCTGTTTTATTAGAGGTAGTTAACTTAGTGTTCTATATTTCGTGGACGTCAACAGGATAATAATTTTTCTCAAAAAAAAAGAAGTCGTCAGAATATATTGGGGACTACATTTAATAATCACTAATAAGAATTCTTGCCAAGCAGTTAATTTGCAGTTAAGAGTCTGAAGGCTCATGTTCTGAAGAACAGTGATCCTTACTCAAATATCCCTAATGTCCAAGTTTATAAAAAGCATTCTTAATAGAATAGATGAAAGTCATGCTACACAGAACAGTCTTAGTTTCCTTCCAAATATACAGCTTAAATGAAAGTGATTTTAGAAGTCTGCATTTTATTTAGGCTCAGTGAAGTCATACAAGCTTAGAAATAATTATTTATAATCACATAGTACATCTTTGTTCTTCATAGGGACACAGCTTTTTTGTTTGAAGCCTGCTGTTCTTGAAGAATAACCAAACCTCATTGTGTCAGCTAACTTCTTAAAATTGGTTTTTAAATTGGTTTGGCTGTATTACTTCTTTTAAAAATAGTGCTGGGCTGCATACGGTAAAAGTAAGGTGTCTGGATTTTTTAACATAGTTTATCCTTTAATATAAAGCAGGAATTTACATCAAAGAAACTACTGTTTTCTTTGATATTTCTACTTTCTTTAGGAGGGTTCTGAGATTTCTCTTTGTAAAGTTTCTGAGCTCACATTCTGACATAAAGTGCATAAAAAAATTTTCATTCTTTCCTGGGCTTTGTTATGAATACAAATGCTTTGGCATTTGAAAGCAGATGTTCAGAGTGAATTAAGTTATTGGAATATGTTTTAAGACAAAATGAAAGCAGAGCAAACTTCTTTTGTTCATTTTTGTGCTTCTCAGTCTTTCACAGTTTTGGACATTCAAGCATATGAGTTATGCAGTTCTACAGGAACAAAATTTGAGATTCATTATTGCAATAAAAGGGACTACTTTTAATTCTTGATTTTTTCTTTTATGTCAAAGTAGCTAACTGAAAGTTTGGCACAGAGAAAAATATTCTTTTCCACTGTAGATGAGTTCATGTATATATTTGTTGATGCTGTTTCTGATTTTTTCAGAGTGAGATTTATATACCGGTGTCCTTTATATTTTGACATAAATGTAGTATGATATTTACTACATCTAAACTAAAAGCAATCTTCTTTTTTAAATATCTAGTCATGTAAAAATGCCGCCTTGATTTCAGGAAGACATCTTTTAGATTAATAATTGTGTTTTCTGGTGTGTATGTCTGTAATGGATAGAAATTTTGGTATTTCCTTTTCCTGCTCTTCCAGAAGTGCATTCAGATGCTTGAAGTTGCACATAAAGTCTTAAGAAAATTTATGTCCTCAGGTTCAAGGGTTTTTGGGAAAACTTTTTGTAGCACTGCAAGTATCAGAAATCAATCCATATCTGTTTATTTAACCTCAGATATCCTAGAAGAAAGGTTCTATGGTAAGAAGTCCTTCTGACTGGAGTATGTAGTTCTCTGCAAAGTTCTGTTGTGATTCATCAGACCACCATTCTTCCATCTCCTTTGCCTGCATTTTCAAAGGCATCTTCCCTCAGGAAAGGCTGTGCTGTTCATCCTCTTGGGATTCAGGTATACAACATGCATTCCAGGCAAGGAAACCTGAGGTCCAGAGATGAGCAAGAGCTCATAACTGAGCTCAAGACTTCTGCTAGTTAGGTCTAGTTGGTGCCTTGCTAAGCCTGAGAGAAGCATATTTGTGTTTGCCTTCCTCTGGTGACATAGGCATCCTAGGTGCCTATTTGAAACACTCTGAATCACCTTGCAGGGGCCCAGGACTCACATTTTAAGTGAAAAGGTATCCAGAGAGGTTGTTTGATTCTTGCACTGGCTTGCTTAGCTGACCTGAATCCTTTTTCTTCCTTTGGAAGTGCTGTAACCATGTTTCCATGTATTTGCCAGCTTTGGAGACAGCAGTATAATGTTCTGCTAGTGGCATTAGCATGCCATGTGTGTCATCCTCCCCATTGAATATTGCCTGTCTGCTTAGCTGGTGCAGTGAGCAAGCTGCAAATTACAGCATACAAGAAAACCTGTCTTCAGGCACTTCTTTGCAGTTGTTGTCACCAAATGGAGCTCCAGCTGGTATCCAATGTGGATTTTAGCTGTCTGTCTCCCAAACCTTTCCTGCTAGTAGCAGTAACCCTTAGCAGAAATGTTACTGGTAGCAGAATGCCTGTCAGCATAGTTCAATATGGGTTGTAATAACTTCCTGTCTGATTTCTTCTCCCAAAAATACTTGAATGCATTTCATGGAGATAAAAATTGTAACTTGGCTGAATAAATGTAGAGGCAGCTTGCCAAAGAGTGACCAGAAAGAGTGTGCTCATATTAAAACAGCTGTTTCTTGCAGTTTTATTGAATTTTTTACTATTCGTTTTAAATAAAAGGAGACAACTATCCAAGCCCACAGTTGATAACAGCTTGAATATCTTGCCTAAAGTAATTCTTAGAATGGCTTCTACTTTAACATGTATTATAATAAAAAAATATATGCACAGTAGGATCATTAACAATTATTAAAACATAAATTATGAAAATTGTTTTGCTCTGACCAGTGGGCAGTTCAGGGGCAGGCTAAGCTGCAGTACTTTGGAAACTGCTGCTTTTTATACAGGGTGAGTCACTATCACTTAATTCATTAACTAAAGTTTTTGTCCTTTCATTCTATCAAAAGAGAAGTACTGAGCAGTGGAATGCCTTGTTTTGATAGGGTTTTGTTGGGAGGCTTTTGTGTGCATTTTCAAATACACTTGGTTTCACATTTGAAAAAAATGATCAAAGAAACACCATACACCTGGGATAGAAGGTGATGAACTTTGAGTTCCCCCTTTAGCTTCAGGAGAAATTTATTTTACAGTCTTGGATAAGCCCCGAAAAGGGCTCTCCATCCTACACAGACATGCTCTCTCTTTGTTACAGGGCAGTTTAAAGTGCTAAAGGAGCGTATTGATAGAAGCCTCCATCTTGGAATTTTATGTAGTCTTTTGGATAGCCTGGCCCGGTTCAGAGAGTGTTCTGGAGATACAACCCGAGACCCTTGAACAGCATTAGAAATTTCATTCAAAGGGCTGAGGGAAGAGAAGTTTGGCTTGCTGTCACAATTGCAGTCCCCATTGCTGCCAAGAAGTTGTGCTACGGTGTTTTAGATTAGCATGAATTTGAACACTGAAATACCATGCCTAGGAAATGTTGTGTTCTTGCACTTTCACTAAGGTGATGAAGCTGTGAATAACTGAGGTTGGGTAATCATTTGCTAGCAAAGAGATGCTTTTTTTCCTGTCATCTGGAAACAATGAAGTCGCTAATGGCTGCTACTGTTTGAGTGCCTGGAATCAAGAAAGAATCTTCAGTAAGGGAGCATGTAGTTTGTCTGTAAACTCTTCCAAATACTTTTCCACCCACACCCTACAGCCAGACATCAGCTTTACAGATCTAGTAGAGATTGTAGGATTTCCTGTTCTACTCATTGCGTATTCTTTTCTTTGGGAAAGATTCAAGTCTTAAATTAATTTCTTCCCTTTTCCCCATTGTCCTCTAATCTTATCTAGTGTTTCACCTTTCATTCTGCATTGAGTAGCATTAAATCTTGAAGGTGGGGGCTCAGAAAAGAGCCCGTTATATGTTTGCTCTTGCTACCGAAAGGCAAGATAATATATGAAAAATAATTCCAGGAACTGCATTTTTGGTTATAGAACATCAGCTTCAGATAGCTGAGGTTTTGGCAATTTTTATTCCTAAATTAGCTCAAAGAGAAAGTTTTCCTGGAATCAGTGCAAGTTTGGGGTTAGGCTTTCTTCAATGATAGTTGGTCTTACTTGATTTGTGAAAAGAGAGTTCATGTATGAGGTAGGACCAAATTAAAAACTTGTGAATTAAATCTGTGTTTTGGTGTCTGGAATGCACTAGACTGGTATTAAAGAAAGATTTTTGAAGGTGTACTCCACTTCCTGGAGCAGTAGCATTTTTTCAGTACCCGATACTCATTTTGAAGTGTTATTGATTATTATAATCTGATTGTGAAAATTGCTTTATATTATCATATTTTAACCACTTTCTTTGTAACTCCTTTGACATTGCAGTGGCTAGCTTAGGGTATAATGATCACCACTGATTGCTGTCAGGATTGTCCAAAAGTAATTTAAATATCAGTCTTGTGTCATAAGACACTAGGGCTATTTGAGGATTTTTCAATATCTATGTCTTTGATCTTTGCTTGTACACTGGTATAGAAGGCAAGGCAGAAATGGAGAAATAAGTGAGATCAGAACTAGAAACATATTTTTTTTGCATTCTGTATAAAACAATGTTGGTTTTCAAAACTTTTTTGCAATTTTCCATTGGCAAGAGGAATATTAACACATATCTTTCATTAAATGTGGGAGAGGTTTGATCCTAACAATGTTCTACTAGGAGTGACTGACATTAACTTTGTGTAGTTATTATTAAAATGGTTGTTTAATCAGGACCTCATTGTACTTAAAATGTCAAGTTTGTCCCGTCTTGAAACATTAGCCAGGGTAGGGGACTAGTTCCCCTGGGCAGTCTGCCTTAAGTGAGTATAGTCTGTTACTGCTGTTTTCATGTGTGGGTGGATAAGTACGTGTTTTTTCCAAAAGACACAAATATTACAGACTGATTTCCCTCCCTGCCCCCCCCCCTACTTTGGATAGTGGCAGTGTATTACAAAATACCTATCAGAAAGCCTTCTCCCTATTCTCTTCATCATTGGCTAAGTTCATGGGGACAATGCACATGTTCAAGGAGTGCTGAGAATGAGGAAGAAATAGGCACTTATCTTCTCCCTGTAATATATTAATGTCACCCCTTCTATTCATGAAGAAATATCACTATTTTCTCCTGCTAGTAACTGTGTTTTTGACAGAAATGAAATGAAACAAAACATCAAGTAGTTTCAGAGTTCTTCCCCTCCGCCCCCAAGCAGACATGTTAATCCAGTATTTCAACTGAGTGTGGAAATCCTTTGCATTTAGTATGAAACATTGTCCTCCTCTGATAAAGCTGTAATCTATCTCATACTGCAGCTGTGTGGTCTTAGTCCTATGCATATGACACCTTCACAGAATCAGAGAATAGTTAAGGTTAGAAGAGAGCTCTGGAGGGCATCTGGTCCAACCTTCTTGCTCAAGCAGGACCACCTATAGCCAGTTGCCCAGGACTGTGTCCAGGTGGCTTTTGAGTATCTCCAAGGAGTGAGACTCCACAGCCTCCCTGGGCAACTTGTGCCAGTCAGTGCTCGGTCACCATCACAGGGGGAAAAGTGTGTTCTGATGTCCAGAGGGAACCTCTTCCTTTCAGTCTGTGCCCGTTGCCTCTGGTCCTGTCACTGGGCACAGACTGACAAAAGCCTGGCTCTGTCCTCTTTGCATCCTCCCTTCAGGTACTGATACTCATTAATAAGATCCCCCTGAGCCTTCTCTTCCCTAGGCTTAGCAGTCCTAGCTCTCTCAGCCTTTCACCATGGGAGAGATGCTCCAGACCCTCAATGGTTTTAGTGGGCCTTTGTTGGATTCTCTCCAGTATGTCCATGTCTCTCTTTGTACTAAGGAGGCCACACAGCACTCCAGGTGTGGCCTCACCAGTGCTGAGTAGAGGGTAAGGCTCACCTCCCTCAGCCTGCTGGCCATACTTTGCCTAATGCAGCCCAGGATGCCATTCACCTTTCCAGCACGGGCCCATTGCTGGCTCATGTTCACCTTGGTGTCCACTAGGACCCCCAGGTCCTTTTCATCCAGTCTCCTTTCTTGCTGGGTGGCCCCCAGAATATACCGGTGCCTGGGGTTGTTCCTCCCCTGGTGTAGGACTTCGCATGCTTCTTCCTGAACTTCATGAAGTTCCTTTCAGTCCATTTCTTCAATCTGTCAAGGTCCGTCTGGATGGCATCGTGACTCCTGGTGTATCAGCCACTTCTCCCTATTTGATGTTATCAGTAAACTTGCTGGGGGTACACTCTACCCCATCATCCAGGTCAGTAATGAAGATGTTGAACAGGGCTGGACCTGGTATTGACCTTTGGAGGACACTGCTAGTTACTGGCTTCCAATTGACTTTGTGGCACTGATCACATCCCTCTCAGCCTGGCCTTTCAGCCTGTTTTTAGTCCACCTTCCTGTCTGTTCATCCAGCCCATACATCAGCAGCTTCTCTGTGAGGATCCTATGGGAGACAGCATCAAAAGCCTTACTGAAGTCCAGATAGATGATGCGCACTGCTCTCCCCTTGTCGACCAAGCCAGTTTTTTCATCACAGAAGTTTATCAAGTTGGTCAAGCATGACTTGGTGAATCCATGCTGACTGCTCCTGATGACTTTCTTGTCTTTCATGTGCTTGGAAATGGTTTCCAGGATTAGAAAATCAGTAGTCCATCAGAAAAAAATTATACTCTTCAGAAAAGTTTGAGCAGTCTGGTCTCTTGATATCACACTTCTTTTGATTTTTCTTGCTTCCTGTGTAAATGTGGCTTAATTTCATGAAGTGTTTTCAAGGGTGCAGTTCTTGACTTTATTACCATTTTCATATTCTCTTTTCCTGCAGCTGAACTCACTGGTATGAGCTACATGTTTTAATTTCCTACAACTGTGAAAATCTCATGGTTTCTTATGACTGTGAGCTGTTGGTGTAGTTAAATTTTGATTTACTGAAGTGTGTATTTATAGTACTGTATCATGTTTTCTTTCTCAAAATATCTCATACAATCATCTCTCTTCTCCCAGTTGACAGGGAGGAAATGACAGGGAAACCCTGGATGATACTGGATGTCTCGGGGAGGAGGATGTGAAGGTACTAAGAGGCCGCAGTTGTAAGCAGCATTTTGCCAAACTGAGTAAAAAACTGGCTGGATGGCTGAGCCCGGAGAGTTGTGGTGAACGGAGTTAAATCCAGTTGGTGGCCGGTCACAAGTGGTGTTCCCTAGGGGTCAGTTTTGGGGCCAGTCATGTTTAATATCTTTATCAATGATCTGGATGAGGGGATTGAGTGCACCCTCAGCAAGTTTGCAGATGACACCGAGTTGGGTGGGAGCGTTGATCTCCTTAGGGTAGGAAGGCTCTGCAGAGGGATCTGGACATGCTGGATTGATGGGCCGAGGCCAACGATATGAGGTTTAACAAGGCCAAGTGCCAGGTCCTGCACTTGGGTCACAACAACCCCATGCAGCGCTACAGGCTTGGGGAGGAGTAGCTGGAGAGCTGACCAGCAGAGAAGGACCTGGGGGTGTTGGTTGGCAGGCGGCTGAACATGAGCCAGCAGTGTGCCCAGATGGCCAAGAGCATCCTGGCTTGTATCAGGAATAGTGTGGCCAGCAGGGAAGTGGTGCCCCTGTACTCGGCACTGGTGAGGCCGCACCTCGAGTATTGTGCTCAGTTTTGGGCCTCTCATTACACAGACATCTGAGGCACCGGAACATGTCCAGAGGTGGGCAACGAAGCTGGTGAAGGGTCTGGAGAGCAGGTCTTGTGAGGAGTGGCTGGGGGAACTGGGGTTGTTTAGTCTGGAGAAGAGGAGGCTGAGGGGAGACCTTATTGCTCTCTACAACTGCCTGAAAGGAGGTTATAGTGAGGTGGGTGTTGGCCTCTTCTCCCAAGTCACTGGCGATAGGATGAGAGGAAATGGCCTTAAGTTGTGTCAGGGGATGTTTAGATTGGATATTAGGAAAAATGTCTTCACCAAAAGAGTGGTCAGGCATTGGAATATGCTGCCCAGAGAGGTGGTGGCGTCACCTTCCCTGGAGATGATCCAAAACCATGTAGACGTGGCACTTCAGGGCATGGTTTAGGAGACATAGTAGTGTTGGGTTGATGGTTGGACTTGATGGTCTTAAGGATCTTCTCCAGCTTTAATGATTCTGCGATTTTGTGAAATGCAGTATCCCCAATGGACTTTGTTTTTAGCTTATTTTCTTTTGTGTGTTGGAATGGGAAGGAAGAAAGGGTAGGTAAGCGGATAGCCACTAGCTGACTATTTCACAGCTGGTCTCTAACTAAGCCTTTTGATCATAGGCCTTCAAATAGCATGGTTCTCATCTTTGGTGTTCAGCTATTGTAGTGTGGCTGATGCATGTTTAAATTGCAGTGACTAGTTACCATTTCATTAAGAAGCAAAAGCACAAGAGCATGAAAGAAGAAAGAAGATAGAAGGGTGGGACTGTGATTCTCTAGAGTTAAACAGGCTTTACTCCAGACCCCAGAAAATGGTATAAATAACTTGGACTTCATATGTGAAATGAGGGAGCAATAACATTTTTGCCATTTGTGTTGCATGCACAACTACGAGAGAATTCCAGTTCTGATTTTGCTGTCCTGTCCAAAGAGTTGTGTGGCCCTGAGTGGCTTGTAGAAGGTGTAAGTTTGCAAAGCATTTGTTTGCTGGATACACTTTTTATTTATTTACTTTTTAGGGTCAGAGTCTCAGCAAGTTTGAGCCCAAGTATAGGCTGCATACGCCTCTGAACTACTTTTATAATTGCTTTTTGTTTGTTCTCAGTTCATGTGTGTTCATGCATGATGTCTTCCTCCCCATGTGTATCTTCTGTGCTACAGTGTCTTGAACATACTTAATTGTTTGTTGTTAGGCTCAGGAAGCTTGGCCATGTTGGAACTCCACATCACATCTAAAATCTTCATGTGGCTCAAAGCTGTAAGATACTTTCTGCAGCTTCAGAGAGTCCCCAGAGCTTGAGGTGTGATTCTTGCGTGGGAGGTGATTGTATCTCCTTGGTGTTTCTGTTGCTCCAGCGAAAGACAAGACTGCATAATCAGCAGTGCTTACTGGTTGGTTTCCTGCCCTAGTTGAGGATTTGGCTTATGCCATAGCCAAAGCCAGCTCCATTTTCTGATGAGTGACATGGTGCAGCCTTGGCAGAGGAGTGGCACTTGAGTGCTGGTGGCCTCCTGTAAATCAAAAACCACAGCCTGGCCACCTGTGGTGTTGCCATGGTGTGTCTGAGTTACGTGTTTGCCACATCTCTGAAAATCGTCGTCAACATCTGCTGAATTTGGTATGCAAATTTGAATATAAGAAAAATTGAGTTACTGTGAAGCACTGTGCCATAACTACTCTGTGACTTAGTTTCACTATTTGAAAAATAAAGCTCAGTAAGGGGCTTGAGGCTTACCTGGTGTATTTTGTCATATCCTATGACTTGGAGGTGAAGACTGTAATTTATGTAGCTCAACTAACTGGCTGGTTTGGGTTTCTTGTATTTCCCTAGGTATAACATTGATCCTGGCTTGTACTGTCCATTCTTCTCTCTTGGGGCATGCATGGAAGGTTTGAACTCTTTGTTCAGTCGGCTCCTAGGAATCTCCCTTTATGCTGAACAGACACAGAGAGGAGAGGTTTGGTCTGAAGATGTTCGAAAGTTGGTAAGTATTCGTGTTCCCAGCATCTGAAACGACAAAGGGAAGTTAGACTAGCTGACGTGTTCCTCTGAGCCATGAGTCAGGTTTTGTTTTTAAATTACTTGGGTACCTATCAAAAACACACACTAGCTGTCTACTTCTAGTTGAAGCCAGACCTCAGGGACTTTATACTCTCTCTAAGTGCCTTTTGTACGCTTGGTATTTTAAGGCCTTTATAATGTGTCTCTGTGTAAAGAGTGCCTGAATCAGAAGCAGTTTCTCTGTTCAGAGATTATTGTTGTACTGTTCAAGCCATCCTTCTGAATGAGCCCTGCTAGTTTTTCTAGCTTCAATTTGTAGAATACTATAGACTATACTAGAATGCTATTTTTATTTCCATGGTAAATCAAATTCTGTTATTGTTGACTTCTCAGAAGTCATCTAGGGGCTACAGACAATGTTACTTTTAATACTAATCTTTGACAACTAGTTTTGAGTGAAATGCAGAAATGGCTGTAGTTTGAGGGACAAATTGTGAATCCTGTATATTTTTTTTCCAACTAAAATTACCAACAGTTTTAACATTAATTATTCACAGCTTATTTGTCATTTATTAATTATAAATCTTTGGATTAGGTTACATCTTCAATTTACACATCTTATCAGTGCTTTCTCTGTGGAAATGATACTTTTGTTTCTTCAGGCTGTTGTTCATGAAACTGAAGGTTTGCTAGGATACATCTATTGTGACTTCTTTCACCGACCTGATAAACCACATCAGGTAACATTTATGATCTGATTCCAGTGTGGATTTTATTTGAGTAACGACTGTAGCATTAGGGCCATTTGCATTCAGTGTAAGTTTAGTAAAAGTTATCTTGGTTTAAAATACATTAAATTTAAACAGGGACAGTCTGTAACTTCAAATATCCTTTTAGGTAAAATATTTTTGTGAGTAACCTTTCACTTAAAAAACATTGTGTGATAGGCTGAACTCAGACTCTTTGTTCTACAGAATAACAGGCACTATGAAATGTCTTAGAACTCTTCAGAGAAATGGTAGATTTTAAAACACCTAATTTCTGGCCTACTATTTATAAATAATAACAATCTGAAATTTTAAAACTTTCTAAAGGTGAAAACTCATAATGACAAATAATTTTCATTCAAAATCCTACTTAAAAACTGTAGATGGTTCCAGCTGACTCATGCTGCCAAGTGCCAGTATATTAACTATACGATACAGTACAACAGACACTTCGCTCTGTAGAATTATCTGTAAATTAGCACCTTTAGTGAGGTGGTAAGTGGACAATCTTTAAATCTACATTAGTTTAATATATTACTCTGTTTTACTAATATTTCACAATATAATAGGAGGTCCCTGCAGTATATTTTATAAAGAAGTTACTGCTGAAGAATGAGGAGGGAACTTAATCTATAAATGATCGATTTGGCACATCAGTAAATTTCTTTGAGCTAGTGATATTTTTTTAAGAATTGAGAAGTTTTGATGATTCTAAAACAAAAAAATAGATTTTATTTTCTAGAAGCAACACAATCTTTATGGAATAAGGTAGTTTATGAATATGAAGCAGATAAGATGAAGAGACAGTGTGCTGCTATTGAACAACACTGTTAATGATCATTGAATTCAACTTGTGTAACAGAGAATATAGGTTTGATTTAATACTTTAAGTTTAATTTAATAATTTCATCATTGCTTTAATATCATTGATATAATGACATTGGCTGTCCATATGTTTGCTTTTATCTTGAAAAGGATTGTCACTTTACAGTTCGTGGAGGCAGGCTAAAGGAAAATGGAGAGTACCAGCTGCCTGTAGTTGTTCTTATGCTTAGCCTGCCCCATTCAACAAGGGGTGCACCAACGCTACTAAGTCCTGGCATGATGGAGAATCTCTTCCATGAAATGGGACATGCCATGCATTCTATGCTGGGAAGAACTCGGTACCAACATGTTACTGGTAAGAAAATAAGAATAGTGATTTTTTTTTTGTTTTAGTTAAACATTTGATTTCTAGAAGATGGGAGTAGATAAAAAAAAGAAAGAAAAAAAAATAAGAAAAAAAGAGGATGAACCAGAAATTATTGAGTCATGTTGATACTTCTACATCTTTGATGACTTGAAAATACAATACCAGATCCTCAGATATTATCTAAAACTCGACCAAACAACACTTGAATATTCTTCTCCTAAGAAGAATTAGGCATTTCGATCTCTTCTTTCTGTACTGCTGATCTTTGCTCCAGTGGTGGTGTCCACTCTTGCAAGTTTGCAAGACGCCACCACAGAGGTGGAGTTCATAATGATGGAATAGTTGGAAGATTGAAGATAAATTGCGCTAAACTTGTATCTACTGTAAAAGCACGATGAATTCTGGGCTGGCAATGGAAACTGGATTAAGGAAAATTAGTAAATTAGTTCTAAACTAGTTGCAAAGAACATACACTGGCAGTACAGAAAAATCTGTGAACCCAGGCCTTTTCTAGTTGATTTTGATTGAAGCAAAGTTGATAAATTAAAACTGTATTGTATTTGCAAGCATGATTAACTGGTAGGCCTTTTTATCATATGTAAATGAACATGAATTAATATGTAGTCACAGCTTAGTGGGTGCACAGGAAAGGAATATTGCCTTTTTTCATTTAGTTCCTCTTCTCAAACAGTAGCAATGCATGTATTGCTGACAGTTCACAGGCTACTCTAGCCTTCTGGAGTTGTGGCAGATGGGTCAAAGACGTGTTCTGGCTAAAGCAGCTTGGCACGCTAATTTTCTTATCTATGGACAGCTTGGTATATCCCCTTCTATAATAGTGTGCTGGAAATCCCATTTGCAGTAGATATTTATTTATTAAAAAAAGAAACACAACCAAAGAGATGAAACTGTAGCTCCCTTGTCTGAAGGATTTTTTTTAACGTTGTACTATTTTTGTATTATGCTAATGATGCAAAGGGGATTCCATGGTAGAGTTTTGTGCTATCAACAGATACTTTGCACCCAGTGACAAAATATTCTTTCTTAGGTCTTCCACTTAAAATTAAAATAGACTGAGTTGTTTCTAAGTATGTCACTACTGGACATTGTTAAAACAAACGAACACTGTATATGCTCTTTCAGTATAAGCTCTGTATACTCCTTGGGACAGGTAACTGCTCTCCCTCCTCCCTTCCAGTCATATGGTCTTGATCTTCTTGACCTCTAGGGGTACTTATATGCTTTGTTCGGGGTTTCCTGTTGTGGTGGTGAATCATATTTGTCTTCATATAGGAGAGTCTTGAAGGGGCAGGAAATACCTAATTTTGAGGCTCAAACTTTCCATGAGCCGCTACGTATGGTTTCAGCACTGCCTTGCCTCCAGGCAGTCCTGCGTCCCAGGGGGTTTCACTCCAGATCTAACATTGCAAAAGCAGCATGGGAGGCCAGTCATGTTGTTTCTGCAGAGAACTTTTTTTAGGGTTTGGAATCTGTGACAATGAAATGGCTCATCCCAGGGATGTCTGTTAGGGGCCATCTGCTCTCATGAAACATTAGGGTGGCAAAGTGTGGAAACAAGATGACTACAGGCTATTGTGAGAACAAAAAATTTGACATTCTACTTGAGATACACTGAATATTTGACATCTTTCCTCCTCTCCCCTGCCTCCCTTTTCTGATTAACATTCCGAAGTATTCAGGAACCCATTCTGCTGCTAATGGGCCCAAACCTTGAATAATACTGTGCATTTTTGACTTAAGATGTGCTTCTTTTTAAGCTAGTCTGTCATTTTACTATATGCATTTATTGATTGTTTAATGCATATGGGCATATATAAGATCTTTTTAAAATCTAGCTTGTATTCCATTTTAGTTTATCATGCAGTAGAGAATACCTACATTTGTTTTACAGGAGGACTAGCTTATCTCAGATAACTGCCCTACCTTTTACCTTTCTGACTTTCAGATAATGCAGTTTTTCAGGAGTCTCTCTAATGGTTATTAAAAGAATTCTGTCACTTTATTAAGGAGCACTAAGAAAGCATAAATGACTACGGAAACATCAATATAGTTCTGCAGGCATTTGTCCTGGGACCTGCCTTATGTTAGGCTTTTTAGAAATTATTTTCAAATAACAACAACAACAAAGACTCTACTAATGAAATGTGATGGCACAAAAGAAGGCTTTGGGGTATTGTATAAGAACTGAATAGATGCTGGAATGTTAGAAGTAAAATGCAATTCAGAACTACACAGTGCAGAACATGCATTTAAAGAGTACAGAGAGAATTTATGCTGTTGAATGGATTTTTCAACAGTGGTAGAGGAACAGAAGAACAGTTTTATGTGTTAATGCAGAACTACAAATAGCTAATGTGTCTGTGAAAAGGGTGAATGTGATTTGAAATTACATCGGAGGTGTACCTAACAGCAATAAGTATTAGAATGATTAAGAAAGATATTGGTGAAACCTCATGCAGTGCTTGGGCATGGTTTTGTGTCTCTGGTCTGAAGGTGAATTGAAACTGAAGAGCTAAAATGGATAGTCTTCTAGATTTTATCTTGCCTTCAGATAATGATGGCTGAGAGAGAATGTAGTTTCTCTCAATTTAGCAGGTAAAAACCAGTGCGGGAAATGCTCTTTAGTATAAAGAGCAACACTGGTCTGAAAACATTGAGTATAAACAGACTATGAATTCAGATTAAAAGTTACAGAAATATTTGTAAGGATCAAAAGACTGATTTTAAAAAATAGTCTTCAAGAAAGAATAATAGAAGCAAACCCCATATTTAAATTTAAGAGTAGTTTTGAATGCTGACATTGTCTCTAGCAGACAAGGATAGAGGTGATGACTCAGTGGGTCTGTTATTAAAGCAACAACTTTGTACATCTCTAATATAGAAATTAGAAATTCAGCTTTGATTTGGTGATGTCTTAAATTTATTAATAACTTCCATTGTGTAAGGTGCTGATAAAGATTAGAGTAAATGAGATTTTTGGGAAAGTGCCTTATGGAAATACTAACTGCTGAGATATTACCTCATTGCACTTACTTAAAACATGTCTTCAATCTGCAAGAGTGTTCCTTGGATGAATGACTTAGTATTATAAAGCAAGGTTAATATAAAGCATAAGTAAGCTCAGCAAACAGATGGAAGCTAAAAATTGTAACTGTGAATGGGATTAAGGCAGAGTTTTATTTACACTGTAGTTTGATTTAGGTTTAGGACACTTAAATAGATTTGGTGTTTCATGTAGGGCCAGTTTGGCTGCAATCTGGTTTAGTTTAAAAAGGGTGTGATCCAGAGCTTTATAAGGTGCCTCACCCAGCTGTTCAAATATTTTGTTTTACTTTGTGATTTATAGTAAAATATGTAGGATTATAATGAAGCTTTTCTGGCAATATGTACAATAATGCTATGGAAATACAATATTGACTTTATAAACAGAAGAACATTTAAAGTTCACCAAAAGTCCAAAATGAAAGTTGCAAAACCTTTTGGGAAGAGTTAACTATTTGTGCTAATGAAAATAGCAAATGTTAATGTGTACAATTATTCTATCTCTAGGAACCAGATGTCCTACTGATTTTGCTGAAGTTCCCTCAATTCTCATGGAGTACTTTGCAAATGACTATCGAGTGGTTAACCAGTTTGCAAGGCATTATAAAACGGGACAGGTAGGGAAAATTAATATGTAAAATATTGAAAATAGGAAAAAATGTATTCAGGTAAAGGATCACATTTCCATGTGTTATTTGTTAATAATGTTTAAAGTAGAAATAATCAATGGATTGAAATTGTTTCAATATTACAATTTTAATTATTCAGGAAAAAAATGTTAATATTCTTACTGCGGAAAAGATAATTGTAATCTGTAAAAGAATACCAGATCTTTTTATCCAAGGTACCAATTCCAAACACATTTAAAACTTTTAACCTTTTTTTTCCTACAAAGTTCGTGTAGTTCCTACACTACACAAACTTAGTGTAGTAGGTGAACAATTTCAGCATGAATCAAGTTGTGTGGAATGTTTTAATTTAATTACAGATGAGTTTTGACAAAAAAAGTCATTCATCATCGAACTGTCTAAAGTCTGTCTTAAAATAAAACTCTGGTACCAAATCATGGAAGTAAATGAAAATGGTCGTGGTGTTTAAAAACTCCCATTATCGGCACAGTGTAGGATAGTAATTGAAATATTTTGTGATGAAAATTGTACTGCTTTATTTAGAATTAGATTAAGATTAGGATTAGTTAGATTCTGGCAGTCGTGAATCTCTGCCTTAAAACTCTGATCCTTTTTTACATAAAGCTGTTCTATGCCAGTCTAATGCAAGGATCTGCTTTCTGTGGGAAATTTAGAAAACGGTCCTCTTTGGAACCAGGTGACTTTTGGTTGTTGCTGTAATGCATGGCAGCATAACATAGTTTATATTTGTACAGCCATTTCAAAAATACAAACCAGTAAACAATAACCAAAGATGTTTTTCCAGCGCTTTTGATTGAGGCAAGTTTCAATGTACTCAAATGTAATGGCTGAAGAATAGACTACCCATCAATGCAAAAACTTCATTGAAGCTTTTTATCCAATACTAAGCATTCAGTATTATGAAAATGGAATTATGTTTACCTCCACTGTAACAGTTAGAAAAATAGGTTGCAAAACTTCTGTTCTAATAGATACTATCTGAGAAATTTGCTCTGTAAATCTGGTTTGGTTGGTTTGGGTTTTTGTTGTTATTTTTTTGTTTTGTTTTGTTTTATTTTTTAAAGAGTAATCAATTCTGCAGAGCACTAAGACAATCTCCTTGAAACCTGGGAGTTAAAAGTACTCAGTTCACAAGTGTTCATCATTTGTACGTTTGAATCCACATATCAAAATACTTCTTTCTAGTGTTCACTGTAAAGTTCTTGTAGTGTTTAAACGTTGTGGAGTTAATCTGATTGCATATGAGTTCAGAGAATGAGCATGACTGAAACATCTGAAAGAGATTTGTGGAACATTATTTATGGCTTTGTATTTTCAAAATGGCTTAACAAATCTAAACCATGTCTAGTTGCAGTGCAAAAACTAAGAACCAGGCGCTGTGTCCCATTTGGCATTTCCAAAAACAACTTCTGTTTATTGGTGGTGAAATCTTGCCCTTTCAGAGAGCAATTGAGAGAGGTTTAATGTAGAAATTCAGTCTTGAAGGGGGCAAGAATGGATTATTCTGGAAGATGAGAAAAAGAGCCTGAAACTGCTGTGCGGCTCTTGAGGGTTTTAGACTGCTTCCTTTTAATTGCTTTTTTGAAAATTTAGAATGTATTTTTAAGCCATTATCCAACATATAAAAATCTGCTTTTGCTTATGTTGGTTCATCTAAGCTAGTTTTAAGAATCTGATATCAGATTTCTGTATCTGCCATTTAAATACAGATGGATTGAGTAATCTTTTCTGTTCCTGACATTCAGTGATGGCTACAGGAATTACTTGTATCTGTTGTGTATATGTTACAAAGTACTTTGAATAGAAAATCCCAGCTCTCTTACTTTTACAACTTCACAAAAATCCTTTTGGGGGTCACATTTTCTGTCTTTGTTCCCCGACTAATTTCTTGGTATGCCAATGGAAATGTGAATCAACATTTTCTTCTCCAGTTTTTTAATTATATGAAAGAAAAATGAGACCACTTTACCCTCTTTTTAAGGGGGAGTGAGGAAGGTAGATGAAACAGAAGATAAAATTTGTAAAACCATTTCATCCAAATGTTGTTCCATATGAGAACTTCCATTAAGTTTCTTTTTTATGAATAAAGATACTGAGTTTTTCAGTGCAAGAAGGATCTTTCCTGTAACAATTATGCCAACATAGCTCTGCTAGATATTGACGGAAAGAGGGTTTTTTACTGACCTAGAAATGCAGATAAATCGATAAAGCATTTTTGCACTGCTGCATCTATGCTATAGTTTTTGCATATAAGTATTAGGTGGTGTAATTTTTAACACTCCTCCTGAACATAATTACGTGAGAAAAACTTGGTAGTGTAGTCTCAGCTCCTGATTGTCTTCACCATAAAAGCCAATTGTAGAGGGATTGGTCCTGAGCTGCAGTCCTTGATGAGGATCAGTGCTTATGCTTATGGGAAGAGGAGGGGAAAGAGGTGGTGTTGTTTTGATTATTAAAACATATGAGCTGTTGAAAACTGGTTTTTAGTAGCACTGCAGGAAAAAGATTTGGTGGGCAGGCTTTCAAAGATGAGAATGCATTATGCATAAGGATGGGTGTCATGTGGATCTGATCCAACTTATCTTGAAGTTTATAGGAAGCTGGTCTGCTTTCTTTGCATTTTGGATGGTTTTGCTGTTGAGTACTGAGGAGTGAAAAAGCTTGCAAGCTCTTCTGGCAAAAGGAGCAAGTCTTGTGAATTTAGTCCAAAAGCTGACCAAGACAAAAATATTTGTTCCAAGAAAGTAGCAAGCTTAGTTTTCCTTTCATCTGAAAGATAACAGAAAATCCTTGAGGAAAAATAAAGGAGAGGACTGTGTTAATGGGTTACTCAAGTTGAATTGCTCAGGTAAACTCATGAATTCAAGCTGTATGAAAGTGAGGTAGTAACAGTGCTTAAGCGGACAATCTGGTGCATGTGTACCATTCTGTATCACTATGTTTGTTTGTTTAATTTCATTTGCTGAGTGTACGGATATGCGGTAGGTCTGTTGAGCTAAATCATTTTAAGCTTGTGTGTCTTTGGAGGCTCTCTTGAACAAAGACCAGTATTTCAGCTGTTCAAATTTGAATTGACTTCATTTTTCACAGAGATGGAATTACAAAGGCAGTATTGTATTAGCAAGATTACAAGAATAAGCCCACAGATAGTAAACAGTTGTAATGTGTCGTGGTTGCTACACAGCAGTAAGGAGTTAAGCATGCTTTGGGAGACAGGGAATTCTGTTCTTTTAGCCACCATGGCAAACATGCTGAAAAATTCATGCCAAGATCTTAAAGTTACTTAATATAGAAGGATGGAAAAGTGGAACCCAAAGTAGAGCATGTAGTGTTTAAATTTAAAAAATGGAATGGTTATTCAATTAAAATAGTTTTAGCCAAAGCTCTGTTAAGTCTTTCTTTTAGAATGAGGATAACAGTTTGATTCCAGTTTTATCAGAGAGCTCGTCTTTCAGGATAAGTAAAATAATCCTGCTGAGGTATTTTTTGTTCTTCACTCAGCTGCTTATTAAGGGGCTGTATGAAATTGTACTGGAGCAAGGAGAAAAGTTTCTATTGTCTGAAACAGTACATCTTCCTCAGTACATTCAAGACCTCAGCATATCTGTATGCCTAAAATTCACAGAAACAAACTTCGGGGATGAGTGGTGATCTTTGAAAAACCCTCTGGAGTCTAATTTTAGTTCCCTGAACTTGTAAATTCTAAAATCCCAAAGGTGCTTTGGGAAATATAAGTGATCGTTCTCTCAATTTAATATAATTTTGGCAATGTTTCTCTGGTGCCAGATTTGCTTGACGTGTGAATTGTGATCACAACACAATCTTTGAGACGGATCAGTAGCACTTATAGATTTAATCAAAAGAACATTTATGTCTTTCTCCTGTGCCTCTTTGTCAATAGGTATTGTCATAAGAGTTATTTGTAATTTCCTGCTGATTTTAATATGCTCAAACAGTAGAGCTTGATCTTCAGAGCAGAGTAGATCCACATCGTTTGTTTGATATTCATGTGGCTGCAAAAAAGATAAAAAGATTTTCTTGGAGGCTCTTGGTATTACCTACATTTTACTTGATCTGTAGAAGGTGGTGCTAAGCCATCTCCTGTACAAAGAGATTTTAGTACATTATTAATGATAATTCTGTGTCCCCCCGAGGAGTTCAATTTAGAATAGGATAGATGCTTGTAGCAGAACATAAAGAAGAAACAGGTGAATGCAGAAGCTGCCTTTTCAGCAGTCTTCTCCAGCTTGAGGTCAGCTATTTGCAGTACAGTCAAAAGACGGCAAGACTGTCTTGGGTGGACAGTCTCTAAGTATTTCTCTGAATTGAGAATTAGACCTGCTTCATTTGTTTCTTGAGCAGGGCTGGATGTGACCAGCTCTCCCAGGGAGTGTGCAAAGTCTGTCCACATCGCCAAACCTTGCTGCTCTGTGCCCCAGTGAACTGCAAACTTGGATTTCCCAATTCAGCTGAGGATTTGTGGGACTGTGGTTTACCAAAATGCCAATTAGAAAAGTCTTAGTGCCTTTTGTTCTATTTATTTTGTGTGCCAGCTGAAAGCCTGTGCACTTAACTTCCTCTTATCATCATTTAATATAGCTGAAATATGAAATTGAAAATCCATTATGTGGAAAGAACTGGTTTGACCTTACTGGTAGGAGTGCTCTTGGCTTTAACACTCTTAAATTATAGCTGTGCAAAATATACGTATTTGCTGTTGCCAGGCTTTTGGATGTTCAGCATTTTAACACTGACAGATTACAATTTAAGAATTCCCATCCGGTTTTCTCGCACTTTACTGTATCCAAAATACAGGTGCCCCTAGAAGTTGTCAGTTTTGTTTAATTCCATACTGCACTACTTCACTAGGAAATGAAAGCCTCCAAAAAGCTGCCAAAACTTGCGGACAGGTTTGGTGCTTAATTACAAAATCTGTTCAAAATTCTATAGGTTTTGTTAACACAAGGGTTTCTTGCATGACAACTGAAACTGTGTTATTGCAAACCCACATGTGCTTTAGTTCCAGGATGAAAAGTCATTTAAGTGCATGCCTTACTCTGTGTAAGAGGATGAGAGAAGAGATGTTCATAGCGCCAGGAGAAAAATTGTCCAACCAAAATACTTTTCACCATTTGCAGTTTTTTTCTACTTTTGCTTCTTGCCTTAATAGCTTTTCTACATAATTAGGTAGTATTTTGAACAATCTAAATCCAGTATGGAACCTCAAGGTAATCAGTTACTAACATCTTTATTACTATGGATAACTGCCCGTTTATTTTTACTTTAGTAGTCCAAAATCATCATGTAACTTGAAACAGAATTTTTGTATTTGGGAAATGTAGATACTGGTCTAACAAGGATATGCTGTAGGACAGACTGCCTGTCCAGTGTTCATTTTTCTGCACTGAAATTTAACAGCTGTGCACATTTATGACAGGCAAAATAGTGGGTGTTGTTCTATCCCATTCTTAACCCAGCTAACATTTGTCTTGGAGAAGAGGTTGCAAGCCTCGGCATGCTACTGCATAAAACAGCCGTGCAACTTGAGAGTTTTTGTTATCTGCTTTAACTTCCACAGACTTAATTGATAACATTTTCCTCACTTTTGTGTAACTTCTCTGGAGTTGGGTTTTTATTCTTTGAACATTAACATTGTTTGTCTTGAAGTCATATCATTTGCACAGAATCTAAACATATGTTTCTGCTGTCAGGATCTGTAGACTTTCATGTATTATTTCTTCAACACTTCAACACACCGCAAAAGTGTAGGTATGCTTTTAGACTTTAGTGCAATACCAAACATTTGTATCACATTGTACAACTTGTAGTAACTTTCTTAATATTTTAGCAAGAACGCAGTTATTTTAACCATATCTAACATGGTCAGTTAATAAAACTGCTAGCAAAAAAAGAATATGGTTACTAGAAAAAACATCTATTTTCAGGAAGCAGTGGAAGAAGTGTAAGGTCAAGCATTCATATACAGATATTCTTGAAAATCTGGCATTAAAAAGTGTTTTAGGCATCTGGATAGAAAGTCAAAAAGAGTTTGCTTAATGACTTGAAAAATGTCTCTGACTTTCAGCCTGTGATGGCATGGATAATTTTATTGCCATAGATGTGGAGTAAATTCAACTTTGTTAAAAATTTCAAAGGGTAGATATTTACTGTTCAGTATGACCAAACATTTTTATGTGGGTTAGGAAAGAAGGCCTGATGCTGTCCCAGTTGAAGTTATGAAAACCCCACCAGCTCAATGGGAATTACATGGGCCTCCATGTAAATCTAAGCGAACTATGCTGAAAGACTAACAGGAGACTGTTATAATATCTGCTTTTGAAGGTTAGTCAGGATGACCCGGGAGGACTTTAACTGCCCCATCTGTTCTTTATCTCTAAAGATACTCATAATATTTTTAACAGGCATATAAGGCAACATAGGATCAATTTATAGAAGAACGAACACTGAGACACAGTGATTTCTTGATTGCTATGTAAATTACTGCTGATATCGTAATTGCCCATTTAATGCTTTGTTTAGCAAATGAGATTTCCTTCTTCAATGCAAAGCACTTCAAATATGTTTTTATTACCACCAGGAGCCATTTTTTTGGTCTTCAGCCCTTTCTAGTAGCAATCAATCTATTTACAAATATACAACAATTCTAAATATATTCTGGCTTTTTTTTTATTCAAGCCGCTACCGGAAAACATGGTGTCAAGACTATGTGAGTCCAAAAAGGTGTGTGCTGCAGCTGATATGCAACTCCAGGTACGTTCTTTGCATTCTAGTCTCTACTGTCTAGCCAGAACTTACAGAGCATATTTTAAGTCTTACAATTTTGCCAAATTTCTGTTTTAATGTAGACACATTATCTAACTGTATGCAAATTAGTGAAAATTAATTAATTTTTATATTAATTTTCATGTTTGGTTTTGTGAATGTATTCTGTGCTGTCTTCTTAAAGTTAAATGTCTAAATCTGTTGGAAAATATAGTGAAAACCACAGCTTTTGAAAATGGTTGGATTATCAGAATTCCCAAATGTGGTTAAAAATTGAGTTCTTAAATTAAAGGAATCATTTAAGGAGAACTTGCAGTAGAGGAAGTATTGCATACCTTTGGATCATTACAGTGTAGCAGGACTGAGAGATACAGGCCACCTTAGTAAAATCAAACCAGGTCATTTGTTTACTAGAATGTGATCTGAGCTTCTTGTCTTCTACAGCTCCACTGTGAAAGCGGCAACTTGTTGCTAGCATCAGAATTGATGGCTGAGCTATAAGGCTGTAAGACTTCTCCCTCACAGTATTAGGAGCAGTAATTAAACTCATAAACCTTTATTTTCTGTGGGTAGATGTGATTAATCAGTCATTCCCATAAACTAATTATCAGTGTTGCTTTTCTTCCAAGGAAGTAAAGGAAATTAGGGTTCTGTCTAAAATGAGTATTCAGGTTTTTTCAGTTCTGCAACAGCAGTTCTGAGATGTGAACAGTAGCATTACCATCCAGCCAAGTTTTTTTTACAGTGGGAGTTTGGCTGCATTTAGTAAGCTACAAGCGTCTGCTGTGTGATTTTGTTTTCTTTGTTTTGCCTTAAGCCAGAAACATGATTTTTTTCTTTTAACAGTTGGCCTAGTGTTTAGGTGAGATAACTCTGCTAGTACCTTAATAAAGGGTAGTCGTTATTTTTGAGACGTGGAAAGGAACAAATTTAAATAACCAGATCTTTGTAATTCTTCTCTTTGAAAAGTGCCCAAATGGTTGCAACCCTGTCTACATATACGAGTTTTGCTGGTTAACTGGAGTTGATTTAAAAGAAAAGCTTAGTTAAATATTTGCAGTTTGCTCTGTGCAGTTATTTATAGTGATTTAAAACTAATCAGAACACTGACGTGTGGACCTGTAAATGTATATGTGTCAGTTACACTAATCAAAACCAGACTTAACACTGTTTTCAGTGTATACATTTATTTTTCATTGGTTACACTTAACAGATTTTTGAATTAATGCTTTCAGTGCAGCAGTGGCTGCCAGTGGCTGATGTTGGCTCTGCAGGTGTGAACAAGGAGGGTGCTACCTGTATGACATGAAAATAACTGCAACCTCTCTGCAGGTCTGATTTTGAAATGCACACTTCTGGCACTGAAAGGCTCTCATGTAGAGATAGCTGAGAATCCAGAAAGAATGTGGGCAAGAATATGATGAATTCATATACGAGTATTTTTGGAAAAAAACAACCAATTCTGGATTGAAATAAAATTTATACTGAGAATGCTTAGCAGTGGACCTCTGTTCATGAAGTCTACCAACATAGAATAAACTGCCAGTGTACAGACCAGTAACCACCAAAGTCATAATCAAGTGCTTTCGCATGTACCTATTCTTTTCTGGTTTGTCTGTAACAGCTATGTATAGATCTGACAGATTGCCTTTCAACTTTTAATATTCATCTGCTAGAATCTTGTCAAGGTTTGAGACCAAACTGACAGTGTGGAGGCTAAATGGGCTTGGATACCAAGAACACTTTAAATCACAGATACTTTAACAAGTGACATGGCCTCTGCCCTGTGGTGGGGGAGATGGCATGCTCCAGAATTAAGCCAAGGAAGGGTCACTGCATCGGTCCCATCGGGTGGACTGTGCAATCCCCCTGCTGCTGTTTGCCCTCAGCTGCTCTTGAGGTCTCTGTAGGGTCTGTCCTGGAGTGACTCCAGACCCCATAGCTTCAGAACCGGGGAGAGATTACCAAATTCTGGTGGGCTCAAATTCCTGTGGGCACCTAATGATTGACTGGTGCTGGCAATGATGCAGTGATTAAGCAGGCTGCTTGTCCTCACATTACTCTTGTGTAACTAATGTTCAACCACTCATGACCCATGCCAAATGACCACAATGCCACACTGAATAATATTATTCATTTCCTACTTCAGCATCATGTTTTTGGAGATTCCAAATGTAATACCCATAGAAGTATGCACTCATTTCAAAAAGACAGGGTGGCAGAGCCATTCTCTTTATTAATTCAGAAAAAAATGTCGCAGAGAAGTTGACTGCATGGTAAAAATAAAGTTCATACCTTCCTTTGTAGAAGTGTGTATTGTTACTTATGTGGATTTAAAAGTGTAATAATTCATTGAAGGAAAACATATATTTCAATCTGCAGATGCCAAAGTATATATGTACCACTAAGGTATGTACCTGAAAAAACTGTGAATGATGACTCTAATACCTTTCCTTCAGACTTTGGAAGGAGTAAATTCTATATTGATGACTAGATGTAATGTAATCCATATTTGACCTTTAAAAGAAAGAAAAATGCTTACAAATTTTCCAGTGATGGGGAAGATGCCTAAAGGTTCTTTTGTGGTCTGTTCAGAAAATAAGTCTTTGGCATGTGAAAATAAGAAATGATGCTGGTTTTTCATCATAACTATAATACCTCTGTGTTTTCTTCCAGCTCATGTAATCAGTTACTCGAGGAAAGATAGGGGAATCCATGCATCTTCTCATAAGGCTTTTGCCTTGCAAATTGAGTCCCAGAGTCTTTCAGTCAGTAGTAACTTCACTGGAAAATGCATAACTGTTTACATATTAATGCTATTAAGCTGAGAAGGAGCTAGAAAGAACTGGAATCAAGTGAAACTAATAAATACTAATATCAGTGCAAAATAGAGAGTATGAAGATAGATAACCATTTGATGGCCTTTTAACATTTTTATGTTTTTTAGGAAATGTGTTTTCCTGAAATTAGAAATAATCTTCTAGCTACTGCTTAATATTAAGTGTTAGCATGCTTCTTGGCAGTATCACCTAAAATCCTGTGGTCCTGGGATGTGTCTCCCTTTCCCATTTCAAAGGCCTGTGTAAACACACAGAACTGTGGTTTGTAGATGGGAATGCTTATGGCTATAAACTTCATCCAAGTTTATTTTCAGGGATGGATTTTTTTTCAACTGTGCTGTCCAGGTGGCCTGGCTCATAGCTTTCTTCCCACGCTTTACATGTGCCAGGATTGGGGGAAAACTTATAGCTGGCTTCAGTGACTCATTTCCCTATCAAAACGTTCATCTTTAGGCAGTCAATTTCACTGACTTTCAGCTGACATTTCCTCACTGCCTAGCTGTGAGTTGAGCTTTTGCCCCAACTCCCTGACAACAAACTACTTGACTCCAAATTTTACTTTAGAGAGGGTCCACTGCAGTGCAATCTGCTCCATCTTGTGAGGAACACTGAAGAGCAACTGTCAACAGGTCCTAACAGTGCTGGGAGATAGAAAAAAGAGAGTTAAGGCTGGACTGAAGCAGGATGCGAACATCTGTTGTCAGATGCTGAAGTTTCTTGTGTTTGGTCTGGGTGTTTTGGAGAGGAGAGGGAAGTCTGTGTGAAATGGTTCCTGCAGAGAGGACAGGGAAGTCTGCGAAATGGTTCCTGCAGAGTCACGTAGGCCTAGGGTGACAGGAGAAAGTGAATTTTCTAGGACTGTTATATCAGGTAATGTTCAGATCTATTCATGGTACTTACTGTTGGTCATCTTCTCAGTGACCCTTGCTACCATAAATACTGTAGCTTTTGTTAAACTTTGTTAAAAAATGAACCGGGATTGAAGAGACTAGCTCTGATGATGAAAAGTACAAGCAAAGGCATTGCAAAGCCTCTTTCTCTTCTAAGACAGGAGTAAAAAATATTGTAGTTTTTACAATCTAGCATAGGTTTTTCTTTAGATTTTTAGTTATTCATGTTACCCATATAATGATGGAAAATTTAAAATACCCCTGCAAAGTTTGGTTTTAAAAAATAAAGTACTCATTGTTTGCCAGTTGGTGCAGTGTCTTCATGGATTTATCCTCTGAACAGATATTTGCTGCCTACTCTGAGTTTGTAATGGGTGATGTTAAGTGCTTCCATCTCTTGTTCAGTGTTGCTATCTGGGACACAAAACTTGCAATGTCATTAATGGCTGATTGTGCAGGTTTAGGTCTTACTGACCTCTTTTCTCCTCATTAGCCATGTAGGAAGCAAGCAGGAAATTCAGGAGTAGCTCCTGCAAGTCATGGCTTCTTCACCCCTCTTCTTATAACCCTCAGTTTTTCTTGAAAAAAACCAATTTTCACATTTATAATTTGTCAACAAACACTGTCAAAGCATTTATCAAGGTTAGATGATGGCTTATTCAAACAGAAGAAATATGGTCTTTTAGAAACAGTCACAATTTTGGTGAAAGTATGTGTTGTATCCAGCCCAAATAAAATAAATACTGAATTCTGGTAAACTGTTAAAGGGTTCAGAATGGTTTTATACCCAAATTTCGTAATAAAGAATCTTTTCGGGGGTTGAGGAGGTTGTGTTATTCAGATTGCATAAAACATCCATTCTCCATGGACGGAGAATACCTCCAAAACCAGCCTTTTCTCCATAAAATTTCTGCATTTCATGTTTTTAATTCCTAAAATAGTGTGTTTATCTCATTGGGAATGGTTTTGCAGTGTCCCTGGGAGTGTGACTGGGCCTGAATCTCTAGCCAAATAATTTGCTTCATCCCTTGCACAAAAGCTTTTTGAGGCTCCCTGCAATCGATTTCCCTATGAAATGTGCCTACCACAGGATGTCCTGGCCTGAACTTGGCTTAAATATCTTGATCCACCAAACTACTCAAAAATATCTTGTGTTGCACAGCAACACAGAAGAAGAAAAGTCCTCTTCTTCTGTCTTTCCTGCACTTCCACAGAATACGAAATCTTCATATTAAAAAAAATGCTGCAATTTTTTTCAGTGATGGCACACGCTGAGCCTTGGCACTGACTTCTGTCCATGCCTATTTCGTGTTTGCTGTTAAAGTGCCAGATACTCAGCTTTGCTATCTTTGCTTGAAAAGTCTTTTTATTGGTGCTGCTTTCCTGACCTCCAAACACCTCAGTAATTTAGTGATGCACCCTTGTTCTGCTGTAGTTCACATTCTTCTGCACAAAAATTGCCTATGAACCAGCTCTTACCTCTGGCAAAGTACTCTCCTGGTGCAGTGTGATCTCAGGCTAAGCTTAACACTGCAGCGATTTATTGCTCTGATTGTGAGAGCTAAAATAAAGGAAGCATCTGTCTTAGTACTACTCTGTTCGAGTCCATTAGCAGAAACTCAGGGGCATCAGCAGCTCTGTGTGCAGCTGCCTATGTTCACTGCCTGGGCCGTAACGTGCCCCTGCAGGTGTGATGTGTTCTCGTGGCTGCATGCACACATCTTGGAACAGCTTGTTTTGCTCTCAGATAACTTCAGGTCTTTTTACTAAATTTATTTAAAAATATTCTTTTTGGAAAGGTGAATTGCTGGAGAGCTTTAGGGACAGATCTTAATTTTATTAAAAAATGCAGGCGATTTAGTACGGCCAGTGTTCTCAGTGACCTGATCATGGTTTTTTGATAGGTCATGATGGTGGTGGTTGGTTTACCCCAAAAAACCATTTCTCTCCTTGTGTGTCTTACTAAAAATAGAAGATTTAGAAACCCATAGATATTTAAACTCTTCCCTCACCTCATTCTCTCTCTCCTGTTCCTTTCTATGTCTTTTTTGGTTGTCAAATGCCAATGCCATGTGCCAAAGACAAACATGTTTATTTTACCTCTTCAGGTATTTTATGCTGCCTTGGACCAAATCTACCATGGAAAACATCCTCTAAAAAAGTCAACCACAGAAATTTTAAGTGAAACACAGGAGAAATTTTATGGATTGCCATATGTACCTAATACAGTGAGTAGAAACATACTAACTGTATAAGCTATACCTTTTCTTTGATTGCATATTAATACCCCTACCTCTCCCTGCCTCTTGCCCCACACACTCACATGCTTAATGTTGTACTATTACATTGAAAGAGTTTTCTGTCTTTCAGCCACTTTACCCAGAGAGTAGGGTGTTGGAAATTTTCAGATAAAAATAAAAAATTTAATTAATGTACCTGTTTTTCTACAGGTGTGGTCTTGTCATGCTGAACTTGCTTACTTTTTCTTTTATTTTCTTATTAAGGAAGTCACTGGAAACAATACATTGGAAAGAGGGTTTATTCTAGCTTTGCAAAGGACTGTTTGTAAAAGGCAAGAACGCTGTGCTGCGTGTTGGTGTTTGTGTACTGTCGGTGTCAGCATGTGAGAGCAAGTCAGTGTGAAGTAGGCCTTGGAAGTGAGTTTTTCTCACTGTAGTGCTGTAACCTTTGGCACATCGCTTATTTATCCTTTCGTGTGGTGTCTGCAAGTGTTAAAGCCTTGAGTTCTACTGAGCTACATAATTTTGATCTTCATTATGACCAGTCACGCACTTGTTCTGTACTTCCTGTGACATCCAAAGATACAGTTTGCATAGATGATAGTCACAGAATTTCCTAGGCTGTCTGGAGCTGAATTCCCAGCTGGAGCATGGCCTGAATCACTGTTTGACACTTTGATCAGCAGACCTAGATGCTTTCTCTGCTTTCCGCTTCTCAGGAAACGTACATTTCTTCTTAGCGAAAATGTGACTTTTATTCTTCGAGAAGGGTATTAGGAGATCCATGCGTCAGCCCTTTCTTCATTGAAACTGTACTGCTTCTGCTGGCCTGGCAAAGCCAGAGAAGTGGAAGCAAGGTGTCGTCAGAGTATGATGTCTGACTTCTTAACATTTTTATGAGTGTTGTTTTACACCATTTCTCTGCAGGTGTTAATCATCCAGTGAACGGAACAGTTCCCCCTGCTTTGAAAGTTAGCCGGCATTTTTTGTTCCTTTTAAAATACTTTTTATTTAGCTGTTACCTTCAAAAGAGTGTAACATCTTCTAATGAGCATAGCCTCAGTATGAAGAGGAACAGCAAGTTTAGGCCTGAAACTTTATCCCAGCAAAACATACTGTGAACTTTTAATTTTGTCTTTTGTCAGAAAGTCTATGAATTCTATTGAATTTATTAAATGTAGAATTAGTGTGTTTAGTCAAGAACTGTAATACAATTTGAATTTCAGTAAAACTTAGTGAAAAATGACATTAGAAGAGCATTAGCACTCTTAATGTCTGTAATTTGGCTTGCTGTCCTTTGCTGCACTTTCTTCTGAACTTAAGGTATATCTTCAGTTTAATTTGTAGTCTGGATTAAAAAAAAAATCTTGACAGTATAAGGTTTTTTTTATTTTTGAGTGAAGAGAGTATATTGCTTCCTTTCTTTTAATTTCAGAGCTAGACACTGAAATATAGTACAAGAGACCAGCTTTTTGGCTGGTCATTTGGCTAGGTATATATATAGCTATTTGAATGTTACCTGCTCTCTATAGGTTTAGATTCAATTACAAATTGCTTAGACAGGCTTGTATATCGTAAGTTAGTGGTGTTGGGTAAAAGTAATTCTTCCTTAGTGAAGATCTTAACTGCATTCATGTGTTTTTTTGTAGTAGCATTGTCTTTCACGGCTGCACAGACATCCATTATTATCTTCTCCTGAAAAAACTTAATTCCCTCTTACTGCTCTTGACAGGCGAGTAAATGTCCCCTGAATGTACTTGGGCTTCAATCTCGTTGTGCAGACTCGTTTTATGAAGTAGAGCCACAGCATATATCTTCAGCAGATAGACTTCTGTCTTTTTGAGGCACAGCTCAGATAACAGGACAATTCGTATGCATCTTTTTGTTATAGTACTTTCAAAATGAGGCACATAAACTACACCTAATAAGTAAATGCTGCTGTACATATGTGGCAATACCTATTTTAAGGTAAACCAAAGCATCATTCTCAGCAAATATTGTGTCTTATGCGCCAACAGTAGGAGGGATGGTGGGAAGAAAATCCTGTCAAAGCCTGTATTTGCCATTCAAATAGGTTTTACAGGCATTGGGGCAGCTGGCACTGCATGCGGTAGTATTTACATTGACTGCATTGACACAGATGGTCGCAGAAGCTAGTGCCGCATGCAAGGAAGAATATAGCAGGCTGTAGACACATGGGAGAGCAGAGAAACAGCACTCCATGAGACTTTGTTTTCCTGAAGAATGCAAATCTCTATTTCTGGCTAGCCATTGCTTATCTGTTCAAAAGTACACAGGGTTTGCTACTGGCTCCTGGAGGACAAAATTCTGCTGGGATTTCTTTGCTCTATTACCGTATCCAGAAGCTGACGACTGCCAGGCAGGGGGCAAGGAAATGTATCTGCCTGTTTTTATAGTGTCTGGTGGTTTTGTTGCCAGAGGAGATTTGTGTTACTGAGTTTGGAAAATGAATAGAAATTTTGTGCAGGCTGGATTCTTGGGCCTTTGTGATGCCTTTAAAAAGCAGTAAGTCGTCTTTTTGACTCTTCTAAGAAAGCAAGATAAACCAAATAATAATGACCACATGCTTTCCTGCCATTTCTTCTGAACGTCCTTGGTATCAAAATCTGTGTGCTGTGGGGAATTCAGTACTCTGCTTTTACTCCAAACTTTTCTTCAAATCATAGCTTGTTTCTCATCTCTTGTGAAGCCAGTTTCCATTTACTGTGGCCTGCCTTGCAATTGATAACACAGTCTGCTTTTAGAGTATCTGCCTATGTCTCTTCTGCCTTTTTCTCCAGGATGCCCAGAGAGACTTTTTTAAAAGTATCAGGTGAACCTTTATCAACTTGAGACATGATCAAAGTTTCTCCCCATGATCTGTTGCTTAGTCCCCTGTCTGTCCCCCAAGTTCAGACTTGAAACTACTTTCCTTTGAGACAGTCATCAAAACTTAATGATATGCCATTGTTACTCTTGTGCCAAGCATAATAATTCCTATCTCCTGCTGTGGGTTTCGGTTCAATATTGTAACAAAAACTGAGACATAGGGTAAACAGGCTCTGCAGCGATAGTGGGGATTGCAGGCTCCTGCAGTTACAGGAAAGAGCTCCCAATAATGAGGTTGTTTTACAATAAACTCCAGCTGCCCAAGTCATCATACCTGAATTTTCTTTGTGAAATATTGAATCAGCTTGAATTATTGATTCTTATTTCCAGAAAATTATTGTGGACTTACATATTAATTGTCCGTCCATCACAGTAACCTTTCTTCATAATAATCTGGAAGTGTGGTGGGAGATGCTGGTTTGACTTGTGACTGTGAGGAAAAAAATGATTTTGAAGAGCGAGGCACAGTGAATCTGGGTTCTTTTTTAGATTGCTGCCAGATAGTCACTTTTGCATTTTTTAAAATTATGTGGCCTTCTGATAAGCTTTTGTTCCAGAGAAGAATTCATGGAAGAATTTCATGTATGGTACTTGAATACAAAGTGCAATGTAGGAATTAACCTGCACACATTATTATAATTACATTTGATAGGAGGGAACATGTTGGTATGTAGGGAGCCTTTTGATATTTTTTGGAACACTAAATAATGTGCTATATACCTTGTTGTTCTAGCAAGTTAAGTACATACTAGTTCAGAAGGACCACCTCTACTGGTGGCCTGAAATTTACTGCAGGTAACAGGTTTAATTATGCTTATATACTTTGGTCCAGAGTGCAGGTTTCTTTGGCAGTATGAGAACTTCTTAATGGCCTATGGTTGCTAGTGATTGGAGAGACCAAAACACCTGTAAGACCAAATATGTTAGCCAGCCAAGTTTGCCAACAGAAAACAAGGCAGCTATTGTTATAGATACCCTAGAGGGAAGAAGTATATGAAAAATGGTGTATCACCAATGTGGTTGTTAGTCTTCTTCCTGCAGCTGGGGGGACTTTGCCCAGACAGGGATCCTGACCTTGGAAGGCTCCACCTAGGTCCTTGTCTTAACTTGCTGGTGTTGTGTCTGTCGTGTTCCTGACAAAGGAAATCAATGGATGAGATGAAACCTCACATTTGGAGTGCTTCCTCAAGGAGGCTGTCAGGCACTGCAGGAAGACACGGCTTGTTCATGGGTGCCGAGAACACAAAGATTTCACTAACAGGGCACATATAAAGGCATCTGGGAGGTTGGTCAGCTGAGGAGAAGTTGGTGTTACTGGACAGGAGAACTAGCTTCTCTGCAGAGAGAAAATAGTTTCTGCATCACACATTGTCACCAAGTGCCCAAGCCCCTTTTTTATTTTGTTGAAGAACACTTGAGAGCACAAGAGCAGCTGTATGCCTCCTTTTCCTTCTTAGGAGACTTTTCTTAGGAGTTTGAAGGTGACCTGACTTCATGCTTAGTTGTGTTAGGTAAGCCAGAGGCCAAAAATAGAGACAATGTGGTTTCTGAAGTTCTGTATCAGTCTTGTACTGGTCATGATCACTGTCAATAGTGGTGCTGCAGTGAAGAATCATAGAATCATAAAGGTTGGAAAACACCTCTAGGATCATCAAGTCCAAACATAAACTCAACACTACCATGTGTCCTAAACCATGCCCTGAAGTGCCACGTCTACAAGTTTTTTGAACACCTCCACGGAAGGTGACTCCACCACCTCTCTGGGCAGCCTGTTCCAGTGCCTGACCACTCTTTCAGTGAAGACATTTTTCCTAATAACCAATCTAAACCTCCCGTGATGCAACTTGAGGCCATATGGGTAGGAGGGTATCATTTTTAATAGGCCTGTTCCTCAGCCCACTAAGGGCTGTCTGGCAGTGTGAGTGAAGTATCTTGTTACTGCATCTGCCATATGTGTCGTTGTGGCATCTGTTGTCTTAGGATTTCTTGTTACGTCTTTGGAGTGACTACTAATGTGTAGTTATAACTCTGGTCCTGTATAACATTTCATGTGAATATCAGTAACACTACATAAAAAGAACAAATAGACTGAGCAAGCGATGAGGCAGCTGTCTTAAAATAAATAAGTGATAACCCTTAACCTCTGAAGGTAAAAGTGATTTTGAATTCTGAAAACTTTACTCAAGTGGTGAACATAAATCTTGAAATTTGGCATGGAAAGCTAAGCAGCGGCTGCCTATTAAATGTCAAACTGTGATTTCACTTTGTATTTATTTTTTCTGAAATCTTCCCAAATTTGTCTTAGATTTATGAAGTTAAACTAATGTAACCATAGAACCTAAGCAAAACTGAAAGCTAGATTAAAGGAAATGAAAAGGAACAGCTAAAAGGTAGAATTGGTGCTGTTGGCAAAGAGCTTTTAAATGACCAATACTGGGTTGAGGATGAAGGAATAGAATTTATGGTGCTAATCAATAAGATGCTGAAAAGAACCGAGGGGGAGAAAAAGCCTATATGTTTGAATGTCTGAGAAAAGGAGGTTATTAGAAAAGTAGAAGCCTTATGAAAGTGTGAAAAATAGAGGCCAGGATAAGCTCTAATGAGCCAAAAGTAAAATTGTGGAAGTTTCAGGCAGCTTAAATACCAAAAATATCAATAATGATTTAAAAAAATGCATCAGAAAGAGCAAGGCTGCCAGATATTTGCTGGAACTGGAAAATAGTTAAGTACGATGATTCAAAAGGCATTATGTAGTTATCAGAGAGACTGAACCAAAGACACTGAACCAAAGACATAAACTATCCTGATGCCAAAAAGATTTGGTAATAGGGGACCAAGCCCTTTAAAGACCTTATTAAGATCACAAAAAATAGAAATCTTGATATGACTAGAGATAAGTACTAAAAGAACACAAGAATTCAGAGCAAAAAAGGCTAGAAATGCTGAGTTGCAAAATGCAAGTAGTGAAGGTAATAAAGTTCCATAACTGCTGAAGAAATAAGAGGAGGGTGGGGAGAGAACAACAACAAATGTCAGAGAAAGCAGAAATAGTCCATGCCTCTGGCTCGGTGTTTTTTAAAAAATAAGTGAATTTTGATTCAGTAAGTAATGCATATAATTTTTGAGATGGATAGAAACACAACTGAGATTAAGGAATGAAAGAGGGGGAATAATTAGATTAGATGTAGTAAGGTTGTCAGAATATTTAAGTTTGCCAAAGCAGTTACTGATCTGGAGGAATTACCACTCACAAACTTGTGATAAAGTGGTAGTGCTATTATGATAACTATTCTTATGAAGGGAGGAGAACTTAGGAATCGTAGGCTAATCATTCAGACTTTGTCACTCAAGAAGTTGTAGAACCAATTATTAAGCAGCTCCTAAGTACCTTAAGGACAACTGAGTGAGCAGAATAACCACAGTTTTGTTAAGAATCATCTGAGAAGGAAAAATCCTCTTTTCTTCTTGAGAAACTGATTGACCTTGGGACTAGGAAGGAAGTGGTTGATAGCATAACTCTAGACTTAGCAAGCTTTCTGACACTTGCAAATCATAATTCTACAAGCAAATTGTGGAGTTATGGCTGAGGCAACATGTAGAAAACATGCTGACAGAGCAGCTGAAAGCTTAGTTTCAGACTGGGATATTTAAGTGGAAGTCATCAGGGGTCTGTCCAGGAATTACTACAGTTCTGGTTTTTTGTTAATAATTTGGATGAGAATTTATTTATAATATTTATAGGTGCTCCTTCAGTTCACAAAGAACTGTGAAAAGTAGAATTTAAATGATCCAGAGAATTTGGATCCAAAGTAGTTGGATGACTGTGTCAAGCAAGTGGGGCAGAAGACTAGCTTGGCGGAACAGGGAACTCTTCGTGGAGCTCAGGAGAAAGCAACTTTATGATCTCTGGAAGAAGGGTCACGCTTTGCAGGAAGAGCACAGAGCTGTGGTTCGTTTATGCATGGAGAAGGCACAAAAGGCCAAAGCTCGATTAGAGTTGAAACTGGCCAGTGTCATTTCAGATAACAAGAAGAGCTTTTTTAAAACATGTTAATAGCAAGAGGAAGAAGACGTTGGACTGATACTCACTGAAGATGGACATCTGTAATAGGGATGAAGAAAAAGCAGAGGCATTCAATGCATTTTTTGTCTCAGCCTTTAATAATACTGATAGACCTTGGGCTGCCCAGTCCCCTGAGTCAGAGGACCAAGAGTATGGGCCCAGCGACTTTCCATTTGTGGACTCTGAAATTGTAAGGGACCAGCTGTAACAGCTGAATGTTTGCAAGTCCATGCAGCATGATGGGATTCTTCCCAGAGTACTGAAGGAGCTAGCAGATGTTATGGCAAGACCCCTCTGGATCATCTACCAAAGGTCTCGGGAATCTGGGGAGGTCCCTGCTAACTGGGAGCTATCCAATGTTATTGCAATTTACAAGAAGGGCAAGAGGGAAGACCCAGGGAACTACAGACCTGTTCATCTAACCTCAGTTCCTGGGAAAAATATGGAGAACATTACACTGGGTGCTGTTGAAAGGCATTTAAAGAATAATGCAATCATCAGGCACAGCCAACATGGGTTTACAAAGGGAAAGTCCTGTTTAACTAATTTGATATCCTTCTATGATAAGGTCACCTGCCTAGTGGATGAATGGAAGGTGGTGGATGTAGTTTTTCTGGATTTTATTAAGGCTTTTGATGCTATACCTCACAGCATCCTCCTGGACAAGTTGTCCAGTTGTGGGATGAGCGGATTTACAGTGTACTGGGTGAAGAACTGGCTGAAGGACAGAGCTCAAAGGGTTGTAGTGAATGGGGCTACATCTGGCAGTTGACCGGTCAGCAGTGGTGCTTCTCAGGGTTCGATTCTAGGGCCAGTCCTGTTCAATATATTTATCAACGATCTGGATGCAGGAGTTGAATGCACCATTAGCAAGTTTGCTGGTAATACCAAACTTGGAGGTGCTGTTGGCTGTTTTGAGGGACAGGGGTATCCCTCACAGGAGGCCCTGCATAGGGATCTAGGTCGATTGGAGCATTAGGTAATGATTAACGGGATGAAATGTAACAAGTCCAAATGCCAGATTCTGCACCTGGGATGGAGTAATGCCGGGCACAAGTATGAACTGGGAGAGGAGTGGCTGGAGAGCAGCACCACAGAAAGGGATCTGGGGGTGCTGGATGACAGCAGGCTCAGTATGAATCAGCAGTGTGTCCTGGCAGCCAAGAGGCCAAACCGCATCCTGGGGTGCATCAAACACAGCATAACTAGCCGGTCAAAAGAGGTGATTATCCTGCTGTATTCAGCGCTGGTGTGGCCTCACCTTGAGTACTGTGTGCAGTTCTGGGCCTCACAGATTAAGAAGGATGTGAAGGTCATTGAATGCATCCAGAGGAAAGCAACAAAGCTGGTGAAAGGGCTGGAAGGCATGGCCTGTGAGGAGCAGCTAAGGACTTTGGGCTTGTCTAGTTTGGAGAAAAGGAGGCTGAGGAGTGACCTCATTGCCCTCTACAGCTTTCTGAGGAGGCAAAATGGGGAGGGAGGTGCCGGTATCTTGTCCCTGGTACCCAGTGATAGGAGGTGTGGGAATGCTTCAAAGCTGCTCCAGGGGAGGTTCAAAATTAGGAAGCATTTCTTTACAGAGAGGGTGGTCAAACACTGGAATAGGCTTCCTGGAGAGGTCGTTGATGCCCCAAGCCTGTCAGTGTTTAAGAGGCATTTGGACATTGCCCTTAATAACATGCTTTAACTTTTGGTCAGCCCTGAATTGGTCAGGCAGTTGGACTAGATGATTGTTGTACATATCCCTTCCAATTAAAATAGTCTATTCTATTCTAGTTTGCATTAGGAAAGAACTTAAATGCATAAGTATTTAAAGAATAATAAATGCCAAAAGAGCATGCTTTTATCCATGGGATGCTGTTAAAGAAAATCATATCTGTTTTTTAAATGTATTTTAGTATTTGGTGTTGGGGTCTCAGCAGTGGATAATGTTGTGTCCTGTAGTAGGTGTCTACCTCTTAAAAAGATGTAGAAAAAATGGAAGAAATACAGAGAAGTGGTTTTGGAAAGATAATAGGTTTGAAAAACATGACCTCTGAGGAAGGTTGAGGAAGTGGAGTTCATTTGGCTAGCAAAAAGAAGATTATATGGGCACACATGAGTATGTTCTGGTATTGAAAACCTTTATGAAAAAAATATAATTGGAATTGAGACTGTGATCATTTGTTTCTTATGAGTGAGCAGATAGTAAGAGGAAAAAATGGTATAGTTTACAGCAAATGTGATCATGGTTAGTACCTAATCTTTTACAGTCTTGTCAATCTTTTCCCCCATTCGTTGAAGAGGGAAATAGACACCCAGTTAGGTCTAGGATCTCCCTTACAGGGAGTTCTGAAGAAACCACAGTGGTAGATTAGAGACATAAATTTCATAGTAAAGGCAGAGAGCCTTCATAGGAGATTGCTTTTCTACTTTTTCTCTCTCTTCAGTTACTTGAAGAAGCACTGGTGTTGCTCATATTCTACTTTTTGTAGTGTTTTGAAGAGAGATGAAGTCATATGTCATTACTTAACCTCTTGAAGTTTGTGTAACCCCTTCAAAGTAGTTTTTTACCTTGCCTTGTTGGAAACCAAAGTTGTTTATGCAAAGAACAAATCCCTGGATTAGTTTTCATATGAGCCTTCTTAAAAGTATACTATAAAATCAAGTTGAAGAGTCTGCGTCTGAGGAAAAGATTAATAAAGGAGTGCACAGTGAACTCTGGGGAAGTGATAGTTCTATAAATAATTAATAGCTAAAAGCCATTTCAAAAAGACTGGTGCCCTGCTGAGGTCAGTATTAAAGTAGATGCTGGGACTTTCAAAAGCTCTTAAAGTCACCCTTCAAGGTTTGTTTAGGTTTCTGTCTTTCTGGAGTTGAGTTCATTTTATGATAAAGAAAATGCTGATAGCAAATACTGTGAAGATTTGTTTTCCAGTGGTAATATGACACTATTCACTGGGCAACTATCTACAGCAGCAGAGTGTTTACAGATATCATAAGATATGAAGCACTTTTAAGGAAATTCTTTTTGCAAGTGTTAGCCCCATGAAACTCAAACATACTTCAGCGATAGTATTTACCATGTAGTAGAGCATTTTAAGAAACAGTGCAGGAAGTAGTTGCATTCATCGCCTGGCAACATTTTGAAATAGATATATCTAAATATATATCTCTCTAAAGATATATCAATTTATATATATATTATATATATTATATATAATATATGTTGTATATAATGATATATTTTATAAATATATATATAAACACAGATTGCTTTGTTTAGTTTTATATAATTCTATTCTCACAGCTCACATGGGCTTTCTTTCCCCAGGATTGCAGTACTGGAGCTATATTTGATAGTGATAGATATAACTTGAATATGTCATTGCTTTAAACACAGCTTAGAGGGCCTGAAATTAAAAGCTCTTCAAATGTAGTGGAAGATTGTCCTTTCTATGAAAAGCTTGCAGTCAAAATAGAAAAGAACAAGAGAGAGGACCTGTTATCACCCTTGCTTAACAGGACATGGCAGGTAGTCTGAAAGGGGAAGAAAGGTAGTTTCTTCAAGTTCATACTGCAGTTTGTGGCAGATTCAGGATTAGAATCATGATCCCCTAAATATCTGTCTGGAATGGCTCTGGCAAAAGATAGAAAATGAGCATTACTGTAAAACAGGAGCTATTTCATCTTCCAGGGTAGGTACAGGTAATTTACATGATTAAGTTGTGCTGGCAAATATAGTTTGCAGTTACCGCATTGCTTAATATATTTATTGTTTTTAATAAGAGCTTACCTTGAGCAGCATTCACGATGTTTATTGTAAAAGAATAGGTCAATACCTAAAATTAAGTTTAGTTGGTTAAGCAGAATAAAAGCCTTGGCCTTGGGTGTGAGTGTGTACCAAAAGGAAACCTGTTGATCTGATTCTAGTTATCTCGGGCTTATGAATCTTTAAAGTTTAGGCAGTAGCAGAAATTACTAATTGGTAATAGAATAGGGGGAGTGTTGCATGTGTATGTATATGTGTGTAGAGTTACGTGTTACAACATGAAGGACTTGTTTGGAAATTGATTGCATATTTCTTATATTTTACTTTAAAGACTAGTTTTAATGTTTACAAGTAACACTGCCAACTTGTCCAAATAGGGTCATCAGAGGACACAGTATACAGTAAATTTTCATATCTCTGTGTCTTTTAATCCGAGTTTTAAGAACTGTGGGCAATGCAGATGATACATACAGCTTTTTGATATCAGCATTTTTTGTTATCTCCCATGTCCCCCTTCCCTCAGCCCCTTTGTGGGGAGAAGAGGGTGAAGAGGAAATAGTTTAAAATTATTTTTCTATAAGCAGCTCAAATGCATTAATAGTTTATAAATAAAAATGAAATGTTTTTATTTAATTCAAAGGCCATATGGTACATATCTAGAATCACCTAAGTGGTTAATTGCATGTTAAATTCCTTTCCTCTTCCATAGTGTAAACAACTGCAAAAATATTTACATTCCCTGCCTTGCTAGATTTATTTATCATTTTATAATAAAAACACAGAAGTGTTATAAATTGAAATCTTAATCTCTTGCTTGACTCAATTGCTAAAATGTCAGTGATGTTTCTGGGATGGTTTACTTTCCCACTCCTAACACAGAAATGCATGACACTGAAAAACTGAAGAGTATTGACGTTAAGCAAGTTAGGGGTGCAGCACAAGATGTGGTTTCTTGAAATTAGCTTTCTGTTATTCTAAACAAGATTAGAAACTGCAGCAAAGGAAGTGGTTTTAAAGCTCTTCATTGATTTTTTAATTATTATTATTATTTGAAACTCCAGAACGGTGATGATGTAATTCTATAAAACTTAGAGGGCCTCAGGCCAAAAATACAGAAAGTAAGTTGACTGAGCAAGCCACTGCGTACCTGTGTAGAGAGTTGTTTCTGCCAGTCAGTGAGTGCTCTAGCTTTTCCCCAGAGGTAGCTACTGGCACAAATAGTTTGCAAACTCTGCACTTCAAAACTCATTAAACTGTTTCTTCAAGTGAGAAGGAATTGAGGACATCTTCAGAGCATGCTGTAAAGTTATGTAACAAACTAATACAATAAGGAAAAAAATTCCGTGATTTGTTTCAGAACAAAAGAGTGAATTCTTTCAGCTGCAAAGTGTATGTGAAAATCCTTTTCTTGTTTTGTAAAGTAAATGAGTAGTTAAACAGAAAAGTGGGAGAGTAAATTCTGCTGCATGACAGTTTGGCCTCCCTAAAATAAGCACATCCAGCAGCAGAGCTTGTGCTTTGGAGCCTGGAAGCCACAGCCCAGGCTTCGGCTAGCAGTGCTGGGCTGCTTGCTCCCATTACTGTGCAGGGGCAAGGAAAAAAGAAGAGCCGTAGCAGGAAGCTTCTCAGCTTGTCTAATTGCAGGGCTCTGTTCTTTTGGGAAAGGGAGCATAGAAGAGGTTCAGAGAAGGGCATCTAATGCAAGTAGGTTAGCACACTAATTCTTGGAGTCACTGTAATGAATGAATGAGACTGAAATTTTCTGTACGTGTTGACTGGGTGTTGTTGCAGTTCTGTGCTGTGAAGTCTCTTGAGTGTCTTTCCTGAATTTTGAGAAAAGTGATCTTGAACTTCCATCTGGGACAGAATATGGGTGTGAAGAGCATAAAAATGCAAAGCGGAATCAAAGAAAAAAAGTGAAACCAGATCTCCTGGTCATCAGATAATACAGGTTTTTTCTTTTACTAAAAGCACTTTTTCCCTCTGATATTTTAAAATGCGTGCACAGCTAGTACATCAAAATGGGAAACTTGCTAAGCTGAATGTGGAGCATCCCTCCAATCCGCACCCCACAGGAAATTTACTATTTTTCTCTGCTGGAAAAGGGCTTTTTAGTTCTTGACCTGTAACTTGCAGTTCTTTACGTCCCACCTCCAGCTCCTGCTGTGTGAGTGGCTGACAGAGTGCTGAGAAAACATTGCCTGCACTAACTTCATGTGCTTGTTTGCATGCCAGAGTGGTATTGTCCTGGAGTTCCACTAGCCCTGATAAACCTTGGTCTCAGCAGAGGGGAACAGCCTGTACTGAATTCTACGCTAATCCCCAATCTCTTCTGGCTCCCTAGTTACCAGACTCTGGAGCTTCTTCCTGACTCTCAGGAGTTTTCCACCCGTGCTGATAGCTAAATTCAAGGGCATTAGGAGCCATAATATCAAGTTAGTGCCAGACCCAGGGGTTCTCCACCCAGTAGCCCCTGAAGGAGATAAGTTGGCTGCTCCTCTATTGGGTTTCCTGCCAGAATAAGAATTTAATTAAGAAGGGGGAGGGCACCAAATATCATCTCCATCAAATATTGTTCCTTGTGGAAACTATTCAACAACTCACATTGATGTAATTACTGAAGCACACATTTTGTAATTAGAAGACTTAAATGATGAAAATACTTCTCTCTATTTAGTGTTGGGTCTTTTCAGGTGCTCACTTGTGCTTTTTGTCTTAAGATGCAAAGCAAAAGGGACTTAAATATACTTCGAAGTAACTGAAGTCACAGCAGAAACTGTTGGAAGAGCATTTTGGAAAGTCCAAGCACTAGTCAAGAATTTCTGTAGGTTTATTTTTATTTCCAAAAGATGTAGTCGGATTTTGTAGCACTGATTCCATGGAGTTAGTGGAGTTCCATGGAACAATGATTACCCACACAAACAAAATCTAGGTTAGTATATACTAAACTATCTGTAGGTTCTATCTTTCAGTTTTGTCTTTTTAGAATCACATCTAATTTTTTTTGTATCAGATTATTTTTGTGATAATCTTAACAGTTCTAAAATCAGAATTCAAATAATTGAATTCTAAATTACTTTACATAGTCTTCAAAACAGTTTAGTTTAACTGATCCTACCATATTGTTAAATGAATAAAGTGGCTTAGCTTTTCAATAGAAGATAAAAGTTGTAGTAAAACATTCAGATTTCTCCTAGTGCAGTAGTCCTATCCTCTCCAAAGATAACAGGATAAATACTTCTGTCCTCTGACTACAAAGGAAGCCTATGTGACTAGTTTGGGCAAGATGCCTGGTTTAAGGTAGCTAAAGTAAAACAAACTGAATCTTACCCTAAGGATGTATCCTACAAGGACTTTTTTAAAAATTCCTGATAAGGTGTAAGAATACAAAAGTATCAGTGAGATATTTTTGTTTGTTACAGGATGGGCTGGAAAGCCATTGCACATGGAATTTTGGAAATATTTCAGATATGGTTGTAAGAGAAGATTGATAATGTTGGTGGAAAAAAGGCCCCTTTAATAACTGCAGTGGATCAGCCACACACCTTTATTTCAGTTTGTTGTGTTGGATAAAAAGCAGGCATGAACATGACCTGTGGATGGCATATTATCATAACCCATGGGCTATGCTGTAAAATGTTCTGTTTTATAAACTCCTGGAATGGGTTCATGGAACTTTTTGAAGTAGGCGATTACTCAGAGTCTTCATTAGCTTTCTAGCTGCTTACTAAAAAATATAACATTTAATAAGGAGGGTGCCCTAGTTCTACATGTCTAGCCTTTACCCTTTCCAAAAGGGAAATTGATGTCGTCTTCTTCTTTTTTTTAATATGGAGAAAACATTAAAATCATTCAGCATTGGAAATAACACAAGAAATCAAGTCATTTTGCATCTATAGCTAATGTTATAAAATGAAGTTTTATGTAAAAAGGTGAACCATCTAGTTTTAAATACATTTTCAGTGATGTGTTTCATTTTTATTGATCATAGAACTTTTTAAAAGACTTAGTCTATATAGTCTTGGGCTTTTTGAACATTTTATTGCCTAGTTAACAATCTCATCTGTATAAAGTAGGAAGAGTTTTGTAATGCAGGCAGGTAGCTCCTTGTGAATTAGGGTAGAGGACGTGTCTTAATGTTTAATCATTTGTGTACAGGTAGCCAAGTCCAGTTTTGGAAAATTAATTGCTAGAACAGCATAGAATCAGAAAATGCACTTGAGTAATGTAATAGGTACTGGGTAATGGTGAAATATTGAAGACTGGGAGTTCCTGATCAGAAACTTTGGGTGAGGACTGACAAAAAAGTAGTGTCAGGGAATGATGACATGCTAGAGTTATTCACACTCTAGAGTGGGGAAAACCTGTACTGGTTAAAGACAAAATTTAAAATCCAATATAGTCTTCAAACTTTACTAGGGAATAGCAGTGTTTATAACCAGATTTCCCTGACTGCTTCTGGCAATATGAAAACAATCTTAGTTACAGTATGCCTTAGAGGATGGTAGTCATCTTATATAACTTGAGCTATCTAAAAGTCTGTTCCTTATAAACTTCCAATGAAGGAAGAGAGAGTCATCTATACCTTATCTGTCTCAGGCATCTGTCTTAAGATGGGTTGACTCATCCTCTGTTTTTGTTACCTTTTTTGGACACTGTCCTGCTGCCAATGAATTTTTGAATTCTCAACTTCATTGTATTTGAGAACCTCCACAATTGCAGGTAGAGAGGCGAGCAGTGTCTTTCCTCGGTCTTTCTATGTCCTTTCCTTTTCTCTTTAGAAAGGAACCAATGTGAATTTTCTTAAGTATATTAGCAAAGACAAGGTCAAACAAAATGTCTTCCATTTGAACAGAGGGTACTGAGGCCTGTTTTAGGTGCAGACTCTGAAGCAAGCCTTTAGTCTTGGACAGGTTGCTAAGATGATGTTCTTTTCTCCTTGCTTACTCGTGATAGAGAGTTCCAACAAACCTGATGAATGGAATGGCTGATCATCCTGAAGTGCAGACAAGCTGGTTTAGGTGCAGACCATTACATTCAAGAGCATTTGATGTGAACAATGTAATCTGGGCTGTTGACAGAGACATACTGTCCTAGTTACAATTTATATGATGCATTAAAATCCTTCCTGATGGGAGAGGTAAAAATATTCTTCCCGGTGTCAAGCTCCTAGAAATTATTTTTGTTTAGCAGAAAAATCAACTTGGATCTTTCACTGAAATGAACTATTTGGAAACTATTTAAATTTCTGAGTGTGTGACAATTAATCAGCAAAGCTCTCCACATTCCCAAGAGAGAGTTGTACTTTGAAGTCAAAACTTTTAATCCTAACTTTGAAAAGGTACTGTACAATAAAATAAAAACTGACATGTTTTCCTGCTCAGTCTTCTAAAAATGTAGGCTTTCTGATCTGTTTCAAAATGTGCTTTTAGTTTAGTGATTGTGGTTATAATAAGGGACTAGCTAGAAAAACTGTAGCTATAAAGTATAAACATGGCAACCACAATACTTTTCAGAGCAAACTGGAGAATCTGTATCCAAACTGAATGTTTCTACATACTTGCATTAAAATGAGGTATGGTACAGTTGCTGTTTACTTTAAAGAAAAGAAAAAAAAGTTAATCATTCTTAAGAATTTGCATCAAGCATCGAGCCTCACAGGGAAATTGAAGACTGGAGACATTTTTTCATCTCCTCTAACTTGGCTGTACCTGCTTTAAACTAGTTGTGCATGCTACCAGTAGAGGGTAGATTGCTCACCCATGGCATATTCCATCTGTTTTGGACACCTGTCTTATGGTGAAGATAAGCATCTTGTTAAAAGTAGCTTTTGAATGGCTGAATTACAGCTACCTTTGAGAACTTTATTTGTCGGTGTTGCTCAGAAAAGGGAGCTAACAGCCTTGTTTTTCATCAGCTGTTCGCAATGGTCTAGATTAAAGGCCGCTGTTTGCTACCTTTTTTAAGGTAAAAGGACCGATTAAAAGCCAAATACTTTCTTTTTGTACCTTCTCTTTTTTTTTAACGTACACATACATCTTTGACTTGGCTAATGGAGAATAAGATGATGATCAGCACTTTCTTGAATAACGAAACATAGTTTATTTCAGCTGTCTCAAAAATCAGGAGATTGTTACTTACAGTGTGATGGAGAATCAAGGTCAAAGATAAATAGTTCTGGAAAATTGCTAATACCCCTTCGCTTTTCTGTTTGACTGCCTCAGAATTTCAGTCGCTGACTCTAGGATAAGAACAAGCATATGACAGCCCACAGATTTAAATGTAAAATATGTTATGCTACTTTATTGTTTATCTTCTAGGTCCTCTTTAAAAATCTGTTTTCTATAGTACCTACAAAAATCTTGACAACAGTCAAATCACAAGAATGTTAAGAGCTTCAAATTTGGATAAGAGGACAAATAACATATGGGGCTTGTCTCCGCTTTGGTTTCCTCAGAGAGCTGAAAGGGCAAAGTAAATTTCTCACTCCTTCATCAATACATTCATCGATCTTCAGTTCAAAAGCTCAGATCTGTTGGGAAACAATGTCTTTTCAGCTTGGACCTGCTTGCTTTTCCATATTGCACCAGAAAGGTGATGAAATCTTAGTCCTGGGGATACTGAGACTTTAGACAGAGCCCTTAGAAACCTCATCAAAGTTGGTTCTGCTTTGAGCAAGGGTTGGACCAGATGACCTTCAGAGATGTCTCCCAATTTAAATTACTCTGTTACAGTCAGGGAAATTAAAAAAAAAAGTATTTTTATATTTTTATTTCTGTGAAAGTAAGCTGATACTTCTGATTTTCTTTGCTAAGAAAACAGAAGTAATCAGTCAACACCAAACAGCATTAAAAAAGGAGTCCACCGTCACTGGAATGAGTCATAAAGCCAAGTAACAATACATAAATGAATAACAATACAATTACAGATGATAGTCTGCTATACGTATGCATTTAAAAATGTGCAGACAAATCTGTGAACAATGACATTGCATGTGGATGTAATTTGTCTACTGCTGAGTTTTTTGGCATATGGGAAGCTGTATTTTTTATACTATTAAATGCAAGCCCTATTATAATCTTTTTTTGTGGCAAAAGTTTATAGATTGAACTTTTCCAAGTGCGGCACTGCACTTGTCCACATGGAAAATGATAAAATGTGGTGTTACTTGTAATAAAGTAATTAAGGTTTTCTTTCAAGGCCAGTAGAATAACACACCTATTATCAAATATGAATACGCTTTTTTTACTGCTTGTTTTTTTCTCTCCTTCTGACCCTTCTTACATATAATTTCATTGGTGATGATCAGTATATTGGATATACAATATTTAGGTTGAAAAATGCTTCTTATGGTAGGGATGTGTTCATTCTGGGATTTCTGGTGGTGGTTGTGGGTTTTTTTGTTGTTGTTGTTGTTTGGTTGGGTTTTTTTAACTGTTTGTCATTAATAGTACCAGATTTCTGCCATCATACTTCAGAAAATGCCGAACAATTGAAAGGATTTAAAAGATTACTCTGTTCTGGTTTTTTTGTTTTTGTTTTCTCCTTACAGGCCTGGCAGCTGCGATTCAGTCATCTTGTGGGCTATGGTGCCAAATATTACTCCTACCTCATGTCTAGGGCTGTTGCCTCCATGGTGTGGAAACAGTGTTTTGCTCAGGACCCGTTTGATAGGTAAAACCAGAAAAAATATTAAATAGAATGAAGTGTCATGCTACTTGTATCTGGAAAACATGAAGCAAATGGGGCCACGTAGGTTGATGGGCTTTATTAATGACAAGTAGTTTTTAGCCTTGTTCTTGATTTTAAGAGGATTGCAAAACAGGAAATAACCACAGGTATAAAGTGTACTTTGGGACATGTTCATTGATGCAAAAAAATTCATGTCGATGTTTTAAAATATAGGTGTGCCAGTTGGGAGGCATTGAAATCCATATTTAGATGTAATTAGAGAGCTTGATTTTCATAGATGCCTAATTACTTGTAATTTTCTATTGAAATCAAAGCAGCTGCGGGTATTAAACAAGCTTCATGTCACCAACTTCAAAGCTAAGTATAGCTACCCTGCTCATTTTGCTTTGTGAAATTAAAAAGTAAATTGTGAGATGATAAATTGTAGATGTTCTTGCACCGTAGGTGAATGTTCAGAGCATTGTAACAGAGCAACTTTTCCCCTTGGAGCAATGAAGGCTGAAATGTTGTTCACAAATTAACTTCTGTAAACACCAACACATATTCATATGTATAAAATTTGTCTAGTTCAGTTACTCATAGTGTAATTTTAAATGTAATTTGAATTTGAGGAGTCAACATGGGATCAAGGCAGTCATTGTTTCAGGCAGAAGATTTCATTTGATCTCTGTCTCTGAGTTCTGTAGGGATCCTAGAAGCAACTCTGAAAGCTGAACAGGTTGCATTTGCAGATGGCTCTAACATCTGTGTTTCTCCAGGGCAATGGGTGAGCGTTATCGTAGAGAGATGCTGGCACACGGCGGTGGAAAAGAGCCCATACTTATGGTTCAAGGTATTAAAAAAATAGAACTGTTTTATTCCCTTGCTCAAGGAAGAAATAATTTAACTGCATTTCGCAGTTTGGTCTTTTTAGTTTAATTATGATTTTCATTGGATTTATGAAATAAAACTTGTTTATTTATTTAGTTAAATGGACTGGTCATCAACTTTGTGTCACGGTCAGTAGAACTCCTTGTGATGCACAGAATAAAAACCACACAGAGTTAGGGTGAGGTGTTGGAAGGGGTTGTTTTACAAGGCTGTCTAAAGAATTGAGAATAAGAGTATCACAAACTTGAAGGAAGATAGATGGCACCATTTTTGGATACAAAAAATGAGTAATCTCTACATAAATGGAATTAATAACAGATCTGGTTATTTTTGATACAAGAATTTGAACTTGCTTTGACCACATCATTTTAGCATCATCAAAATAGCTTTGGTTGTATCAGTATTTTGAGTATACATTCACATGAAATGTAAGTCTGAAGACCGTAATAAAGAAGCATTGTTCATTATTTCTCTCAGTACCATATTTGCCTTTTGAATCTGGAAAATAACTTCTAAAAATCTTTCCTAGCAATGGCAAAAATACTATATCTTGTATATTGAAAAAAATGTCAGGAGGATGAAAAAAGTTTGAGAAACTGCTGACTTTATCTCACATCTATCAGTGAGATCAGGATAAAGACTTTCCTCTGTAACGTTGCAGTATTCAAATCAAACATTTTTGTATTAGTGTCGCTGTTCCTGATATGAGCACTTGGTAAGAACTTCGTCTAATAGGGCATCTTTCAATTCCCTCTGAAATTCTTAATATTAATTCATTAGCCTCCTTTCACTCCAGTTTGGTACACTGGAAGTTGTGGGTTTTTTCCTACAGATAAGGAAGACAGTGGTAATGTGTCTGTATTTCATCATGAGATTGGCACAGTTTCATAACTAGAACATTTCAGTTCTTTGACCTATCTGTTTATATTTGAGGCCGTAACCTCTGCTCTCCTTAGACTCATACATTAAGCAACTATATATTCTCTAGATTAGTCTATTTGTATTTCTGATATACAGGGTTATTTTTCATTCAGCCTGACTTTGCAAACTTGCCTTTCTTTACCGTCCTTACAGAGTCTGTGTTTATAACCTCAAAAAATAGTAGCCCAAAATTGTGGATTAAGTAGTTGCAAGACAGGAATGTACATCTTTACAAGCAAATCCAATTACAGTCATATGGTAGAGAAAGAAAGAAAGAATGTTTAAAAAGACCAGTTATGCTTATCATCTCTTCTATTTCTGGGACATATTTTTAATTTTACTGAGCATGGAATCTTCCTAGAATGTCCTAGAGGCTATGTTGAAGTTGCTGGCAGTGTGCTCCTTTGAATCAAATACTATTTGAATGAAGTTTACAAAGTTAATGTGTCGATGGATTTATATAAATTTTATGGAAGTAGAACTGGCTTTCCCCCTTGTATGTGAGAGAACACAGTGAAACATGGTACAATCAGTTTGGGGTTGAGAGTGTGCATCAGTTATTTTGGATAAAACTTGCTACTGAAATTAATATGGAAAAAGTGCCATCATAGTCCAGGAAATTCCAAGTTTATTTTAAGTTTAAAGGAAATCCAAGTATGATGAAGTCTGGCAAGGTACAGTGAAAGCACACAAACAAGTTTAACTCTTGTAATGCAGTGATTATATGTTTTAGGCATTTCAATATTCATATTCACCCAATTCATTTAGTGCAGTAGCTTCATTGGTGAGTTGGTAGGACCAATGGTGACAGATGAAGAGGCAATAGCTCTGCAGCCTGGGGTTTGAAGAAGAGAGTAAGCTATGTTTAAGGAATAGTTGTGCATACTGCAGGGCAGTGAACTTGATGTTAGTGGTAGAATAATGGGATCTTTTGTAATGTGACAAAAAAGTCTGTGTGTAAAAGATATACAGTTTGATTTTTTTTTCTTTAAATCAGTAAATCCATAAACCACTAAACATAACTTTGTGTCACATTAAGGTCAATAACTGTAGTGCACCTGCTGGTGTGTTTGTTCACGTGTAATAGGAGAACCAGACAGCAGTAACTCCTCTGTGTCAGCATTAGCATGAGTGGCACTGGTGATAAGAGTACAGACTATGACTTACAAAAACTGGCAGAAGTTTTCAAGATGTTTTCACAGAATTACATAACCACAGAATAGCTGAGGTTGGAAGGGACCTCTGGAGGGCATATAGTCCAACCCCCTTGCTCGAGCAGGGCCACCTAGAGCCAGTTGCCCAGGATCGTGTCCAGGTGGCTTTTGAGTATCTCCAAGGAGTGAGACTCCACAGCGTCCCCAGGCAACCTGTGCCAGTGCTTGGTCACCATCACAGGGGGAAAAGTGTTTCCTGATGTTCACAGGGAACCTGAGTGCTGAATAGAGGGAAAGGATCGCCTCCCTCAGCCTGCTGGCCATACTTTGCCTAATGCAGCCCAGGATGCCATTCACCTTTGCAACAAAGGCCCATTGCTGGCTCATGTTCAACTTTGTGTCCACCAGGACCCCCAGGTGCTTTTCATCCAGAGTGCTTTCTTGCTGAGTGGCCCCCAGGATATGCTGGTGCCTGGGGTTGTTCCTCCCCAGGTGCAGGACTTTGTAATTCTCTTTGTTGAGCTCTGCCCCATCTAGATCATTAATGAAGATGTTAAACAGAACTGGACCTGGTGTTGACCCCTGGGCTACACCACTAGTTATTGGCCAAACAGACTTCGTGGCACTGATCACCTCCATCTGGGCCTGGCCACTCATCCAGTTTTTAGTCCACCTCCCTGTCTGATTATCCAGCCCACACATTAACAGATTCTCTGTGAGTATCTCATGGGAGTCATTGTCAAAAACCTTCTTAAAATCCAGGTAGACAGTATGTCATGGCTCTCCCCTCATATACCAGCTCAGTTGTTTCATCATATAAGGTTATCAAGTTGGTTAAGCATGGCTTGCCCTTGGTGAATCCATGCTGACTATTCCTGATGATTTGTTTGTTGTTCATGAGCCTGGAAATGCTCCACCACCTTCCTAGGGATTGAGGTGAGACTAACCAGCCTGTAGTTCCTTGAGTTCTCCTGCTTGCCCTTCTTGAAGACAGGAGTAACATTTGCTTTTCTCCAGTCCTTTGGCACTTCTCCCAGTGGCCATGATTGATCAAAGATTACTGAGAGTCACCTTGCAATGCCAGCTGCCAGCTGCCTCACTACTCAGCATCCCATCAGGGCCTGAGGGCTTATGTATGTCCCAATTGCTTAGGTATTCCCTGATCCGATCCTCTTTCACCAAGGGTACATCTTCCTTGCTTCAGATTATCGCACTGGCTACTTTTATGTTTTGAATTTCACTTTTATACTCTGAATTTCTTTAATATTACTTTAAACAGAAATTTTAGAAGATATTCAAGATAATAAAAATAACCAGAATTCATCAGCAGATTCCTTGCCTGTGCATATTGTGATGTTTTTCTGTCGATAGTGCAAAACTTAAAAAAAAACATGCTTGACTGACTCCCTGGAAAATGAAATTGAAGTGACTCAAGTCTTTTGACAAGTTAATAAATTGATTGCTTGTTTGGGATTATTTGGGGTTAAATCATAGAACACACATGATGGAAAAGCTTATTATATGTTTATACTTAATTGCGCTGAATGTATTACAAAAATGGAGAATTTAAGGAGACAAGTAAGAACAGTTACTTGTTCCTTACTTTGTTTAGGTTCAGTCAGCTTCTGACTCCTTTTGCTGCATTTTTTCCTTTTCATTATGGGTGTTCCAGAATACTTGATTTCCATCTTTTGTTGGTTTTCATCAGTTGTAACACTGCGCTCCCATAGCAGATGACCAAACAGATTCCTGATTAAAGACAGATTCCCACAAACTTAAAAGCTTGTTGATTTTACCCTTCTTCAGGGAAGCAGTCCAGATTCTGTGCTCACTAGTGCCATATTTCAAAAAACATAAGTTCCGTAGGCTGTTATTTCAGGCATTTTTTTTAATATAAAGAAATGTGCTTGTACAAGTCTGACTTCTAGATGCACGTATGTAGCCTCACCCTTGAAGTGCTTCCGTATCTCATTGTGATGTTAGCCATATCAACTGACTGTTTGATAACAGATAACTTCACAAGCATATTTCATTTATAGTTTCTTTGTTAGGTTTTTCTTCTCAGAAGCTATCTATTGTCTTTCTTTTGTGTTTGGATATGACCCTAGCTTTTCATCTTTCTCCCACATGATTCCATAGATGTACTGATTAGGGAAGATAAAGGATCTGACCTGCCATCCAGTGGAGTTACTGACAAGATTCCTGTTTGGACTAGTCTTTAATTAGAAAACATAATATACTTTTTTGTTTTTGTTTGAATTTGATTCTCTTGGCATTTGTTTCCATTTAGAAAAAAAACAACCACAAAGGCTTTATGAAACCTTTTTTTTTACGTTTTCTGAAGGGACCCCCTTTTACCCCTTTGATAATCTCCAAAATACAGAAATAGTCACAAATATGGATAGCAGGAACAATTAAAAAATGGGTGAACAATGCTTTGTCCAAGAGGCTTGTTTGGTTTTTTTTTTCCTTTAGAGAGGAAATACAGTTTGAGAAGAACTTGATTCCTCTGTCATTTTGGGTTGGCCACATGGCTCTTTCAGACCCTCTCCTTCCCAGGACTACATGGCATTAGGGATTCCAAATTTCTTTAAAGATATGTAAACCAGGTGTCCCTTCCAGGTTCGGTTGTATGGTTGCAGGTCTGAACAAGACTCAGGTGTGCACCATCCCTCCCTCTCTCCCTTGGCACTCCCTGGCTGGAAAGAAACCCAGGTGCATAGGCAGAAAGTGAACTGCAGTGTGAAAAGTACTGGGTTGGATGTTCTGGGAATGGAGAGCATGGAACATATCCTGCCATGCACTTCTGCAGTTTTGATGCAGTCACATTGTCCTTTGAGTCTCAGAAGAAGTCCTAGTCAAAATACCTGCGAAGTTGCATTCCTGATTTGTTAATGCTGCATTGCATGCAGACAGACATAGTCAGCCATGTGCACACGTGGTAATCAAACCACCTGAATCTGTAAATGAACATGCATTTGCTCCAGTGCAGTTGGAAAATTTGTTTTTCTGTGCCTCAAGTTATACTTCATGGAATGATTATGATTTGAAGAGGCTCTAAAAATCTTCAGATTATGATTGTATGTCTCTTTGAAAGTATAAGAAATATGCAAAAATCCTAAAAGGTGATGTTAATGGCAGCTATATGTTAACTCAAACTACATGGACCCAAAATAATTAGTGTTCCAAAGGGGCAGAGGCCAAATTTTGCCACAGGCTTTATTCTTCTCCCAGTTTTCAGTGATTGTAGGTTATAGCTAGCCATCTCTCAAAAGGGTGTGGTTAACCACAGTGCTGTAATGTGAAAGAAGACTTCAAAGCAGGGAAGATAAGCTGTGCAGTTGCCTTAGGCTTGGGAGAGACTGAGCTGAAATAGGAGTTGGGCTAAACATATAAAATACACTCCTAGTTTTTAAAACTGCAACCATCAGACCTTGTGGACATCTTACTAAATCATTTAGACTGAAGTGCTGAGTAGTTACAATATATCAAAGCTGATCATGCTTTGATATATTTTAATTGAGTTTAAAGGGAGACATGACCATTCTTAACACATCTGTGTAGAGTAAGAGGTTGAAACACGGAAATACCGTCGGTGTCTGTTTCTTTTGGAGCTGTCTACTCTAAAATCTGTAGTTATTTATTTCATAAGGGCATGATCATTTTACTACAGTAGGAGTTCTTCAGCAATGACGTCAGTTACTCTTCATCCTTTCCTTGCAAAAGCAAATTCTGCTAGTGTCTGCTTTTGATGTCAGTGTTGGGAAAATAGCAATGCAGTAGACCACTAATGCAAGAAATCTGAAATCTGTTTGCATTATCAAAAGTTGGAGCTACTGGAGCTACTGGCTAGGAGGTAATTTGACATCACTGTTGCCAAAATGGTTTTGAATTCTCCTTTGTATTTAAAACAAACCATGTGGAGTCTGAATGAATGCAATTTGTAACAAGTTTTGAGAGAGATTTGGTAAGACTGTATTCAGCTGCACTAAAATACATCCAAGTGTACTGTAGTTAATTATGCTTCTTTTATTCATTTTGTAATACCCAGGGTTGGAATGTTTTTGTTATAATTTGCCATTTTTATGTAAGAGGAAAATTAAATCTACTTGAAGATAATCCCAGCATCAATCTCTCATCTTCCCTGCTAATCATTATACTGTTAGCTTTTCTTCTTTTACAATGTATGGATAATCATAGTTTTAAGAATTGTCCACAGCAGAATAAATTTTAGCGTGTCGAAAGAATTGGCTAAACATCATCTGGGCTGGCTGTTTTTTATAAAGTTAGTGTTGGAAGGGAATATTGGAATATTGTATTTTGGGGCTTGGGGAGTGGTGGTTATGTCTATTATGTCCATCTTTATATACTGTCTATGCAGCATTACGGTCATCCCTTCGTATTGATACATGACAGAAGAGGGCATATTGACTATAGAAAAATGGTTCTTTTATATAGCCACATCTTAAAAACTGGAAGGAAGGAATAATTTCACTGACTTGAGATTTTTAGACCTCAGCTAGTCATCCAGGTTTCCTTTCTGGGATACAGGGAAAAGTAGGTTCTTCATAGGCACAGCTCTTCTCATCATAAATTAGACCTGACAAAAGGTCAGATGAGTGGCACCCATGAAGGTCTTCCTACTGCTCAGTCTGGAGAAATAGAGCCAGTTAGTTCAGATGTAAATGTCTGAGGCAAAAGGAGGCCAAAAAAAGGCAAAATGAGTTGCGCTGTTGGGACTGGACTGCTCCAACTGAGTTTGAGATGTAGTCATGCATGACAGTACGTGTTCCAGCAGGCTGCCATCCATGTCACCTTCTGAAGGCATGCTTTCCACTTCTGAGAAAACTGCAGGAAAATAATACGAGTTTGAACTGGAATTTTTCCAAGGTTGTTGAGGAGCAAATACGCCTGTCCCTCAGCCAGCCCACTCAGGAACCTGAGAGAGGGAGTCTTCAAGAGGCCATGGCTCTCTGGGGAGGTTAGATTAGTAGTTGGTATCTGGACACATCTGTTTCTGAGCCCAGCATATAGCAAGCCGTTTTTCATTGTGAACTAATTCCACATTGTGAAGTAATTCCACAGCAATTTTACTAACATTAGAGTAGATGTCAAGTTTACCAAGTTTTTGGAAATACTAATTCTGTTCTCTTTGATTTCGAAAATAGCTTGATGCAAATCTCATTTAACAGCATTTCAGTCAATCTGTATGTAGTACAGGATTTATTTTCCTTTTAGTGCTCAATATTAATCTACTGCGTCATGGCAGTTTGTGTTGATACTTGCAATGTGTTTAAATCAGATTTAAATGGGATTCTGTGATGTCTTAGCAAGAAAATTCTTTTTGGTTGCTCACACAAAATTACCTCAAGCTGGTCTGTTTCCTGGTGGGTTTTGAATCATTGTGTTGTAGTAAAAGATCCTGGTCTTTAGCAGCATGCAATTATAATTTCCACTGAAAGCAAATATTGTTGAGGATGTGAAAGAATATAAAATTACGCTCAGTAGGTACGTTGATCAGAAAGGGTAGAACAAGGTTATATTTGCATTGGCAGTTGTCAGAAAGAACAGATCACTTCAAAGTATGAAGATCAAATTTACATTATTTGGCAGCTATAGTGTTTTTTCTCTGGTACAAGTAATGCAGTAAATTTCCATATATAATCTTGAAAATGTTAATAACAGTGAAAAGACCAATATTAATGTAATATTTAGTGCAAAGAACCATCTGAAAATAATTTATAGGATATATTCTGATGCTTTCTAAAATCTGGGATTCTGGGGAGGAAGGTGTGAAATTTTCAGTTGGTCTGCTTATAGATTTACCTGACAAAGTACTTGAGCATGATTCTTCATTATGCTAATTTCCCTGCCTGTTATTCTGTAGCTATATGCTACAGCTAACATGCACTAATTGAAATTCTTAATAAAAAGTAAGTCCTGGTACTGTAAAAAAAGCAAAACTAAAACTGCAGTGCACTGAAAATGCATTTGTTTGGGTATGTTTCATGCCTTGTGAGACATTTTAGAGGTATGTGTACTTTAACTACTAGATTAACTGCTTTTAAGGTGTGTAACACTTTAAGAAAATACATTGTTTTTTCTGGCTCTGTCATACCTGAGGCTTGGCAGATACAGATCTAGATACCCACTCCATCACTGATTTATTCCAGTCGTTTGGAAATGATTGAGTCTATGGTTGCATTGCTTTAAAATGAATATATTTCCCTGCTCAAGCAAGATTATAATGATAAAAATCAGCTCACAGTCTTGAAACTTCTCAATTTTGTGATAATGTGTAACAGGTAGCGTGAAGAAATCAAATAATACCTATGCACTGTAACTGCAATTATTTCTTGATGAAGAAATATGATAGAAGTTTCTGTCATATTGTGACATTAAAATTTAGTTAGCAATAAGCATTATTATTGACAAAGCTTTCAAGGTCATAGTATTCTTGCTAAGAGTCTGTTGTCTTGGTTTTGTAGGTATGCTTCAGAAATCACCTTCAGTTGAAGATTTTGTGGATGCCCTTGTTTCAGACTTAGACCAGGACTTCGAGACCTTTATCATGGACTCATAAATATGTTCAACAGAACTGAATTATTTTATGGAAGAGAGCATACATCTAAATAATTGTGGACAAATTATTGTTGTGACTGGTTTTGGTTCTTGGTGAACACTTGTAAAAGTCTGAATGTTCATGTCGGTGGAACAGTAATAAATAATTTCATTGTATCACGTGGTTTCATTTGTGAAGGTGATGGCTTTCTGTTGCATAGGAGCTTTGGCATGGAATTTGAGAGAGCAAATCCTCTAGCGTGTACTGTTAGAAAATGTGATCTTGTAGGAACTGCTGGTTAAATGGGAATTGAACTCATCCTCAGGGTGGGTGGAGTGGTATGAGTGGTCTTTTGGTATGCACCCTGGATTCAGTATTAGGACATGTGTCATGACCCAGAACCGTTTGCATGGGTCTTTCTCACATGCTCATGGATACTCTTTATACTTGTTTAACCCTATTTCTTGCAGGAGTTCTGCACTGGGGAAAAGCAAATTGTGTTTGCAGCTGAGAGGGGAAATTGGAAAGAAAGATGAAGTGAAAAACTAGGAACTGTATTTGAAATAGGGAACAAAAAGATGGGAGAAGAAAAACTAGTCATAAAAGTAGGTGATGGAAAATGTTGAGGTGTGGAGGAAAGAGATATCTTGCAACACAAAAAGAGACAAAGGAGTAGAAAAGGTACCCCACAAATGTTTCCTAGTAGAGGATAACATGGAAAGTAGTCATGCTTTTGTAGCTGCGATGATCCAGTGGGTATATGTGTGGCCACGTTTGAAGTAAAAGTAGTATCTTTTGTTATATAAAGCCATTGAGCAGGTCTTCTTCAGGTTTGGAGCAGAAGTAGCAAACTTTAAAGCTAAATACAAAAGATGGACCGTTCATTGTGTCAGGTACATAAAATGGTTGGGAGGAGGAATGGAATTTACAAGGTGCCATAAAACTGGTATTGTTCAATTAGTAGTTTTTATCCAACAGTGTTAGAATTTTAGTTCCTGGGCTTATATTTTGGAGGTCTTTCACTGAGCTTCAGTACTCACAGGTCAGGAGTAGAGCAGTTGTTTCCTGAGGAGTGTTCTCCCATTAACTGGGCCCTTTTGTCCTTTTATCTGTTATCTGGGTGTGTTTGGTTTATTGTGTAGCAGCGGTTTACAGCTTTGCTCACATTACTTTAAGAGCTTTACTGGATGAAGTATATCACGTTTTGTGAATATGGATTTGCAGGCATTTTGATGATTCCATCACAGAGAACAATTATTGTGCAAATATGTTGACAAACTCTGCGGCTTAGGGACAGCCGGAATCTGTTCCCTGCATGTTTGTTATAGTTTCCTTTTAATGGTGAGTGGACAAGTGTTGGGGAGCTGTTTAAAGTACAGAAGGGCAGGTTTGAGGGGGACAAAATCATTCAAAACAGATGTTTTTCCAGGATAAGCTGGAGCAGTTTAAGGTTGCTCATCACAGTGGGCGATAAACAAGGGAAACACTACCAGTGGGGTTTTATTTTTCTCTTGAAGTAAATTACAAAATGGTACTTGAGTGCCTATTAAAAAAAAAAAGTGATTAATTTTTCTCTAGAGTAATGGCGTTGTCTTTTGGAGGTCCCCTGTAGGTTGTTGCAAAAGGTGTCGTACATGTCCTGCTCCATGCAAGTGCAGTGAGAGAAGCAAGAGAGGAAGAGAACCAAGGCTGTCTGCTGAGGGCAAATAGCTGGGAGAGAAGCATGTGAAGAATAAAGATAAAAGAAACTCAACTGGAAAAAGTGGTTGTTTGGGAAGGGATAAAGAAGAATAAGAGCTGATTGGATGACCGGGCCCTGCTTTTTAGCAGAATTTGTGCTATCAGGTATCATTTGATATTTTACCCTATTTTTTCACTTTGTTTTTGCGTGGTGGGAATTTGTCTTGTATGAATTGCACTGCCATTCTTTTAGAACTGAGTTTAAACATTTTCTGTATGTTTTGATTAAACAATAGCAGGCATATTTTCAGACGTGGCTTCTGTCTTGTACAACTGAAAGGCTACATTCAGTGTCTGCAGTTGGTCCCTACGAGGAAAGAATGAATGGTTTTGCTTAACAAACTAGGTGGGTGTTTTGCTGTAAGTTAAATGATTAAAAAAACCACAACAATGAAACAAAATTTACATTTAGGCGTGAGTAAAAACGCACTATGGTGATGGGAAGTTCTCGAAAGGATACAACAGCTCATGAACATAAATTTAACAACTCCTCGTAGAGTATTTAGTGGAAGGATGTTTTAAGGGGAATTCAAGGGTGTTGCCAAGGGAGCCTTGTGTTGTTTTTTGCCTGTTCTTTGCACTGAAGCAAGCTACCAGTAATGTTTATCTGGAGTTGGCACATGTTGAAAGCTTCATTGTGACAAAGAAGAACTTCGCAAAAGGAAATCCTAGTGCTGACACGGCCCTGTGAGCACTATGGTAAAGAAAATAAAGCATCATAATTGGCAGAATAAGCAAAGCATTTAAAATTAAGAGATTGCCTCTTTAATTTGAAATAAATTGATGTTGGTTCTAGAATGTAGATACTTTATCAAAATATATGTAGTAGTCACTGGTCGATGCCCATGGCTGCTGTTACTTCCTTAGTTCACTGTCTCGTTTGATCCTTCTGTAAACAACAGTCTTTTCCAGTTTTTCTCAGAGTGGCGTCAAACAACATCTTCCTAATACTAAAATCAGATATAGGCAAAGAAAGGAAGAAAATCTTGTATTTTGCCAGAGCACAGTGGACTTCAGCTTACTGCCAGAGATTCATAGCTCTTGGGACATTTGAAAAAGAAGGGAGCTGGTACAAAAGTAAATATAACTCAGACTGACAGCTTCAGGTGTTTTTGTGAAGAAACTCTGTTGACTCCACTGATTTTTTTTTATGAAATAACCTTTGAGGATTGAAGAGTAGACATGATTAAGCTTCTTGAGAACATATTATATCACCACTACGATGCTTACTACAGAAAGGGAAATATTATTCTAAACGACTTTTTTCTCTTTCTTGGTAGTTTCTAAAAATGCTTCCAGCTGTTCAAATGTCTGATGTTTTTTCCTTTCTTTTTTCTTTTTGAGAGACTTTAATTTTCCAGCAAATATGTGTACTTTCAGTAATGTGAGACCTCTCTTGTGACCAGCAGTGTAACTCTTCTTAAATGTAAAAACCACTGTAACCCTTTTCCAGCATTCTGTATTTTCCCACTGGGGCTGCTGAACCAGCTTTCCAAAAGTTGGTTTTATAATACTGTAACTCAGGGTCATGGTTCTAATCTGAAATTGTACTATGTTTTGGATTTTAGCTGCTATAGAAAATAAGTAGTGACCATCTTTGGAAGAAATTATACCCTTATGCAATCCTGAGGTAATAACATGTAATTAAGACATATCAGAAAAACACACGTGGATTACGTTTTGTAGTCTGAGGTGTCAGGTCTGCTTTTTTTCATGTTTGATGTGATTATTTTTCTGGTTCACTTAAGACAGACTGAAATATTGCTTAATGGTTGCTTTCTGGTGACATAAATGCAGCTGGTGCTCTCTAAACACCTTGCCGACAAAGATAAGAAGAGCAGAGGGCAGCAGTTAAGTGAAGAAGGCGGGGAAGAGAAGGGAAATAGAGCAAGGAAGAATTGAATATAGATTAGAAACCAGTCATGAAACAGGGTTGATATAGAAGCAAAAAACTTGGGGAGAGGAAAAGAGGACAACTGAGCACTGGAACACGTGTGAAGGATGGTGCTGGCGTTGACTGATCAGCCCTAGAAATGCACATCAAAACTGGACTATTTTCTCAAAAATATGCCCTCGTTCAGATTAATTCAGAAAAGCCCCGTAACCTTAGTTGTGCTAGGGGACAGCCGTCTTTTCTGGTGTCATGAGCTATGAATGAAGAGAGTGCCTTTGGAAGGAGGCTTTGCCATGGGAGTACCAAGTCCATGCTCGCTGGGTAACTGTCCTGCTGCCTGCTTCACGGCTAGGGAGGAATTCATGGGGAGCTGGAAAAGCGATGTGAGCCAAAGCATCTCCTCTGCTTGCTGTTAAGTGGGAGGCACTGTGCCCCTGCTATTTCAGATTGCTTCTGGGCAAAGTATTGGATATTTTCTGTTCCCAGAGCCAGGGTTTTATTTACATGGTGTTGGGAATGAGTTCAAGTGAGTGTTTTACTATGGCAGATTTGCAGTATACCAAAAGGGGAATATTACATTAAAATTAGAAGACCTAAAGAACTTGAAAATTGAAAATGCACGATTGCAGAAAGCAAGCACATGGATTTCCCTGGGAGAAGGACCGTGGGAGAACAGCTAGTGCGCTTGGGGAGGAGAAGGAAGGAGATAAAAGATAAGTATAAATCAGCACCAGCAGGACTGCCTGTCGGCCCTTCTGATCTTCCGCAGGCTGAAATTTGTTTACCTTTTAAGTCTGCTGCGGCTGCTCTTCAACAGATGGCTCTTTAAAAGGAGCGGTGTGGCACGCCGGAGCTGCACAGTTGTAGGAAATCGTTACGGCTTGTTCAGAGGAAGTATCCAAAAAATCTGTTAAAGACAAAATACTTAAACCAGAAGCAAAGTGCTGATAAAGATCTGACAGGATGACTAGCTGGTGCTCTGCTGGCATGTAGATTTAGAAACACAGAGGAAAGGGAGTGGGATGCCTCTTGCCGAGCAGTTGCCTATGAGCCTGTAGCCTCTAAGGCAACTTGTAGGTGGCTAAAGCTTGCCATTCCAGCTGGCTTCATGCTTGACAAGAAGAAACAGGCACCTTCAAAATGGGGCATACCCTACCTGTCTTAGGGTGGAATGAACCAGCTCTTGCACATGCCTTTTTGTTGCTCCAGTAACTATGGAGAGAGCACAGAGGGCTAGAATGTAAGTGTCAGGAGCGCTGATTTAAATTCAGAACATCTCAAAGCACCAAACTTCTCGTTTTTTTGATATTACCATTTTTCAGTCGTCAAATGCCACCATTGTTTGATTTTCCTGCCTGTCATATATGATCAAGTTTATACATTAATGACAATATCATGTAGTACAATATTAAAATAGTTGCAGAAGATGCTTTTAAATTTTCTTCAGGACATCTTGGGGTTTATGAGGTGGCCTTTGGCAGTTGTCCTTCAGACTCCTTACAGCCCCTTCACTTTACTCCTTAGACACCTCCAAATGGCTTCCTCTGCCTCTGCTCTTATCGCTGCAGTGGGACACGATCCAAGGAGGAGTAGGAGGAGGCAAGGGGTGATTTGGACAGTGACTCTGACCTGGTGATTGTCATCATGTCAGAGGAATATCAAAATGGCAGCGTGATAGGTGTTTCCCACCCTGCCCCCAGCTGCTACTGGCACGTGCTCATATAGCCTGAAGTGCATCTCATGCTTGAACAGCATTTCTCACTTGCCTTCCCTGCGCCACAGGAGATGAGTCTTGGGAGAGCTGGGCCTTGGGGAAATGACCCGAACATGACCCGCTGCGAAGGCGAAGCATTGCCAAGCCAGGGCAGGTTGGGATGGACGAGCCCCTTTAGGTTGCACGCCACAGGACAGCAGCTCCCCGTACACTGCAGGCAGCTGGACCTCATGAATAATACTAATTTGTCAAGCCGGTGTTTGAATATTGGCTTGTCCCATTAGCACAGTCAGAAGCCTGTATTTGGCTGCTGTTTGCAGCAGCCCTTAGTGTAAGGGTTGGGCAAGCTCATTGAGCTCCTCTAGCACATTTACAACAGGTTAGCAAGGCGGTTGTTAAAGTCTGTTTATTAATGGTACCCTTCAGGAGTAGTCACAAGGGCTCAGTCATAGCCTACTTTTAGTGTTCAAAATACATGTGAAAGAAAAAATGCTTATAAAGTCAGAAGGGGTTGCTGGTGTCACGTAGTGCACACTCCTACCAACCCCACTTTTCTTCCTCATGAAGGCGGAATCAAGTTAACTCACTTTGTGGCCCTGAGCCAAGTCCTCATCCAGGATAAATTTCCATAGCTCAAATGAAGTTATTAAAGACCTATGTTATTTATACCTGTTGATCATTTTCCCCCAAGGTCATTTGACAGGCATTCCAACTCCTGGTAGCTGAGCCCCAGCATCTGCTCTCGGCAGCCATGCGCCACATGGAGACAGCTATTGACGGCCTGGGAGGAAATTAGTATCTTCAGCTTTGAACAGCTGATAATGCTGGAGTCCAGAAGTGATCGCATTTCTTCACATGGATTTTAGAAATTAAAAAGGCAGCAAAATTGCCTTGAATGTCTTGGCTTATGATGCTTGTCTTGACATACAGATGTGCTCAGTTGTCTACGCTTCAGTTCCCAGAAGAATACAGTTGTAACAAAGTCGTTTTATAAGAGAGCCCTGGGGGAATACAAGTGACATAGCAACTTTTATAACATACTAAAGTTTCTATAAAACTAATTATATGTGTTATCAAAATGATTCATGCTAGCCATAGTAAACCCCATTCGTTACAAATGAGAGTTGAAATTACAGTTCACCGTCTCTTAACATTTGCGCTAATAGCACGCACTGTCAGGGTGGGGTTGAAAAAGGAATTCCCAAAGAGCTGGAGATGTAATTGCATGCTATTAGGGTCTGTAACCCAATTCAGCTGTCACAGACCAGAGAAGTTCCAACCAGACCTGGTTCCTCACCATCCTGGCAAATTTCCTTGTTTTTCTGTAAGTTTAATTTGTTGTCTTGCCCCGATGCCTGCCCAGCAAATGTGGCCTTCATACATTGAGAAGTGCCGTGTGTCTGTAGGTATCGCTCTTGCTGAAACTATTTAACATTGAAGGGCTTTTGCAAAACAGTGCTGAATTGCTGGCGGTGTTTTCCCTAAATAGGGATTTAGATAACTTGTTCTACTTAATCAAATTAGTTATCTTTGATTCAATCTGGTGTTTAAGCCAAATTCCCAGGGCAAGGTGGTTTTAGTAGTTTGTTCGCTTTGTAATCTCCATTTTCCAGGAAAATCTGCTTTTATTTTTTTTCTTTGGTTTCTGACTTGTCTCAAAATGTGTGTGAAAAACATTATGTAGGGTGGCTGAGTACAGGGAAATAGCTAATTTAACATTCAGTTTCTTACTCTGTGAGCTATTCTACTTTCCACGCCTTTCCCTTGGTCTGTCAGAAGAATCTGTTCAGCTGGTCTGAAGCCTGTGTCTGGCTGGGTTTATTTTGATTTCTTTTCATCTTCCCTGCTTCATGTTTGTTTCTCATCCCATCTTGCACCTCCAGCTTTATCTGCTTCATTTGGCAAAAAAGACATTTCACAGACTAAAATGGTCAGCAAAAGCTAAACACTTTTCTAACTCGTTTCTGTGTGTTGGGAGCCTTTGTGCCCGCTGAAGACACCTCAGAGCCCAGTCACCCCACCCTACATAACAGGTCCCTTTGGTGTAACCTGTTCAGCAGTGCAGGACTTGTTTAAATAAACTGGACCCTTGAGCTTTTCTCTTACGTTTTCATTATTCACCTTGGTTTTTGGGCTGGAGAGGTGAGGCTGTGTGCCTTGGATTGACGTTGGGACCAGGGAAGGTGACAGTCTGAGCTCAGATTATCCTCGGCAAGAGACCTCTTTGGTGCTCCAGCTCTGCGTAGAAGATCCATTGGTGCTCTTAGTCAACCAAAGGACACACATGTATATGTTTTATTAGCTCTGGTCCTCTGAAAAAGTGTTTAAGGGCTAAAGTTGTCATGGTGCTTCTGTGACTTCTTGAGAGGCTTTGGTAAAAGTGAGAGCCACGTGGATAGCTTTTTTATTAATCAAGTTCTGAAACAGCAGTCGCAGTATGTACGTGGAAATGGGAGACATATGAAGTTGGAGCTGGTGGTTTGTCTGACGCCCCAGAACTGTATTTTGTCTCCCCCTCAATGTTGGGGCAAATGATGGGATGGGTGAAAGGTTTTGGTTTTCTGCATATTGGAGAAAAGTCTTTGTTGTGCCCAATCATCTGAGCCAGCTTTGGGCCCTCCCTTTTATACTGCTGCTGCTTCTCACCACCCTCCACTGACCTGAAACCTGTATTTCAGTGATCTTTTAGGTTAGGTTTGATGTGGGTTTTTGTTTTCTTTCAGAATCCATTCAGAGGACCTAAGTTCTCTCTACCCAGGAATACCCCAAGTGCAGGAAATCCCCCAGCTCAATCAACCCCATTTATGCTGACTTACCGTAGAGAGGAATCCCATCAGGATTCAGGGTGCAGGGTGCTGGTCTCCAGCCCCACCACCCTGTTGGCGAGGCTAACGCTGTGAGAGAGAAACTCTGTCTCTGTGGTCAACTCGTTGTCCCACCTTTTATTTGCTTTTTTCTACCTACACCATAAATCCTGCACCCTCCTATGCATTGCTACTCGTACAAATACTAACGCAAAGGTAGGCAAGTGTCCAGCAGGGTCGGCATGCATCTGTCTGTAATCCCTCTCTTTGTTAGTACTGCCCTAATGCTGCAAATGCTATTTAAAAAATTAAACAAGCAATGTGCAGAACATCAGAGAAATTTTAACCAGTGTTCTGACTTCAATAAATGCTGGGGACATTCAGTTCAGAAGTAGCCCAGAAACTAGGAGGTTGGTGTCTTATGTATTGTAATGGGGCTTCAGAGAGCCCCAGGTTTGCACTTCAAAATGTTTGGGAGGATCTAGTGTTGATATTTGATTGTGAGGATACTGTGGATGCTGTTATATGACAACTATTTGATGTGTATTAAGTTCAGTGCTTGATGGAGCAAGGTACAATCCCATTTTTATGAAAGCATGTGGGACTGTGTGCATTTTAATTTGCAGCCAAAAACTGTGAGGATGGGTGAAATTCACTGGAATTATTTCCATCTGAGTAATGGAAAAGGTACTTTTTTATCAGTATTTGTACATCGGTAAAATATGAGGTTTTCTTAAAATTGAATTTTTGTCAACTATTTTTGTAAAAATGATAGGTCAGTTGATTCTTTTTTTCTTCCTTCTTTTTTTTTTTCCCTGAAATGTATCCTAACTCTTCGTTGGCACTTAACATTTTTTGCAGATTTCCCACTGCAGCCAACCCCATCTGAATCTGCAGAAAGGGAACCTCAGCAGCCTTACGGTGACCAAGCTGCGCCGTATCTACCTGTGCAGGGCTAGACGATAGGCTACACCTGCGGATGGCCTGTTTATATGAGCGGACATTTCCAAGTCCCAGCAGAATGGCATGATGGACCAGGTGAAGGTGTGCTGCAAGCCGGACTTGCCCCACAGGCTGTGCGGACGTCGGCGCAGCTGCCCCGAGCAGTGCCCTGCAGCCTCTTTGGAGCTGCTGCATCTCGCCTGCTGCATCACTGTCATGGTTTAACCCCAGCGGGCCATGAGGCTGCCACAGCATTTCTCTTGCAGTCATTCCTGGCCCCAGGAGCTCACTCAAGCACCTGCCGAGTAATGGGAATAACTGAACCGTGAGATTTTAAAACCTCACTCGAGGTTTCTTGTTCATGGAGAGTCATTTATCTGAGCACGCACCTTGAGAGGAGTCCCTCCTTACCTTACGCTCAGGAGGGCTTGAGTGACTTGGAAGCCTAAAGTGCTGCTAATGCTTGAGTTGATTCTGCAGGTGGGACTTTGAAAACACTACCTGAGGTGATGAGCTAGAGTACATCTTTAGAAGTCAAAGTATATAACCATGTGCTTCTTGGGGCAGAACCATTGTAGATACAGTTGCCATCACACCCTTGTTGTTTTAGCTGCTTCCGTAGCACCTCCCTGTGACTTGTTGACATTCCCAAGGGATTCCTGAACTCAACACTTGTCTTGATATTTGCTTGCCCTTCCCACACTTTGCCTGGCTGTTATGTACAAGCGAATCTACTAAATACAGAAAAGAATGCAAAGCATAAGGAGTTGCAGACCCGCTTTGTGGCTGCACCTGGGTGAGCAGCTCGGCTGGCTGCAGTACGCTGCAAGCATGCTGTGGTTCACATTAGGCCATCCCAGAACAGACTGGGAGTAGGACACGGTGTGCAAGCACACCGCCAATAGGCTGCTGGCACCTGCCAGCAGGATTCAGAAGAGGTGGTTTCAGCTGTGGAGGCAGGTGCCAAATCACTGTCCGTAGATGAATGTCTGAAATACTGAAATGTGAGTAAACCAGCTTGCACTGGAAGGAGATACTGGATACAGCAGTGACCACTGTTTGGAAAAGAGTAGGTGTTAATATGCCCAGTGGTCACGAGGGGCAATTAGTAGTCCCATAACATCCCTTGGCAGGGCACATGGCAGCCAAACTGGTATTTTCTTACTGGTCAGGAGCGCTGGGGTGTTTTGGCAGCAGCTGTGGCCTCCATGTCTTGCTCCACTTTCAGGGTCATCACCAGTGGGGCTGCTGAAATGCCATCCCTCCTGCAGGGGCTGGAAGATGTTCATAAGAAGCTGGGCATTGGCAACACGGAGGGGGCGAAGACGTCAATAATCAGTGGCTTTTCTAGGAGAGGGCTGCAGCTGGGAGGGATGGCTTGGTTTCTGTGCAATGGAAGCTGGACCTGCTCTCACTGCTTGGTGGTGCAGCTGTAGCGTTAATGTCCCAAGGGCTTATATGTCTTCCATGGCTCTTCCGGTTGGCCTGAGTCTGGTCTGCCTCTTCTCTGTCTCCCAAAACCCACGCACAGGTCCCATGGGCGGGATGCTCGGCACGGGGCCCCTGAGCTGCTGCGTTCTGACCTGCAGCATTGGGTGGTCCTCCTTCCCTGATCCCGTCTTCAGGGTGGGCGCAGATGCTTTTGGCGGTTGCACTGTTTGTCAATACGATGTGCCAGAAACCCAGGGGATGAAATGGAGAAAGTCAGGTGTAGCAAACAAGCTGCTGGGGAGCCAGAGGGAAAGCGGCTGGAGCAGCACCATGCTGAGAGCCCTGGGCATGGCGCGGTGAGGGAAGAGGAGAACTAAAACACACGGATGTTTTAGGACCAAATGGGCCAAATTAATGTGAGGGGCTGGCTTTGCAGATGCCAGATTCAAAAAGTTTCAAGGCAGTGTGGCACAGAGGGAGGCTGTGGGTTGGAGTATGGGCTGAAAAGGGAGAAGGGTGCATGAAATGATTGTGTCACAACATGGCCTTGAAATGAGAGCTAGAAAGGTGGGGTGAGTGCTGGAAACAAAGCTAAGTACTGAGGGCAGGAGATTTGCAGGAGTTCCCAGAATCAGTAAGGACTTTGGGAAATTACCCTCGCAGGAGGCAATCAGAGTTACAGTCCCGCGTCACTGCTCCCGGTCGCTGGTAGGTGTCTCTTTACATTTTAATGTTGCACGTGAAATCTTTACAGGGCAGTGTCCAACAAAATGCATACATTTAAAGATAGCTTCTTCTCTTTTGGGTAAAGCACAGTTTAGGTGGCTCAAGGGCAAAAGAACAACTGTCCAGGGTCAGGTAAGGTCCATCTAGGAAAGTCCCCCATCCCAGCTCTTTCTTTGAATGTGTCATATCACAGCTTCACTGCCTTCAGGGTAGATCTGCAAAATGCTTCTGTGAAGCTGTATGCAAAGCCCATGGCCATGGACTGACTGTTGGAAACCTGGGTTAATTCACTTGCAGGAGTGTGTCTTTAGGGGGCTTTCCTAGCCTCTGTATATGCTCTTGAGCTGGTCAAAGGTGTAGGGAAAGCATCCAAGCATTTCTAGTAGGAGAGGTAATAAATGAAATTGATTTATAATTTTGTTATAATGTCAAATAAAAATATATCTGGTTAGTGCAAAAAAGCATAGTGAAAATGGTGCAGGATTCTGAAGTGAGCATCCTTCTTCAAAGTAACTATGACATACCAAACGATAAATGTTGGCTTGCTCAGCTGGGAGTTTACAGTATTAAAATTATAATTACAGGTCTGAACTGTGCTACAGGCCAGCGTAGTGGGATCAGCCAGCACAGGAGTAGGTAATTAAAGGTCCATTACAGCAAGCTGGTCCCAGTGGAGACTTAGTGGTCATGGCCAGCGTGCTTGCTGCAGGCAGGCACTCAAGTGCACTCGCTCAGCTGCCTTTCTGAATTCAGGGATCATGAAGTGTGTTCTTATGAGTCGGTTTGAACTGAAGTGTGTATGGCACAGCTGTATTCATTCAAAAAAGAAAAGTATCTTAAGCTCTGAGGAGGGTATTAAAACTTGCTGAGACCAGCCAACAAAATGTTGAGATCTTTTATTTTGACTGGAAACATATAAACCACCTGCATACCTGAGTCAGACTTACTTAAAATCTGCTTTCAGAAGTGCTTTTACTTCTGTAAGTGGGGGTGACAGCCCACTGTCACCGTCCCCATACATTCCTAGCTGGAATGATACACGTTTTACTTTTCTGTAGGATCTGTTTACCTTCTTTACCTGATCTTTGGACGGTTTTGTATGTGCTGCATTGCATCATGTCCTCTCCTTCCCTTTGGCCTTGCTGATGCATCTGTTTCACCTTCCGACAGCTTCCACCCCTCAGTGCTGCGCTGAGCTGGCCGCTGGCTCCCAGGCTGCACCAGCCCAGCTTTCCCTGCTCCCTGGTCTGCTGGGAATCGCCACCCCTCGTTCGGAGCTGCCTGAGACTTTGCTTTTGCTTAAATAAAGCAGAAGAGTAGCACTGGTGTAACATGCTGGTGTCAAGGGACCAAGCCCCCTCCCCAGTATCTGCTTTTCTACATCATTGCAGCCATTGCGGCTATGCTAGTAGCCTCCCAAATGCAGAGCAGCATCTCCTGCCACCGTCTGCCTCAGGTGCCCGAGGCCACTGGGCTGAGCCATTGTGTAACTCCCAGTGGGCTAATTCAGCCTGTGAAGAGATGCCATAAAGCTGCATGGGGAAAAGGGTCTCAGTTTTGTGACAGTGGAAAGCAGCAGCTTAGCCTTGCTGTGGGCTTCACAGTGCCCCCCACTCGCTGCTGGACCTCATGCCACCGGCAGGGGTGTGGCACACATGGTGGGTGGCTGCTGCCTGTTCTGCTGCCCTCCCCGTGCTGCTCACGTCTGTCTGCAGCCCCCCATCAACTGCAGCATGAATCAGCGAGGGCTGCATTTTTCTCTAGAGGATGAAATTAAAAATGCCACCTGCTGTCTCCACCACTGGATGCACCCAGGGTGCTTTAGCACTGTGCAACCTCGTGAGGTCTCTGATGTGCCCAGCAAAATCATCAGCGCTGACATTGCTGGCAAGGGACTAATGCAGAGCAGAGGGGCGTGACTTCCATCCAGACGCGCTGTGCTAAAGGTTGTGTCTCACAGAGCACTGGTTTTGCTGCTGAAGCCAAGTGTGCAACAAAACAGAAACGCAGGCAGACTTCAGCCTTGGGTTTCAAGTACAGGGATGCCGCACATGGCTCCTGTGCCTGTGCGGGTAGGAGGTAAGGCTGTGTTTTGCACTCAGGCCTGCATGCAGGAAAAAAATGAGGATAGAACTGAGGCATGTGGATCTGGAGATCACACCCAGGATGCGTGCCGCAGTCAGTGAGGCTGCGGAATATTCCTTTCTGTGCAGGGGAGGTTAAGGGGCAGGCAGTACAGTTCCATTTCAGAGTTCAGCATATTTTGATTGGCAGATGTGCTCTTCCTCAGCCTTTGATGTTACCTTGGTTAGATGAGCGTCCACTATCCTGCCAATTAGCGCTCCCTAGGCTCACAAATATTAAAAAGGAAAAGGAAGATGACAGAGCTCTAGTGTAGTTCCAGGACTTGTTTTAGCAAAAGCCAGAGCTACGTTCTGACCTGCTTTTGTCCCAGCCCTCAAAGGACAGGCGTGCTGTCCAGCACAGACCGCTTGCTGCAGCAAGATATTGCAAACCTTTTTGTTCTATAGCTCTGCTGAAAGCAAACAGACGGCAAATTAGCCTCCAGGTGTTGCACCACATTCAGGGGTGAGGCTGAGCTTATATAATTTATATATTCTTTTGGGTTCCTTAAAGTTAAAATCATTTTGGTTAAATGAATTTTTACACCCACACTTGCTGTATCTGCAGCTTTGCCCATCCTTCACTCATCTGGTGGGTTGGCCCTGGCCGGATGCCAGCTGCCCACCAAAGCCGCTCTGTCACTCCCCCTCCTCAGCTGGAACAGGGGACAGAAAACATAATGAAAGGTTCGTAGGTCGAGATAAGGACAGGGAGAGAGCACTCACCAAGTACCACCACGGGCAAAACAGACTCAACTTGGGGAAATTAGTTACATTTATTACCAATCAGATTCAGAGCAGGGTAATGAAAGAACAAAAACTAAATCTTAAAACACCTTCCGCCCACCCCTCCCTTCTTCCCAGGCTCAACTTTACCGCCGATTTCTCTACCTCCTCCCCCCGAGCGGCACAGGGGAACAGGGAATGGGGGTTGAGGTCAGTTCATCACACAGTGACTCTGCTGCTCCTTCCTCCTCAGGGGGAGGACTCCTCACACTCTTCCCCTGCACCAGCATGGGGGGCCCTCCCACAGGAGACAGTCCTCCACGCACTTCTCTAACATGGGTCCTTCTCACAGGCTTGCAGTTCTTCACAAGCTGCTCCAGCGTGGGATCCCTCCACGGGTGCAGTCCTTCAGGAGCAGACTGCTCCAGTGTGGGTCCCCTGCGGGGTCACCAGTCCTGCCAGCAAACCTGCTCCAGCGTGGGCTTCTCCCTCCACGGGGGTACAAGGCCAATCCCAGCTTCATACATTATCTTATCATCTCAGATCTCTTCCTTTTCTACCAGGCAGGGTACTGGCAGGGACTTCTTCAGCCTGGCTTGAACTCAGGGCTCTGCACAGGGCTGGCTCAGCCAGTGTCAGCGCACGCTTCATGGAAGTTACAAATAGATGATGGGCCTCAGCTGGGATCCCCCAACAAAAAGCTGTTAGAAAGAAACCCCATCTGGAAATATATTGTAAGAGCTTGCAGAACAGTGGTGGCAATGTTTTCAACTGTTTCTGTATCTGGGTTTTCACATACTGCAAACCGATGAATTAATCGCAGCAAGGAATATATCCTTCAGCTCCTGGAAGTCCACGGGCAGTGCTAAGAAAAAGGCTCAGTCATTGAAACTAGTTTGCAGTTTCCCGCTCCATCATGCAATAAAGAGGCGGAACCAAACAGACCAAGTGAAAATGCTTCTTTATAGCCAAATTTCATGATACAGCAGTACATTGTAACATCGTGTATGTTTCCTGTATAAAATCCATTCGCTGTCTGGAGGACTTTGAGCAAACACCAACAAAATACTAAGCAAAAAAAAAAAAAACAAAACGGGGGCGGACAGATGCCAATATAATACAATATTGCTTCTGCTGCAGGAATGGATAGAGGAGACGCCGTGCACAATGGCTGGGGCATCGCTTTGGCATTCAGCTGGAGGCGGGTGAGGAGCACTGTGCTGCAGGGGGGCCGGATCCACCAGTCCAGCCCTGATGAGCAGTTGTAGGGACTCTTGAATGCCCCTTGTAGGGCCCTATTGTTTTCTCCCTTAAGCAAATGTAACGATCGTAACAGCATAATAGATATATATATATATATAAAAAAATCTATCAGCTCATCTGTTAACCAGCAATAGCTGGCAAGCTTCAAAAGGGAGGATATGAGACAGAAGCAGCAGTGCTGTCAGCAAGCCTGTGGGGAGCGGGTGCCTGTACCACCTGCCGGCACCCTCTCCCGGTGCCCGTGGGGACTGTTGCCTGTTTCAGACCAAATTATTTGGGATTCATCGTTCCACCTCTTCCATCTCGCTGTTTGTGAGTTTTAAAGTGTTTTAAAACATCAGTGTTAAAATAATTTTGACTCTAGTTTTTGTTGAACCAAATAAAAACAAATAACTTATGCGTGATTTGGGCTAATTTATAATTAGCAGATCTAAGCAGGAGGCGAAGTCTAATTGTGTTGTCCTTTCTGCAGTAACTCCTTTGCCATGCTGGTGCTGTTTTCCACCAACCTACTAAGCACACAGCGGGGAATGCCCGTGTGTGTCTCAACTCACTCACTGGCCCAACCTGCTTTGACTCACCCATTCAGGAAATTAAGTTGGACACCAGGTCAGGGGTGTGCAAAGCAGATCTGATAGGAATGAGTGTTTATTTTGCTATAATATTTTGTGGTAAGATTATCCCAGGGAAGAGAAAGTGACGGTTCCAGACAAAAAAAAAAAAAAAAAAAAGGCAGGTTTTTATGTCCAGTCAGTTTAAACCATCATCATTCCCAACTGTCCTGCCTGTAATCTTTTCAATAGATACATTTTTTGCAGCACTTTAGGGTAAGTGCTGTTACCAGCAATTTTTGCGTACTGTCACGGCTAGCTCTGCCTCACTTGATGCTGCAACCAGTTCCTTGTCTCTAGTTTGCATAGAGGGTTCTTGCAGAAAAATCCTGACCAGGGCATGCGCTTAAAAATCACCATTTTAAGCACCTAACCATTATCTTCCATTTTAGAAGCAGCTGTCCACAGATAGGAATCCATCCAAATAAATTCCTGGGTAGGCTGGCTTTGAATTTGAGCTCACTGCCTTTCTGAAGATAAGCTTTACCCAGTGTCACACGGGCCAGCGTTTGCACACTGTGGTTGGGTACCTTTGTTTCTCTTTCTTTTTTTTTCCTTTTCTTTCATGTAAGAACAGAGCACAGCCTTAGAGATGCTTGTGTATATTGTCTTACATCTTCCAGTTGAATGAAATTAAATCCACAGTTCTGCTTTCACAAGGTGGTGGGGGAGCAGAGCAGCTAGTGGATGCAGGAGAATGGGAAACACAGGCCTGGAGGAAAGAAGGCAAAGAAATAACCTGAAAATTACAGCAGTGATAAATAAGGCAGAACTATAGGGAAGAGCCATAAAACAGGAGGAGAGGGGTTAAGAGATAGAGACACTCCTTTCCTGATTGGAAAGGGCCTCCAGTGCCAGTCGTGTGTTGCTATTTCTGACGCGAGGCAGGGGATGGGGAAGGCAAACCCTGCTGCGTCACGAATGAGGGGTAAGTGCTGCACATCTACTTCACAAAAGCAAATCTCTTATGAAGGCTAAGAAGATAAAATGCCTGGTACGCTTGAGGGGCAGGGCAACTGTAAAGATCAGAAGAGTTTTCCTTCCTACTTGTCTCCCTGTGCAGCCCAAGGTTATTTAGTTAAGCTTTTAATACACAAATGGGAATTTTGCCTAATGGCTCTCCAGTATAATTCTTTATGCAGTTTTTTTCTCCTGCCTCTGTCTTCTCTGTTTTGCTTGAGCTACCCCAAAGCTGTGATTCAATAACAGATTTTTAAAGAACGGGTTGCTGGTGTGGGTTGGAGTTGCTCTGGTCAAAGAAGTGTTTTGACTTTTTCCAGCCTGCTTCTGGGCTAGGGGACAGAGCGGCACAGAGAGACATTGGCAACAGCATGAATCAGCATCTGATTCCTGGGCCGTCTTCTGGGTGGCATTAGGGTAACTGCATTTCTTTTCCATGAGAAAAGTAAATTGGAGTCTTATTATGGGCAGCTTGTGAGTAATGCAACCTAAGCAAAATTTAAATAGAGTCTTTCTTTTGGTCAAAAAATGAGGTAATTGGGAAAAGAACAGAGATCGTCAGGCATTTAAACCCTACAGCTCTTGCAGCAAGAAGTAAAGCAAAGCCAAACTGAACGTTAACTTCTGCTCCCTAAGAACAGGTAAGAATTGCAGGAGCATCCTCAGGGCCCCAGCAGCTGTAGACCTTTAACTAGACGCAAAGTGTGCAAGCAAACATTAGAAAGCGGATCCAAGAAGGCCTTGAGCTCAAAACCTTTCGTTATTTTTGGTTCCTCCCTCCCAGCTAACACATGATATTAATTTCTTTTTACTTATAACTTTCAGCTACTGCAGTTACAACACTGATACATCTGCAAAAGGTAAAATATTACATCTTTGGGGATTTTTAGGCTTCCAAGCACATTTACAACTAACCTTTGCACAGCTGGGAGACTTGCAGAGGGAAATGAGCTGTAACAGGCTGTAGCGTGTGCTGGATGTATCAGTGCGGCGCCCTGCTCTCCGCTGGCTTCTGCAGGTGTTGCTGCTTCCCCCCACTGCCCCCAGTCCACTTACTACAGAAAGACAATAAAAAGACTTCTTTAGGAAAAGAAAGCATCTGGCTGTAAATGCAACAAGACCTTCTCAATGAAATTTTGTGTATTAGGAAACATCATCTGGCAGACAGATATTTTCAGGAATCCCTATTACAGCACTTGCCAACACCTTGAGTAAACTCCAACGCTATCTATTTGTTGTTGAAGGCCACAGGAGGTCTAATTTATGGCATTCTTGAGCTCTTCCCTGCAGACTGCATAGCCTGTTTGAACTAACGAGAGAGGCCTGAACCCACAGGGCTTGCTCCTTTTAAACCATCAGTAAAGTATTTTATAATCTAAAGGACTTAGAGTTTCTTCTGCCTGAATCCACCTGCCCTGCTACATAAAAACCAGTGTATGAAAATAACTTCGAGGTAGTTCTTGCCCATACAAATGGGCAAGACATGGTCCTCCTTGAATAACCAACAAATCCTCCAAAGTTTAAAATATGTTTAAAGATACAACTTATATTGACGGTTTCAGTTTATTGAGGGTTTAACATGGAGAGAAGCTGCACAAACCCTCCTGGAGAAAATACTCTCATGTGAGCTTTCATAGAATATTGTCATGGTGTGAAATTTTTTTCAAGCGAGGAATTTTTTCTATTTGTAGTCTCAAAGTATCAAAAAAAAAAAAAAGGTGTTGAATTTTGACAAAATGTACTGCAGCTGTTATTTGGTGGAATATTATGGGTCTGTTTTGGTATCTCAGTCAAAAGGATACTCCCACTCTTGCACAGGTCCGGTGTCCCCTTTTATTGTTAGACACCTTTAGGGGTAAGGTTTAATAAATCTGAAGCTATGATAAAGGAACACAACTATTGTTGAGTCTACAACATAAAACGGCATCAGTTTGGTTAAGAATGTTTTTTTTCCTCTTGGAACAGAGTCAACCAAATGGCCAAACTGATACTTGCTGTTGAATTTCCTCAGGTTAAACTCAGCTACCGTATGTTGCAGGAGTCAACACAAATACACAAGAAAGCACATCTGCAATGTATGAACAAAATTGGTGCAGTAAATGCTGTTATTCTGCTGATTCCAGATCTTCCTCGTTTTGCTTTGGCCAGGTGCAGAGTATATGTCAGCTGATGTGAACATGAAGTTAGAGAAGTAAGATGGCTGTAGACTAGATCTTCACTTTGTCTTTTAAAATATGATTACTGTGCAATGTAACGGCCAGGTTTGCTCTTCCTTGGTGCACTAATAGCTAGATGTCCTTTTCTCGTTATATTTATTTTCATAAAGAATAACCTCTACCATTCCTGTTTTGTTCAACGTTGTTCTCTTAAACGCCCATTGCATGTGCATGCACAGAGCGTCCCCATTATGAAATGTCCTGCTGAAATCCCCACCAGCTGAAATGCATCAGAGCTGCCGCTGGGCTCTCAGCTCCTCCGGGGGGGCCAGCCAGGACCTTCAGATGCTACCGACCACAGTGGAGAAATTGCATTCTCTTGGTGAATATTCCAGTATGTAACTACGGAAGACCAAGAAATTGCAGCTCTAAAAATCCTGGAAGGGAGCCATAGAGTACTGGCTGTAGGTCCTAAATGTTAATTTTGTATCCTCTGCCACATGCAGAATAAATGTTTGCATAGTGTAAAGGTCTCCTCTGAATTGGTCCATAGTGTTCTGTAGCTTCCTCATGTTTAAGGGTTTAGGAATAAAATTGCTAACTGGCCTGGGCAATGCCCTGCCTCAGATCGCATGCAAGATGATTGGTTCTTTAAAATTTGGGTATTATTTTATTCTACTGTAGAATATATCTTCATGTACACATACACATTCTGTATTTATATATGTTTATCATTATGTTCTGATGAACTGTCTGATACAGATCTTGGGCAAATCAAGGTGATTTCTTAAATTCCAACAGTTTAATTTTTTCCAAGCTTTAAAGCAATGCTCGAGGCAGGGAGCCTTAAACTGTCAATTAAAGACTAGATTTTGGTGTCTTTTCTCCTATACTTAGGAGCATTTTCAAGACATTGAGTTGCTGGAGCATGTCCAGTGAAGGGCAACGAAGCTGGTGAAAGGTCTTGAGCACATCTGATGAGGAGCGTCTGAGGGAACAGGGGTTGTTTAGCCTAGAGAAAAGGAGGCCGAGGGGAGACCTTATCGCTCGCTACAACTACCTGAAAGGAGGCTGTGGTGAGGTGGGTGTTGGTCTCTTCTCCCAAGTTACTGGCAATAGGACGAGAGGAAATGGCCTCAAGTTGCACCAGGAGAGGTTTAGGTTGAATATTAGGAAAAGATTTCTTCACTGAAAGGGTTGTCAAGCATTGGAACAGGCTGCCCAGGGAAGTGGTGGAGTCACCACCCCTGCAGGTATTTAAAGAATGTGTAGATGTGGTGCTTAGGGACACGGTTTAGTGGTGAACTTGGCAGTGTTGGGTTGATGGTTGGACTTGATAATCTTAAAGGATAATTCTATGATTCTTTCAGAAAGATAGTTGGATAGAAAATTGCAGCGTTGTTAATGATCTTTATATCTAATATGATCAAACGTCTATGCAAGTTTTATGATCACATACATGGTTTGTTTTAAATTGCATTTTGTTTCCAGATAAAAAAGAATAAATACCTGTTTTAATTCTTGATTTTATTCTTGTGTTTTGCTTTTTTAAAAAAAAAATTTATTTTTTAATTTTTTTTTGCAGGGGCAAACTATTGTGAGCCTAGCAGTGCTAAGTCTCGCTACCTTTATTGACACAAAGTGAACTACCAAATATTACATGTGCTGCTTTGCAAGTGTTTAAGTGACGTGGAAGGGTGATCAGGTGGGCTGGGGATGCAGACTGCTGCCATTTTTGACACTACTCCAGGGTGCAGCACACAGGCATGTCAGCTAAGGAGACCTTGCTGTTCCGGCAAGGTGTTCCCTGGGCAAGCTCTGAATTATGTACTTAAAAGACTGGAGAAATAACAACAAATCAGACAAGAGCTAATGTGAAATTTGCTAGAATAAACTAGCAACAGAGCAGTTTTCAATTTCTTTCAAACTCTCCCATAAAAACCAATAGTGCTACAATTCTCCACCACAAAACCTGGCTTTATGTTACCTACCATCCTTATCTGGATGCAATTTCCATCACTGCTTCTTATGTCTTTACCAATAGAAGTCATGTAATTATATGCCGTTATCAAATTAATCTTTCTTCGCAGTCTTCTACTCCCTTTCTTAATCACTTAAATTGTACAGCACACCATTTTCCCGAATCTTTTAAACGTATAAAGCTTCTGGACAATATTTGAAAAATGGCCTAAATAATAACGGGCAATTAGTTTTCTCTAACTCCCTTTTCTTCAACTAAGATTTGAAACCACGCTTGGCTGCTGCAGTGCAACACTGCACTGCAGTGATGTTTGATGGAACAATTCATCCTGGAGGTCACCTCCAGGCATGCAGAGGAAAAAGTTATCATCAGAAGCAGTCAACGTGGATTCACCAAAGGGAGATCATGCTTCACCAACCTGCTAGCCTTCTGTGGTGGTGTGACTGGCTGGGTTGATGAAGGGAGAGCAGTGTATATCTCAACTTCAGTAAGGCATCCGACACTGTCTCCCGTAGTATCCTCATAGACATGCTAAGGAAGTGTGGGTTGGATGACAGTGAAGTGGCCAGAGAACTGGCTGAATGGCAGAGCTCAGAGGGTTGCGATCAACAGGTCAGACTCTGGTTGGAGGTCCATCACTAGCGGTGTTCCCCAGGGGTCTGTGCTGAGTCCAGTCCTGTTCAACATATTCATCAATGACCTGGATGATGGGATAGAGTGTAACCTCAGCAAGTTTGCTGATGATTCCAAGCTTGGAGGAGCAGCTGATACACCAGGAGGCTGTGCTGCCATCCAACAAGACCTGGACAGGCTGGAGAGCTGGGCCGAGGGGAACCTCATGAAATTCAACAAAAGCAAGTGCAAGGTCCTGCACCTGGGGAGGAACAACCCCAGGCACCAGTACAGGCTGGGGGCTGACATGCTGGAAAATGGCTCGGTTGAGAAAGACCTGGGAGTGCTGGTGGACAACAAGCTGACCCTGAGCCAGCAATGTGCCCTTGTGGGCAAGAAAGCCAACAATATTGTGGGCTCCATTAAAAGGACTGTGGCCAGCAGGTGGAGGGAGGTTATCCTCCCCCTCTACTCAGCCCTAGTGAGACCACATTTGCAGTACTGTGTCCAGTTTTGGGCCTCTCAGTTTAAGAACGACGTGGAACTGCTTGAGCAAGTCCAGCAGAGAGCTATGAAGATGATCAAGGGACTGGAGCATCTCCCTTATGAGGAAAGGCTGAGAGACCTGGGTTTGTTCAGCCTGAGGAAGAGAAGACTGAGGGGGGATCTCATCAATACCTATAAATATCTAAAGGGTGGGTGTCAAAAGGATGGGACTAGGCTCTTTTCAGTGGTGCCCAATGACAGGACAAGGGGCAATGGGCACAGGTTGGAACACAGGAAGTTCCACCTCAATATGAGGAAAAACTTCTTTCCTGTGAGGGTGCCAGAGCAGTGGAACAGGCTGCCCAGGGAGGCTGTGGAGTCTCCTTCCCTGGAGACATTCAAAACCCGCCTGGACAGTCCTGTGCCCCCTGCTCTGGGTGTCGCTGCTCAAGCAGGGCGGTTGGACGAGATGATCTCCAAAGGTCCCTTCCAACCCCTACCATTCTGGGATTCTGCGATTCTATAACACAAGTGCAGGCTCGGCCTTGTTGGTACTAATCAGGGGCCATGATCAGGGCATCCACTTCTGCTTCAAAAATACAGCTACTCTCAATACCTACGTACCTATATTGTCTGAAACAGTCAGCTGCGTGGAGTGCTTGGTTTTCTTTTCAAAGACATTCTACAGACAGCAATCTGTGGCGCTTACCAGCTCTTTTTTCCCCCTTTCTTGAGAAGCAAAAATCTGAAAAGTTTAATAAGCACCATGATTTTACGGACTGATGTTGACTTACTGTTTCTTCAAGGTCCTCCAGACTGAACAATGATGCTATTGTTAAAACGCAAAGATCTCAAGACAAAGATGCTCCAAATTACACCGTAATTTTAATACAATTAAACCGTTATGTAATTCTAAAAATAACAAAAGATTGATCAATAACTTTGTGCAGAATGCTATTATTAATTAGAGATCAACAAACCAAGACTGGTTCATGTAACATTTTATTCACAAGTAGAAAAAGTATTACAAAACAATTTATACAAGATTTTAATTTACATTCCTTAAAGGAGTATTTAAAACAGCACTTCAAGTCTCTAGACGTGGTGCGTGGGCAGCCTAAATGCAGTGGTAGTGTATGTTTTCTATTGGCATGTACAACATTGCTTGCCACAGGCAATATAAAAAGGACCAATTTGGTTAAATTAAGGAAAAAAGTATATACACAATATACACATATTTAAAAAGCACTCTCTTCATTTTTTCCTCCCAATTTGCTCTCAAGCTATCTGTCACTCATTTAAAGAAATTAGTATTTTTCTCTAGAGTTGCAGGACAAGAACAATTCTACAAAGTGTAAATTCCAATGGGAAAACATACTTACTGTGGCAGATGCTGGCAAAAATTCTGAACATTTTAAAGAACTGTTATTAGCGAAACGTTAAATCTCCATATGTTCTAAAAATATCTTGCCATATACTGAAATGCACATTGGATTGTTTCTATTTACAAAGTATATACAAAGAAGCACACATCTCTCCATGCACACGTAGTGAAAAGCAGCATTTTGTCACTTCTTAAATTTATGAAAGCATCTGAAGAAATTATTCAAAATGACTCTTTTTGACTCTGTATTTAGCTGAGTAACTGTACTCCCTGTATAACTGTGCACTGTTCAGTCATCGACCAAATGGTGGTACTTACTACTTTAAAAAAAAAAAAACACTTATGTAATTTCTTCACTTTGGTTTGAAGTTGGCAACTGTTGTTCATGATTTCTGCACACATGAATAATCTCACTGGTTTCACCTGAAGCATCCTACTGCCTTGGCTGCCTCTAGTCGCTTTAGCTATTTTTGTGCAGGTTCAACCTTCTACTGGGTGCTTCAAACCAAAAGTCTTTTTCCATTATGGGATATGAATACTGTCTCAACATTTCCATTGCCACACAAACCATGTGTTGAAAGATGAGTAACATTTATTGCAAATTTGCATCTCTCTTGCTGATTGCTCTGCTTTTGTCAAGGCACATCGGGTACTTTAAAGAATAATTGCTGGAGTTCATCACTGACAAGTTCGAGCCTGTTGCATGTAACAAATCAGTAGAGGTTACTGGGATTCCTAGGAGAAGTTGAAAGCTATTTTAGGGATAAAAATGGATGAAGAACAAATGGTATTATGGGATGTAGTGCAACAAACTGCAGTTAAAAAAATCTTAAAGAACAGCAATCAGGACAGAGAGTTGATAATTTACTAAGCACTCATGCAACTTTGAGGATTCAGTTCAGAGGTATTTAAAAAAAAGTTATATTTTGTATTTTTTGTGTGAGAAAATAGAATTTACACAATCCTACAGTGAGAAGGACAGAGTGACATGAGTGAAAAGGCCTGCTAAATGAACAAATTAGGTCACCATGAAGCCTGACCCTTAAAAATAACGCATTATTAAAAAATATTAGTAATAGTCTCATTGTATGAACACTTTCATGGCACACCTGCTACAGTTTGATATTTTGATGTGACAGTTGATTACATTTATGTCAACATCCAAAAATTACATGCTATAACAACAAGCGCTGTATTCCAATACTGAGACTACCAATTAAACACAACATCCCTACCTATACGGCTGACTTTCATGAAACTAAATCTAATTTAAAGCTAATCTCCTGCTATATTTAACAAAACAATGCTCCCTCCCACAAATGTAATAAATGGATGGAGGGGACTCAACCATACATATTGTAACATGCAAGTTCTTTAACTCCCCAAACTAGCTTATTGACTATAATGTAATATATAATAAAAGCTTCAGTTTATCAATACATGATCCTTGCATAAATAGAAATGTTTATTTTTTAAGTCCTTCAACAGCAGGAAACTGATTTAAAATTAGAACCAGCCAAAAATATCCTAATGCATGCATAAATCTGCAAGCAGAATAACTGGCAACGTCTTGTCCCACGCCTTCTGACATCTGTAGCCATATTTAAGACACCCACCTAAACACGCTGAAGTATTTATATTTCTTGCTGCATTTACATATACTTCTAAGATCACTCCATTAGACTTTTTGAGAATCTGAGGGAATAGAAGGTACTTTTTTCAAAAGAGATGCAAGGGGTCATAAATCCACTTTCAGGGTTCTCCCAGGGTGCTCCTTTAAGTTTCACTTCACAGCTGTTATGGCTCAGACACAACTGCTCAGACGGTGTGAAATGATGCCTTTTTTTTCCAGCTGATTTTGAAACTATGCAACATTGAAGACCAGACTAAGTTTGACGAGAATCAGCAGAGGAGCGTAAGGGAAGCATTCAGCTTTAGTGCCGAGAGAAATAGCTTGGTTTCCTAAAAGAAAATCATAGAACAGTAGTTACATAAACTCATAAAAACCTGTACGTACTTCTATACTTGACTAAACCCTAAAAAAATACAGCTGTACTTACTGCTTATTACAAAAATTCACCTAAATCTGGAAGACTGAACATGTATTAAAATACCCATTGAAAAATTTATATGTATGTGCACATAAATAAAAATATTCTATCTTCTGATTTTATCATGCTATTATTTATTTTGCAATATAATAATGAAGTGTGGCCCTATGCAAGACTGTAATGCATCCGCATGTACTAAAACAACCATCCTTCCCCCAAAATATTTCAAAATGACAAGAAAGATGAAGGGCAAATGGAAAATATCAGGTAGACTAAGATGAAATATTTTTCTTGGAATTGTACAGCTGGTCAGAGTTCAGCCTGAAAATACAGCTCAGGTAAGCCTAGTCCTGGTCCTGTCTCTCAAATGCTACTTAAATTTCTCCACCACAGATGCATTTATATTGATGCACTTTAGAGTCTGAACACAGAGAAATTAAACAAAATGAATCAGTAAAGTCTTTTAAAGAAAAAAAATTAAGAAAACCTAACCATCCCAAACCATCTTGCTTATTCAGAAGTACACACAAATCTCAGCAGTAGTACATGATAGTACAAAACCATCGAAGAATAGAGGATTTTGAAATGTCAGAAAAAATGTCTACGTACACCCAGGAATCAGTAAGAAAATTTACAATTTATATACCATAACAAGTACGGTGAAATATAAGTTAATTGTTATAGTGCTATTTTGAAACTCTGTGGTTCGTCTAGAAAAACTCTAAATAATATTAATCACATACCTCTAAAGTTGATACATGGTTTAGTGGGGAAAAAACCCACAAACCTTTGATTTTTAAAATCTTGTTAATAAGGAAATACATTCCTTAAAACATCAAGAGAGCATTTAAGTTCTATTGATAACGGCTGAAAAACTGGGAACTAGCAGCGTCAAGACTTGCAGCCATAGCCATGTCATTGTCCCTTCCTATATATATCTTGAGAATACCACTATCACCTAATGATATTTGACATATATAATGATATTTGGCATATACCAATGCCTGACTTAGCAGTCTGTTTACCTCCCTTTCCTCCTCTTGAAAACATCACCTAAGGAATTAAGGCTTGATTTACAAAGAATCAACTACTGCGCTTACATGTTTTCAGAATATGCGTATTTTTTGTTAAATACTAATTGCTTTCTACTTCTTATTTAAGAACAATATGAAAGCGGCATGCAAACCAAATGGAAGAGGATCAAAGGAAGGCACTTTTATTTCTGCAGATGACCCCAAATTTTCATAATTACAGATAGCGTAATTTTCTTAATTAAGTTTGGTGGATTATTAACATTAGTGGCAACTGCTTTTGTTCCTGCCTGTGTACATGCACAGGAGACTATTTCAGTTTTCCAGCCACAGCCTGCAATAACCCTTGAGTAACACCACCAGTACATATGCCATAATTTGGTATTCTTTCACAGATTAGCTACTTGTGCTCCAAGTTACTTCCAACAGTAGAAAATACCACTTTAAAAATACAGAGCACAGCTAATATTCAAGAACATATAACAAATGGAGCAGTAGCCGAGTGACTTTTTGTCATGGTTACTCTGTATGTGGTAGAGACAATTGTTTATAACCTCTTCTCATTTTGACCTCAGACCTGCATTTTCTCTGAGCTTTTATAGATTAAATTATATTTTATGGACATTTTATGGAATATTTTATCTGATGACATGGGAATAGAAATGACAATAAAAAGCATTTGAGATTTTTTCTCTTCTGTTTCTGCTACTGCTGCAATAACTTCACAGAGAAGGCTCTGTAAATATTTTTGGATGAACACTTGCATGTCTTTTATGCTTTGTTTACAATGAGCAAAGACAAGTCCTCAGTTCTTCCTTCACAAACAAGGACTAGCCTCACATAATAGTTTGGTCATAAGGCTATTAAACTGATCTTCTTCCCCTGAAATTTAATGAAGAAAACCCAACCTGATGAACGCTGACTGGTGTACTCACTTCCCCCTGTGTTCTGGTTCATATTATCTCAACATTACAGTTTGAGTAATTACACCTTTCAAATTCAGCCATTGACTTAAAAATGTGAAACTGCTGGACCTCTGGTAGAGTTTTGATTTATTTCAGCACTAGATAGGTGTAACCTATAGAGAAACATAACCCTATAACTTTTCACAATTCTATTTTTATCTAGCTCTATATGTCTTGAGTACTCATTCTCACTCCTTTGTAGCTATGGTTTTTACCTCTGTATCAGTCTGTGGAGTCATTTGCTGTTCCATTACGCTTTGTCTTTGGCTGGGTTTCAGCAGCCGCTGAGTTCTGAAGTGATGAAACTTCTGTGCATGTTCTATGTTTGGAGATTTCAAAGGACTTTGCAACATTTCCATCAAGACACTTAACTGAAGTAAGTACTTCACTTAGTTCCTGGTTATTATCCAACTCAACAGTGGCTGCATTTTCAGTCTCCGGGCTGCAGGATTTTGCAGATCCTCCAGCCAGTTCTGAATATGATTCACAGAAAGAAACACTGTCACAACAAGCTGAGTTTTGCATAAGAGGCCAAGCATCTGAAATGTCTCCACAGGTAGAGTGTGAAAGAGAACCAAGGAAGGTAGGAATCATTTCTCCAACAGAATCAGAAGCCCTGCAGAAGGATAAAAGACACATGGTTTCAAAAACATTCCAGAAAATATTATCAGTATTGTAATTATTGTCACTGGTATTTATAGGTATTTCAAGACAGTTTAACAGCATTATATTGTTAATACTCTAGAGGCATCCTGTACAAACAAATTATTTTGCAAAGGAATACAGTTTGTTCCTCATCTGGAAATGAAGAAAGCTCTGGAGAACATTACTAAATGCAAAGAGGACGCCAAGGGCCCTTTACACCGTGAATTCAGGGTTCTAGAAAACATGAACCACATCTGGGATTGTTTATAGTCTAAAGAACAGAAATATGATAAAAATACTATAGTAGTGTTCAGTTACAAAGAGGAAGGAATTTATTTGTTCTTAATGCATGGGGGTGGGGGTTGTTGAGACAAGATATAACAGGTTTAAATTGCAGCAAGAAGGATGTTTGGGAAGACTGTGGAATCTCCAACACCAGGGTTGTTTTTTTTTTTTCCAAAAAAACCCAGGCTAGACAAATATCTAATGGAAGTAAAAGAAGTAAAATGTGTTCAGACTAGGAGAAGGGAATAGACAACAAGACTGACTGAAACTCCTTCTATCTGCATGATTTTACAGTTCTGTCCAGCTTTCAAAATGTGAAAAGTTTTTCTCCTATTCTCATTCACGTGGAAAGGACATAATATTAAAGAAAGGCAAGGATTTTTAATTCTCACAAGGATTATTTTTATGTTATGGAAAATGGAATAAAGTGGAAGTAGAAACTCTATTATCTATCATGCATCCATATCATATCTATCCACGATGATACCGACATGTCTGAGTGCACTATGCATGCCTGTCTGTTGAAAGCCTTATAATGTTTTTTACTATAGTACACCAAAATAAGTATTAACAAAACCCAAAAGATACAACAATATGTTTTACTTCCAAAAGCTGTCTACAAGTTTATAAAACTGTAAAGGCTGTATTAAGCCTGATATACAGTAATAATTTGTGTGACAAAACTCATCCCACTTTAACATTGTCTATAACAGATTTTAAGCAGCCTCACTCATTTCTAAAAAGTGATGATTTAATAGCTTTGATATAAAAACAAAGCATTTTCACAGATGAGGTCAAAAGTCAGGACATTGCACCACAATTGAAGGAAATACATTATTTTGACAAAGGAAATTGGAGCAAACTCCATTTCTACTGGAAGGAACCACAGGACCTTTGATGTCCACATAGCATGGATATAACGCTTATTTTTATGCCTTAACCAAAAGATCCCTCACAAAGTACACAACTCTCAATTTGTCTGCCTTGGTGGTGTAAAAGGATGACTCAAGCTTGCTGGTATTTAAACTAGTTGTTACAGAAATTTTAGGTATTTTGTATCTTGTACTTACTTCACTAAGTCACCTTGCATAAACAATACCTATGAAGGAGCTGCCTCTATATTTTTAGTTACATTTGGCCATAAGAACAAAACAGCTGGAGATCAATGTAAACCTTATATGGCAAGCAATTCTAGCTAAAAGAAATAAATACATCCTGTGTTAAAATCTGTAACCAGGAAACTCTGAATGACACCATGAATTTTATATATTTAGCTCATGGCACTGCTGTAGAAATAACTATTTTACTACTGTATTTATATTCAGCTGATCAGGAGAAAATAATGGTTACAGTCTGATAGAAATTCAGAAATACTAGATATTTCAAATCTCAGAGTCATTAAAAGTTTCTAAAAGAAGAAAACCTTCATGACACTTCTAAACTGTACCTTAATGACCCCAGATTCACAGGTTTATGCAGCCCCTTGCTGACCCATAGCAGAAGAGCGGGTGACCAAAGCCTCTAAGGTACCATAGAGTAAGAGGAAGATTATCTGCCTATGAGAGAAGTAAGCCACTTCTTCTGCAGAGAAACTGATATATAAAATCAGCATTTATCAAGTAATACTTAGATTTGATTTTTCACCATAAACCTGTTTTTGCACAAAATGGGAGGATACGGCTACAGTTCATCAAAATCCCTCATTCCACTCCAAACAGCTACTGTACCTGTCTAAATATTAATTTGACTGCATCAGAAATACTTCATGTTTAACAGACATTTATATAACTAAGTTACCTTTCATTAAGCGTAGTCTGTGAGTGGAAAGCGCAGCTGTGACTGCTGTGCTCCATGCTACAGGTTTCATCACAGCACAGTGATGGAATCAGGTGAACTGGTCCTAAGGAATGAAAATTAGTTTAATAATGTTAGAAGTGTTTAAGCTTTGTATGAACGTAGCCTCTGTACTCTTTCAGATTTGAGTATTAGTTTGCCAGTTACATTATAATATTGAGAAAAGAGATTTGTTATTGCAAGAAATGGGTTCTTTGATTTATTACTTTAAAAATGAATTACTTAAAAAAGCCAAGCCCTTCCTCCAGGAGTAATACAGATGCCAGTTCAGAGTATCTACTTTTTAAACTAATTTGCTTATCAATTAGATAAGTGTGAGAAGAAGTACCACATTCTGAGTTAACATATTAGGATGATATTTAAGCTTGTGCTCTTGCGTTAAATTATATATTTTTTAACTTCATAAATGCATCTGTTCTGATATGACTTCACAAAGTCTCAATGATTTGAATTGTTCAGGTTGTTAATGTCCTTTAGCATGCAGGTTACATTCTTAGATACTGTCTGGTAAATCCTTCACACAAATTTAAGTCTCAAAGCCAGATGCAGTGCTTTTTATCAGAAACGAGATAGACATTTAAAGCTCTTATTTTTTTTGGTGGAAGGTCATTGGAATGAAAACAGGAAAAAAAATCATAACCCAACAGCTACTTAGAAATTCTATCTGCTTAACGAGAAATTAGCCTAGGACAAAGGGTAGTTTGACAGTATCAGCTCTGTAGTTAAAGTTAAGTATCGTAACTCAAGTGTTAGATAAATGTTCATCATGCCATAAAGTGCCTTTTAGCAGACCTAACATACCACATGTCTGTGATGTGCTTCTCTGGCACTGGCAACATGTTCTGTGGTCGTATTCATTTAGCCGTGGTCTATCGAAACAGGACAATTCAGAGCCATTGTAGTGAATGTCTTGTGATCTCAGAGACCCTTTGGACAAAATAAATAAAAATATGTATTAGTAAACGATACCCTTTTTCCTGTTCAAAGCCTCCTATCTTCATAGAATGCTTAAATGTCATACTATGCAGTATTTCCATACATTTGCCAACTGAGAGATCCACAATGATCACGTGGTTTCATATAATGCAAACCATGGATTTTGCAACAAACCCTAGAACAGCTGGTTCAACTACAGCCTCTTCCAGGAAGACCCTTTTTTGATGATTTGAGAGTATTTCTTATTCACTGTTACATATTTGCAGTTTTTAATGATTCTCAGTGATTCCCATCTGAAATTTTCCACATTCAGCTTTCAGCCATTGTTTGTTATCTTAAAGAGCTTTATATTAACAGCAGACTTCCTTTAATCTGTATAATCGTAGGCCAAGGCAAACAAGTTACTAAACTTCCCTAACCGAAGTTTGAATTCACTACGTCTGAATTTCTCAAAACTTACATTGTAAAGCATCTTCTAGGTTAGGAACAATTCTTACAATGCCTCTCTCAATCTTTTTATTTTCCCTTGTGCTGTATGTAGCGGTAATATCAATTCTTCCTAGGTATTATTCTTGTTTGACATCCAGGGTTCATTAGATGCTATAAACATCTTTTAGTAAGCTTTTTAAATTATAAATGGGAACTAGAGTGTTTTTGACTTTTTCTTAATTTAAATTAAGGGGCAGAAAAATGTTTATTATAGACAATCTCAATTACATTGACAGGCTGTTATGGATTTTTTAAAAAATTTACAAATCTTAACTGGATTAGGCATTTAATTCACCTTGAATATGCCCATAAAACCAAAATTGCTAATGACAAATCTGCCTTCTACATTGGCTACATTCATTATCTTGACAAGCTATTCTGTGTTTCACAATAGCACGTGATGCACAGATCCTTCATGCCTGTATTCCCACATTGGCATTGCAACTCTATAATGACATCCCAGCTTGGATCCTGTGTGGTCCAAATATATCTGTGCAGCATCTAACAGAGTATGGCACAGAATTAATGCAACTGGACTATTTCTGGACATCTGCACAGCATTTTCTCAGTAGGAGCTGGAACATCCACACTGAGCTGGCAAACTTGTATGGAGTCTCGGACTTCTGCTGCCTTGTTCATCTCAATGCTAAACTTGCTTGAATGCTGTAGACATTTCATTTATTTACCTACAGTGAGATCTGCCAAACTATTGCCATATATAAATATTACAAAGAAACAGTAATAACTGGAAACTCACAGCTTGGTTTTTTCTCCATAAATTGCCTCTTACAATAGATAACACAAAGAATAAGAAGAGCCAAGAGCACAGTTGCAAGTGCACTGCATATAACAGCTGCTAGAGCAGTGTCTCGAGGACTGGAAGCAGTTGAAGGGATCTTCACAAGATTTACTTTGGTGGTACCTGAAATATAATTAAATAATAATTAAGGTGAGCTGTAAACATTTCAGGAATATAGTCACGTAAATGAAAGTCTGGGAAACAGAAGAGGTTTGTAGCACAGGAAAAAAAGGATGTTCCATCCGCTAATGAACAAACATTAGCTGCACATATAGATACGATTATCAGCAACCACATTACGAAAAAGTCTTCAAAATATATTGCAAAATGAGTGATAATAAATGGAGATACACCCAAACACATTCTGACTGCCCATGAGAATGGAATCACTTCTTCACCATGGAAACAAAGACCTCTCGATTTTTAACATCAGATTTTTATATTGCAGTTAAGAAATTTTAATATGGAGAACATTTCCTAGTGTAGAGTTGAGAAAGCTATCCACTAGAGGGAGTCACACATACATGAACTTGCCTTAACAAGGAAACTTTCTGAGAACTGAGACACCCACAGAGGTTCAAAGGCTGTCAAAGGTATCATTTCGCTTGGTTGTGTATGTCTTGACACCATGGTCATCTCTAGGATCAAACCCAGGATTTCAACTGTGCTATCTTTTTTTATTTAGTGATAGCTTTTTAATACAGATAATTCAACAGATTGACTTCATATCCGTATTAGTAAAGACTTAAGCAATGTTTCAAGCTTTGACAAACATTGTTACTTTTAGGTGGAAAATGAAAAAGATTTTAAAAGCATGAAAATTTAACTACTACTATCAAACTATCTTAAATTATGAATGGTCTCTTAAAATTAAATTATTTTTAAACAACTTCTGAACTTTGATGGCTCATCTATTTCAATCTACTTTGAAGTCCACATCAATTCAATAATATTTTATGAGAAAAAGGAACAAAATATTGAGTATTTCTCTGACTGCAATTTTTTTAAAAACCACAAACTGTATTTTATTAACTTATAAATATGCCTATTTACCCCAGAAGATCTTGGTTAAAAACTAAAGGCTATAGTTTCCTAAGAAATGGTTCAGTCAGAATTTTAAATTGGAAGAAAAATGTCTGCCAGAGTATGTTAAAATGACTAATCAAATTGTACATACATACACTTGTTTGGTATCTTAACTGCAACATAATAATAGCAGGAGACAACTTACTATCTCAGTTACTGCAGTCAACGGAATTGTACCACTCAGGAATAATTTTCTGAAATAATTATGGTATTTCCTCTGCACACATCAAATGGGGGCACCAAAGCGTTTACAATACTGTATTGCTTTGTTATAATGGCCAGATTGCAAAAAAGCTAGGTATTTTGAAAATCAACTTAATTCCATCCAATTCTAGGTCTTCAGACCACTTAACACCATAGAAAAGATTAACTTCTGGGGAATAAAGAATCCAAAATTAAAAAAAGAGATACAATGTATTAAATAAAAGCAGTTTCTGTGTATTATAGTATCACGTAGTTGCTGCTAAGTGGGGGAATATAAAAAAGGACAGACTGCTATTATTGAGAAGAAAGAATGTTTAAGTTGTGCAATCTCCTGAATTCAGTGTGAAGAGAAACAGGTATTACTGCATTTATATCTGCTCAAATATTTCTATTTACCTTTGATTTGTACTATTATGTTCCACTGGCACATCAAAAGTGTGAAGAGCAAGTTTATAGCTGATCTTTTTTATATCCTTTTAACTTGCCAAATTGGACCCAGTGGAGCTACTGGAGAGAGTCCAATGAAAGACCACAAAAATGATGGAGGAACTGGAGCCTCTCTCCTACGATGAAAGGCGGGGAGAGCTGGGACTGCTCAGCCTGGAGAACAGAAGGCTCAGGGGGACCTCATCAATGTGTATAAATCCTTGAAGGGAGGGTGCAAAGAGGACAGAGCCAGGCTCTTTTCCTTGGACCAGAGTCAATGGGCACAAACTGAAACGCAGGAGGTTCCCTCTGAACATCAGGAAACACTTCTTTAACTGTGAGAATGACTGAGCACTGTCACAGATTGACCAGAGTGGTTGTGGAGTCTACCTCCTCAGAGATGTGTAGAAGACATCTGGACATGGTCCTGGGCACCCAGCTCTAGGTGACGCTGTTTGAACAGAGGGTCTGAACCAGATGATCTCCATAGGCCCTTTCCTACCTCAACCATTCTGTGATTCATTAAAGTATAACAGATCTCAAAATTCAAGTCAATAAAGAGGCTGAAGTCGCCTGCATTAACTAGAAATAAATTTTGAAACCCTGTCCTTGTACTGAAATGTTATAATTTTCATTATCATAGCAGATAGGCTATCTATTATTTTTGGTCCAGATAACAATAAAATTGCAGTGCAGGGTATCGGGTAGTTTTCCTCTTAAATCACATGGAGAGGACAAGGGGGAATGGACACAAGTTGCTCTTGGGGAGATTCCGATTGGACACCAGGGGGAAATTTTTCACAGTGAGGACAGTCACCCATTGGAATGATCTCCCCAGGGAAGTCGTTGACTCGGCCACGTTAGACACCTTTAAGAGTTGTCGGGACAGGGTGCTGGGCCATCTTGTTTAGACTCTGCTCTTCCTAGAAAGGTTGGACTAGATAATCCCTGAGGTCCCTTCCAACCTGGGATTCCGTGTGATTCTGTGAAATCATTATTAACTGTCTTTCTTTACTTACATAACGAAGAACTTTATGTTCTTCTATAATTCCCATTACTCACAGAGCTGAGTTCTACAACCTCTTGTCCAGATCTTCATCGTTATTTAAAAGAAAAAGCAACCAGTGCCATAATCTTTTTGTCATAACTTGAATGCTCTGGGCATGAGCATTGCAATCTTCCACAGAGAAAACTTTTTCACCCAGTTTCTAGGATTCTTGCAGCTGTAGTTTTTAATTTATAGTTTTAACAGACTGCAGAAATTCCTGCATGGTACGTGAAGTTCCAGGATATAATTCTGTGAGAAGCAGTAAAACTATATGAAAAAAAGTGCCGTCTACATAGCAACATGTGCTGGCTTTGGCATGAAAATCAAGGACTGTGCTTTGATATCAGGTTTTCAATTTCAGTCAACTGCCTGATCTAGTCTTTAGAAGGTTAAAGACAGCCTGCACAAGTATTTAAAAAAAGACAATAAAAAACTGATCTGAATGACTTCAAATATTTTTCATATCAATACACCTACTTGTATCAATATATCTACCTAAAAGCACTAAACAGTTCTTAGAAATTAAGCCTTCATAATTAGTAGAAAAAAACCTGTTAATTTTGAAAGCAAAAATAGAATAAGAGCACTGGAGGTAGAACTCCTATATTTTTGTCTCTCTTCATTTGCTCACAAAAATATATCTATTTGCAAGTACCATTACATATTCTGTGAAATTATACATGATATCTATTTCTTTAGTGCTCATGACCAATATCGAAACAGGAAATACAGCAATGTTATTTTAAATAGGGATGGCAAAAGTTTAAATTTATTTTAGCCATCTTGGTATTTCAGATTTATTTTATTTGGTTGCTTTTTAAAAATTTTTTTACTTGAGAAAGCACTTTTCTGTTCCTGAGAACGCCTACCACTCATCTTCACCTTCAAAGAACTTTTTGGAATAGCTACTGTGAGCAGGCCATTGTAGTGTAGCTCTAATTATAACGATAGCGATCTTCCCTGCAGAGACCAACATTTCAGAAGAGGATTGCTATTGTAGAAGTGGCCCGTTGGGCATTGCTGAACTCTGCTTTCAGTGTTACTCAGATAAGTGTGCATTTTCATAAACTCTCTCTTTCTTTTCAGGCTCACAGACTTAATGGTCCCATTTCAGTAAAGCAAGGAGGTGCATTTTAAACTTTAAACTTGTACATACATCTATTAAATGATTACATTATTAAGTTTAAATATGCAATTAAACACTTTATGAATTGGATGTGATACATTAAGAAAGGAGGGAGGAGGTGCACACTGTTTTATCATTCTGGAGAGCATGTGCATATTATGCATCACAAAAATAAAACAAAAAATATATTTTATTTAAGAAAGAGATTTCCTTTTCTAAGTCTTAGTTCCAACATATTCTGGAAATGTGCTAGTGCTAAAGAAGAATTACCAAAAATACCACACTGTCTCCTGCATAATTTTGAGCAGTAAGCTTAAATACACAATCTTCCCTTCATTAACCGATAGTACATCATAATGTCAGTATAAGCAAAGGTGTGGTTCTTAAAAGCAAGTAAAGTTTCTGTTAATCCAGGAAGGTTAAGTAGCAGTAATTTAGCTAATAGAGAACATAAGAATCCCAGCTGTATCACTATAACTTCTGCTAATAAACAGAATAGTTGAATTTTTGGCCTATTATACCACTCAACCAGAGACAGGATAAAATGTGAAAAGACTAAAAAGACTTCCTTATCACTTACTTAGTGTTTATTTTCTCAGATTTTTTTTTTTCAGAACTATGATTAGTTACAGTCACTACTGGAATCAGAATGCCTAAAAGAAAGCTTTCTGTGGTAGATGAACCATATGAAAACAGAACTCACAACATGTTATGTTTCTTCCATGAATATAATAATAGTAATAGTAATAATAATAATAATAACAACAACAACAACAACCAGCTTTGAGGAGGTTAAAATGTGGAATATTATGTTTGGGTTTTCTTGTCAAGTCAATGTTAACCCAAAGAGGGTTTACTTAAAACAAAGTTGTTAAAAATTCCACTTAGATAGCAATAACATGGTAACATTGGACAGGGTGCCATCTTTTACAACCAGGATTTAAAAGAAGATACAAAAGTAAATTAAAATGTTGTCATTTCCTGGAATATGGGTATTTCTGGTCAGGAGAGGGGAAAGGAGCACTGTCCTATTGTAAAAAGTGTTTGCCCGCTAATTTATGCTGGTTGGTCCAAATCAGTGCTATCAATGTTAATTTGACAAGAATTCAGGGCTCACACATACCCTCATCTTACAATAACTTAACAGCTACTGCCTGTCAGCTGAACTGCAGTGACTGTCTGTATGTGTGCTCTTGATCCGTGGAAAATACAAGGCAATGTGACTTACCTTGAAACTCCTTCATTTTGAAAAAAAGTTTAAAAGATGTTTATGTTCATTTAAAAGTAAAAGGGCAATACCTCTCCCTAGTGCCCAACAAGCAAAAGAATGTATTATGTATAAACATGATGCATGCATATATAATTCAGATACTACAATACTACTGAGCATTAACATCAATGGAAAGTAAGTTGTCCTGAGTAGATTTCTGAGTCTTTACAATGCAGCAGATTGCCTCCCTTCTGATCTTTCAAGCAGGAGGTAAGAAACTTTATTAAACATTACTGTTGGAGATTACAGTAAACACTGGAGAGAGAGTCTCCCAACATCTGTACAAGGACAGCCATTTGCGTGCATGGCCTACGCCCAAGAGTTCATAATGTCAAACCACATTTTTCAAGCATACTCCAAGTGCTGACTTTAAAGCCTTTAGTTTCCAAGTTAGTGCCCTACAACTTTTTTTGTTTTATTTTGCTGGTTTTGTTATTTTTTTTAATAAAAAAATGTCCTACGGGAGCCCTATGGGAGAAAATTACTATTCAGGTATTTATCCATTATTTGGAAATCTTGAGAAATGTGGTTATAAATTAAAATCTTTGGAATTTGATTTATTAATTTCCAAGACCATTTCTCTTGCACTGCATATTTTCACAAACACCCAACTGCTGACCAAGCCTTTTATGTTTAAAATGGCAAAACAGTTACACTGTGCATGTGAATTTAAAATATATACGAACTCCACAGCACTGGATACACACCACTATGCCTGTAAGGCATAATCAACCTCTGCAACATGTTTTTCTTTTAAGAGATGTTAATTTTTAGTAATACTGTGGTCACCTAAACTGAACTGATATATGGGCACAAAAAGTAACATTGTTTCATCACAAAACTTTCACCTTGAGAACTGTCTAGCCATTTAAAAATACTGCTACTTGAGAATAAACCCTCAAATCACTGATACCCTCCAATAACCTGAAAAACACCTGAGAGCAAACAAAAAATCAGAGGAAATGGAATAAAATATGCGTCACTGCCAAACTACATGTTCTTCCCCCCTCAACATAAGATAACTGGTTATCAATGTGAAAAGACACTATGTCTCTCCTCTATAGACTGGGAATACTTAGCATGATCTGGTGACACAAAGTGTATGTTGCTGTTAATATGACTGTGGTGTTGTCAGCAATTACCCTTCTGACTTTTGCTTCTAGCAGCTCACTTTGCACCTCTGACAGTTAAAGCTGTCTATCACCTATATTGCTGAAAATGCAATTTCTTTCTTCGGTGTTGCCACGTGTTGAATCAGTATCACTAAGTTTGTGTCAGAACATAGGAGATTGCTAGGTACAGCAGAAAATGTATTTCTCCCCTTCTAAATTGTACTTTTAACCAAATTCTTTTCCAGTCATGTTTGGGAATAAGAACACAATATTGTAGGATATTCTCTTGTTAAAATCCAACTATAGAATGCATCCATCCCACCCAGGCTATGATTTTCAACAAAAGATGAAAGCAGAAAGTATCTGTTTTATATACTGTGCGTGCAGTCCCATTTAATCTTTAGGATTATCCAGTTATAGAATAAAAACAAAACCTGGTGCAGTATTTGAGTGAATTGTCTGTTTATGACAGTTACTGCTTGTATACACACTCTTTCACTCTCAGTTCCAAAACACTTACACAGGGCCTTACCCACACAAGCAGAAGAGTTTGTACTGCCTAAATGCACACCATTTTCAAGTGGATAACTACTGCCATTACCTGTTTTCTAAAAGAGAGGAAGACCACATATCCTTCAGAATCTAATTATATATTCACAAGCTAAGTGACAAAGGCATGCATGTGAACATAAGAATAAGCATGTCTGAAGGTTCTTTCTTTAACCAACAGAGAGTAACCCCCTTTCATTAATCGAAAGTGTAATTGAACATTGTGAATGCCATGCATACTGGTTACAGATCTGTTCTAAAAGGTTCAAACAAGATCCCATAGTTGCTGTGTGATGAGCTTGTAGATTGGTGCATGGACTGGTTTTCAGTATGGATTGAAATATGACGGAGTGGAAAGCTCCATCCTGTAACCATGAGCAGATAGGCAGGACTAAGGGCTGGCAGTGTAGCTGTTAACACTTTATGCCCTCAGCTGGGCAAGGAACATACGTGTTCTTCCAGACAGGCACTGCTGCCATACTATATGTATTTCAAGTGCAATTGCCATGTATACCCAAAATGATTGAAACTAATACAGTACTATATATATGTATGTATCTATAAATCCCAATAAAGCAAGAAGTGACTTCTAGGTCAGTCGTAAGAGTTTTTGTCTCCCTCTGCTTCCGTGAGAAATAATTTCTAACACTTTACTTTCTAACTAAATTATTTCCCTCTTTGTCCTGGTTCAGCTGTGGTAAAAGCCAGGGAGTAGAGCAAAAGCTTGCATGGTGATTGCAAGCCTGCATCCTAAATTTGTTGACACAAACTTTGATAAAATCACTAATAGTCTACACAGTACATTTTCAAGAGCTATGTTTTTTTCTTGCTTTAAAAATGTTTTTTAAACGTTGAAGGTAAGAACAGTACTCAGCTAGGTCACTTCTGTCTGCTGACTGGATACCTCTTTTTTCATCAGAATCACAGGGTATACTGTGATAATTTCAGTCACAAAGTTTTTATAGCTTTGAACAATAGGATTGTATATGCAAAGAAAAAATTATATAGATGAGTAATACAAGACCTACTACATTTCACTATCAAATTATTTGAAGGATTATTTGCTTATTTTGCCTAAAAAGTATGTTCTTGAATTGGCCAAATAACCTACCTAGCTCTCTGGACTAGATGTTCCAGCAGTGATTAAAAAAAAATAATAAAAAATTTAGTACCCTTCCCTTGTTGCTTCCTGGGCTACAATTAAAATAAAAAATAACTTGGTAAGGAAAATGAAATCCTGATGGTTAGAGACATCTCCACTCCATAAAATATCTGGAATTTACTAACATTTTTTGTCACTGAATGTGAAAATAAAAAAATGCTAAAGAAATTCTTCCAGCCATTAGAAATTCCATGCAGAAAGAGCCTACTTCTAAAATGTGAATAATAAAGAATCAGTACTGAAAGAGATCTGGAAATATATGCGTACATGCATGTGTGTTCGACACTGGAAGAATTTAATGTATTAAATTTTAAAAAGGTTACTTCTGGATTGAGAGAACATATGAGAAATAAAATACAAAAGTCTCACAACTCTTGGATAAGCTTTCAAATAATCTAAAAATCAATGCACATATAAAATTGATGTCGTATTTCAGTATCCATTTTGAGGAATGACAAAGGACTTGTCCTTTTGGCAGAGGTCTTAAGTATGTAGACATTAAGCCCTAAAATCTGTGATTTTTAAATCCAGTGTCTCTATCTGGGAAACCAGAGGCCTCTATTAGATCACGTACTCCCTATACAACAGAAAGAAAAAGTTAAACATAGAACAGAATCTGAAGTATCTGCCATGCCGAGTAACATGGTGCCTAAAATTACCACGGTCGGCCTACAGATGTAGAAACCTGGAGAAGGATACTAAACTTTGCTCTTCCCATAAATTACTCAGGGTGGCAGACAGGGGCTCCTACCTTCTCTTAAAACTCTCCTGGGAAGAAAAATCTATGATCTTATTTTAAAGTTAATTTGAATATAGAGTGAGCCTAAGGTCACCAGCTTATAGATGTAGCTGTTATAGACACCCAGTCAAGATGGAGGCATCCTACTCTGCATTTGTCAAATAAGGACGCAGGGTTTTAGATGACTTTGACTATTTTGACTTTAATTTCTCTGTTTCAGTTCAGATACTATACAATAGAAGTGACATAAAATGTAAAGATAAAAGTCGATAACAACTGCGAAATTTATAACTGCTTTACATTAGTAATTAGTAACTCACACTCTGCATGGAATATAAAATAAGGCCAGACAAAGATTATAGGTTTTGCCTATCCTGTATTTTAAATGAACAAAGGCCCAGTGGGAAATAACATATGCAACAATGTAAATAAAACCTGTATCAGAGTGACTATATATGAAGGAATCCAATTATGGCTGCAGGCCTCAGTTTTGGCACATTCTAACTGACAAGTTTTCTTAGACTGGGGGCTTCTGTTTGTAAGAAACATTTCATCAAAGAATAAGAAAATAATCATTTTTTATTATGTTTTATTTATTTAGCAGGAGTGAAGAAATAAAATTAATCTATACTCAAAAACCTCATTTTTCCTCCTTTAATTTATTTAAAAGGTAAGAGGAAGATCAAGCTTTAGGAAGACAGATACAATCATTCAATGTTGAATTTGCATTTTTCATCTAGCCTGAAATTAGGGTGCATTAATTTCATCCCAAATTTCCACATGCAGATATGGTAACTATAAATTACATTCAGTAGTATGTGCATACAATCATACCACTAGACTTAAATGGAACTTTATTGAAACTGTTGGATACAACCCTTTATTTAAGGAAGCTTTAACAAAGAGCTGATCTTTTTAAGAAACAGTCACAGCCTATACCTCAAATGCACATGTCACTGCCCAAAGTAACATGCGAGACCACTCTATGGTCTTTGTAAATGAGGAGGTTGGCAGTGCACTGCTTCAGCACAAGTGAACCACTAAGAGTGAGAATGTGTGAGGCCTATCACCCAGAAAGATAAAGGTGAGCAAAGTAGAGGACAACTGGAAGGATACAAGTGATCAGTAGGAACATTAGGTCTTTCTTCTATTAAATTGTCTCCAGCTCATGAGATATTAGTTTATAATGAATCGTTACTGCTAAGGTCCTTAGTGCACAACACCTGTTTTAAGGCTATCACATCTTATCCTATTTCTAATACATTCCAGTCCTCTGGAGTGATATTTTGGTGTTCTTTTGCTTGACTATGATTTTCTTAATAGGCAGTTGGTAATATGGAAAGTTTCAGCCTAGATGGATTCCCTGTTTTCTGCTTTATTTTTTTAAGCAAGAAATTTAAGAGAAACACAGCCTAAGTATTGTGTAGCCAAGCAACACAGCCAATAGTATCTACCAGCACAAAGTATAATAAAAAACCCCAACACACTATTGTGCATTTGTTTAGTGGTATTTTATAGTCACATCTCAGTCACAACTTGGACTCTTTGTACCCAAAAGCCATAGCAGTCAGCATTATTTATACTGTAGGCACCAAAACTCAGTACTGTTGAAGTGGTGCTAATGTAGCCATTCCCAGGATTAGCTGGGTGATTATGAGCGATAAATCTAAACTAATATTTTCAGCCTGAACACAGCTTAAGAGCATGTTATTAAATTCATATATTTAAAATATTGTAATGTCTCTTTAATTAGAAAATGTCTAAAAAAGCTAAAAAAAAATTACTGAAAAGCTGTAACTAGTACTTATTTTTTCAGTTTACCCCTAAACACAATAAACTAAAAATTAACTGAAAAAATATTTTGCAGCTTTACTGCAACGTATGCAATACTGGAATAATTTTGATCAACCTAATGGCCAAGTTAAATAAGCACCTTGCAAACCCACTATATACAATGAACAGATAATTGCTTATAGCCACTGCAAGATTGGGCTAAAGGGCTAGCCACATTAGTAAGCACACATGAGAAAAAAACCATAGGAAATAGTATTTATTCAGGACAGGTCAACGATTAGCCCCTTCTCTGTAACTCAGGAATTTCAAGTTCACTTTAATCTAGTGTAATTGAGCTAACCAGCTCTTACATTAAGAAGTAATGATTAAGTTAAATTTCTTGCAGACATTCTGTACCTAAAACAAACATGCAGTATGCCTCTGGCAAAGAAGGATACTAATTATAGGATTGACTCATAAGATGAAAGGTTGCACAAGTTACTACTAGAAACAGAAGTATGGTAAACTGGTTTGAAAAAACATACTGAAATTCTCATACTCCATCCACAGTTAACATGAGAATTTAATTTTCTAACTGTACTTAACAGCATCAAGAAACTAAATATGCTTGCAAACTGCTTGTTCATATTTCAGATGAACAAACTACAAGTGAATACTGCAATGACAAACTGTATCATTCTATAAGATACCGAATTTTTTAACCTAATAAAGAAGTGAGGCCTCTACAGTGAATTTCTATTACACAAAAAAATGCAAAACTAAGTATTTTGGTCACTCTCAGCTTTCTTTTGTTATATAAAACTTGCTCTTAAAATGGATATTTAGGGATTCATTGCCTGACAATGCAATGAATCCTTAACTTCACTCTTCATCCAACAATTTGTTCCCTGATTTAGAAGGACTCATAAAGGAAACACATCACCAAGGCTCCAGACATCTGTGGGGAAGGTATATGCAAATTCAAAAGTAGTTTTGTATTTCAAACTGAAGCTTTCACTGGGATTAGCGGACAGGGTTGCCAGCTGTGAGTTAGAACAAAGATTCAAAATCTGCCCTATATGTTACCGTGTACTTATTCGATATAACCTTCTGAGTGCCAGATGGGTATCACTTATGCAAACTCCTATTAAGAGTTGCATGAGCTTTCAATGTAGATTAATGAATAAAATGAAATTTAATCAATTTATTTTAAAATGCTAAGTTGACATTTTCATTGCAAGCTATATTTTCCATCATATTGTAGCAAGCAACAAGGAATGTATTTTCAGAGAGACTTACATTGGGATACAGTGGTCTCTGTGAAATACATTAATACATACTTTAGTAGATAAAAATGGATTACACATAATTACTGCAATTCTCATGTTGAAAATAGAAAGCCAATGCTTTCAGTGCAAATCAGCTTGGTCAAATATCACTTCAACTTCACACCATCTACTTAAAACTTTACTGGATTATGATCATACATATTTTATATATTAATTTTTCAGAGATTCTAAACAAAGTGCTGAAAAACAATATTTCCATTCCTAATCTATTCTATGAGTTCCATTTGTATGATGGGAGCCATTTACATTACACCTGCTCACTCTGAAAATCATTTAATATTTATATTGCTAACAGCTTTCTAAGTACGGACTGCTAATACTGATTTTCTAGATTTTATATTACAGCAGATGCTTTCCTTAAAGTTTCAAACTTCTAGTATTCAAATTTTCTTATCCTCACCCCCATCATAATAAGCAATCGTTTTCAAGAGGCCCAGAAATTACCATTTGTCTGATATTATTTTCTGCTGTTGATGAATGTGGGTAGGAGCTTATGCCACAACATTCTCAGTAAGTGCACTAATGTAGCTTCCTGTTCACTACTAGATCACTTGTTTCTGTAAAATCAGAAAATTCCTTGTCCGAGGTCTCTGTTACTCTGTTAGCATGGATAGAAATTAGTCATCAGGGCCAAAAGGATTTAAAAGGGATAATACCTGACAACAGTATTCTATCTGCTGTGTTCACTTAGGAAACCGAACTGAAGAAGACACAATTCTAATATTATCACGTATCTTAAAAGGTTTTCAATAACACTTGAATTTACAATTTTCTGAAATTATTCTTAACAGCCAAAAATGCCAACTGTCACACCTATGGGCCACTGGCAACATTCAGAATGCTTCAAACATGTAATAGCTAAAAACAATTAAAGACAAATTCTCTGTTCTCAGAAACCTGGCCGTCAGTGGCCAGAACGCTAAAGAATGCTAAACCACCAGGAAGGAAAATGCTTTCACAGATCCAGAGACTAGTATGATCCAGGCATTAAAGAAATGATCCATGTGCTCAGTGATAACCACCAAACACACTGATAGGTGTTCAGTCAACAAACCCAACTCAGCTCAATCCAGACAAATCTAGAACTTAAATTATAGGGATGTAGAATGACAGGAAACATTTGACTGTCAGCAAGAAAGCCCTTCCTATTGACAGCCTCAGGAATATCTGTGAGGGTCAATCAGAACAGGGGTGGGACACAAGCCCCCCAATTCTGGAAGAGGAAACCTTGTGGCAGCATCCCATCTGCGTTACACCACAAGCTTGCACAAAGTAACACCAGGAAAGAACTTTCTTTCCGGTTGAGCATACCTTTTGGGGGGGTGGGGTGGGGGGTGGTGTTGGTAGGAAGAGGAAAAAGATCAGAGGTAAACTTTTTGTCTGTTTATGTTTTTCTTCCTTCTTTTCTTTTTCCCCATATGCATTGACTTTTGCTATACTTCACAAAGCCTTTACAGAGCCCTATCCAGCTTTTTAAATTTCCATTGGATGTTATCAGCAGACCACTTCTAGGATTTACTAGTCAGTCTCAATGCATCTAGCAACACAAAGGTAGAGAGAAGAAAACCAGAGGACTGCCCATTATTTGATATTAAAGAGCAGAATAATCTAAATAGAAAGTCTGACCCAGCCACCTGTACTTCACACAAACACATAAAGCAGGAAGTAGGGAGGAAAGTTTGGTTGATTAGTCAGATAATCATTTAAATGGAAATTCACTAATTTACAACTTAAGCTTTACTTCAAAAATACAACTAAATTCTTAACTATCTGAAGAAATTTCAATAAAAGAACAGTCTTATTGGTATACTTTCATCAGCATATTGAAACAGCAAAGATAGCAGATATGCTTTTCCCCTCTTTTTGAAAAGCTGTGAGTATTAAATTGGAATTATTATTTAACCATCACTTGTGGTTGCAGTCAGAATGGGAGAATTATGAACAATGTCATTATCTTAAGATGTCTTAGAACAATGGAGCTGTATTCAGAATTATTAATTTGATGAGGCATGAAACTAGGCTTACAACTAGGCACAGGCCCTCCAGTGCTAAGCACTGTACTGTCTAGGCTGCAGACACAAGGCTGGAAACCTACCTACCTGTGATGGAAACCTACTTGTGATGTAAGAATCTAAGAGTAAGAAAAAGAAGCCAACACACAGGTAGTCAACATGACAAGGAAAGAATTCTGGACTCAAAGAAGTTATCATGGAAAGGACTCCCAGCCAATATCCCAGTCTGCTCTGCAGAGTCTGGCATCAGAAGACACCACAGAACAGATTGTCCAGAGGTGGGTGACAGAATGAGTAGCTTGTAGGTCCTGATGGTTTCAGTGCCAGCTGGGAACTCAGCTGCTCAGTGTTGCAGAAGTTTTGTGACGACCACTGAAGAGTACAGAGAACTTTGTAGGTACCTCCTTAAATTCCAATTCTATTACCTCTTGGATCAACCGTGATAGAGAATGGGGTCTGTATTCTCCAATTAGGCACCTATGGAAAGCATCTTGCCCAGTCCATGCATTTTAGGAGACATAGTACTTTGGGGCTGATGGTTGGATTCTATGATCCTAGGTCTTTTCCAACCTTAACAATTCTATGATCCTATATGTATTTCCTTCCATGGCAGTCAGGGGAAAGCAGGTGAACCACAACCCTTTCGGCCTGACCTAAAGCTGCAAGTGTCCAAGCCACCTAGACTCAGAATCAGTGGGATACTCCTGGAGATCACAGTCCATGAATGGTTGTAGGTCCCTTGGGCTTTTAAGTGCTCGCAGAGTTAGGCAGCTGACAAGCAGGATGGTCAGAGAAGCAATTCTGAAGTCAGAATCCTGGGCCTATTTGAATATTTAAGCCTTAAGGACTTCTAAATACTTGGCTAATGCTGTCTATACTAAGCATATTTCTAAAGCATTCACTATTAGCCTAGTTCTTTTAGTTTGTTGTTTGAACTGGGTTACTTGAAACTCAGTGAAATAGAATTTCACCATGCAAAGAAATCTAAGTTAGATTTGAGGTAGCAGGCACAAAGTAAGAGACCCTAGTTACTGTCACTATGAGTTTCAGTGAAGATCAGGAAATCTCAAACACTCATTAGAATTGCTGAGGTTTTTCAGGTTACTGTCCTTTAACTACAGACTCAAACGACAGATCTTTCATAACACAGCGGACACGTTATACCCAGTACTTCTGTTCTACAGAAGTTACTAGTAAGTGAATCAATTCATTAGAACAGCCCTCACACCCACAGTTTTGCAGCACTAGGCCATATTAACGCAACTGGAAATTTTTCTGATAAAACAAATTTTCCCCTGAAAAAGTAAACTGCATGGAACAAAACATTTAAGGATAGTGCAAGGAAGTGGACAAAAGCCTAACAGTTTAGACTGAATGGAATGCCTGAGAGCTCTGGCTTCTAAATTTTGATTCCTTGGTAGTGTCTGGCTGGCTACACAGAAATTCTGTTTTGGAGCACTCCACACTTCTTTTTTTTCTTTCTCTAATTTGGAGGAGGAGGAGTAGATGAGATGGTGGATAGAAATGAAGGAAACACTTCTGACCAGTTCTGCCTACTAACTGTAATACTGTAATAATATTTAGTGATAAAAAGCTATGTAATGAAGTGCTTCTATAGATCCAAGCACAGAAATGAGAGGTACAGACAACAGGATTTAGTGAAAGTTAATTGGGGATGCATAAGTAAAAAAAAAATGTTATTCCCTGAGCTAGGCAAGGAAAAAGTTTTGGAACATGATTAAACTATGCAATGAATCTCAATTTCCACTCTGTTAAGTAACATTTCAGAACTATTATAACTAATTTTAGTGGTAGCATCTCTGTTATTACAAGAAGGAAAAATCTGCCCTGCCTTTGTTTGCAACTTTTTGGTTTAGGAGGGGAGCCTGGCATGTAAAGCAAATTCGGAATAGGAAGAAAAGGAGCTGTTTGACTCCAAGTCACACATGAATCTTTCCTCAGTTGGTCAGAAGCATCACAATTAGCAAGGACAAGGAATTGAAAACATTTAGGTTTTCCAGGTTAACTCTCTTTGATCTATGATGAGTAAAAGAAATAAAATTGTAATAAAACTTTGTAAGACATGAATAGCGATTGTCATTTCTCTGAAACACCTAGTCAAATTTGTTTCAGACTTCCTGAAGGTAAGTTACGCTATCATCAGGTCACATATGGAAAATATCAGACTGACTTATTACATTTTTACAAAAGTGTACATTTCAATTATGAGATAATGAAAAGCTAATGTCTCTAATAAAACAGTACTGATATTTACAAGCTAGTGATGCTATTAGCTGTACTTACAATATCTGTCACTCCTTATGACTTTTGTGAAAGGTTTATACAATATTCCAGCTGCTTTCTATCACAGTGTCCAACATGGCAAAGAGGATTACGAGAGATGCTATAAGGTAACCCCAAATCAGAAAAAATACTGAAATAAGAGGGACATTATGTTGAATATGTGTTGAACATAATGAAGAATGGTTTCACCTGTTATTTACTTTCAGCTACCAGTTGCCTCATATGCACATAACCAGCCTACCTTCAAAGGCTGTTTTGCATTAGTAAGACCAAGTTTACCGTAAAAAGGAACCAAATAAAAGTTACAGAAAAACTTAATAGCTGGAAAAACATTATCTGGAGTCTGACAGGTTTCAAATCACAAAATTCTGTAAACAGAAAGAAACTGATATGAGTAAACTAGAATTCCACTATGTAAACAGAGGAACTAATGTGGAATTGAATGTCATCCAAAAATTACTCTCAAATTAAAATGCCGTATTTATGTTTAATGGAACAATGTAAAAAATTCCAGCAAAGCTGACACGGTGGGAATTTCTCTTTTACCAACAACAAAAGTATTTTACAGAATATGTATGTAGCCAGCAAGCTTCCAGCCCCTGCCTTACTTTTAATCATGTATTTTGTCACCCTACAATATTCCCCTGCAGACTGTAATTTCTAGCTTTTTACCTTCCTTGTTCTGACATACAGTCCTTGCATACCCCAAATACCCATTACATTCACATGAAAGTTTACAAAATCACAGATCCTAATCTTGTAAATGTAAATAAGTAGATTTATACCAGATCTTACTTCTCCTATACTAGCTTCTTTTAACACCAGGAAGAAGGAAATGCCACCAAATTTCATCCCTTAAATAGCACCTTTCGGTACTGAAACAACATACATGGTAGATTTAAAGAGGGAGACTCAGCTGTGATTTAGGACACTTACATTTAATTCTCAGAAAAACAATTCTGTAACCATACAGAGCAAACTAATAAAGAAAAAAAAATCTACAGAAGAAAACCATAAAGGGAGCTTTGAAATCAATCTTAGTGGAGGTAGTCAAAGCGTTGTAGAAGTTCCTTAAAGAAACAACATTTAAAGCAGGGAAGATACAGACGCCTCACATGAAAATGTAACGTGTTCACTACAGTCTGCTATATGTATTTTGTCTCAATAAGCTGTAGTCATTACTTTCATTCCTCAACTTAGTAAAAACTGTTTATTTTCTAGTTCATTATATTTGTATTTGAAACCACTATCACTGAAATCGGTATCTCAAAACATGGCTCATGGCAAAAAAAGTAACCATTTTAGACCCAAGTGCAGGTTTATTTCAAATGCATATGATGTTATAATCAAACTGTAGATATTTCCTCTGCTGTGACTTATTCAACAAAACATTTCTGCTTCATTGAAGCAAAGAATGCATTTAGTTCCTGGAACATGTAGAGGCTAGTTTCCCAAGCTACACACGGAACAGTATCCTGCCCCTGTCCTGTCCCCTCCAGCTTCCCATGCTCCTCACTTTATGTCATGAAGACAAGCAGTAGTAGTCCTGGAGAAGGAAGAATGGGTTTGGCTGGACATACTGTGCAATTTTTTTACTGTGTAAAAAATTATTTTTTTAAAAAATATAATAGTGCAGATAATTACAAAAAAAACCCCAAACCCAAAAACCACCTTTGATGGTGGTTTGGCTGTAAAATGCTCTTGGCGCCTAGGTGTTCCTTTCTTCTCTTCCTTGACTCTCAGAATTTATTCCAGTTTAACTGTTTGTACAGTCAAATTCTAGACTGAATTTGCACATAACAGGGGAAAACCACTGACTGATTGGTCCAGAAAGAGACAGTAATGTGGAAGTGCTAGAACTATTTTTTAATACAGCTCAAAGTTCAATGTCACAGGTTGTTCTGCTTAGCAGAAAGCCTGCCCAGGGGCTAAAGGGTTCTGGTGACTCTGATGCTTTTCTGCATTTTGAATTGAACAGGACTACAGGAATCACTTGCAGGAACAGCCGACATCACCAATCTGATAAAAGAATTCTGTTGCTTTGATTTTAATCTGTCATCTTCTTACCAAAAGATGACCAAAAGATGATAAGGAGTATGGTTTCTAATGCTTCTTGTTTATGTGCTACGACAGACTGAGCAAGCATTATGTTTTTAGCTAAAGGCGGCAATAGTGTCTTTGGAAAATCTTCTGCTCCTTACCCCAGCCTTTCCCACATCTCTCTTTCACTTGTGCCACCATAAGTGTTTTGGGGTTAACAAACTTATTAGATTTAAAAATAACCTTAAGAAGGGATTTATTTTGATGCTTTTTGTATCATGGCTAGTTTCAAAAACTAGGTTACTGAAGAGTATTATTAACAGTTTAAGCAAAACCATTGGGGCAGCACAACACTGGCCTGAGCAGACAGGAGAGTGAACTCTGCAAGCCTAAATTGGTGCTGAGAAAAAAGAATTGTTGAACCATGTCTACATTACTGTTTCTCTGCTGAACAGATACCAGTTTGAGACAGTCTATGCTACCTTCCATTTCAGAAATTACATCTTTGATTATTCAAAACACTTTTCTGTCATCCAGATGAGAAAAAGTGTATTCAGGTTACAAAGTGAACATGAACAGTAATTTAAAAACATGTTTTCATTTCTAATCTAATGTTTAGATCCTGACCCTATATATAGATTGGTATTTACAGTTTATTTACCTGAACAAAGCAAATTAAAATATAACTATATCATTTTGTATTTAATTTTCTGACATCCTAAAAACACACATAAGTCATTGTGTCCCCTTTAAAGTTTACACAAAGGTGATAGCAATTCTCCCGGCCTCTAATACTCTCTTTACTTGTTCATTATAGAATCCTTTCAACTTTGCCTCCAGCAATTCACAAACTCATTTTTTCATGAGTAAATATTTAAACCAGATCTGTTTTAAAATGTCTACAGAAAGAAAGAAGATAAAAGCAAGTAGTTAGATTTATAGCTAACCGGGTAATAATCAACTGCTACTAGTGCTGAAAGAACTTCATCCATGTCTTAGCTTTAACATGAACCTTTCGTCCAGGTAGGGGGCTGTGAGCCTTTGTGCCCTTATGGTAATGTTCTTAAGCAAACAAAAGATTGCCACACACCTCACAGGACAATTAATTCATTGAAACAGGACATTTAAACTTTTCCTTTTCATCTGTAATACAGGAGTTAGCTGCACTAATATTTGACTTTCTGTTTCACAGTGGAAAGAAAGAAGGATAAGAAAGGCAGAGAAGCAGAACTTAGTCCTCTGATCATTGAGGACTTGCCCCATACACCTAATGGTCTGTCTGCATTTAACTTCAAGAAATGCAGTCTTAAACATATTAACTATCAAAATATATTCATTACTGAAATGAACAGCAAACTCTTTCAGCATTAGCTGAAAAAAGCTTGCTTTCACACACCGTTATTTATAATTCCTTGTAGAATCATGCTTTTGACTTAGTCTTAAAACTATATTTCTACCTATTTGATGTTAAGTAAAACTCAAACAGATCCCAGTTCATTTACCTACTATTGTAGGAGTAACTTCCTAGCTCCTCTGAGGAAGCCATGTACACTCTTCTAAACTGAGACAGCTTATGCTAGACCCCTGAAGAACCAGTATACAAATTCCAAACAAAAGCCTCTGAAAACCAGTGACATCATCTGCATAGTAGGATTTCCGTTATTTAAGATTTTAATGGTGGGTTAGTATGTAAATAAAGAACATTTTAATGATTTCAAACTTTTAGTATTGCTTCTGTAAATGCCAGAAATACTTGCCAGTTATCACAACTTGTCACCAAAAATATGAAAAATAAGCAATTGTTAACATTTCTGTTAGTCAAAGGCTTTGTCACAGCCATGAGATGAGGGGAAAAAAGGTCTCTTATCTGGATTTACCATTGCAGCTTGTGCCAGAGAAAATGCTCTTCTCTATCAGGTTGTCTGTTGCCCACTTCAAATTAGCCTCCTAACAGTTCAATTTAGGATGCAGGCTCAGGCTAAATTACAAAAGCCAAACCACTGTAAACTAAACAATTCTGAGTTATTTCAGAAGACTTGGTAACCATTCTTTCACTATCTTTAAAAAAAAAAAAATAATCAAAATTTGTGATTTTGGAAAAGATGGAAATATGCATATGAGTCGCTACAATCAAAGAGGAAAGATAAGGGAGGTAGTTTCTTCTTCCCTGTCTTCGATTGTGCCAGAGAGTAGAATTCATGTTTGAATAGCAGGTTTTCTTAGAAGAAGGGAACAAAAAAGAAAAGAAAAATTGCATAAAATGAATTTATGATTTAGAGATCCTAGATCAGAACAATACTGTTGCACTTTGGATTTCACTTTTTTTTTTGCAGATAATTTGATCAACTGGGGGATTAAAGTAAGTGTGTATATGAAACATATGTATATATGCCTATTTGGGTTCAAACTCTGTATAGAAACACTTTCTGCAACTCACTGAATTTGAAGTGATTTGATCCAGTAAGTCAAGATCAACATTTCTTTCTTGGCATCAAACCCCATAGTGTTTGCTATGAAGAACACCCTTTCTTTAAACACTTTTAAGATATCGTCTACACTACAAAAACAGTTGAAAATTTTTTACTTTACTTTCTAGGTTTATATTATACATGGGCAGGAGTTACTGATGCAAACATCATAACTTATTTGACTTATTCCTTTTATAGAAATCTGATTTACTAGTTTTCAATGTTGCAAACTTCAATAAAGATTAAATTATTCTGATTCAGAGGTATATAATGAAATTATCTCAAACCATAAGAGAAATTCACAGGAAGCCACATTTACAAAAACTTTTACTATTAAAGATACTGTCTGAGAATCTGTTTTTGTAAGTTTTTTCCCCAAAGGGCACTAAAACTAGAATGGAAGCAAGACAAGGAAGTTTGGCTCATTTGAAAAATGACTAAGCAATACATGAAATTCTGAGAAATCCTTATTTCATTAAATTTAATACCATATAAAACTATTTAAGAGTGTGATTTTAATGCACAATAGCATATACTTGGTTATATTTTAATTTAGAACAACAGTGTGTCCTTAGCATGAAGCATTTCAGAAACTTGACAATTCATTCTTTCTATAAGCAATTGTTTCAGTTTGGAACAGAGGAAAAAACCTCCCAAAATGTAACTTCAGTTATAGAAACAGACAAGTAAATCCAGGGTTTTACTTGGGTTTTCCTGGGTTTCCAAGATTACGTTGAATCGATTTTTCATATTATAAAGTAGAAAGGGATACATGCAACAAGAATAATTCACTCCTTTTATTGAATTAAAAACTTGATGGGATTTAGACCATCAGTAGTCTTGGAAGAAGCAGTAAAAAGGCTTCAGCTGCAGAATAAAGAGGATCCTTCCTTTTAAAGAGATTCTAATCCTCTCCATCAGCAAAAAACAAACAGAAGAACTGATTATTCATTTCCCTCTTAATATATTTACTACTATAAAGATATTTATCTATATTTTTCTCTCACACTGTAACCTTAGTACAAAAGTTATTTTAGAAGTATCAAAAAACCACCCCTTTTGTGTGTCAGGAAAGAATTCATACTCACTGAAGCCTACCTGATAGTAGACAGAGGGCCTAGGAAGGCTGCCTTTCTTTTGGCATCAACACAAAACAGAAATTAAAATTAATATGACAATGTCAGAAGCGGACTCAAGACGCCCTAATCAAGTGGTACGACAGGAATGTTTATCCTCAGGTGACTGGTCATATGAGGGAACTTTGCAATGATAGTAGTGGACCTGCTGAAGTGTATTAACAAAATAATTTACTAATACGAAAATGAGCCTTTAAAAAAATTCTTCATAACTGCGACTGTTATTTTTTGCCAAGCTTTCAAGTTAAACCAGAAAACATTCTAAAGCAAAAAAGTTAATCCCACTCCAACAACAGGAAAAGAGCACTTACAGTGAGGCTCATAAGGAGGAGGAGGATCACCACAAGGAACGCACTCCATGTCTTGGAAGCCTCCAAGCTTAGTCTTCCTATAAAATCTAAAAGATGAAGGAATGAAAAAAACAGTTAAGCAAAACAAGTTATTTTTCCTCGCAAAATTAAATCAGGTGTTTTAACAAAAACCTCTGTAACTGCAAACTTTTGTTAATCTGTGTCCCAGTGCAAACTATCGGGAAATAGAAAAAAATAAAAGTAAACAAAAGTACATTAGATATTAATTAATAGTACAGCAGTAGATCTAAAGTAAATTGAGGAAAAATTCTAAATCTGTTAGTCCAAATGCATAGTCACTATAATCTTATATTTACATAAGAAATAAACAGTTTGAGATTTCACACAGAAATCAATATCCTGTTTTGCATATAGACAACATACAAGTATGATGAACTTACATTACGAAGGCTTATTTACACATAAAAAAAAAGTGAACTGATTAATCTACACGTCTCCTAAAACTACCTCACTAACACTATATGATGGAACAGATGTCAACGCTTTCTAGTTAAAATCCTTAAGATATTCTCTAGCTCAGAGAAGGAAAAATCACTCAAATTGGTTCATTCATGTACTTGTATAGAAGGTCCCCCCCTTCCCCCAAAAAAAGTTTTAACATGTTGTATGACAAAATATTCAGAAAAATAAGATTATTCTGACTGTTTTGTAGAACAGCGGAAGAGTAAAAATGGCTTTTCAGAACTGTATTTTAACAAATCAACAATCCCTCTCTGACTTTTCCTTCTCCTCCAGGAATATCTTCACCACCAACCAAAATCACAACTTGAATAGACTGTTAATGCAATTAACGAAGTGACCACGAGTCCCATCCACATTACCCAATTCTCCACTTTGTTTTCATATACTCACTTAAACGTATTCTTTAAAAATTCTAGATAGCAAGCGTTTCAAGGTATGAAAAAATACATATTGCAAACAGGTCAGATCGTTTAGATAAGTAATAGCAACGGGAGACCACAAACAGTAACAGGTGAACAATAAAATAAAACTCTAAAGCAAACTAACCAGCCAGCTATTAATTCCTAAAGAAATTAATTCAAAAACATTAAGGGGGTGTGGGGGTGGTGAAGGCTGTATTACCCAAGACGACATTTTATTCTAAAGACCCTTCAAGAACTTTACTACTGAATTTATGTTTGAAGAGCTTAGTACAATGACAGGCAGAAGCCTACATTCCTGAACCACAGAACAAGAGTAGTACCAAATGAAAAACCCAGAACTTTAGAAGATGTCATACTCTCATACAAATTTGAAATCTAACACTAAAGAACTCATCTACAACAGCTCCCTAATCAAGTAGGTCTGTCTGCCTTTTAAACAGTCATTTAGTACTAAGCTAAAACAGACCACAGCTATTGATTCAAGATGAGTATGTGAATTGTTTTCTGTAGAGGTAGTGGCACATTAAATAAAAGGTACTAACTCTACTGATGTTAAATTACTACCACTGCAAATGCCATTAAAGTATGAAGACTGTATCAGCTAAAGCAAACAGCTTTCCAACTGCTCAAGAAACTCATGCTTTAACAATGTGAACAGAAACAGATTCATAGGCTGTAAGACTGAGGGGCAGCTGTGATCACTTACTCTGAATGAAATGTGTTAATATTTGTTTTTACCCGACATGCTCACTGTAGTGTTTTGAAGCTGAACAATAGGGAATGGCATGTTCGAAACCCATGCAAAACAGAAGTAAATTTGGTTGCTGAGAGGTAAAACATTAGCTAAACCATTTAGTTTGGCCAGCTGTATCTTCCATTTGCTTAGGCAGCATCTAAACTGATGGGACAGGTATGAGTGGTGGCGTGTTCTACAGTTCTCTTCCCCAAAACATCCAGACCAGATGATCTGTGACTCCCCTACCCATGATTCCCTTCCTCCTCATGTTTCCAACTTTGCTGCCAGTAAAGCAGGCTGTGGCAACAGCTCACATTTTAACACATACTCAACACATGTATCTAGACTACATTTTAGACCAGAATACTATTCTGGTATTCTGGCATTCCCAGGTCCCCCATCTTAGATTTACCCTTAATTCGTGGTTTATTCTGACTTCTCTTCTGTTCCTTCCTCATCTTCCAAAATACAGCTTATATTGTTCACACCACAAGAAGAAAATTTTCTCCCTGCTGACAGACAAATAAGCTCTACAATACATATATATTAATGTGCAATAAGAGCATAAATCAATCCACCATGTGGCTGCAGGTAGTATCAAAAGTGGTTGTAACATCTAACACCTGGGGCTGCACCTTCTTATACTGTGACTTAAACAAGTGTTAGTAACCAAAGCTTTACTGAGTGTTTTTAAATGAAAAAGACCTCACTTCTGGCTTGAGAGGAATAACTGTAGGATTGTGAACAGTATTCAGGTATTTGATAGCTGGTATTTAAAAAAAAAATAAAAATGGCAGGAAACAAATGTATGAACTTTTAAGTACCTCTGAAATATATATATTCTGAACATACAAAGGCTGTTACAAGTGCAGATCAGTTCTCATGACCTACTACCAATCCAGAATTCAAAAAAGCATCAGAAATGCCTTTTAACAAATCCATGGCAGGTATTATATTAGCGGAACTTGACCACAACGTGAAAAATAGCCTTTTGGAGATCTTAACACTTAATACTACAAAACAGAGAAGATTAGCAACAGAGATCTGGGATGACTGCACAACAAACTAAACACAGGTCTTGATTTATAACAGCAGTTTCACTGAGTTCCACACTGTTATGATTTGTTTCAAAACAATTCTTTCAGATCCATTTATGATTCTCAGCCAGGATCCTGCTCTCTGAATTCACCAACAAGATGAAGGAAATCCAGGAGCATAAACCACAGCCACTACTTTTGACCTGAAAACAAATATGTGTGAGAATTATTAGGCATTGACCTAAAGAGGGGGAAAAAAAAGCAAGCAAATACTGTGATCAGTCTTCAAGAAGGTAACTGTGTACGTTTCCAAACGTTTAATCTTTATAACAATGAAGTCAGTCACCAGTAATACTCAATATTTTGAACTATTTTGCTCAGGCACTGCAGAGACAATACTCTCATAGATCAGACAGGTAATTATCAAACCATTTTTATAGATGAGATAATTAAGACTGCAATTCTGAAATTATGTGCTCAGATCACACAGTAAATTGCTGCCAAGGTCAAGATTAGAACCTAGGACCTTCACACATACATAGAGGATACAAATATTTATCCGGAAAACATGAAAAAGCAAAATGTTAATGCAAATTAGTTTTGAATTTGTTCAAGTCTCATCTTCAGAAATGGACTTACCCTGGTAAACAGTCTCCACATAGGGCATTGCTGGTGGCAGAACAGTTGGCCTTCTGAAACCGGTTAACTAATGCACAATCCAGACAAGGCTTGCACTTCTGAAAGCCCCAGTCTTCCTTGAATCTGTTTGGCCTGCATGTCATGCACTGTGCATCCTCCCCATATCCAAAGCCGCATTCCTGTAGGGATTAACAAGCAATAGCAAGCTATTCAGTCACTGAAAGCGTGAACAAGAAGAGAATGCTGGGATAAAATGAAGACCTGGTGTAATCATTACTGAGAGTAGGTCTTTCTAGAGACAAAAGCTATCCTTTCAGCAAGTTCAAATGTGTCTTCCACTGCTAATAATCTCCCTTACTTCTATAAGTAATACTTAGTCATCCACTTTATTCATGAAACCATTGTGTATTTGAATGATAAAGGGCTTCAAGGACTCCCACAGTTTCATTATTACTAGCTTATGGTAGAATTATTGAGCTGTCTGTTTTTTAATTAGGTCAGTCATGTGAAAGTGGAGAATCTGGGACAAGTGAAGTATAAAGGCACTTACTCAGTTACAAAAACAGCAAAGAAGCACTTTGATATTAAGGTTCATACCTAAGGTGAACAAAGTTAATTGCTGAAGAGAGTGCACTGATCTTCAAAGACTTAGAATTTCTGCTACCAAATAAAACAGAGCTGGTTAATGACCATCAGCTAGGCATGAAACGCTGCTTAGCCACTAGGAATTTCAGAAACTCAATCCGCACCAGTTCTAACAGTTTTTAAACTGTTGAAAAAGTTTAATAGCTCTGCAGAACACAGGCAGGCACGATATTTTACTATACAAGGAACATCATTGTGGTTGGTTATTAGTACCAAGTTTAGCTGTTTAAAGAAATTATTTCTTTATTCATTTGCAAAAGGACACCTTATACAACTGAGAGGCAGCAAAGAGAAACACTTCACCCAACAAAATGTAATAGTTCGGGGACTGATTCTATGAACTGATTATTAAGAACTATCAGTCTATTTAATTTTTATACCACTATTTCTTGGAGTTATCAAGTTTCTATGAGTTGCTATTCCCTTTTCTCATCTGAATATCCTATTAATTTTTTTGCAGTACTTTGGATTAGATTTGATGCATTAGTGACATGGCCCAAAACAGAAAAAGGAATACAACAAATTGCTGGAAAGGACTTATTGGGAAAGGAGTACGTGGGAAGGGCACAATATGGGGATCTCCTTCTCCAGTATGTGGTCTCAGTGGAAGGACAGGGCATCTTCCCAATGGGAAAACTACAGGAAATCTTCAACTTGGGCAACTTAAGGCAAGGTTACCACCAGTTTCCTCCACAACACATGGATGTTCGACGCATATAAATAACTTTTTCCAAAGTCACCCGCCTAAGAAGAACTGCTGCAGTAAAAAGCTTTGAACCCTACAAATGTACTCAGGATCCTCCAAGGTTTTGCACTGACAAAGCAACTGGAACAAGCTATGTGATGGAGTTGGCCAATAAGTATTTTATAGTGCCTCTGATGTGCAAAGACAAAGTAACAATAAACAACTTCAGATGCATTTTACTGGACATTCTAAGAATTTTCAATTTTATGTTAATAATATATTTTCTGTCCTCTGAAGAACAACAAGACTCAAATACACAGAAAATAGCCATCTAAGAAAGCAACTACAAATAGACACTAAAAATAGCCTTCTTCCTCTGTCTCTGGACTGGGGAATTTAAAAAATAAGTTTTCATTTTGGTTTTGTTCTGTTTTTTAGCTGAAACGTTGTTTCTTTCTATTGACTGTTATTCAGATTAAGGTGCAGACAGACAGATCATCACAGTTAGTAACAAAAAAAAATAAGCATACTACGGTTTCATACATCATACAGCACACTCCTCCTGTGAGATACTGACCCTAATAAAGCTGGTAGGCAAAAGAATTTTTTTTTTTTTTTAATTTACTTCAGCCACAGAACATTTTCTACCATTTTATTTCAAACCTATTTGTTTCTGTTAGGAATCTATGCCAAAACAATAGAGATTCTAGCAGTTCTGGTTTATGTCACTTAAAAATATCCTACTGTGTTCAGTTTTACACTCAGTTTCATTTATGCAATTGTAAGACTGTATACAAAGCTACATGACTACCACCAGGGACTGGAACCAGACTAACTTCTGCTAGGAGATTTTGCTCTTTCTAAGTCTAAATAAACTTTTTCATTGAATCTCATTATTCCTTAACACATTCTATTCTTTACTCTTTTTATTTAGATCATCCAAATAGTAGCATTATAGAATATATTATATAGCTCAGTCAAACCACATATATTCAGATCTTTTGATAAATTACTTGGAATCAGTCCCTCCCAAGTCCTAGTAAACTTTCAAATATAAGGCTTAAATTAACTTAATTATAAGTTTTCCTTTCCAGACTACCTTTGAAGCGTCTGATCAAAAACAAGCAAACACCAGGAAATAAAGTTAGCATTAAATGCCTTCAACTCACTGACCCAAACTACCAAAGCTTGAGTAAGTTGTTTCTAGCTCTATCAGATCTGCTTTGCTATATAGCTTTAGCTGGATGTGTGGACATATCTTAGTGGCCCTTTGTAATGTGGAATGGTTTACTTTAAAGCTATAAAAATAGTGGATGCGATACAAAGAAATCTCCTGCCCAAGGAATTTACAGTCTCCAGTCATTTCCAAGATGGCTTCTAAGTCCTTGCCAGGAATTCTACAGATATAATCCATAACAACTACAATTTTATGTATGTGCCTTTTATGTTCACTTAATATTTGCGGTAGTTAACTGCCTGGCAGGTGCAAATAAATATTTAAGTTTGTAAATCAGGCAGAACTTCAAACAAATCTGTACTCATAATTAACCACATTCCCAAAACTGGAGGATATGATTTAGACGATGGATTCAAATCCTTTGAAATCTTGGACTTTATAATTTAGCAGTCCAGCAAAGATACAAACAATCGACTGTTCATCTTTTATCAGTACATGTGCAAAACTGATGAGCACCAGTTTTCTCAGTGCTCTATTTATGAAGTTGTCAAGTTATGTCTGGTGAAATCTGAATAGTTCCCACCTCCCCTCACCCTTCTATCATCCTACTCGTATTTTTAAAAGAGGGCTCATCTCCTATGGCAGTTCACCTCAGGACTGCAGAAGAGAGAAATGAAATCCATAACCTCAATTACCTAGATTTTCATTTTTTTTTAAATTTTTGTGCCAGAAAAAAAATAAGAGCAGGTAAATATACACCATATTTATTTCTCCTGTTGTGAAGTGTACTGTGAAGAACACTTAGCCCACTCTTCCCTTTCCACTTCCCCTTTTCAATACTACCATCAATGGTACCAGGTAACATTAATGAAAAATTTCTGTCTCAAATCACACACAGCAGAAACCACGAAAACCCAAACACTAACGTGGGAAACTGCATTAAAATTAGTTTAAAAAATCATCAAAATTCAAACACACTTCTACTTTCTGGATATTTATACAGCTTTCATTATCACAGTAACGTGACATCTCATTACCTTTAATGTATGTATATCCCCAGAACAACTTTGTTCAGAAGTGGGCTTCACTAAGGTGTCAAGTGAGTTGACTGGTCAAGGCCACTTAGGGATCGTGACAAACTAGTTAACTAAACTCACAACTTAGTTCAAGCTAAAAATATTAAAAGCATACAATAATACAGACACCTCTTATAGTACTACCTTGGCAACGTTAACATTTTATTTCAGTATATACTACCCAAACACTGATTCAGACAGAATGACCAAAAGTATAGCAGACTATAAAGGGTAATGGAGTTAAGTGGCATGGTTTTTTCCTGAAAGTTGACTACAACACAGAAACTAAATGAACAGTAAATAAGATTTTAAACATTATTTCAATTAAAATAACCTCAAATTTCATTTAAAAAATGCTTTCAGGCATTATTAAGATTGTAATCTGCAACTACATTTTAGAATTTGTTTCTAGTTCCACTGGTTATCCACAACCTACGTAAGTCCCTAGACAGCACAGCACAGAGAAGTTCCGCATAGGCTACGATGATCACAAGAATATTTGGCTACTCTCAAGAAAAAGCCTTCCACTCATTAAGACACTTTAATTGATGTCAGGTCACATAGGAGGTTGTAGCACCACACTGGTGATGGGAAATTAAGTTTTAAGTAATAACTTTGAGTACCTGGCTTTGTTGAATAGCACACAGTTTTAGCTTCCAAAAAGTACCTTAGGCTATGGATCAGCCTCGTCTAGAGTCCAATAATCAGCTGTATTTATCAGCAGAATTCTCTGAGCAGGACAGGCCGCAACACACATCAGTGCTGCAAACATGTCAGTTTTAGCTGCTGTGGCAAAGTACAAAGTTAGTATCAGGAAAGTTTCATGTACTTCTCTTCCACATTGTCAGTACAGATGGGGGAAGGTATCAAGAAAGTCAAAAGATGGGAGCTTGCAGCAATTAAAAGGGGCTGAGGGGAGTTATCTGGGCTCTAGTTCCTGGCTGACACAGAGAGCTAGCTCTTCATTGGACAGCAAAAGAAGAATCATCAGGATTGAAGCTGGACACAGATGGGAAGAAAAAAAGGAAGTATTAGCACTACTGTGTTACCATTCTAGGTGACAAGACTAGCAGCCATTTTTTATTGTGGGGGGATGAAGAAAGGTTCTGGGAGGGAAATCAGTTGTTCCGTTTGTGTAAGATTTAGTACTGGAACATCTACCCTGCCCTAGCTGTGCTTCAGGAAGGGACAGCTTCAGTCCTGAGATGTCATGGAGAGTCCAACTGCCTCCTTACAGTGATTCTTCCACTGATATCTGAATGTGTTGGTACAATGATACTCCTCAGGAAAGCCAAGACAAATTCAAGCATGTGTGACATACTAAATAAATAGCACAAGGTAATCTTACTTGCATGTCAGTAAGATTTGACACATCTACATGCAGCTGCTCCAGCTTCCAGGACACTGACCCAGAAGCAGGTATAAGCCTCTCCTGAACTGAGACTTGGCAGGCTTCCTCACAAGCAGCTCTATTGCTTTGAGATGTTAGAGCGACTGCTAAGCATCGTAGCAGCTGCTACGTCACTGGGACAACATGTCAGACATAGCACACCACCTTTCATGTGTTCTGTGTGAGGACTGTTACATTCAGGAATAGCTTCAAACAGTGCCTTCCTGTTTAACTCACAATTCCTTTTCTGAGCCAAGATGCAGGTCTCAGTTTCCTTAATCACACATCTGGTGCAAGGAAGCAACCTATGATATACAGCCCTGCCTTAGCAACCATGAAGCTGCCTCTGTCCCACAGGTTCTCTGTATAGCAGCAGCCTCTTGGAGACAGTATTTATCATCACGTATTTGGTGGCAATGCTGGCCTAAGGCACTCCCTCCCTTTCACCTCTGCTTTTCCTTCCTTGTCATACATTGTCCTCAATGAACTGATATAACTATGAGGCTGAGCTGCAAACCTGACTACAAGACCGATCCAGGTTAAAAGTGATCAGCTGAGTGATCTGTTCCATAGTACACCATCAAAATCACTGTGTCAGCATAACTGGACAGGTAGGAAATAACTTGCTATTGCCAAAACCGTCATTTCAATGTTTCGGAACTACAACCTCAGATGTGATCTCTTGCCAAAACTATCTAGAAGTGCAGTTAAAGTTCTGAGTTGCAATATTATCTTGATGAGGCTGAAATATGGATTGCTTTTTTCATACATAAAGAAAAAAGTAAATGGAAGCTATGGAGAGTTATCAATTTATAAAAAAATAATACAGTGACTGGAAGGACTCATTTCTGTACTGGAACACTTTCAGGAAAAAGCTGAAACCCCTACTATCCCCGCTTATTTTTTCTGTGTTAATGGCGACTTATATAAATTTGAATAATATATAAGGTTCATTTCATACAGAAACAAATTACTGGTAAGGTAGGACAAAAAAAGGCTCTTACTATCAAGCCACACCAACAACTATTCAGGCAGTGGCAACCTGAAGCCACTTAATGAATGATATTAAACCATTTGCTTAACTACATGATGCTTTGTTTCCTACTAAATGAATGAGGAATGAAACAATGCTGAACCACGTGAAGCAAACACTTCCTTCTGAATCGATACAATCATTTTAGTCTCCCACTCCAGAAGAAAGCACTGCTTAAAAAAAACCCAAAAAACAACCCCAAAAAACACAAACCAAACCAAAAACAGACAAAAAGCAATCCCAAACAAAACACCCACACACTCAAAAGCAAGGTATTTCAGTGGTTCAAAGGCTTCACAAACATTACCGAGGAGACATGATTATGAGAAGAAAAGGCTCTACAGATTTTTTTAAAAAATGAACAAATAGAAGCAAACAAACAGGAGAAGAAACTTTCACTCCCTTCCCCATCAATGCTAAATTGTTGATACAATAACAAAGCTGGCTTTCTTATGATGACAATATGTTAAAAGTACTTTATAAAAAAAATACAGTCAACATAAGCGATCAGTGGATTTTAGTTCTAATTTAATGCAACACCTGTAGTGCTGCTGTTAGAACAGTTGACAGGGAATCAGAAAGGAAAAGTTGAGAAATTTTAAGGAAGAAAGAATTACTTTTAAAACATTCTTGAAAAAACTAGGCCTGCTAAACTGTGACAGCAAAAGCTGAAAAGAATAGTCTAGATCTGGACCTAGTTACATGAAATAAGGCAGGGTTTTTTTGTTGTATGCTATAAAGCATGCCTGCATTTGCCGACAGGGAGGTCAATCCAACAGATTGAGCACTAGTTTGCAACTAAAATTAAACACTCATCATAGAATCATAGAACAACCCAGGTCAGAAGGAACCTTGAAAGAACATATGGTCCAAACTTTCATGGGACAGGGAGCTGAGATGAGCTGATCTAGCACCCTGTCCAACTGCACCCTAAAAACCTCTAGAGACTCTGCCACGTTCCTGGGAAGGTTGTTCCAGTGTACGATTTTCTCACTATAAAAAAATTCTTTCTTATATAGAGATAAACCCTCTCTCCCGGTACAACTTGTACTTGCTGCCCCTTGCCTTGTCCATGTGGTGCCTTGTGACGAGAGAGCCTCCATCCTCCTATTCTACTCAGCCGCCTCTGTCTACTCTGTTCCACCAAAAACTTCCTGCATTACTATGGGCAAATTGATTTCTGTGCTAGTGTCTCATGTGTGAGGGAAGAAAAGGCAACAGCATTTCCCTAACTTAGAAAGGTATTATGAAACGGTCATATAGTATAGCAACAAAGGTCACATAAATAAGTCAAGTTAATAGTTGTAAAAATAAGTATATGTACACACACGTATATATGTGTGTATAAACATATATGTATATACACAGACCCTTCTGTGCAGGTGGTATTTTGCCCTGCCTGCACATTTATCCACACTGTTGATGCAAGTCTGGTATATCTGAGTATATCTGGCAACATGGGAACAGACTTGACTGTCACACAGGCCCTGATCTGATTAGGCTTTAACCATACCTTAAGTCACCTGTGCAGCCTGTGTTAAGATTCTTAAGTCTGATCTTCAGGTATCACTTTGTCTTCCCTTAAGTGTAGGGACAACTGATGAATGCTGAGTTAACTGGGTTTTATAAATCCACAATAAAAATCCCATTGAAGTTTAAACAAAAAACACAACCAAATATCACAATTAGTTAACATATTAGTTTTGATTTCTATAACAATATCTACTCAGTTTAACAAAGGCAAAAGGAAGAAAGTACATATACAAGTTTACTTGTGCTCTAAACTGGTTTGCTGATCAATTTAATATATTGCCACATTAATTGCTGGTGGCAATGTACTTAAGTCATAGTACCCACCTGTACCATGGTATTTATCTTAATTTTTATCATGAGAACTCCAGCTTTCCTTTCATACTGTTTAGCCTACTAACTCTACTTGGCTTTTGAAAGGAACACAGTTCCTATTTTTGTATAGTCAGTAATCACAAGAAAGAAGTCTACAGATTTAGATCATAACTAAGATGAAGTAGTTCTTCACAAATAAGAGTGAAGCGAGGGCTCTACAATCCTTGAGATTGGACCTGTCTGCTTCAGCTTACTCAGTAGAAGTTCTACCTGAACTGAGTTGAGGAAAAGAAATAGGAACACATGTTTACATCAACCATTCACACAGTCCACTGCTGCCTGACCCAATAGCTGGCCATTCCTATTCAACGATATAGGCTGCGGTTTTTTGTTACTAACGTAGAAAAAGAAACCTGTCAGGCAATTGCTTAAAACACTTTGTGGGGGAAACTGAACCAAAAAACCCACTAATAACATTGTATTTTACTGTATACTTCAACATACAATCATGCTCGCACATCTAGCAGTATATCTAGTTTTACCCATAAGCACTAAATATTTGATAGGAAAATAGACACATTATTTGTTATTAAGGAACTGTTATTAAACTACAGCATAATTACATCATCGCTTTCTCACATGTAAAAAACCCACGCAAACAAAACTCTCCCTGTGCTGCAAATTACTTCAAAGGGAAAAGGAATTTAATGGTATACTTGCATTTTGACCTTTCACTTAACATACTTTGTTGCTTCAAGCTGTAGTTCAGCAAGACTGCTTTCAACTGCACTTCAGTAATAGCCACAGCAGCACATCTTTCACTATGATTCACAGAAAATTGTACCTCTATTTACAAAGGAAATTATGCTTCCACTTACATTTAGGTTTGAGCAAAATCTGTTTAGTTATTTCAGTTCTAGTGTAGTAGCAAAAACCAGTATTTGAAAGTCTATGCATGTCTGGGAGAAGTAATTGCTTACACATTGAAATTAACTAAGCATTCATATTTTCAGAAAAACTAGTCCTAAGAATCAGGACTTTCAGATTGTGAACAAAAGCAGTTAAAGTAAAAACACAGCTTGAATAGTGTACTATTGCAAACTATAACCTTCCTATTTTAGTTTAGCGTTTCTTCATGAAATTGCAAGTGTAATTACTGAGGGCATTAGTTTTTATGCTTTTGTTTTTTATTTGCCAACTAGGTAAGTGTACTACATCAATGCATGTAAGACTGCTTTAGTACGACCACTGTTATAAAGTGCCATACTTACAAGTGCCTTTATAAATTAAAACACCCCCCAGAATCTTTCTGTCCTCACATATCAGGCCAGTCTGGAAACAACCAAAACATCCCAACAAAAACATATCTATACAGTTAGTCATCTTGATCTCCACTTCAACAGCATTGTTTGTATGAATGAACCTTAACTAATACTGCCTAACCTTGAAAGCAATCCTCACTAAAGTGCGAAACTAAATATTTCTGTTAATGCACTGAACACTAGCTACAGGGGGTGGAGAGACAGAGAAAAATGTATCACTCAATTTCAGTAAATCTCTTCAAACCGCCCACAAACCACAATACTTAACTTGTGCTTTTTTTCAGAGCTGAATATAGTAAGAAATACAAAGCCACAAACTGAAAGCTTCTTTTCCCCTGTTGTTTAAACACACATATATGCTAGACTTAGTAATGTTTCATGCTAAAATTTTTCAAAAATAACATTTCAAATTCCCCCTAGGATCTACATTAACATACTTGTCTACAAAAGCAACCCTGAAAATTAAATTTCACTCCTCCTAAATAACACGCCAAACTCTACCTTTATCATCCTTTTTACACTATCAGTAAGAATACAAAACAGTTTGCGCTTCTATACGCAAAGGCACTGGCCAGGGCAGCTACTTCTCTTTTGCTTTATTGCCCCACCTACCAGCTATTGATCAGACCGCACAGTTATGTCTGGGCCACAGTCAGACTCCAACAATGGGCAAGATGTAGGTATAGTAGCAGGACACTGAAGAGCCTTACACTTGAGACTTGACAAGTCTGCTTACCCATCAAGATACCAGCCTGCACCCTCTCTTTTTTGCCTGACCATCTTCACACCTCTAGCATAACACACCTGCTCCCCAAAACATCCCCCATGATGCGCAACTCATTCTGTTACCTCTCTCACCTCTGGTGACTGAGTTAGTGAATCCCACCATATCCCTCCCTTCCTCCCATTTCAGCTGTATCTTCCTTCGCTGCTCTCTATCCTTGCTTACACACAGCACCTACTTCTCTGTGCTGAAAGCAACTAAGGTCCCCCTCATGACTTGCATTCAGACTTGAAATTTTACTGGATATTTTGCCAAGTTAACTTTCTAGTTCTACTGAACCCCAATCTATAACCTCAGTCACCATTCATTTCCACTGATTCATTTCTGCATTCCTGAAACACCTGCCAATTCCAAAACTTTTATGGGGATTTTCTTTTGAAAGAGATGCAGATGTTCTACAAGAAAAAGCATTTACATAAGACTCACGATAACAATCCTTCCTTCTCCATGATATTAACAAGGAGTTCTTACGTGCTTTCTATGTATTATCACGTATTTTTCTGGCTTCAATCTTCTCGATTACTTTACACAGCATAAAGATATGGATTAGATTTATGACTCCTCTATGGAGTCAGGTTGTCTTAGTTCCATGTAGCTTTTTTCTCCTCCTTTGTAGTACTAACTCACCTTTTAAAAAAATAATTTTGAGAGCCCATACCCAGATCCTCTGATGGTACCGCCTACTTTATTAATGGCATCATCATTTTCTCAACTGTGCATTTTATATAAAAAGAACGAGAACACGTGGTACTTGAAAAACTGTAAAAGGTTCAAACACCAAAATCATAAAAAATAATTCCACATAAGTACAGATATCTATTATTTTAACCATCGACATAAACACAATTACTGGAAACAAAGTAAATTCAAGAAAGCATGATTTGCTTACCTTTGAGAGTTCCATTCCAGGTCCACACTGTTTGCAGAGGATACAGTTTCCTGTGCGGTCCCTAAATTCTTGCTCTCTGCAATCTCCAGTCTCACAAATTACCCTGTTTACCTTAGAAGAAGAGAGGAAGAAAAAAAACACAAAAAAAGAATGTAAACTCCCCAAAATCTAACTGATCTGTGATTAACATAGAAATTATATAAATTCTAAATCTGAGAAATAAATTCATCTTTCTATCTTAAAAATTACTTTCTCCATTAACAAAAACTTTAAATATGGCAATGAAAATTAATCATCTAACTCCAAATATGGATAAGTGGCCTGAATTTTGAAGGTTCTCAGTACCCAGTAACTTGCAATAATTTTAGTTTTTAGAAGACCTGCTTGATATTTGCCACTTGTAGAATGTTAAAACACTAAACTCATGTTCAAACGGTTAAAGTTCCTCACCTTACTCAACATCATGAAAAATGCATGTGACCAATTACTAAAGCTACAGTTTTCGTGACAGTGAGCTATGTCACATCACATTGTCGTGTTTCATTTATCTGTGATTTTTTGTTTTTCTAATCATGCTATTACAACTGAATAAATAAGCTAAAAATCTATTGCTTTGAACATAAATATTTAGAGATTTTAAAAGATCACTCAAACCTTTTGGAAACTTAAAAAAAAACCCCAAACCTGTATGAATATAAATTTACAATAAACACTATTTATTCTAAATCTCACTATCAATTTACATTTAATGGGCCAAATGAGAGAGAATCCAGTTTCTGCCTTCAGAGGCATGTATGTACATTACCTGACCAAACCAGAAACTAAGGTTATGAGAAATACCATAAGCTGTAGTATCAGCCATGAAAAGTCTCAGTATAATCACCAGAATCCTACCCAGGAACATCAGCAAACCCTGTGAGCTCCCTCAACAGAATTTTAAATTAAACGTCTAGATATAGGCTTCCATCACAGGAAGTGCTCTCCACAACTGCTACTAAACTCTTACTTTGTGTACTAGTCTCTTCAGAAACACCAAAGCCTTTCTGATACCTATGAAGCATTAATTACTATTAGTTCTAGAACTTTTCTCTGCAAGCCAGAGTTGAAGTACGCTTCGTAGTCAATGTGATCGTGTGTTATGCTACGTTCTGTGAAGAAACTGAATAGTCCAAATTGCTAAACTATACATATATATAGCATACTGTACTAAGGTATGGCTACTGCAAATTGCCTAGAATTCCTGCCATCTCTCTGAATTGAAGCAGTATCACCTTCATACCACTATATTCACCTATGCTTTTTGTCCTAGTCCAGCCCTTCTTCCATTAAGAGGCTCCCAAGGTAAAAATTTTTAACTGCTTGTGAGGAATAGCAAGAAATCACACAAATCAGTTGACCAAGCTCACTTTTCAATTGATAAAATGTGTATGTAATCTTCTGTGTATGTGTTTAAGACTTTTACTGTTAACAGTAGCGTGTAAAACAGAAGACACCATTCCTGTGTCCAATACAGATTTTTTCAACATTCATCCTGGGGATAAAAAAAATAATTAATTTACCAAATAAGCTAGTAAAATTATGAGCATCTTCAGTTTATCTTCTCCTTGTAATCCTTTAGAATCCATTTCTTACAGTTAACCCTTTCTCCCTAGAAAAAATAAAAAGAAAACACCCCATTATATTCCACAATGTTTTTTAAATTGCAAAAGTCATATCCATAGCACTTCATGTCATTCAGCATGTCAAAATATCTATCTGTTAATTCCATTAAAATATTTGCAATGGATTCCTGGAAGCTAAACAACAAACATACGCTTTAAAAATCACATTCATTTTTAGAAGCCAAAGCAATATACACAAAGTGTCTATAGCCTTAAATCTCAGAAGAAGACATTGCTATCAGTCTAGATTAGAGAATGTCAACATTTCTAAATCTAACATCCCTGACGTATCTTTCTTGCTTGTTAGATACCCAACTAAGTGCAGCATCAACAGAGAAAAATATGCCACATATCAGCCAAGACATAGCTGATGACAGGAATGTTCCTTCTGTGTCACAGTGTGGAGCAGAATGGGTTTGCCTAGTGGCTAAGATAGCCTCTTCTACTTCATTCGGCAACGAACCGGAGGCATACACAGGATCTGTTTCTACCACCTACCTAAGGGATATTAACTTAAGATGTATTAACATGATTGTTTATGAGCTGGTAGGCAAAGACTATTATAGAAGACATTTCAAACAATATAAGCAAAACACATCCTACCTCAGCCAATTTTTATCATAATCTCAGGAAAAGAGTCCATAAAGCCTTTTGTAAGTATTTTTTAAGAAGTGGTAACAAAAAAATGATTAAAAGAAAAAGCGGGGGGGGGGGGGGGAACTATTTGAAACCATCAGGGAAAGGAAATTCTAATTTGGAATTAGTTTTTTTTGAGTATTAAATCAACAAACTGCACCCCCATAATCATTAAGAATATTGTGCTGGGCCAACAGAACTTTTTTTTCGCTGTTTACTTTCCTTTTGTTTATTTGAGTCTTTGTGTTAATTTCCTGTTTCTTTTTGGTTTTGTCAGTTACTTGGAAACGCAAGTGTAAATTTTAGTTCAAAAATCTAAACTATATAGCAACAATAGCAAGAAAAGAATAAATATATCCAGCTTACATAATATGCTATTGAATTTGATCCTAATTTACATACTTTATACGACATAATGTCATTGCTTTCAGCTGGGTGTGAAAAAGTGTTTAACACATTTCTAGCCTACTTCAGAGCCATAGGACTGAAGTTTAATCACGCTGTTTTAAAAGACAAAACAAGTAATTTTTATCATTTAAGAGTAGAAGAGGCTGACAAATGAAAGGATGGAACCCAAAACATACAGAAAATAGTAAAAAAAAAATTAAGAACAGTTGCAAAATGCTTTACAATATGGAACTATAACAAGCATAACACTTCAAAAATATATAACCAGAATGACTATAAACTAACGCACAAATTCACATTTTACTGCATGAATACACTAATTAACAAATTCTAATCAATAATAAGGAAGTACACTTCAGTGACATTATTGATAACTTTGAAGATAAATGGCATTTTGAAGTGTAAAAAGAGCTAAAGTCTGCTAGGAAGAACAGAAGAGGCAAAGAGGTGTGTCAGGCAGCACTCTACAGGAAAGCCAAGATTGCATTTTTATGGTTATTTTTCACTTAGTGATGGTAACAGTCTATGGGCCAATGACAATTATCAGATTATATGCATGTCAACATGGATAAAAAAAGATGACATACCATCAAGAAATACTAAATCTTTGTGTATTTGTATTTGACATAGGTTGCTTTCAAGACTGTAGAAAAAAAAAAAATAAGCAGAGAAACATGAAATGGGAAGTCTCGGAAAGAATTCCAGATGACCCAAATACAATACTTTGATGTAAAAAGCACTGTAGAACAAATGGCAAAATGGAAAAGAAGAGTGAACAAATTTTAAAAGTGCACAAGGTTGGCATGAGAAGCTGACAGCACTAATGCTGCAAAAACATTAGGTATATAAGAACAAAAGTATAAGAACAAAACAATTTCTAGTAATAGCAAAGACCAAGCAGCGGACAGAGACAGTAAAAAGTTCTGTTAAAGGAACTCGGAAGTTTCAAGAAATGTTCCTCATCTATGTTTGGAAAGAAACAAGATGGATAAAAACACACATCATAGAACATATCCTCTCACCAAAGAGTAACTGAAGATCTGCTAAGTAAAAACAAAAGACAAATTGTGAGACTTTGCACCTCAGTAACCTTTAAAGAAGCATCAAGAAAGACTTAAGCTTGCTGCTCTTCAGTTTTTATACACTTTGGAATGCTACAGAAATTCAAGAGTGGTAATGTTACGAAAAGACTAAAAAAAGAATGAAGTAATATAGTAAACACCCTTACACAATATTACAGAAAAAGCAGTCCTGCAAAACAAACTTGACTTCACTTGATTCAGAGAAGAGGACAATAAAGCTAAAAGTCTAAAAGCTAAATGATATAAACTGATTAAATATTAATTCAAAGAATCATGCTGAAATGAAAGGGATTTGGGAGAGAAATCCCCATTGACATCTTGATTTCATATAATAGTATTCAGTGGAAAGAATTAAATACTTTGTATGCTTTCTTAATTTCTATAGGAGGCAAAGCTTTACGTAAGTGTGCAAGTGAAATAAAGCTGAGCAACTGAGTTGCTTAGAACTGAACGTCAAGTGATTGTTCCAAGTCATATGAATTTATTGTCGTTATATTCCTTAATAATATTATTGTTAAAGAAATAAAACATAGCACAGTTTTAATGTAATTATAAGCATCTATATAATACTACCAAAATTTCAAAAATTGGATTCTTTAAAATTTAAAATAAAACATACTTTGAACCTTTTAAGATTTACTTTTGCTTCTGAAAATAGATGTGTGACTTAACAAAAAACCCTGAATATCATAATAATTTTATATTTCTATGTCAAGTTTCATGTAGAATTACCAATACAAAGAATATTGGTGAGTTGTACTATGCCTAATGATCTAAAATAAGGAGCTGTGGCATAATCTAAACAGTCTGTATTTTTTCTGTGCAGGCCACCTTAAGTATGGAAAAATAAAGAAAATTAAGAACAGCCTGATTAACTGGCTAGAAGATTCAGTACTTGCCACATAATTGCAATAAAACTGTATTAGCTTTATGTAATGAAGCCACATTCATCCTATACATTTTTTCCAATACGCAATAACCTGAAGATTTAATATTATAAAAAAGTTAGCATATAAACAATCTATTAAAATCAATATTGAAACAAAGCTAATGATCTATTCTTATGTTTGTAGTTTTCTGGAGTCACAATTGGATTAAAAAACAAATGCCAGTTCTTAATAGAAGGTACTACAGAGTAACAAGCAGTATTAAAAATGTTACTAGTCATGCTGACAGCTTATATTTCAGTTTTGGAGGTGCCATATTTGTTAGTAAGGTGATCTTATAGCATGTACCTCAAAGACTTTTAGAATACAGAAAGCACATGGGGAAGCATGCTGTACTAAAACACATTTTGTTGACTTAGGTGTAGAAGTTTTATTGCACCTGTGAAAGAAAAGAAAAGAAAAGAAAGAAAATCTACTGCCTTCACAACACTCTTGCCAAATCCAACACCTTCAAACATCAGGAGTTCCAAAACCCAGAGTAAATTTCCAAAATTGAGTGTTTTAGAACCGGCATCAAACTATCATAGACTTCTACAACTCATCTATAGATTTTACTGAGCTTCAAATTTCCTGACTGATGATTAGGTGTACAATGCAATCTTATAGCTTTAGGTCTATTATATAATGAGGTATCTTCTAGAGAATGTGTCTTTTATAATCATCAAAACTTAACAAAAAAAACCCAACTTGCAGGTCTATGGGCTTTAAACTTCAGTGCACTTCAGTAGGTTTAGTAGCAAAATGTGTTTAAATTGTTGCAGTAGACATGTATGACTGACTGTGATATTCTATCATGCCATCATTTTGCTTATTGTCCCAGTTCTCAAGAAAAAAATCCCAAAGACGATATACTGGCTATAACATATGAGAAAGAAATTAACTGGTGTACAATTAAAAAAAACATTAAGAGTACAAAAAAAGAAGTTTGTTTTCATGACAACATTTTGATAAAAATAATGCAAATGGTTAAGGCACATTTAATAACTCTTTGTATTGAAAGCAAGTCCTGAAGGAGATGTAACTGTGCCAGCCGCTTGTTTCCTGTTTCTGCCTCCAGTTTGGTTAAAAGCCCTGCTTAAAAAGCAGACACTGCAGCACTTAATAACAGGTTGCCATTGGGAAAATTTGTTCTCTCTTGGTATCAAGTGGCATTACAACAATATCTGTTGGACACAAGCCATTCACCTCTTATGCATTCAACTGAGAAGTAACTAGAAGTTTTTGCCTCTGAAAGATGTATGACCAAATAGAAGTTCAATACATTTAAAGATTTGTTCATGTTTAGATACTGGTATTTACAGCACTGAGTTCAGTTATCCTCAATTTTATTAAATGAAAGAAAATGGTGGACACAGTTCTTTGAGGTCAGTAAATTATTCCAAATGTATTTTTTTTTAGGTTAACAGTAATATGCTTGCCCAAAATACTCAGGCAAAAGCAATCATCACTGGTAACGTACTTAAGGCTGTGTGGGGCCTACTATGCGTATGTATGAAGAGGGCAATATCAAACAGTAAATTAGGAACATGTAATAAACGTACTGTGGAAGTAAGAACTTCCAGTCTTCCAGGTTCCTAGAATCTACTGTCCTCCAAAATTTACTCCTACATTTACTTGCCTGAGCAGCAGTCATCATTCTACTTCAAAGTCAATCTGTCAGAAAAATATTTCTTCCTTTCTCAAAAAAAACTAAAGTTTCACTGTGAAAGAAAGACACCTCAAGACTCGAGGCAGAATGATTAAGTTAGGGCCTGCTACCAGGTCTTTCATATGTGCAAGCATTAGAAACTTTGAAGTCAACATCATCCATCTTCTAAGGGAAACTTTAGAAGGGATGATGGCTTCCAACTTCAAATCCACTTAACTTTCCTAAATCTTATAAGCCTCCAATATTTGATTTGACATTCCTACTTGATGACCACTTCCATGCTCTGTATAACACTGGCAAGGAGTACTCTGGGAAGTTCCGGATAAGAAAGAGCGATGAAAATATCACCTTATCTTGCCAACAGAGGTCTCTGACATCCAGTGAATAGGATTGCAGCTCCCTTCTAACCACCCTGTTTCCCACCTGCAGCTGTCAACAGCATGCAACAAAATGACAAGGAGTGGCAGATGGCTTTAGCAGAGCCCGTGCCCCACAGGCAAGAAACAAGAGAAGGGAAAGTACTTATGCCGCAGCAACGACAAAGACAAAGAGAACAAGTTAGAGACAAGAACTTCCACTACAGAGCTACACATTGTGATTCTGACCCATACTTATAGAACACCTCCCTTTACACCCTGCCCACAGCCCTTGTACTCTTCCCCTTAGTGAAGTAAATGAGGTCTTGTCTGACCAACTGCTCTGAGAAGGACTATGGGGGGGGGGGGGGGGGGGAGGAGGAATATTGTCACTAGGCAGCATGCATACATTAAATATCATGTTCAATAAATCCATATTTTTCTGAAACTCCCATACATAAAATTGCACAAAATTCAGCAGCTATAAATTTATCTCTGGTTTTGTACAGACAGAGATAGCAGATTAAAGTTGGAACGTGGCTGGTGATAGAAAACATTTGTGTCTATTTCAGGGGCTAAGGGAGGAGAGAAAGGAGGTTTATACTTAGTCAAGAAATATTTGTGCTCTGAGTATCATATGCTTTGAGTTATGTCAGCTGAAGTACCTGACTTTAGAGGAATAATGGTGATAACAATTTAATGCCCTAAAGAAGCATCTCTACAGTGTCTTTACTACCATATACAGCATTTACAGAATGCATTATATCCCAGTGTCTCAAAAAGGGTATAATCAGCACAACTTGAGACTGAACTACATAGTTCATCCCTGGTTTTGCTACTTACAAACAAGGTTCCAAATCCATGCTGGTAAAAGTATGTAAAGTAGTTTATCATCCATGCTCTTCAACATATCCAGACTATCATTAATTGGAAATTATAGTACAATATTGTCACAAAGGTGCAATATGGTGACATTCTTCCTACACTTAAAGCTTTTTAGATGATCAGAACCTGGGATTCACACGGACTCCTAATCCCATTGAAGTTTATGAGACTACTTATACAAATAATGAACAATTCTGTGCTTCAGCATCAAAACTGTGGTAAAAAATGTTGCTCTTTCTGTTCAATACATCTCACTCATCTCAACTTCTAGGACACGCTAGATGAAACCTTGGCATAGAATTGCATTTGTACATATTTGTACTTAGATATGGGAATAACCAATATAATAAAACGAGAATGCCGTTATAATATGAATATTTCACTTATACCAAAGTGTACTAATAGTTATTTTTTGAAGTAATTTTTAAGAATCGTAAAGCATTGGGCTGATTAATACAGTAACTATTGCAATGGTGCAACACCAATGTGTTACACTTACCCAGCCACCCTTTAGTGGTTTTGGACAGCACGCGATGTCTTAAAAAGCAGAGACATGAGTTACTTTCATTCTCAGCATTCTATTAGTATTGCAACTGCAAGTTGTGGAAACTGAGAAAAAGTAATTTATTGTCTCCTTAACTGACAATTTAAACATTTTATTACTTAACTAATAAAGAAGTTTGCTTCTATTTCTAAAAAATCCCTCTTTGTTTACACGGTCAAAAGCTTCCAGTTAATACACTTAATTTGCTTTACATGTTTTGGTGAAGATGTACTTAAAAGAGACTATGCAGTGGTTAACAAACCTATCTACAAGTTGAATCCATTTGCCACTTTTGCTCATATTAAATGCTACTGGACCCCACTGTTGATTTGATAAAAGCATCACTTAAAGTAGTTGCAAGTATAAAGGCAGTAAACAGATATTAAGTGCCACGGTTTTTCATTAATATCAGGTACAGCTTTCAGTCCAAGGTCAGATGAACGGAGACAGACATCAGGGAAGGAAGTCAAACAATCAAAGGCTTTTCAACAGAACCATAATTGTGGCTTTTCAACCTCTTACCAGCCAAGAGAAAGGGTTACTAGCTCCCGTTCCTTCGACTCCAGCTTCAACACTGTCTGAAGCAAACAGCAACTTACTTATGCAATAGACACGACAAGAGCTTGCGAACAAGAAAGCCCAGCTTTCAGGGGCTTTTTGTTCGCCGCACTCCGGCGCCTGGAGGAGTTACTCTAGGGCTGTCGAGACCTGCAAAACCCAGCACCATCAGCTGCGACTCTCCCTTCGCTGCGCGGTGCCCTTCATACCCGCGGTGGGTCCCTCAGCGCAGAGGGGCCGCTTAGCGAGCGGCAGAGCTGGAGCCATCTCGGGGAGGAAGGGACCCAGCGGCGCCCTCCCCTCCCGTCCGCCTGCCCTCCCCCTCCCCGCCGCCGCCGCAGCTGCCCCTTCCGCAGAGAGTCGTTCCCGCCACCTCCCCGGCCCCACGCAGCGGGCCCTAGGCGCGACGGGAAGGCAGAGCGCCCCGGGGGGGCGGCGGGTGGAAGCTACGCCGAGCCCCGGGAAGCGGGGGGGCGCCGCTGCTTCCCCCCCGCGGCAGCCCCGCTCCGCGCACCCTCGCCTCTGAGTCTCCCGCAGAAGGGGGCGAGGGCGCCCCTCAGAGGGAGGGGAGGGGAAGGGCCGGGCACGCTCCGGCCCTGAGGGGGTCTGGGCCGCCCGCATCTCATGCACGCACCCACCTGCACTGCCCTGCCCTGCCACGCCGCGGCCCGTAGGGCGCCCCGGCCGCTGTGGCGGGGTGCGGGGTCCCCCGGCCGCCCGCTCCCTCCTTCACCTCCTCTCGCTGCCGCTCGGCCCGTCACCCCGGCAACGCCGCGGCGCGCCGCTCCCCCCCGCCTTCGCCGGAGGGGCCGGGGTCAGGTGACCGGAGGGAACCAATCAGAAGCCCTCCGGCCCACGTGCCCTGTGGCGGGGAGGTGCGCGCCCGCGGAGGCAGCGGCGGGAGGACGGGAGGGGTCGCGCGGCCGAGGCGGTTGGGCGTCGCGCGGGCCCGGCGGCGCAGAGAGGTAGTTAACGCCCGCCGCCTCGGGCACTCTACTGTCTCGTTCTCTGTGTCTGTGAGGGGCCGTTCTCCTGCCTCGTCCTCCGTGAGGGGCAGCCCGCCTCCCGCTAGGTCCCCTCCCTGCCGGGACCCGTGTCCCCGGTGGTGAGCGGTTGGGTGTGTCTCGTGCTAGTGGTGTTAAGCTGGGGTAAACCACAAATGAGGCACTTGGGTCCCTTTTATCCTTCTGGGAGGATGGCTGAGGCTTGCTGTGTGCCCTTAGGTGGTTCGTTGCAGGCTTCAGTTGCTGCCCTGCCTCCAGAGGCAGCCTGGGCTTTGGGGCTGCAGCCTTGGTGTTGCTGATATCTCTCAATAGGAGCCTTGCCTCAGAAGTGTTTATGGCTGCCTGTCTCTGGACTGTTACGCTGTTGTTAAGCGGACTGGGCAAACCCCTTTGCTGTCATTCTTGAGGTGAATGTAGGAGTCTTTGCAACTCAACCAAAGGCCCTTTCGCCTGTCCCACCCAAAGACCATGATGGAGGACCTCTGACAATGCACTGAAAAATTCTCTCCAAATTACCTCAGTAGCTTTTTTTTCCTGCTAACTCTGAATCTGAAATATTCCATTCTGCAGGTAATAAGTTACCCAGCAATGAGCGTAGTGTCAAATGCGAGTTCAGAAATCCAGCCCTTCACAAAGAATAAATTGTTTGCAGCCACTAGAAAGTGCGTACTTTACTGCTCCTTACTGTGATGTAAATTATGAGCTTTGCTGGAGCTAGTGATGCTCTAACATTGGTGAAACCAATCTTAGAGACGTTGCAGAAAGAACTGCTACTGCAGGGATTTCAGGTCATTGGTTTTACTTCTAGTAAAAAGGTTAACGATAGCACTACAGCCTAGACAATTGTATGGATATAATGGGAACTGAATTAGGTTCTAAAGAGAATGAACTAATGGATATACTTGGCAGTAAAGCGTTTCCAAACAAACAGAGTTTTTGGGAACTTCTTACAGAGATAAAATTTTGGAGTTCACCCGCCACGTGGAGTTTTATAAAAACAAGTAGCGCTTATTGAAATGCGGCAAGTTGTCTGCAAAGACATAAGTGATTGCTGCAAAATGAGTTGTTTTCTATTAAAAAAAACAAACAAACAAACAAAAAAAAACCTAACTCAGAACTTGCAGGGGTTTTCCTTTAATTATCTTAAAACAGGCCTGCAAAGAAGGGTTTTGCTTCAGGACCCTTGCCAGAAGGAGCTCTGCAAAAGGCTACAATTTCAGTGAGGAATGGCACGCTACGGCGCAATGGCGGTGCATCTGTTGTGAATGGCAGCTGCTGCACAGCACTGAGCCTGCTACATCCTTTCGCTATTTACAGTCAGCTGTTTTGTATGTTATCTCTTTTGTGTAGGCACAAGTGAAATGTATTGCATGAGTTTTTCTAAGTGGAGTCATCATGTGTTTCAGAAAGTAGAATAGTTAGACAAGTGTATTAAAACATCCCAGAGTTCTTAGTGTTGACTGAACACTGAGGATTACCATATAAAGAAGCATTAGGACTTTCCCATCACACGGGGTTACTATGCTGATGAATTAAGAGCAGCACGTAGTCTGTAACACTGAAACTTAAATGTTTATGCCCCTGTTGTAGCATGTAAAATATTTCCTCTAAAGGTAAAGTGGATGAGTTAATTCCATTCATCATTGAAAGATGTTGAAAACTGTGGGCTTTCTTTTGTTTTAAATCATGATATTTCTTCTAAGGAAAGGGAAGAAGTGAACTGCTAGAGCAACTAGTATAGATGCAGGTATAGAGATTCTCACTAGAGTAGAGAAAGCAGAAAAGAAATATTTGGAAAGCAGTTTCAGCTGACCCCTTTGATAAGACTAAGTTGCGTGGCATATCTGATGTGGAAGGAGAAATTGTACAGCAATAGGAAGTTGTTATCTCCATATCTCAAATGCTAACACAGTTCCCCCAGTCAACTGCAAGACAGATCTACTCTTGTTATGACAGCTGTTGGAAACTGATGTTAGTATAACTGTGCAATGTCTTTTGATACTCTTAAATATTACAAACCTTAAAATATGTTTATGATGTTATCTAAGACACACTGTTTGGAAATGGCTCTATTTATAATCAGAAGTTGCTCAAGCTATTTTAATAAATAAATTATATACTTGTGAGTTTCCTAGTCAGATTTGCTTGAAAAGGCATTGTGAACTTTTTCCTTCTGAAGACTTAAGCCTGAGGATTAATTAATGTTTATACAGCACTTTGTAAAAGCAAAGTCACAAGTGCCAAGAATTATTATTATTTAATCCTTAACAGTCAGATCAATGAAAGACTAAACTGTCAGAGAACTGCTATTTAAAATAACAAAAAATGCTGAAAATCCTCCCCCCTCCCATGCTTAAATATGTCAAACTGTGCTTTCATTTCAGTTTCACATACAGACAAACAAAGATATTTTTTCAGTGTAAATGGGTTAACGCCCATCTGTGTTTAAATATGTGGGAAGATTACATAAAATCCTAGGGACTTTTTACAAAATGAAAAAAATCTTTGTATCTGAAATGCATTTCTAGGGCCTAACTTTGGCAGATATTTATGTATGTAAGTCCCACTCATCAGTGCAATCTGATTAACCAGTGTAACCTCTGTGTGCAACTCTACCCATTCGTGTGATGGGTCAGATCCTTATAGTGATAGTTTAATTGTATTAGGCTCACAACTATTTTGACTTCTGAGGGAAAAGAATCCTTACATTATTTTTTTAAATTTGCTTCTCTTTCTACTTTACAGCCAACAGAGGTATGGTTTAGAAACAATTTTCCTCAGAAAATAAATGTACGTGTTGGAAAACTAGCAACAAGCAACAGAAGATTGGAAAGGTAGAGAAGCTCATCAGTGAAGTATAGACTTAATAAATAAAACCATCTTTTCAGGCTTCCAGAAACATGTTTTAGTCCATCTGTGTCACTTAAGGAAAAATACTAAATTTTGCTTTGGCTATGCCTTAATAGTCTTCCTTGACATCTATACGCACATTATTCATGCAGTGCTAATTACTTTCCTTATAATGTAATTGACTTGTTAAGTCAGAATATGAATTAATTGGTGGCATAGAAAACTAAATGATACCAAGTCAGGCCTAGTTAAACTGTGTATGGCATATTATCTCTTGATATTCAGTAAAATTAAAATTTATATATACAAATATACTTCTAATTAGAAGAAACCAAGCTTGCAGACTGACTAATGAAAGCTGACTACATTTATCTGGAAGGGTTGATAACAATCTTATTCAGATGCAAGCAGACTGTTAAAATTTGGGTTTGCATGTTACTGTAGTGCACATTGAAATATGAACATCTTGAGGGTCCTGTAGACAGATAAACTTCTTAAAGAATAGTTTTCAAACAATGCTTAACAGCTATCAGTTATGCTGACTTCTGGTTGCAATTTGTTAATAAACAGATGTACTTCACATTTATATACACTTAAATTTATATCTAAAGTCAGTATTTCAGAGGAACTCTCTATCCACCATTAAGACTAGATTTTCAAAGAGCTCAGTGTCTGGAATATTGAACTTCTTTGCAAGTCTGGCCCCAATTATGGGTTCTAAGTTCTTCTGAAAATCTAAATCATATTTAAATACCTTCAGAAGAAGCTTGAGCCTTATTTCAACAGACTGGCTCCAGCTGCAGACACAGAACACTTACGGGTTTGGCCCAAACTCACCCCAAAATCTGGCCCTTTAAAACTGCAAATGTACAGTGAATAATCCTAAATCTCTTAATGTTTGTTCCTTTACAATGAATTTCTGGAGAAGGTGTCTTAAATTTTCTGAAACACAGTACGTGTTCATAAATGAGCATTTGAGGAACAGAATACAAAATGAATGGAAATTGCTTAACTGAAATAGGAGCAAAACTTCCATGAAGTTCAGCAAAACCAGGTGTTTGCTCTAGATAAACTTAAGAATTCTTTAATATATTAATTAAAATGCCTTAGAGGAAGCTTCTATCATCATAATAAAATGTGACTTTTATTATCAAGATTTCTTTCATACAGTATAGTTGAACTATCATCTCTTCAATCTTGAAATAAAACCATTTTCCTTTTATATATAAGGATGTTATGTTTATAAATTTAGTTGTAATAACTTGTAGAAGAGGAGACTTTTTTCATCTCAAGTATGGAACTATTAGGATTAAAAGTGTTGCTTGAAGTCACAGTTTAATAAACGCACTGAGAGCAAATAAAATATACACAGTGCGTAAGAAATTTGGCTGGTCTTTTCTTAGGAAATAAATACTCCCCTAAGTCATGCAATACTTGTATTCAAATATAACTTCACAAAACTACAGACAGTAGGAATGACCAGTGCACACCAAAATCTTATATACCTGCAAAATATTGGCAAAAAATTGATTTTGCTTCAGTTTTCAATTGTCTTTATATTCTAGATAGTCTGTTCTCAAAATTCTGCCTGAGTTGCAAATAAAATGCCACAGAAATTGATAAATAATCTTTCGAACTTTGTACACACAATGATGTGTAGTATTACTGTTTATGTGAACTTTATAATTTCTTAAAATCTTGCAACACAAAACTGCAAAAAAATACAAAATCCAGTACCTGTTATCTGATGAAGTTTTCCAGTGCCCAGGCTTTCTGCAGCTTAATTTCACACTGCCAGAGCTTCTGTATTAAATGCTTTTACCTCCTTAAAAAAAAAAAAAAAAAGTATGTCAGCACAAGCCCAGACGAAACTCCAAATCCGGGAAAATAAAATTAACCATGCAGATCAAAGGCAGACGAGCACTGAGACCAAATGCCTGTAATCTGATCAGTGATCAGTTGCCGTACATCAAAGGCAGTGCTTTGGAGAGGAAAAAAAAAGCTCCTTTTCCAGCAGGTAGTTGCACTCTTAAATTCTGCCTTTCAGTGCTCGAGTTCTTTTGTTAAAAATCGATCACTAGCTCTTTTTCCCCCTTTCCTTGCTTGCGCTGGGAGAATGCACACGATTCTGAAATGCTTAGAGTTGAGTGGCTGGATCTGTAGCTTTTGAGTTCCCAAGCTGTGTTGTGGATTGTGTGTTGGAAGCTTTCCCCAGTGCCAGCGGGTTCCGCTTCATCCCTTTCATCTCGCTGAGCTGCAGATCCCATGACATCATTCAGTGCTGTGGGACTGGTTAGAGAGCTATAATACAGCCTGTGGGGGAATACAGCTAAAGAGCAACAAGAGTTTGCATGATTTCTAATCAGGTTAGTCCATTGTAACAAACCCAAGGCTTGCTTCAAAGTTTTCGTTACATTAAAGTTCCCTCCCAAGAAGGGAGAAGTGTGGTTATAAGGTTTTCTTAAAAAGATGCTTTATAATTTTGTCTGCAGCAGGAAGTTAACATTTTCCATAAAATTCTGGACATCAGACATGCAGGTCAGTTTGCTAAGCAGCTGTAATACATGACAGAAAACTACTTTTGTTTGCCTCTTCACTGAGGTTTGGAGAGGAGGAAATGATGTATTTTGTGCACTGGAATTGGTTTTTTGCACTGGCAAAATCAAGCACAATAGAGCATACTCTTCGTCCCCGATTCATGTCCTCCTGCTGCTTACTGTGTGGCCTTTTGCAAATCATTTTATTTGAGCCTGATTCATCTGTGGCTCATGATTCCTTTACGTAAATGAGCTGTAAAGCTGCCATAAGGAACTCTCAGAAGCTTTTTAGTGTAAAGGCATTTTGTAAAGCTGGGGTAGATTCAGTGGTCGCCATTGCGCTGTCAGCAGAGGGAGGCTTTTGGGGGAGCAGAAGTGTATTGTCAGACATTCTCTGTGCTGCTGCTGTTCATAGACCTGAGAATTGTTGGAGGGTCCTGTGCAGCGCTGGCGAGCAGGGGAATTCTCAAGGCTGCTGTGACTTGCACTGCTTCGGTACAAAGGAAGTGCAGAAGAAATGTGCAACTGAATTTCATTTTCTCTGATTTGAGGCAAGGTTAGCTTTTGGCAAAGAGATTAATTCAGCCCTCTGCACTTCAGCTGTTAATAAAAGATACAAATATCAAGCAGGATGGCGTTTGGGCTAATCAGCCATATTGAAGATATCACTGAAGTTCTCATAAACATACACCCCATATTTTGGGTATACCACATGTGCAGATGAAAGTGATACAAGCATGTCAACTGGTAGCCATTGGTAGTCTCCTGCAAATATTTGCACACTGAGTAACCGAGAATTCATTCAAAAGGCAAAAGTAAAAAGAGGAAATATGCTAGTCATGGTTGCCTTGAGCATTAAAAACAACAGTAAACAATCAGCAGATAATGGGTACTGGATAGTCGAGTGCAAGAGCGATTAAGTGTCTTGTTGAGATTCCTCACGCTATGCCCCGTTTGCAGGCTGCAGCCTCCTCCCTCCCGCCGCTGGCCCCCTGCCAGGGACAGGGTGCGCTTGTCCGACTCTTGCCTTTTGCAGCCTGGGAGCTGCCTGGCCCCCCTGCAGAGCCCCTGCTGCCCACTGCCCGCAGCCCTCCCTCCGCCTGGGCCCCTGGGTGCCAGGCTGCCCCTGGGGAGCTCCTGCTGCGCTCGGTAGATGAGGGAGCCTTCTGCTGGTGGGATGGTGTACTGTGGGCACCACCAGGCCTGTGGTGAGCACGGTGCTTCACAGCGACGGTAATTAACATTTCCAGAAAGCTTTGAGATCCTTATAAGGGGTGCCGTATAATGTAGTTTTGTTCCTATTTGGACATAGTTTAAATGTTGTTTTGGATCATCTATCCAGGTAGGCCTGTGGGGATGTTCTGGTAATTGAGATGGAGAAGTGTTGCAGGTACAAAGGAGTATCATGCAGGTAATGAATCTGACTTTCAGGAATACACGGCTGGATAAACAAACCATAAATTTCTCTCTTTCTCTCATTTCCCCTTCCATCTATTATAAATAAAAATATCCAGACTGCTTACTTCTGTTTTAACGTTAATTTGCACTCTTCTGACATACAGCTTCCCCCTACATACTGGAAGATTTTTTGATAACAGTCCATTTGTTGCTTTCATGGTAAGACTAGGAATGCTTATGCTGAAATAAAATTTACGGGTGAGCTGTACAGAACTGAAATAACCCTTTTCTGTCCGTTCATTCTGTTCATTTTCTGTAAGAACAATACTGTTCACAGAAAGCACCTCTCATATCTCTGGATTTTAAGCAAAAGCAAGTCCTGAAGGTCTATTAGAGGTCTTTGATCTTTCTTTTGTACATATGAAAAACAGAAGTAAGGTTAATTATTACCAATTTAACCTTCTAAAGCTTAAGCATTGCATTTTGCATTTATGACACTATTTTTCACTGTGGAGGCTGGAAGCCTGAACAATCTGCTCTTTCCTATTCTACAGCTTCCTCAAATTTTGATCAGAAGTGTGTAATAATAACCACAGTTGTCTATATAAATCAGTATTTTTCCAAAGGTTGATAATAATCTTTTCTCTGTATATCAAATGAGAATAATAAGTATATATATTGTGATTTGTATAAGGCACAGAACAGACTAGTACCAGAGCCAGAAATAGAACCTGTGTAACGTGACACTTACACCTTCTGATCATCAGCTCATGCTTCCTCTTGTAGTCACTAATCCAGCAAAGCATTCAACCACAAGTGGTTTGATTAAAATACATCAGACTACTCACTAGTTGTTTGATTCTAATCACTGAAATTACTGGGTAGGATCTGACCGGAAATTTCTGGAGTTGGGCATCCAGCCTCTATTCACTGTTGAGGTATCTAAAAAGCTTTTCTAGAAGTGCTTGTGTTTCCTGTGTGAAACCAGAGAGAGAGGTGTCTCTGAAGTCCTGCAGAGGGAGATGCTGCCTCCCTAATTCGTTGCTTAAACTTTTCTGAACTTAGCAAGAATCTTCCTTAAGAAATATTTGGTGGGTTTACCATTCTCTTCTTACTATGTGAGGACCTCAAGTTCGTAAGGACGTTGCGTCATTTTCCTCCTAAAGGTTAGGCAAGAATTGGAGAAGGGTTTTAAATTAGGTAGGTTAGATGCCATTTTAGGAATTCTTAGGGAAACAGAACAAAGCCCAGGGCTGCTAATCATGCCCAAAGTGCTTCATTGGGTCAAAGCCATAAAGATAGTCAGGTGATAGAAATTGGAACTTTCTGGAGATGTTTCTTAGAAGAAACAATCAAACCTATCAGACAGCTGTCAGTGGTTATACAAACCCCCTGACCCATGCTTAACAAAGATCTTGTATTCATGCTATGCCTAACATACTTGTATCATACACATCAAACAATTTACCATATTGTCTGCACCACTTCACCGTACCTCTTCTGTCTCTCTTCCATCTACTTCAGTCCATAGGAGCTCCAACAGAGGTTCAGAAAAGAAGTCAAGAATCATCGTAAGAAATGCGATGCCATAATTAATTATAGCCCACTCACTGGCCATGCACCCATTGTTTGTGTTCACCACAGCCTTTCTAAGTGTGGCATAGATACCAGATATCCTATTAAAAATGTCACACCAGCAACATCAGTGCAGTTGCAAACTTTCATCATGCACATCTACTGGGTCAGCTGTGTCCCTGTGATCCGCAATGGGCTGCTGATTTATAGAGGTGAAAGACAATTTTCAGAGCCTTTTGTGGCAGGTCAGCACTGGCTCTGAAGCAGTAGTTGTCCGTCTAGGCCCCAATTGTAGTCAGAAGTGCTGAACATCACCCTTCTAAAGCATTAGGGGGGATATCGTTCCATGAGACTGATCAATTCTGTGGTCTGGCGAGATGCTTTAGAATACCCAAATCCATCCTCCTGCATGATCTGCATTGCCTTCCCACAGAAGCATGCTGTTTCTGCCTTATCACATGGGTGTTGTTAGTCCAGGTATTGCTGATACCTACTCCCACTCTCTGTGCTTACAATCTCCCTGATAGTCATAAGGTTCATAAGATCTTCAACTACAACACCTTTAGGCAAAAAATCAAGACCTTTTGGCATTTCCTGAAAGACTGGCTCACTTTTATCCCAGAGTATGTCTGATGAGACCTACCATAATCTGCAACACTCTGGACAGTCATTGCAGAGCAACTTGTCCTAGTTAACTCTAGTATTGAATGTAGCCCCAGCTGTTTTTTACTTTCAGTGGAAAAGCCCTGTCTGCCATTGATATGTGCTGCAATAGCAGGTCTTTGACCTCATGACTTATGAGGAGAAAACAGCTTTGGTTTGCCTCTCTTTGCTCCTGAATTTTTATTGCTGCTTCTCTGTGCTTTTTGCCCCATGGCTCTTCATAGGACCGAGCTTTGATTGGTTCCCTAATAGGTACCCTAAGATCTAAGCGAAATGGAGATTTTTGGTTCTTGGCTCACCAGGTGAATCACTCTATGGGAAGCCTCAAGGGCATTCCCGCATCTAGATAATGCAGAAGGTTGAGAATTGGCTTTGAGGTTGTCCTCAAGGGTAATGTAGATGTACCCTATAGGAAGTATTAGTTAATTCACCTGTGATTGGGAGTCAGAAGTTGCGGTTTTATTCCTGGTTCTATCACATGGGTATGACTGGAGGCAAGTTACTTTTTCTCACTGGGTTACATCCTGAGTTCCATAAGTTATAGCGAATATTAAATCAAAGGAACAATGGCAGTTTATGCCATATGGCCATCCAGTCCCCCCAGTATGTTTCCATAAGTCTTTAAAAATAATGTAAAGATAATTATTTGTAATACTGTACTTGAGATAACACAAAACAATTCTGTATGAATTCCAAACCAAAATAACCTGGTTCTGAAACTTCAAAAGTTTCTGTATTTAAAGTGTTTTTGAAGACTAAAAAGAATAATATGCATCCCTCAGGCACTAGTGTGCTTCTCACTTTACTCTGCACTGAAGTTTCACAGCCCTTAGCTGTCCTCACACACATCAGAGAAGTGAATCAAAAGCATAAGAGTTGTGTCTTTGTAATTGTTCCTTATTGTTTCATTAAATGGAAATACAAAGTTACTTCCCTCTTTTACACCAAGTTTTCCACTTGTACTGAAATGGTCCACTGTGATTTTCTACCTCTTAGGGTGGCTGAAGCTCTGCACCAGCATGCAAACTTTAATAACGTAGCATTCTTTCCAGAGGTGCTGGTGGAGTTGTGTCAATGAACTGACTTCCCCCAAGGTTGTTGGAGCTTGATCAGTGATATTATTCACGTAGCTAGAACAGAAGATTCGATAGACTCATGATTTTGTAATTTGTATTTCAGAAGCCAACGGATGTTTTTGAGGCACTATATTTTCAGCCTACTGTTAAAAAATTTATGTACATAGTAGCATGGCCTTCTCTTTGGAACAATTTATTATCCAGCCTTTACTCTTAAAGCTTGCTAAGGTCTCAACCAGGTTACACCGTGTTTTGCCAGATGTTGAAAAAAAAACAGTATAAAAACCCCCAACACTCCAAATCCAAATCTAACTGTTCTATAGACAAGGCAAAGAAAGCAGATGAAGTGGGAAGAAAAGGAATGGAGAAACAAATCTATGTGCAATTAACTGATCAGGAGGAGAGATCATAGCTGGCCACCTGCCTAGTTGTTATCAAAACACATGTTTAGAAGTATTACCTTAAGGCAGCTTCAGCAAAACAATTCTAAAAGATCATGAAGTTAGTTTCAACTAAAAAGAATGGTTTTTTTACAAAATTATGTTTATAAATACTTAGGTCCGATCACAGAGATACTGTAATCACATGACCACACTTCTATCTTCAAAATTTGCTCAGTTTTGCCCTTTATTTTCACTTTGTAGTTCAGAATTTTCCCTATTTAAATAAAACACCCTCAGTCTATCTCATAGATCTTTATACCAATTCTCCCTTCCTCTTCCCTTTTTTCTGTCAATCTTAACCAGAATTGGCCCTCTTTCCGAATCTTTTTTTTTCCCCGCTTGTAACCAAGAACAAACTAAGAACAAGGTTACTTACTATTTTATCAGTACTTCATTTTAAATTGTTTTCTAAAATACTATTTTATGCTAGAGCTTTGATTCAGGTCCTAGTTACTTAAGGTATAAACTTGTAGAAATGTAGTAGCCAAGATCCTCAGCTAATACGTGTAGTTTCCTGTGAGTTATATCAGTACAGGCCTGCTAACAACACGATTCTTCTTACCCTGATTTGTCATTACTTTGGCATGTGGGAACTCACTTCAACAGTTCAAATGTAAAATCACATACTGCCTAAATCAAATCCTAGACTCCAAAGTACACATACTGCAAACGCAAATCCAAGTCTCTGTGCCGAGCAATTTCAGTTCCTTATGGAGTAACTGCAAGCTGTGGATACATATTCCCTCTGCAGTTAAGATTGTAAGAGCGTGAACTTAGTCACTCAAAAGCTGACAATCATCTTGAAAAGTGAAAAAGGGGTAGAGAGTTGAGGTTTCTCTAATTCTTTAATTCCATCCCAAAGCACTTGTATGCCCATATCTTTAAGCAGGAGACAGTCAATAGGACTTAAATATATGCATATTTCTGAACTGGGGCCTAGCCTGCCTGTTATTTTTGGAGATTCAGGCATAAAGTGCCTTTTTGCAGACAATGATATAGTATCTGACCTGTGGAGCAGCATTAGTGTAATTTTTTGGATGAGTTTCGCCTCCTAGAGAAAAGTAGATTTGTTTGAAGAAATTAAAGACAAGAAGATATACAGATTGTCACCACTCTTAAATAGGCAGCTTTGATAAACAGTGCTATCATTGAGAAGACATCTGAACAGAATCAATGTCTCAGAAGAAATAGCAACTAAATCTAATCCCATAGCAACTGTCTGCAGCCCCAGTTGCAATATGTATTTTTTTCACATATTCTACTTTGAAAGAGTTGACAGATTTAATTTTTTTTTCCCCCAGTTATAGATGATAAACTATACTTTCCCTGTATGATGTGATAGCAGCTGCATCCTACTGTCTATAAGAAATCTTCCATGTTAGCTACAGCCGTAAAAATGCCAAAAGAATAAGGAAGAAGATAAACAAAAGAGTGTAAGTTATAAAAAGGATCAGGCTCAGCTGATACTTGCTGCCAGCTTTTTTAAAGCAGATGTTCTTCTTCTGACATTCATCTGCGTTTAGTCCGCAGTTCTGTATCTAGTTTGACACACATTTCCTAGCTCATGATTTGTAAAGCTTTCATATATTTTCTCTAGATACATTGTTGCACTTTTCCTCACCTTAAAACTCTGTATGCTCTTCTAAAAAAACAAAAAGCTGTGAAAAAATAGTTTCAAACTGCCTAAAACCAAGAGACTATGAAGACTTAAGTGAAGATGACTCAGGAAAAGCAACCATGGGTTCTAATAATATCTTCAAAGTAATATTATAAGTGATGAGAGGACAGCTTTAAGATTTGGTTAGAAAGGGTTATGAAGGTATAACAGATTTTTTTAAATCAGGAAAATACTGTGACAGCCATTTGTCTTAGGAAAGGTAACAAAACAATCATAGTCAAGGCTGGTGACTCTCACCTAATGATACTAATTCCTTACTGAAATTCCACAGAAAAATGACTTCTTAGAAGCCTGTTTATTCTGTGGAACATGACCTTGCATGGCAAAGTGTTTTATTTCTTGATTTACTTTTGTGTGTGTGCTTGCTCTCTCTCAAAATATTAAGCTATAGAAATGTGGCTCCACTATTTATATGATATATTCCAGCTTCTGGCCTGTTCTATGTGCTTTGGTGTTAAACACATCCTTTTATCAAGGAACTGAACTGTATAGAATGGCCAAAACCATAAGAAACCTAATAATGCCCCTATTGTTCTGTAACTTAACATCATGCTGTATGAAGCAATTCCTCCTTTTGTTTATTCTGGACCTAGTGACTTGTTTCATTTGATACCCAGAAGTTCTTGCAATAAAATAAACAGGGATTATTTGTTCCATACCAACATTTGGGATTTTATTTTAAGTTTTCAATAATCTTTGTTTTTGCACCCTAGAAAATACTGTTATGAAACTACTGTCTCATTTTGGCACTTAGTAGTAATACCTGGCAGTTGAAGGGCTCCATGATCTATGAGACAGTGGATGCCTGGTATGTTCCACAAGGTCACAAATGCCTGGACTGACCCTTATGCCCCATTGGACTCCTGCCCAATTGCATGTTCATGCAGCAATGTTGACCTGACAGAAAATCATCTGGACACAACAGGCATAGGTAGGTGTAGAAAAAGGAGGTATCAGAGGGATCAGATTTAAAGGGATCAGAATGCTGCGTGGGAAGTGTCAGTAGGTCAAAGATAGCAGCCTGCTGCAAAGGGAAAATCAGTTATTTGGGGGGCTGGAGATTTTTTTAAGCAGGAACTGTGTGGAGATGCAGTCTCTCTGTAGAGGCTGCAGAATGGGAATGGATATATAGGGTACTGATGGGTTATACACGGAGATCACCATAATATTTCAGTAGCGAGTGTGTTCAGAAATTTTAGGTGCCACTGCTAGGACAGTGTAACAGTTTGCAGCAATCACAGTACAGATCTTCTGTTCAGCTCCCCCTGACCCTGCAGCATCTGGCCCTACACTGCCCCTGCCTTTCCCTGCAACCTAGAACAGATATTACTTGCACAGCCTCCCTTCTCCAGCAGAAGAAGGATCAGTGGCTAGAAGCTGTCTGTGTTCTCACATCCTTTTCTTTGTCCTTGAAACACCTGCTGCTCAGAGCAGACTGGAGTATCCAGTAGGGAATCTGTGTGTCCTAGAAGTGGAGAGGATGACAAAAGGTGGTTCTGTGGTACACGAAAGCCAAAAGAGGTGAATGTAGAGGAGACCTCAGTGGTCTGAGAACCAGCCTGCTTTGCAGCACCTGCTGTCAGAAGTTATTTTGAAGAAGAGGTTGTCGTTCCTCCATGAGACCAAAGTGACTGCTCTGGAATGGCACTGACCATTTCAGCAAAAGGTTTATCAAGACTGAAGCACTTATGACTTCATGGTACATATTTGGTACTGATATCACTGAAAGATTCAAAAAGTATCACTCATCACTGCTACAGGAAAAATGTGTATCAAGGGATCTCTGAGAATGATGTGCTCTTATTTCCTGCTGATCTTTGCCATATTTATTTACTTAAAGTGAAGAAAGCCTGTTATTTTATCAGCTTCTATATGCCTATCCTCAATATAGTGTTTATTCAGATAAGGAAGACTAAATCAGACAAATCAGCTGTAAGTACCTGCTCCGCACAGCTACGCCGTACTCAGGTTCCGGTAAACTGCAGCTACACTCACTTCTGCAACCCCGATTAGGCTCTAGGCTTCCTACAGCAGTATCTCTTGGTCTGAAGTGCCAAACAAATTTGTGCCGCTATTCAAATTTCTTCAGAGTCTTATGGAAGAACCTGTTTGACCTTTCCTTTCATATGCTGGAAAGTGTTTGCAACATCCCACCATCATAAGTTAAATAAAGCATGTAAGACTTTGCCCAGTCTTACTTCACTGCATGACCTGAGTTACAGCCAGTGCTGTAACCGAAAGAGCAACACTATCTTGTAGTGTCTTTCAGCAGGAGGCAGAAGAGCCAGAAACGATGGCAAGAGATTTGGCTTCCTCTCTGGAGGATGCAGTGAGTGGCTGATGGGAGAACATACAGATTGTGTATGAACTTGCCATTATATTGACACCAGGTGCTGATTTTAATAGCTAAAGTAATTGGAAGCAGGTTTGCTGATAGCAAGTTGTCAGACTGCATGCAGGCAGCTGTCAGTTCTGTCATGCAGAACAGGGTGTGAAGCACTACCTGGAGATATTCTGGTTGGTGGGCATTTGTGAGGCAATTGTGATTTATCCAACCTGCATGGGGACTGCTGATGAACAAGCACTTGACTGGGACAAGGGAGCAGCTAGAACAATCAAAAATACATATGTGGTGTGCTCTTTGTTCCTCTTCCTAGCTCTACTTGGAAAATATATATAAATAATTTAAAAAGAAAGAATGGTTATTCTTTCATTTTATACCTCTTCATCAGCCACAGAAAAGAATGAATGAACATTGGTAGGGATGCAATGATAGGACATCTAATATCTCTGAGACTCATGTATCTGAGGGACAAGGGGGGATCTTAATACTTCCAGATGAATGTACTGGACAACTGTTCATTGTTAATTCAGAGAGCCCAACGTAATTTCTAGTGCTCTGCCGCACAAAGCTATATGCTGTACTGGCGGAAGATCTAATGCTCAAAGACTAGTTGCTTGATGGTGTTAGAATTTTGGCTGACTGAAAACACAAAAAGTTTTGTTCTGTAAACCTGTCTGAATGGTGATGTGTTCAGTACTGTTCATGCTATTCATGCTGTTGGGAAAGAGCTTTAACCAGGAGTGGGTTCAAGATAGTACCTGAAGGCAGGTGTGGCTTCAGGAACCCTCAGGAAACCACTATTACCTGGAGGAGTGGAAGGTCCTTTCTGTGAAGAAATAGAGGGGGAGATAGGTGGAGGTATCAAATACTAGTTATCAAGTACTAGTAATCTGGCACATTTTTATATGATTTCAAATAAGTTCTTATTTCCTAGACTCTATGTTGATGTGAGTGTGCAGACACAGGCCAAAAGCCATTACATAGAAAGTCTGGTTTCATGAAATGAAAACTATCTTTTCCTGATGATAGCCCTCATATTATTTTAAGAACGAAAGCCAGTGAAAGGTGTTAAACCACTGGAGAAGACCTCTAGCACTGAGGAAGTCAGTGGGCAGAATGGCAGGTGATCACAACTGAACACATGTTGAAACGTGCATGAAGATGATGATAACCTGCAGGTAAGAGGTACGCTGCGGTATTTATGAGAATGCACAGAGGTTTACAGAATAGTGCTACATTTTCATGCGAGATTTGCAGCAGAGCAACCTTGAAAAGTATCTATAAGACCCTGTACAGTATTAGAGTTATTCAAAGAGAGAATTACAAATAGTGCTGTAATAAAGACCCTGTCTTTTGCAACATAAAATGAAAGATTCTGATGTTTTAAGGATCCCTCAGGATTTCTAGTGCTGTAAATAGCAGTGTATGTTGTTGGTACTATGATTTACTGCTAATTTTTCACCCTGTGTTAAAAGCTTATCTTTTAGGCAACTATGGAAAAGCGACTTAATTTTCAGCAGTTCTGGGCTGTACTAAGATGCCATGTAGATCAGCTCTGCCCATTTGCTGTTCTTTCAGACCTGCTAGTTCAACCGTAGTCAAGGCTCACTGTTGCCTGGCTAAGACTACACCAAGGTTTTTTGGGGGTGCTGGCTCATTTGCTGGGGAGCGGCTTGCCTGCATGTCGTGCTCAACAGAAAGGTCTTCATCCTTCCACCCCAAGATGCAACCTGTGCAGGCTCCCTGAAGTCCTGCCCGGCCTTGCTAGTGTTGCCTGAGTCCTTGGGTCAGTGAGCATTGGCCATCTTCAGTTTGGGGTCTCTGGTGGGGCAGTGGTCCCCACTGAGTCAAGGAGCAGATGCTGCCTTTCATCCTGTAAAAAGGCAATATGCAGCATATTATGTGCTGCTTGATTCTTTCTGCCTACCACATAGAGAGCAGTGTGTTACACTGCTTTGAATTGGAGTGAATCGGGGTAAATAATTGTACTATTTATTGAGCCTTTAATTCTTTGAAAATCTTGTTGACACTCTACATGTCTTGCTATTTTGATATTCACAGTTTTTACGTGCCTCTTCCTCAGCATACATGCTTTGAAAATAGAAATGCGTGTTGGAATAAGACTGTATAGAAGAAGGAGAGTATAAGCTTAGCGTTTTGGGAACTGGTAATCTCTCTGGTTTAAAAGGCTTTGATAGCTACCTTTTAATTAAGGATCTGCAAACAGCAATTTTCATCCCTATTTCACAAGAAATATAGTTATGTTTAAAGCTGTCCTTTTATGGCATGATATGATTACTTCAGCTACACTTTACAGCTAGGCTCTTTCTCTTTTTGCTGAAACGATATGGATACTTGTTTTGAAAGACAAGGCATTGTGGATGTGATTCACATTTACCTGTCGTTATGCCTATTTTATCTTCATCTTTTGTGAACAGTATTTCGTACCTCCACTAAGTGATTTAACTTAACCACTGCCTTCTGCAGAAGCTCGGAATTAAGCTCTAAATGTTATTTACTTCCCTTTAATTATAAAAATACATCAGGTTAGTTTGTAATTAAATATAATGATAATGTTGTTTGATACCTTGAGGGAGGAAGTTTAAATATACCATGACCAAGGAGCTGTAGAAAGGAGGGTAGCAAAGACAGCAGAAGCTTCTTTTTTTCTCATTCTTTTGGAACGGAGAACAAAGATAATAAACCCCCAGAAAATTTGGTATGTAAACCAAATGCAGGAAGATGGTAGCAGCTGTAGATCCACTGCATGCAAGAGAAGAGAGGGAGCACTGAAAAGCACAGAGATGAGCTCACGCACATTTTGAGGACCACTTTCAGGAGGTCACCACCCCTACCTAACTGCTTGTGCCCTCCCAATGGAGACAGCAGAAAAGGGGCTTCAGGGGGTTCCGGCCAGATCTACCGCTTGATTTAAGCTGCATGTAAAAACAGGTTATGAAGATGCCGGACTTGGCACAAAAGTGGCCGTGACTTTGTTGTAGGTCCCCTTCGAAGGACTCTTCTTTCAAAGAGGCAGAACAGGCAGTTGGAGCTCCTAATTTTGTTAAGCCACACAGCAATATACAGAAGTGGTTTGTCAGCACTCTTAAGTGGAAAGGGGCAGTGCTGAATGACATCCCTGCATCCTCAGGAGTGAAGTCAATAACTACTATAGAGAAATGCATATATGTGAGGAGGATTGTTAATAAATTGGAGTTTTGTCAAGCTTGAATATCTCTTGAAGAGATTGTTTTAAGTCTGATATATATAATGTATAATGAAATGTATAATGAAATTTTTCTGTATCTTTGCTAATTATGTCTTTACAGAAGGGAAGGAATAAAGAGAACGAGGGCCACTATAGTACTACTCCTCCACAGCTAATTATCACTGTATTGAAAAGTCGATATAACCCCCTACCATATAAGTGAAAAAGGGAGCTTGGACATTCCTGTTATTTCAAACCATGAATGCCCAGCAATGTAGCTAGCTTTTATGTACCTCAGAAGGTTTTAAACTCCAGCTCATAAAACACTGTGCAGAGGGATGACATTCTTCCCTGCCTAGTTAGAGGAGGATAAACTTGAACTGGCATTTTGAATTTTGCTGCTATTTCATCTCCTTCCTGCTTCATACGTGTATGTATTAGTAATAATCTCATGCAAGAGTTAATCCATCTTGATGGAGTTCTCTTTACATTGGAAGTATGCTGACCTATGTGGGAGACAACACAAGAATGAGAGAAAAGGTCTTTTACACAGCTGTAAAGAATGAATGAAGATCAGTCTGTTCTGGGTGGGTGGGTTAAGAAATGTCATTTGCTGAACTTGTGGGATATACTGAAGACTGGATAACTTTTGTTAAGTTTGAAAGACTTGATTATTTATTTTGTAAAAATATTGCTTTATGAGACATTGCAAATCTGTAAAAAATCTGTTACATCATTGTTTTATCTACAGATGTTAGCTATTTTAGAAGGCAATAAAGTTTACAGCTGAGATCACATTTAAACTCATATTTGTAATATTCTCTGTCTTGCTTTTTAAACATTTTTGACAGAGATGTGGCTGGTCCTTTGTGAATGCTTTCAGGTAGGGAAGGTGGGGCCATTAGTCATAATTATGTACGTTCTTTACGTTCCCTGAATACAAAGAACAAGAAAAGTACAATTGCATTCTGACTCCAGAGAGATTGGAGAGGGCAAAGGAACTCAAATAACAGCTTATCTGAAAAGGCCAGAGCCTCCCCCTTGATGTGGGCTTGCCCCAGCAGAATCAGCTAGAAATGCTTTTTGGGATTCCTGTGAGGCTACACCATAGCTCTGCTATCCTCAGTACAGGAAAACTGTGCCATAAGTAATAACAGCCTATGGACAGTCCCTTTACAAAATAAAAGTGTCTTTAATAATATAACAAGTGAGATTATGCACATGCTGCCCTTGAGAGGTGTGGCTGCAATATGTGTGGGTACCCTGAGATAACTTTCATCTAGCTACCAGCAAGCTCAGGTAGCTGTATCACTGAGTCTTTAGTGGCATTGGTTTTACACTAGGCTATTTGAAGTTACCTGAGTACTTGGTTTTCTAGATTTTGCTGAAGTCAGTGCTGCCACACCTTTACTGATGTTGCTCCTCAAATGGAGAAATTAAAGCTATCCAGGCTCTGCTTAAGTAGACTGTAATTGCACCTTGCTGCAGTGGAAACATACCTAACACTACAAAAAGTAATGCATTTAAGTTTTAAAAAGGGGGGAAGTAAATAGTCTCCATTCTGTGTGTAGCATAGCCACCAAAACACTCTTTAATGTCTGTGTTTGCCTTAGACAATGCTATTATTCAATGTTATCTGTCAGAGGACTTAAGCACAGGCCCACGTCTTCTCTTTCTGGCAGCTGCTGTGTATCTCAGGGGATTGCTGAAATGGACAGAAATGCCCTGAGAAATTTAGAGGGGACAGCCCACAAAGTCTTTCCATATATTTCCAGCTGAACCATTTCTGCCAATAGAGTGGAGACTGCTGCAGGCGCTGCACAGACCCCTTTCCTCTTTATGCCATGTCAAGGGTAGGACCAGCTTCAATTGCCGTAAGGTCTCCTGTGTAAAGTGCCAGTATTTGTATTTAATGCTTGTGGTGTGTCTTCCAAGTAATTACAAATCCCTTTGTAACTGTTAATCACATTTAATGTGTCAAATTGCTGCTGCTGCTGCTGCAGTTTTATTTAACAGTGACAGCTATAGTAACTGCAATGGATTAAGTCTATTTGAAGGCAGTGGCTTGGACATTTCAACTTATTACATTAACAGCTGAACCAGAATAATTTTCACTCTGCATGCTCCTAGATTATACCATTTTGACATACTTTGGCTAATGCACACGGAGGACCTAGGGAATACTGATCTGTCAGCCTCACCTCACCTCACCTCTGTGCCTGGGAAGATCATGGAACAGATCCTCCTAGAAGCTATGCTAATGCACATGGAGGACAAGGGCAAGTCCTCCTGACTTCACCAAGGACAAGTCCTGCCTGACCAACCTAGTGGCTTTCTATGATGGAGTGACTGCATCAGTGGACAAGGGAAGAGCTACAGATGTCATCTATCTGGACTTTTGTAAAGCCTTCAACATGGTCCCCCACAGCATCCTTCTCTCTAAAATGGAGGGGTACAGATTTGATATGTGTAGTGTTTGGTGGATAAGGAATTGGTTGGATGGTCGCTTCCAGAGGGTAGTGGTTAATGGCTCAATGTCCAGATGGAGACCAGTGACGAGAGGCATCCCTCAGGGTTCCATACTGGGACCAGCGCTGTTTAACATTTTCGTCAATGAATTAGTGGGATTGTGTCTACCCTCAGCAAGTTTGCAGATGACACCAAGTGGAGTAGCGCAGTTGACACGCCTGAAGGACGAGATGTCATCCAAGGAGACCTAGACAAGCTGGAGAGGTGGGCCCGTGAGAACCTCATGAGGTTCAACAAGGCCAAGTGCAAGGTCCTGCACCTGGGTCGGGGCAACCCCCGATACCAACACAGGCTGAGGGATGAAGGGATGGAGAGCAGCCCTGCTGGGGTACTGGTGGATGAAAAGCTGGACATGAGCCAACAATGTGTACTTGCAGCCCAGAAAGCCAACCGTACCCTGGGCTGCACCAAAAGAAGCGTGGCCAGCAGGTGGAGGGAGGTGATTCTGCCCATCTACTCTGATCTACTCTGCTCTGGTGAGACCCCACCTGGGGTGCTGTGTCCAGCTCTGGAGCCCTCAGCACAGGAAGGCCATGGACCTGTTGGAGCAAGTCCAGAGGAGGGCCATAAAAATAATCCGAGGGCTGGAGCACCTCTTTTACGAGGACAGGCTGAGAGATTTGGGGTTGTTCAGCCTGGAGAAGAGAAGGCTCCAGGGAGACCTTATTGTGGCCTTCCAGTACTTAAAGGGGGACTATAGGAAGGATGGGGGCAATCTTTTAGCTAGGCCTGTTGTGACAGGACAAGAGGTAATGGTTTTAAACTAAACGAGGGTAGATTTAGACTAGATATAAGGAAGAAATTTTTTACAATGAGGGTGGTGAAACACTGGCACAGGTTGCCCAGAGAGGTGGTAGATGCCTCATCCCTAGAAACATTCAAGGTCAGGTTGGACGGGGCTCTGAGCAACCAGATCTAGTTGAAGATGTCCCTGCTCACTGCACGGGGGGTGGACTAGATGGTCTCTAAAGGTCCCTTCCAACCCAAACCATTCTATGATTGTATGATTCTATAGCAATATATAAACATTGTATGTTGATAGTAATATGAAGTATATTCCTTTTTTTGATATCTGGGAATCATTTTCTGTACAATAGGGAGAAAGGGAACAAAGGAGTCTTCTGATATGATTATTTTTTTATTTTTACAAATAGCATATAAGGTGGAGATATAGTGACTTATCTAAAGGATAATTAATTTCAAAAAATACTTCTTATACTTGCCTAACTGTCCTTTTCACTTTGAAAATAAAAAGATTCTGATATTTGAAAACTCCCATCTACTTGCAAAAATAAATACAAGCTCTGAAAAATCTGGACTTGTTTGATTTTGATGGAGGACTTGTTTCTTCCACAATTCCCAGCAAATTATAATGTGAGCTCTCCCACTGTACTCACAGTAATAGGCCTACTGAGTTTTCTTTGAAGAGTTCCTCTCTCTGACTTCTAACTATTCACTGAATATAAACAGGTGATAACTAAAAAAAACCCTAATCCCAAAATTTTAGTAGTCTGATACTCCCTTTCTCAATGAATTGGTCTTCATATGCCCTGATGTATATAGGGTCCTATTGAGGTGGCACAGCCCACTGCCTCCAGCCTGACATTAGCTGGAGTCAAATGCTCAAGAAGAAAACCTGGAACCCTGTTACATTTTACAGTAGAAAAAAACCCCAGCACATACAAATCCTCACAAAAATTCCTGAAAGCCACAAGCTGACTTGTGCCTGACATCCTAACAGCTTTATAATTAATAAATAAATCAGTGAATTCTGTCTAATGTAGAATCTCTAAATATTTTCATTAAATGCAGGGATTATGTCTGGGAGCTTCTTTTGTAAAAATTCACTTGCTCAAACAAACGGTAGAGTATGTTGTAAATTCTTATTTAACTTTGATCCCTCAGTTATATTTTTCTTTTTTTCCCCCACAATGTGTAATAAAAGTAGAAATTCTTACTTGGATTAAATGCTTCTCTTCATAAATGAGGGCCAGTGAAGGACATAGACTGAAAACAAAACAAAATGAAGATGCTTGTGTTTACTACTCAGGTGACAAAATGTTAACACTCAACAAGCAACACATATGTTGGAAAATAAAATACATATTATGTTTTAAATGTAATGACTTAGACATTTTAAAGTATTTAAGTTATAAAAGATAGAAAACATAGGGAATTTTTAATATCCTTATTTTTTGTTGCCACATATGCTGGTGGAAGTAAATAGAACTGTTCACTTTACTGGAAAGATATTTCTTATTTACCTGCTTTTAATTGTAGATTTCCTAATGTAAATTTTAACTTCAAAGTATTATGTGCGCTGTGTACTGAAGCACGTTTTCACTTGTTTCCCAGTAAGTAACTGTTGCTCTCAGGAGGAGGGCAAGATAGAAGATACCCGGAGCAGAATTAGAGGGCTCTTCAATTAGTATGAACAATCAGGCCCATTCCCATATTCTAAGTCTTGTACTTCCTGATGGATTTCAAAGTCTATTTTGTTCTGCCACGCATAGTGTAACTTGAGCTCTTACTAGTTAGAATTTTTGAATATTACAATTGATTTGTGTGATTTATGCTAAGTGCTGCTGTCTGTTAGCTGTCATTTGTCTGGCAGGAATTTGTAGCCACCTGTCATGGCGTAAAGTCAGTTTTCTACAGTATCTTGTGCTGTGCGGTCTTACCTAAGCTGAAGATGTGCCATGGTTCCATGTTTTATCTTTATATTTTAATTTACTATTCCAAGTCTTGTGCCAAAATAATTTCCTGAACCTTGTGTCTATCTTGATGCAAAACAATTGTAGTTCTATTTTACATGTAGCTTCCGTCTTTTGCATGCATATATAATTTCGTAGAAGGTGGAAGTTCTTATAATCTGATGTAGTGGTTCCACACATAAACCTACCTTTTAAGAATATTTTATATGCACATGCAGATGCACTAAGCTCAGAAGTCTTAAGCAGGTTTTTCCGGGTTATCAAAATCCCCTTATGCGAGATACTCTTGGTTAGGAAATGTGCGTGAAAAATCTCGTTAAAAAGTCTGTGAAGGTGAATAATACTTTGTTTCTCCTTCTGTTAGCTCAGAGACTCCCTCTAAAGCTGGGCAGATGTCCCATATTCTCCCTGGTTCACTGGGAATCACTTCAGTCCCTATCATTTGTGTTTATTCCAAGGTCCAGCCGAGTGCCGACCCTGCAGTAAGTGCAGAAACGTGCCAGCTAGCTCAGGTACTAAAACCAATCTGAACATGCAGCCTGGTGCAGGGAGCAGGACAAATTAGCCTGGACTGAGCACTGTGCTGTCATCCTATGTTGCTGTCAGGGTCCAAAGAATTTATCTGCAAACAAGATGGGTTATCTTTATTTTACATAGCAGTCTGCAGTGCTGGTGTACCACTATCCACTGGGCATCCCAGCTCTGTGCAAAGGAGAAGGACCTGCAGCTCTACTGCCTCTTCTGGGGGGATGATTCTTGGCCTGTGGAGGAAGCCCAGTGTGCTCCCTTAGTCCTGACTCTTGCTGTGTCAGCCCTGCCTTGTGCCACCTGCGACACGTTCCCCTGGGGGTGCCTGAGAGAGGGGTTAGTGGCAGAGATGCCCTCAAATGTCTCTTTTCCAGAGGAGGCAGCTAATGCTTTGGGTGTGGAATGACTGAGGGCCGCATGTGAGGATTTCCCTGAAGGCATTGAGCTGGGCCAATAGTTTAAGCATTGTAGGAGATCACAGTCATTTAATGAGATCTTGGCTAGTTTGGTATTCATAGTTCTTTCATTTCTCTTGCCCTTTCCCACCCTACCAAGGAGTAGTGATTAAGAACTATTTTTTGGTTGATTGCTTTTTAATTTTACCGCTTTAAGTGGTGAACCTGGATGAGATATATGAAACGTACTAAAGCCAAAAGGATCAGGACCAAAAATGACATCTGCCCTTTGAAACCAGATTTGTTTAAACACTTCCATACATCTCATAGCCTGGAGTGAGAAGGCTTGTAGCCTTTAAGCTGCAACTTGCAAGCAATTCAGATGCAGTTCTCATGCCAAGACTGTAGCACACAGCTGTCAGCAGTGCTGTCCTGGCATGGGACACCTGGATAATGTGGCCTCTTTCCACAGAAGGAGGTGAACAAGCAGGAGATGTGGAGACCCAACATCAGCAGGAAACGTAACACCAAGCTCTGTGCTCTGCACTCCCACAAGTCACAGCAGGGTAGATGAATTCCTATTGCACTGTTATCACCTTCATCCTCTGAACTACCCCTGGAGCTCCCCCTGCTCTACAAATCTCAGGGTATGGAGTATGTGTCATGTGGCCTTTGATCCTGTGAAGATTTAAAACGCTTACAGGAAAAGGATAGCCACCCTGATGGCAAGTCCTTAAAATACTTTAACATAAAGGAATAAAAAGCTGTCTCAGCGTGTCTTCTTTAAATGCACTACCAACACTTTTTCCTTTGGATCAGATTTTAGTAACACCATGTTTCACTTGTTTCACTGCTCTAAGTCATCCCCTGTGTAAATGATTTTCATTTGGTCCAGTGGTTGACTGAAATATCAAGTGTGTTCAAAGAAAAATATTCTTGAGACATTCGGTGCCTGCACAGCATCCTTGAAACCAACATTTGTGACACTGGGATGGTAAAATGTCAAAACTGCCAGTGTATACACTGGCAAATACACGCATGTGCATACAGGCATGTGTATGCTTGCAGACGAAAATACCATGTGGGAGAATATTACTATCATTTATTTCGCTGCATACTTGTCACGTTGTTCTGCTTATATATGTTTATGCCGATTTCAGAAAGAAAAATTTGTGTCAGATTTTTTTTTAAATTAATCTGCTGAAGAGGCTTAGGGAAATGAATGAAAGTGGAAATTAATGTTATGATAGGTGAGCACACTGGGTGTGGGATGCAACCAGTTAACAGAAGACAGCTAAACTATTTCCAAAGTAATAGAAGTGCTGAAAAGTAAAATAATTATCGTAGAACAAGAGCACATCCCTATTGAGATAAAAATAGCAAAGAGAGCCAATTTGTTCTTTCTGGCATGCAAACTGCAAACAGAACTTCCCGATTAAATTCAAGAGTAATTATGATAATAATGCTTGAAACTGGTGAATCTTTTTAGGTGAGGATTCTCAGATAGTTTTACAAAGGAATAGGTCAGAATTATTATCGTAAGAAGAACAAAGGAGGTCAAAACCCCCTCATATCAAAAATATCCATTCAAAATCTGTAGGCAGATACTAAAAACAAGACCAGATGTGTAGATGTAGAGGAATTGCTATATCCTTGCTGGGGTGGTAATTTATGGAGAGGATTTGTTGTGGAATTCACCTCTTGCTGCAGAACTGTTGTCTCCATTCCGAGGGTGTGTCCACACTTGTGAAGCTACTGGAATTTATTGAAATAATTATTCCAGAATAATTTGGTAAATTTCCAGAGAAGCTCCCAGACCTAGTTTTAAAATGTTCCTGGCCCTGATGTTTGAGAAAATATGTGGTTTTATTTGTATGGTTGTATGGAAATAGAGTTGTCTTCCCGAGGTCACAGAGAAAGCCAGAAATAATAATGTTGAGAGATGGGATCTGCCTTGTACCAGGCTTGTTTAAACTTAAAAAGACAAGTTCACAGCATAGTAAGGATGAAATGTAGACTGAAAGATGAAATAAAAACAACTGGCTACCAGGTAGCAGCGAAGCAGCATTATGGAATGTATACTTCATCTTAATATTAAAACTGTAACTTGAATTTTAAAGCTTCATGAAGTTGTAGGTTTCTGGCAATTTACACTCACATACTGTAAAATTTGGGGTCCTTCCTGAAAAGAAATAATACCCAGCTTTCTGCAGAGCACGTGAGGGCTCCATTAGAAGCAACAGGTTATGAGTTGCACTTCTTGAGGCCTCAGTAGGAAGATTATCTTACTGGATAAAACTGCACATGCTTTCAAACCCAAACCGCTACAGCTCTGTATGGGAACCTTAAAACCTACAAACACTCACATGTGAATAACTCTTGATAAAGGTGACATATTCATGTGGGGTGAGTTAGGTGTGAGGAGAAACACTGGTCAATTCAACAGAGCGCCTCAGGATATAGAATTTATATTATATTGGCATCACATAGTCTCTTCCAGAAATATTAATAATTTCTCTTCCACTTCAGTGAATTGTTTGATTTTAAACATGTGTACATATGGGAAAAGTTATAAAAAAAGCATAGTGTATTGAGATGGGCAATAGTGATCTACTAGTAGAATAGATTCTGATCTGTGGGATGGGGAATCTGCACTCTGCAAGAAGAGCATCCATCTCCCCTTTCTCAAGCCATGTTCTCTTTTATAAACTCTCTCATGTTCACTCTACTTGCTTCTTTCTTAAAAAATAATAGTCTTAATTTTTTATAACCTGCTTTATTTAGAATTTTTAATGCTGTCTCTAGGTTCATTCATTTCTCCTTGATGTGTATATTTTTAAAGTAAATAATTAAAATATAACCTATCCCTCAAATACTACTTGTGCCATTGTTTTATCTAGGGGTATTTTATTGTATTCTTTAAAAATCAGTGCTAGAATCTCTTAGTGTGTTTGATTTCTTCTGTATATTGTGTACATATTGTTCTCAAATGTGTTCAACACTGCCATGAAAATCTTTTTGTGGAAAGTTGACATTAAATTCACACTGAAATATATGAATATTCAAAAAGTGTTTTTTTTCCAAAGAACATGAGCTTGTACATAGCTGCAGGAATGCCATTTGCTTTCCAATTGCCAACTATCTACCTTCAAATAGCTCCTTTTGAGTGTTGGGGTAATCAGTTCTTGTTGGCAGGATTCATCTCACCTAACTTCAGCTGCCTAAAAGTTGGAGACCAGAACTGTTATTTACACTTTTTTTTAGCCTGAGGAAACAAGTAAGGGCTTTAATGGAGGGTTTCATCCTGCCTTCAACAAGATGCCCAAGACAGGGGGGTGACTCAGCCTCCAGTGGTACTGGTCTTTGTCTACTGCCTGCATGTGCAGGGATGACCAGTGTAGACACCTAAGGCACCAAACTCCCAGATAGCTTTGATTAGGTGAAATTAATATGTCCTGAAAGTTGAAAACAGTCTAACGAGCTGTGTGCCTGCAACACTCTCAATAGCATCGGTCTTAGTGCAGAACAGCGGGGTCCTGTCTGCTGAATATTATCCTTTTCACTTTTTCTTTTTGCTTTTTTTTTTTAAATTTGTTTTCTGCAAATGTATATTGTACGGTTCATGTGTTGTGTTTTTTTTTTTTTTTATTTTAATGAAAATTATACCTACCTCAGACACCTTTTATGCCTTTGGAAGTACTGGTACTTGAAAATAAGTCCTAGATAACCCAAAACTAATCCACAATAAATCAGGGAGAAAGGAATCAAATGTATGAAGGGTATCACCAGGAAAAATACTTGCTCTGGAGTTAATTTTCCAAATATGTCTACTCTGCTTACAGAGAACGTAGTCATAAACATATGGTACATATTTAACTATTTAGCCCCTTCTAATAACCTCTTAAGACAAATTTGAATGCTTCTGTTCTACTTGTTCTGTTCTAAAGAGTTCAGTGAGCTCATGGGCCACTATTTGTTTACTTACTTATTCATTTTCAGAGGACCAGTTCTGATTTGGTTATTCCAATTTTAAATTCTCATGAAAGGAGTACTATTTTTTAAATGACAGCTGCTAAGTAAAGTTTTTGCCCTCCATTTGCCAAGCTCAGCTGTTCTGTTTTGGGTTAAGGATTTTTTGGGGTTGGTGTTTTTTGGTTTGTTGCGGTTTTGTTTTTTTTTTAAACTAACAACTTTTGATCATCAGGCAAAACAGCTAGTTTGTACAACAGTGCATTATTTTGTTCACTCATTTTAAATTCTTTAAAATCCTGTGAATGAAGCAACCCAGTCGTAGTTTTAAGGGACTGACTCAAAGACATTGAAGTCAGAGGCAGTCCTTTTCCTGATTTCAGTAGACTTTAAGGATCCAAGTGATTAGTTTGTCTTAACTTGTTCATGTCTACAGTGTTTAAAATTCATGGAAGTAGCAGAAAGTTACTGCTGGGGTTATTTATGTTCTTGTTTCTAAATTTAAAATTGCTTTGATGTACAGATATAAAAGAATATAATCTAAAATATTCTACAGGGTACGTTATGAACCAGTGATATTTTTCAGTTCAAAAACCCATGATACACTACTTAAAGACAGTTTTGATATATTTAATGTCAAAGTTTTTAGAAGCTCCAAGGAGTTGTAGACAAATATGATTTTTTTTGCACCCATTATTATCGTAATAGATGAAGATAAAAAGAGATTAAACACCTGTAATAGACTCAGAAATATGTAAAGACCAAACTTCTTTTGGGGCAAGGAAGAACATTTAATAGAAAATTATCTTTAAATACTGAAACAATAGTATATTTTTCTATGCTTGTTGTTAGGCACATTTGAATATTTAGCATCAATATTGTCTGTTTGAAAGATAATGTAAAAATTCTCAGTGCTCTTATATGATATTTCATTCTAATACTGAGATGCCTGGGGAAGAAGTAAATCCTGATAAGGACAGATTGTGAATGCAGGATCATCTGAATAATTTGGGAAATTTACTATAAAGAAACGATTGGGCACAGTGAAATATTTGTATGCTGAATGGAGTATTCAGCCCATAATTACAGCCAAGGGGCCTGGGAAGGAGAAACTCTGGAGAAGGCTTGAGCATCATGATGGGATGCTACGAGTACCTCTCCTGGGTGAGTTTGGATGAGCTCTGTGGGGCCTCTCCATGTGGATGCAGAAACAGTGACCTGAAAACAGCAGGCTGAAGAAAGAAAAATTACGTGCTGGGAAGTAGTGTGTGAAAGTCTGTCAGGAGCTGACAAGCTCTGGAGACTCCTGGTCCTGGTGAATCCATAAGAACAGATAAACTCAGGCCACCAAGAGCCTGTGCAAGGCTATCGGTGCATGCTGACACCTCCAAAGGCTGTACAACTCGGTACTGAGGAAGGTTCTGGTTGCTTCATGCAGCGTGATGAAGCGTGGGACCACAAAGGACTTGCTGCACCCACCTGAAACCCCCAGAGTGTCAGAGCGACCCTCTGCTTTTGAGCAAACCACCAGGACTAGCCTCCCAGTGGTTGCTCCAGCCAGGCAGCGAGGAGTGATCGCAAACATGTGTCTGAATACTTGAATGTACCTTTATCTGCTATTAGTAATAACAGCTTGATGCCGATAGTAGTAACAGTTAAATTCATAAATGGTGTCCTGATAGATGGTGGTTGTGACGTGTGTCTCCCCATCTCGGTCTCCTATGCAGGAATTTTTAAAGAGGATTATCATCTGAAAATAATGCTTTGGTGAAAAAGACAATTTCCATCTTTGCATGTGTGAATAGGGGAATATAGAGTAAAAGTTTAGCCTGATATACTGACTGTGGCTCCAGATGGTCACAGAACTCAGAGAAAAAAAAGTGCCAGGGTCTCATGTCTACATGTCAAGAAGGTGAAGGGCTGTAGGAATGACCAGAGTCCTTGAAAACTTGCCTCAGGGTGAGAGAGTCAATGAACGTGTAAGTACCTATATCAAAACCAGAAACTCGCTATGAAAAGGCTTTTTGAACTCTGAAACAAACTAGGCTTTAATAACATCCAGTTGGTGCAAGATGAAGCAGATAAATGTAAACTACAAATAAAGCACATATTTTTAATAGAGATGTTAATTAAACTCTGGAACAGTTTATCACGGGTTGTGGTAGATTTACCATCACTGGAATAATTTAAATCAAGTTCATATGTGTTTCTAGAGGTCTCCTCCAGTTAAAAGGGGAGCTAATTCAAGGCAGTCCTGTGGCCATTGTTATTCAGAGAGTTAGGTTAGATGATCTCAGTAGTTTCTGGCCTGGTTAAATATTAATCTAACAAAACCCACTTCGTCTATGTAGAATGAGAAGCATTAGCTATAATCAGAAACAAATAATACATCACAAACTATTTCAAACAAAAGGTAGCCTCAGAGAGGGAGCAGAGGCTGGACAGGTGGCTGGGGATCTTGCAAGACAAACATGAAAGATGTAAAAGGAACTAGGGATGTAAAATAGCCAATTAAATTGCATGAAAATGGAAAGCAGTAAAAACATTTATGTTCTGGAAAAAATCCCATCATTTTTTACATGCTTGTAAGGAACAATTGGAGGAAGAGGGTAAATGTACATACAAGACACACGAACATAGCATGGTCAGAGATTATTTATGATGTGTGGCAATGGGGAAAAATCAGCATATTAATCTCCAAAATCACACTCTGTCTGAGTAAAGTGAAAATTAGCTGCACTAGTGTTGAAACACATAAAGGACTAAATGATATATATTTGAGCAGCAATGATCTTTTGCTCAGCACAAGTCACTGATGTCTATAAACTACTACAAATGGTATTTACAGAGGACTAACAGATAACAGCAACGTGTTTTGAAAAGCTGATAAAATTCCTGAACGGTTCCTTAGCTGATCAGCGTATATAAGACTTTTTAGTGCATATGTATTGGCTAGATTGTAAGGTTGTGCAATCCTTGAACTATCTTGTGTGCCATCCTTTTCTTTTTAATGATGCATTTTCCGAGGAATAGATTTTAATACATTTTCTTGCATCCACCTATATTTATTAGGCATAAATTCTAGTGGCCTTATTCTAATTTGGCAGGTGGCTTCCCAGTGATTGCCATTAACATAACAGTTATCAGCCAGAAGGATATACAGAGCTGGCATAGCAATGGAATAAAGCAGCCTAATGTGTTTTTAAAATGTCTGTAATCAAAGGGACTGCAAAAATATCCTAAAACAATACTCCAAAGTACTGCAGAGGATCAAATTTTCTATACAATTAGTGAACTGCACTGATCTGTAAAAGAGTTGCTTCGGCCCCTGGATTATATTTGACACTCATGGAGGGGTGGGATTAGCCTATTTTGCTGGCACCAAGCTTGTGACCAGGAACCCCTGGTTGCAGCCTGGTCATGGCTTCGTGTTGTCCACCTGACCCCACTTTTTCTGGGTGGGTGGGATTCACCTGGGGAAATAATTTTCAGTCTGTATCCTGGGACATACCTGAGGTGTCCCAAGGTAAAATGCGGATGAGGATGTCCTGTATTTGGAGGTTGCAAAGGGCTCCTCCTCCAGTCCAAGCTTCTATGAAAGGAGGTCACTGCAACACAGCTGCAGAGCTTGGAAATTCTCTTTCTAACATAATTGTTGGGTCTTTAAATTAATTTATAGGAAAGTTTTAAATGTAGCACCACTTAGCAAATCTTCAAAGCTGGGTTTTAATCCAGACTCTGGATCAAAGGCACTTCTGCTTTGCAAAGGAGAGCAAATTATGTCTCTGCATGACAGGCAGACTAGTAGGTTGCACCCCGCTGCGGCAGGAAATGTAGCCTCAGGAGATGACCAGCCTCCCTGTTAACTGAGGATGGGTAGCTTTGTTTTTTGCCATGAGACTCCCATGCAGCAGCAGGGACTGGAACTCTGAGAGCCATCTGTGGCTCCTGCAGCTACGTCACCCTCTGCAGGAGGGTTGTGGCTGGTTGTCACTGCCACTTCCCTCTTCACACCCCAACGGTGCTTTGCTTCGAGGCATGTGCAGGTTCTTTCTCCTAAAGAAATAAGATGGGAGCATAAGTCATGTAAGCCCAAATCAGGGTTAATTCCTTTGGTCTTTACTTCAGCCTTTGTGCATTAGCAGGTAGCACATGGTGCTCAAAAAAGAGCTACCTGGGGATCCCCATAGCATGAAGAAGTGTGTGCCCCTTGAGGTGGAGTTCCCAAGGACGTGGGACAGCCTGAATGGCACCTGACCTTGTGGTTTTGCTCTAACACCATGGAGTAGGCTTGCTTACTTGTGATATAGGGGGTTAATTTGGCCACCAAGAAGTGTGGGATAAAGGGACTGGAAAAGTGGCTGATACCCATTTTCTACACCCATGTATGTCTCCTCTGTACCAAATGCGACCATTGTACAGCCTCGTTTTATACACTTACACACACACACTTGTCATCTCAAGACTGTACTTCAGCAAATCTTATGGACACAACCCACAAAACCCTGGTGTTTTTTTTTTTATTTTTATAGTGCCCAGTTGTGCCTGCAGGTAATGTTCCAACGATTTATTTTTTCCCTGAAGACTGCATTTTTGGACAGCAGTGCCAGTGACTCAGTGGTCATGACTTCTCTCAGTTATTTTTCTGGGACAGCAGCATAACTAGCAGCGAAACACATGTAAAATGAGAGCACAGAGCTTTCACTTGGTGGCCAGCTGAGGAGAGGAGAATGTACTTGTCCCAAAAACATAACCTGGGAGGCAAGTAGGGCAAGTGCACAAAAAAATGTTAATTCCTGTTTAAAAGTTGCCATCCAAAGGGTTAAGTGTCATACAGCTGATTAACTATTTCACTATTGCAGCTGCTTGTGTTAAAGCTTGTCAGAGAAAAAAAATGTAATAGATGTTCATTTTAAAACCTGTTTTCGTTATCATTTGCCTTTGTGCTAGTTTTCAGGGCATAATGAAGATATCCTTTAAAGTCTGAGGTTTTAAAATTAAGTAATTTTTAAAATTATAAACACAAAAAATCAAGCACTTTGAAACATGTGAAACCAGATGACATTTTTATTTGCATCTCACTTGGTTTGATGGTTTTTCTTCAGGTGGGTCTGGGAAAAAAAAGCCCTTGAAGACCTTTTCTGCATTCTGGCAACAAACAAGGAAAAAAGAGACTGCACGGTGGTGGGTGCAGGGGAAAGGAGGGCTGAAAGGAAAAAAGAAAGCTGAAAAGCTGAAAGAGGGAAACCTCATTTCACTGTGAACTTTGATTCTGCAAATGTTGACGCAGATGCCAAGTTTCTTCTAATTCAGGGCTTCAGAACTGAGTCTTTTATAGATGCATTGCTAAGCTCTTAAGGAGGATTATTTTTTCCTACCTGGACTGCAGAGGTAAAGTTAACATTCATTATCTTTTTCATTACACCTTATATTTTTCTCATTGCACTTCACAGATTCTTTATTAATTCCATCTTTCATTTTGTTATGAGTTTTTATACATGGTGACAGGACTTGCGTCTGTGGTAGTTAACTAAGACATACCGAATCTGCCTTCTTCAGTCACTGGCATTACATAAATCCGATCACTGAATAGCATAATTTGGATCAGTTTTCCAAAAGATGAAATAGTAGGACAGCTTGATCTAAGAAGAGATAAGATTGTTACGTACAAAAAGAGAAACAAAAATTGTGAAGGAATCTGGGAAATCCAAACTTCACGTCTTTGTCCCACTGTGGTCCAGACGTGGGACTCCTCTGGTGCATGGAGGGGCCGTCTCAGTGGTGTTGTCCCTATGGCTGGAGTGGGTTTCTTCTGCTCCCTGCAGAAAGCTCCCTGTGTGCCAGGAGGGAAGAGGGGAGCATGTGGAAATGGTCTGTGAAGCCTGAAGAACAGGCTTTGTCAAGAAAGGTTGAAAACTGAGTGCTTTATGCACTGCAGTCTGCTGCAAATGACCCACTTTCCGCAAAAAGAAATCTGTGGTGGTTATAAAAATCATAACTGATTTCCCTTCAGAAACTAGACAACACACGTTCCCTAGGAGAAATATGTCAAGACCGCGGTAGTTCATTTTTCCCTGGCCTGAGTTTTCTCTAGCTCTCACTAAGTTTGTCCTACAATATTTTCTCTATTATAATAATAATAGCTATGAAATTATCAAGAAATCTGTGGCATATTTCTTGGAGCTGTCAATTGTCAGCCTAATTTTGGTTAGAATAATTTATGCATGAATTTTGCACCATCTTGTGGCAAATGAGCCTGTTTCCAGATGTCAAAGGCAGCTATTTTGTCCCACTATTTAACATGTCCTTAAAATGATCAAGATATTAATCTTTATTAAAACATGTAACTGCCATTCTGGGAAAATATTCAGCTCCCTGTCACCACCTTGTTAACAAGTTATAAATGGTTTTGAGTGATAGCAGTACATGACAGGTTGGAGAGTGTCATATAACATAGAGAAATAGCCATGTATCTGAGATGGAGATTGAATTCAGCTCTCAGGGATTTTTCCTGCAGTTTCTCTTCCAGTTCAAAACGGTGAAATAAGAGGTTAAAGGCTAAAATTAGTCTTCATAGTGTTTGTGCTTAGTACTGTTTATATTCTGTGTCTTGAAGCCTGTGAGGTGCTTTGTAGTCAGAACTACAATGTCTCGTGTTAGATTGGTACCTGAGTCCTCAAATGCATAAACTGGAGCTTTATTTTTGTATCCTTTCATCCCACTCTTGACTGGCACCTGGTGGTGCAACCATAAAATGAGTAATTTAGAAAAAAAAAGAAAAAATGTGGAGAAAACAAACAAACAAAAAGATGTTTCAGCATATTTTCTGGGTTTGGCTGCCATTGCTTCTTATGAGGCATGCATTGCCTCCATTTTCAATCAGTTTTAAGGCACAGTTTTAAGGTCTGCACACGAAAATCATGTGACGATATCTGAGATATCTTTTTGTAGATATTATATTCCATTTATAATTTAAGCTTTTTCCTGCCCTAAAAGCAGAAGAGACATCCTTTCCCCACTTCACCTCTGCTGACCCATGAAATTATACCTGCTTGTGCCAGCACGGGCCAAGTGAGCCCTGCAGGGATTCACCTGAGTGCTCCTACTGCCTTCCCACCTTCAAAATTCCTGGATGAGTGGAACAGCAGTATTTGATGAAAACTGCTTAACATCCCTCCACCAAATAAAGAGTGGGGAAAGGGCTAAGCCTCTTGCCTTCCAGCCACCCCACTTACGCCCTTGTCATAGCCAGCCCTGCCATTGTGGAGGCTCTCATGAAAGATGGTTGTTTTCCAACAAGGGTGAGCCAGTCTCCAGGCCTCCCTAAGGAGGCTAAATTTAGGGAGAGAACCACAGCGCTGTAACTAGTTCCCTAAAGACTCCTGCTCTGCTTCACTAATGGTAGGCAAAGCAGTGAGTCCAGACCAGTATGCCCGTTCCAGCTTTCAATCCTTTTGTTCAAAAGACGGGATAATTTAATCCAAAATTCTCATGAAATTCAAACTACTAATTTTTTTATAAAGGAGTATCAATATACATTTTTTTTGTACTGGTCATGGGAACACCTCATTCACCAGATACGCAGTCTGGGGGTGAGGCTTTTCCTATGAGAAGTGTGTTCAAATGCCCTCATATGGCAAAGACTTGGAGGATGGGTCTCACACCTCCTAAGGAGTGCATCAGTAATTTTATTGCATGATACAAAACTGTGCAAAATGGACACAATACCAGTATTCACATAGGGCATAAATGTAAATACATAACAGCTTTATTTTGCAAAAGCTGTGTATCATCACCTATGGGGATTTTTTTTTTTGCCAAAGTCATTACTCTGTGGGAGACTCGGGTATGATCTTCAGCATGGTGAACATTTTACTCCAAAATCCTGCTCTGTTGTGAGATAGGGTGATGGGGCAAGGGACATACTTAAATAATACCAGACAGAAAAAAGGAATAAAAAATCTCTCGTACTTCCTGGAGGGGTGCTCTGGTGCCCTGTTGTTGTGCAGAAGACTTAGTTTGGAGGATTTTCTGGAGGTTTCACAGTGTTTTTGAGACAACATATCAAGGAGAGATTTAAGGCTGTGCTGGCTGGGTCTGAGTCACAGCTAGCTGCGAGCAGATCCTGCAGCGGGGTGCTGCGCCCTCAGGCCCCCAGGGAAGACACTGGGACATGCCCTTCTTTCCGCAGTTCCTGGTGGTTCATGTATTTGGCTATGCAGTCAGTGTGCTGCCATATAAAGATCACTTTGGTAGATGCTTCATACTCCAGTAGGTAGTGTGGACACCTCAACATCTAATTTTGGGTTATGAATTTTGATTTGTGCCCCAGTGCCTAAATGTTCATGTGGCATTGCTCCCCAGCAGCGCTCCATGCATTTCGCACTTCAGTGTTTGACATTGGTGGGTACTAAAATGAGATAGTCATGACAAAAGTGTTGCAGACCCTAATGAAGTATATTATAAACAGGCCTGCATAGCTAAGTTAATGTCCTTGCCAATATGTTTTTTCAGTTAAGTCAGTTATTAATATTGCTTCATGTTATGTCAGGCAAATGTTCTTCTCACAATTGTGGACTCCTTTTACTTCAAATGCAGGGGCTGTATATTTATCCTAGTAAAAAAACCCATAAACTGAGAAGCCTAATACAATCATTAGAGATACTGTATTTGATTTTAGATTTTATTTTTCAAAGGAACTATATTTACAATTTTTAAAGCCTGGGGGCTGAATCACAATATAGAGTATCTGGTTTCCTATACCAGATAAGTGCCTAGAAAAGATTTAAATCAGTTATGCTATTGTAAAGTTTTAAAGTTCAAAGAGTTTGAGATGTGTAAAAAGTGTTTAGATGTAATCTTAAGGCAAAGAATTAGACACTTATGGCTTCATTTGGAAATGTGCTTCACAGTCACAAGTTATTTCATTCTATCAGTCTTAGCTTGGGACCCAGTACTGTAGTGTATTAACAATGAGAAATCGCCTGACACTAGTGTGTGGTGTTGTCTGAAAGAGATTTGATTAACATCCTTAGTCATGAATTGCAGGAACCTCATGGCTGAAGTGGCATTGTAGCAAACACCCCTTTAACTTCCATTTAATAAGCTTAATCCATGTAGAGACCAACATATCATCAAAGCCCCTGATAACTGGGTTTTTGTCTTGCAAGCTCCACTCATGTGAGCAGTGTAACTGAAGTCCAGTGACAACGTGTCAGGGAGCACATAGATTGCAAATATTCCTGCATTAATATTAGAGGTACAGCATAGAGAGTTTAGGAGAGAGCAGCCTGCGGTTTAGCATTTGCAGACTTAGACCTTCACATCTGCTACTTTAGTCTGCCAGTCAAGCTGCATAGCTGTGGGGATCCCTGGCTTCCCAGAAACACGTCCCCCAAAGGTCACTTCTTCGGGCTGTAGCACCATGCAGCGAGCTAAGCAGTGGAGCTGAGACATTTCTAGTAAGACTGTGACCTGTTTTGAACACCAGATCCTGCAGTCCCTCTTCCTGCAGTCTTTTCATCTAGTACACGATGATATATAGAGCCATCTGTGCCAAAACTGAATTTCATCCATAAAGACTAGAGAAAGAAATAATGGTTTACAAGTTTATGTCCATATTCATCATGACAGAATTTGTTTTAATGAAGAAGAAAAAGGCTAAGGCTTTATCTTAGAGCTTGCTATGTTAAATTCATTGGAAAAATAGTTCTGAGAGACCGAGAAGGAATGTATCTACATATATATGAAGAATGGAAAAATACAGGCCTTTATGCTGTGTCAATATGGGTAAGCGTTAGCACTTGCGTCTCTGAACTTGCAAGACAAGGGCCTTTCAGGACTAACATCGGTACAAACATGCTGGTGTAGTACAAGCTGCTTAATACTGCTTCCCAGCAAAATTTACTACCTTAAACTCAGAGGTCCATTAATGCAACTTCATGGCTTGGGCAATGGGTACAGCAGATGTGCGACCGTTGGTACTGATGTACATAGATGTGCTCACAAGCCTCTGTACAGCTGTAAGGAAGAGTGGTGGACTCAGTTTCCTCTTGACTTTTTCATGGCTACATTCTTTTATTATTATTACTACTTCATCCATTTTATTATTATATGTCTATTCTGAGACCAACGTGCATCTCCGAGGATGCTCCCAGCCCTGTGAGTGCTGGGAAGTGTGGTGTCAAGAGGCAGAGCGAGCCTCGAGCAGCCAGGCAGCTGGGTCGCATGCATGGTTTGAGAGAGCTCAGAGGAGAGGTGCCTATGGCTGAGCACAGTCTGTGCTGCGAAGCCCAGCACCCTTTTATCTTTCCTTCCCCAGAACCAGCTGGAGAGAAGTCATAAGGCATAGAGCTTATCCTGGGAATGGAGGCAAAACTCCAAAAATTGCAAATCAAACAGTAAACTTTGTTTTTTCTTTTATAACCATTCTTAAAACCTGTTCGCTATAGCAGCCTTCCTCCCAGTATTTTTAATCTCCACTCTTCTTCCCACAGCAGTTGCCTGGTTTCTTGTCTTGCTTGTATTCTCTGATTTGGGGCATAAGAAGAGCTCATCCTGTTCTACCTGAGGCTCCCAGTACTAGATGGTAAACTTGTTGGGGCATACTTGTACATTGCTCATTTCATGTGAGTACACTTTGCTTCTGTGTTTGCAAAGTAGCACTTAAGAGAGTTTATTATTAATAACAGTAAATTATTCTACATTTTCTTATCAGATAATATGAGATCAAGTAGCTGTCAAGACATGTTGGGCAGATATCTACAAAAACAATAATATCTAAAGATCCACAACAAAAAGGAAAAATTTGGAAGGTCTTCAGTCAGCTCCGAACAGCTGCAAATTTTGCTTTGGATGAAATAATGAACCCATCTAAGGGTCTCTCTGAAAACAGTCTTGCCGAGTTATACTTGTCAGAAGTTGTATTTGGCTTCTCAGTTTGATATATTCCCAAAAAAAGGAATTGGAACAAGCACCTAGAACTGGGTAAGTCAGCGGGACATCTGGGTAAGATTAGGGTGTATAAATAAAAAAATAGTGGCCTTATATGCATTTGATTTGCAAAAATAAGGCACTTGAGATGCTGCTGAAGTTGCTTTGGTATTACTTACCTAAATCTCTCACTCATTTATTTATATTCAAATTCTACACTATATAATATGATGTGCAAGATAAGCCTCCAACCTAAAATCAGCCAATGCCCTTAAGGCCATGATACAAGTGCTTCTATTTGTATAGTATTAACTATTATATTCCTCTTGTTTTATAGTTAGATTTCTGTAATGAAAATGAGTGGTTGTACTGGCAATTAACAATACAGAAACTAGTGAGGAGAAAAGGAATTAGTGTAGTTGCAAACACAGTGAAACAGAGGCAAATTATTGTTACAGAATGTTTTATATTTGCCATTTGGATTCCTGTTTCTTTTTGTTTATTTGAGGATATTTTTGTGCATGAACAGAATGAATGTTTTTTGCACAAAGGCAACTATTTATGTAAATGCATATTTAATTGCATAAAGATGGATTTGCCTAAATTATTATTTTAATTTTTATTTTTGGAGACAATTGTGTCATCTCGTATGACAACGATTTTTTACTTGAAAGTTGTAACCCTTTGTTAAAAAAATCATTGCACAGTCATGTAGTCGTCATGATGTTCTACTTCTCTACTATTGTTTTAAGAATGTAATTTTTTATACTTTTGGGAAAAACTGATATAATTTGGAAGTATCTATATATGTATTTACTTATTTTTGCCAAGCTTACTGGTTGAAGGCACGTCCATCAGCCACAAATCAGGGACTTCAGCATAATATAGATGCTGTATGTTAGCTGAAGGGAATAACTAAGGGCTGTTCATATAGTGAAAGACAAAAAATTGTCACACACCTTTGTGCATGTACATGTGTGCTGTAATAAAGTTGTAATAAAGCTTTTCTGCATGCAGAGCCAAATGGACTTCATTAGGGTAGCAGATAAGGTATTTCCCACAGTTAATGACTCTACTGCTGTATTTAATATATATTCCAAGTTTTAATTTATCATCATGAAAGGAGCTTATTCCCTGAATGCCCTTTACATATGGTAAGAAGGTCTCATGGGGCTCTGGCCAGCACGCAGTTCAGTTCTTTGCTTGCTGAGAAAACAAATGCCATATTGAGTATATGCTACAAGAGCCACCAAGTCAGAGAATTCGCAGGTAGAAATTATTTTATACTTTAGATGGCCACAGAGTCCTCCTGTTTACAGCATTAATACCCACCATGTTTTGTCCTTTTTCTGTCTGGCCCAGTAAGTATTAAGCTTTGAAAACATTATTCACATATTAACTGGGAGGCTACTACCAGTTCAAAGAGTCAGGGCTCCTGTATTCAAAAGGGTGCTGAGAAGTGTTTTCTAAATGAATAAACATCAGTTCACATTGTGGAATGGGTGGCAGGCCAAGTTAATCAATAATTTAATTACCAGTGACCCATTTTGCTTACTTCTAGTTGAAAGGGAATTTCTGCATTCTTGCATAAGTTATCATTTATTCAACTTCTCACAGATGGATTCAGATGATGCTTTTCCTGCCTTGAGGATGAGATGAGCTTAATCCAATATTATAAATGAAAAACAGGTGTCCAGATACACGTTCTTTTCCTCATAGCTTGCATCACGTTTATTTACCTAAAATAATTCCTAACTCAAAATCTGCTGCCGAAAGTTTAACTTACCTTCACTTAAGGTGAGTGTGACTGTGGATGCGATTGCTGCAGCAACAGAAAATGACTGTTAGCAATGTTTTTTTAAAGTTGCAAGCCCTTGTGAGAAGGCCAATGTTCACATCTTCTAGTTATTATTATTATTCATTTTTATTGGGAAGGAAGCTGGCTGGAGCTCCAGAAATAGAACAGGTTTAAAGTGAAGCAGAAATTCTCATTTGTCTCTAAAAATAGGTCATCTTCCAGTATGGAATTTGAACTGCCAGCTTTTATGCTTCTGAATTCCCGAAGTTATTCCTGTTGGATTTATCTTCATACAATTTTAATATAAACCCTTTGAAATCGGATGCTGGCTGAAGTGTTTCTTTGGCTGGAAAGTCTGTGTTTGACTTGCAGTTGTTTCAGTTAAAAAAAGAAAAGCTGGATGAGAACAGGTGGTGTGACATACATCTTTTTAATAAGCATTCTGGATTTATGCAGTGTGTGGCATTATAGTCATCACCACAGTCAGGTGTGCAGCAGAGAAGCACGCATCACATACCCTTGAAAGATTAAACTTGTATTTTATCTGCTTTTTTGATTTCTGATAGTATGATATGCTCTATATAGATGCCCTAACTCTTTGCAACAAATTATTGTGCATGTATTAATTATAATGCTGGCTAGAAATGTAAACAGAAATCAGGATATTCATGTCTTAACTCTGAATGAGGAAATCAGGAGACCATTCTTACTCCAAACTGATAGCAAGCAACATGGACAGCACAATGGTAGCATTAATACCTCCACTATGCAGATGAGAAACCTATGTGCAGGAAAACGTAAATTATTGTCCCAGAAGCACTAAGCCTATGTCTAGACACCATAATGTGGGGAACATCTGAGTTTCTGACTCAGGATGTGCACGAAGGCCATGTCTGGATCACGTTTTGGGGTGAAACCCATGTGCATGCCACCCATCCCTCCCCAGATCCCTGTTTTCCATAGGAAGGGATGTGAGCCAGGCTGGAGCTACAGTGAACCCCAAGAGATGCCCAGCCTGGTCAGTCAGGGAGCTGGATGCAGGTAATGGAGCACCTTGGCAGATAGGTGTGCTTCAAGCAGGGCCAAAAAAAAATGTAAAACTCTAACCTTTGCAATGCTCACTCCAGTATTCAGGTGCAAATCTGTCCTCCATGGGCCCAAACATTTAGCAGGATTAAAATGTTCAATTGGTTCTCAGTGTGTGGGAACAGTATTTTAAATAGGGTGATGGGGAAATGGCTGGAATAGTTCCACTATTGTCCAGAGCCACTTGCTGGATCCTGGGAACAGCAATTCTGTGCAGCCCCCCTTCTCAATCTGCAGAGGCACGGAGTAGATTCATTAGGCATTTTGGAATGTGCAATGTTTATTTTAAAAAATAAAATGTCTGCTATGTCATGGGTGGGTTACTGATGAACTGCTAAGTGTTTTAAAACTTCTTGAGTGTATTAAAAAAGAAAATGAAGGGTCACTTCAAACTGAGAATCTTGCCTGTGAGCAGTGTCTTTATTTAGTGCTACAGTAGCAGTGACCATTTGGGGAGAGAAGCAAGATGATGATCATGAATAGAGGTAATATGATCTATATTATCCAAATATGACCTTTATTATGTCTTCCTACAAATACATTTTTAATGTATTTATTTCTGATCTGTACTACTTTTAGCATAATTCCCTGTAGCTTTTCCTAAAAGTTTTTATGATAAAGCTACTGCCTGATGTAGAATATTTAATGAAAAGTCTCATAAGCATTTGAAGCAAAAGCTTTACTGTTATTTGCACCTCAGACTTCAATATAGTAGTAGGATTTATGCCTACTCAACTAATCACGTCTTCAGAGAGCGTATTACTTTAATTTAAAAATGCACTTCGAAATGTGTAACTTCACAGATGTTAATGATTACACACGTGTTTTTCCTTATTGCCTCAAAGCCAGCAAAGGCCAAATTCTGCTGTAATTTGTTCTGCAGTGATGAGATTTGGATTAATATCAGTGAAATGAAAAACCATATTCAGGGACTTGTTGCTTTTTGCTTGATAATGGGGCATTTCTGGACACGTTTGTTTTGGAGAAGGAAGTCCTGCACTTTAGGTGATAAGGCAGCAGGAGGGTCACTCCTGAATGTAAAGTCAAAGGTGTACAGAAGGTGAGGAGAGAGGACAGGAGGCACTTTCTGTACCCCATGGCAGGATCTGGATGTCGGCACCACTGTCTGCATGTTATGGAAGAGAAGGGAAAAAGCAAAGTGGTGGGTGAAAAACACACTGATACCAAAACGCAACAGCAGTGATGTTTGTGTGCTACGCATATTCTGCTACCAAGATTCAGCTGTGCCCTCTGTATCTAGTTACATTGTTTCATGTGTTTCCATGCATTAATTTTTGCTGTTATATGCCCTCTAAACAATACAGTTTCCTCATTTCTATAGTAATTCTGGTACCGACCTTTGTAAGGTAAGACACTGAAATATGAAAAAAAATGAAAAAGCCCCTCTATACGAATATGTGTGACCATAAATGGCTTAATAACAAGTAGAAATGTTTGCCCTGTGAAGAAAGTTTTCATATGCTTTTCTTTCTTCAAAGTTGATGTAAACATACGGGTTTGTTCAAATTCTTTCTATGTGATTGTTAAGATTTTTAGAAAAGTCTAGGCGTCAAAATCCCAATTTGTGGTTGCATATAAGCCCTCTGTTGCACTTTGTATTCACATTAGAAAGACCCACTATACACTAACAATTTCAAAACTTCAAGTGGTTAATTACAAAGCAGCCAGACTCAAGGCATCTGCTTCTGAAATATTTTCTCTAATCTCTGCAATAGCCCTTTTTAAGGGTCAGTTTCTATTTTCTCTAAGTGGAATTTAATGTGTGTATGAATATGCATGCACACAAGTATTCTTCCTTTCTCTTTGATATCAAAATAAAAAGCTCGTGCCATGGTTAAAGGCACTGCTGTAAGGCATCAAGGTGGCACTTCATACAGCTTATAACTTACTGCATGACTGAGCTCCATACAAGTCCACGTGACAGGCATCCTAGTGCCTTTTGGGAAGGGCGCTCCTCACCCACTCCTCCGTGGTGACAGTTATGCGATGAACATGACTCCTGGATCACCGCACGGTAGTTTCGCAGTGATGGCTGCAGTCCAAATGCCTGATATTCTTAGCATCAGAAAGTAATTCAAATTCTTTTAGTTCATGTCTTTGGTCTGGAAATTTATTCCCCTCTTCAGTCACTCTTTAATGACAGGAAAACATTTTTCCCTTCTAATCAGCCACTTACAAGGTTACTTCATTTCCCCCCTAGGTCATCTAGTGCTAAAGCATAAGCGTTTATGACTAGCTGCATGCAAATACATGCACTCCGCTTTGTGTGTTGCAGTACATCGCTGAGGTACGTTGCTGAGGCATCGTACATTCATATTCAGCATAATTCAGCAGTTTTCACTTGGTAACAATGCTATATACTTACTGAACTTTTTCTATCTATGAGTTAAGCAAGGTTTTTAAGAAGCTTAGGAAAACACACATTTAAGTGTACTAACTATATTTCATACGCTGTCCTCCGAATCAGAAGTCACTTACAGAATTTAGGAGGCTGTAAGTAAACGTGCCATTTTGTCTCCCTCCACAAGGTACTACATAAGTTTTATGCAAGCTGAAGCTGTTCCCCTGATGTAGTGATGATCTTGCATTACCAGGCTGAAGTTGTTTTACCATAGTTTGAGACTCAGTTTGATGGGGGAAGAATACAACAGGAGCCCGGATTCATCACTGCAGCTGGTGCAAACAGGCTTTAAGAGGCTTGGGCTACGGGGACTGTCTATGGCTTTGACATCTGCCTAAGTGAAGCTCAGAGCAGAACTGGGCCCAAAATGACCTGCTTCTCGTATTATGCAGTATCACTGCAGGCAAAGGAAGCTGAGGAACCAGATTTTCAGACACTACAAAGGGCTCTATTGTGTGAACACTCTGAGGGTATTGAAGGGAGAGGTTCAGTCCTGTACAGCATTTTTACAGGTGCTTAATTTCAACCATGAGAATAACCGTACTGATGTCAATGAAGCGCTTATGAACTTAAAATTAAACACATGCTTTGTTGGATTAAGGCTAGGGCACAGTCTTGCCAAATTTAGCCCCTGGTTCTTTCTAACTGTACAACTAGGCCAACCTGTTCCTCACCGTTCCCTTCTGCAGTGGTGATTAATGTGCAATGAGTTGGTGTCTCACATGACTTTTAAAATTAAAAACAAAAAAAAAAAACTGTGACAACTGTTGAGACGCTGCATTGACCAGAACTAACAGAGAGGCGAATATGCTGCCACCTGCACCGTCCTTTCGTGTTGATGAATATTGCACAGATATGTGTCGCTTTCACTAGCGCGAATCATTATTCATATTAACAAGTTGGCTGGAGCACACCCATGCCTGGAGTCATCTGGATGCCTACCAAAATGCAGCTCAGAATATGCTTCAGTGAAAGCATATGGCAACCGCTGCGTGAAAAGAAAGTATAATGCATGTCCGTTTGCTCAGGGCTCCCAAAAATTGGCACTTCCATTATAATTTTAAAAATTACTTTGGAGGGGAATTTCAGTAATTGGGTTTATTTGAGGTCTCCTCGGAGACAGAATATTTTCCTGAATTATTCTGAGTATTTGGTCAATGCCGTTTTTTCTAGTTCTGGTTTTGCTTTATTTTTTTTTTTTAACTTAGTCTCTATTAAAAGAACAACATGTGTAACTTCAATCTTTGAAACATAGGGACATATAACGGCAAACAACAGACCACACGGCAGGAATTTGCAAATACCATTATTTTAAATACCATCTCATGTAAAGGACCTCCAAACGCAATTACACATTTTGGCAGGCAAGCTACGAGCACACTCTGCTCTCTGCTGGATGTTACCCTGCAGCCTGTTCTTGTTCCCAATGGCATTCGTTTGGGGGCGGGAAAAGAAATCAAGCCTCGTAGTTAGCTGCTTCATGTTAGGCACCCGGGTCTGGCTAGGTGGCTGGCCCAGGACCCGGCAGGCCGCCGCGAGCGATGCGCTGCCGCGCGGAAGGCGCAGCCCCGCCTCGCCCTGCGCGGCCGCGCAGCGGGGAGCCGCGCCCCGCGCAGCAAGTCCCGGCGCCGCCTGCGGGGCTGGGGGGACCCCTCGCGGTGGAAATCGAGGGAGCAGCCCTCGGTCCTGCTCTCCCCGACACGTACGGCAGAGCTCCGCCCACTGGTGAAGCCGAGAGGAAATGGCGAAGTGAGCGCAAGCGCGAATTAACAAGAAACTAGGCAATGCTGTGACTGTTACTTGATGTCAGTGCTGGTTTAAACTGGGGTACCTGGCTGTGTTTTAAAAACATGTTGCATAAAAATTCATACTTTTCTGAGTAATTGATGCCTATATTAATTGTGTGTATAGATATATATAAAGTTTTCAGTCCTTTTAGTGGCATAGAGTCCCAACAGAAGAGATTTTCCATCCCAATTTGATGGTCCTGCTCTTTCATCCTTCCTCAGGCAGTAGTGCTGCAATTCTTTATCTCTTCCTATAATACTAGTTTTGTGGAGTTAAAAAAAAATGTGGGTTTATGCTTATATAATAAATATATAAAAAGCTTCTATGCAGCTGTTGTGGTTTAACCCTGGCTGGCAACTAAGTACCACACAGTCAGTCACTCAATCCCCCCAGGTGGGATGGGGGGAAGAATCTGAAGGGTAAAAGTGAGAAACTCATGGCTTGAGATAAAACAGTTTAATAATTAAAAAGAAATTTAAAAAAAAAAAATTAAGAAAAAAACCCCTACCAAACCAACAAAGAGAGAGGAAAATAAAATCCAAGAAAAAAAAAAAAGTCATGCAAATGAAAACAATTGCTCACCACCAACCCACCGATGCCCAGCCAGTCCCTGAGCAGTGGCCCTCATCAACATCCACCCCCAGTTTCATTGCCGAGCTTGATGTCAAATTGTATGGAATGTCCCTTTGGTCAGTTGGGGTCAGCTGTCCCAGCTGTGTCCCCTCTCAACTCCTTGTGCACCCCCAGCCCACCTGCTGGTGGGGTGGGGTGAGAGGCAGAAAAGGCCTTGACTCTGTGTAAGTGCCACTCAGCAGTAACTAAAACACCCCTGAGTTATCAACACAGTTTCCAGCACAAATCCAAAACACAGCCCCATGCTAACTACTGTGAAGAAAATTAACTCTACCCCAGCCAAACCCAGTACAACAGTATTAGCCTCTTTTATGTCAACTTATACCTGCTGCCTCTCATCTTCCTTTCCTGCAGTGCTGTGAAGAACCTGGGTCCTGCTCCTCAGTGCCCTGTTGGACTGGGACCTGCTGTTAGGTCCCCCAAAGCTATCACTGCCCAGGCTGAACCACCCCACTCCTCCAGCCTCACCTCATAGGGCCAGTGCTCTAGCCCCAACCACCTTGGTGGCCTCTGCTGAACTCGACCCAGTTAGTCAGTGTTTCTCCTGTATTTGGAGCCCCAAATTTGGATGCAGTAATCTAGATGTGGTCTAATGAGTGCTGAGTAGAAGGGGATAACCACCTCCCTTGGTCTCTGGCTCTGTCCCTGTTCACACAGCCCAATATGCTGTTGGCCTTCGTTGCTGCCAGAGTCACTGATGGCTCATGCTCAACTTGCTGCCCACCAGCCCCCAGGGCCTTCTCTATAAAGCTGCCCCCAGACAGGGAGAATCAGCCTGTTCTGGTGCCAGAGGCTCTTCCACTCCAGGAGCAGGACTTTGCATTTTTCCTTGAATTTCATAAGGCCAAACCATTCTTCCAGCTTGTCTAAGTCCCTCTGAATGGCCTGCTCTCAAGTGTATCCACTAATCCCCCCAAACTGGTATCATCTGCAAAATTTAATTAGAAATAGATCCATGCATGTAGGCAATGGATATGGCTACATGATTTTTTGCAGACCAACATGAGATCACTCTTTCCCTGCTCCAAGTGTTTATGCGGCATCCTGCCTAAGCTAATATACTTTACCTCTCAGCAGAGCTTAATAGCTTGGGATCAGGATTGGGCTAATCACAGCTAAATAGCTTTTGCTTCCGAGCACAGGAAAACTGAGTTGTGTCTGCTCCAACATCCCGTGTGAGTGTAATACATAAGTCCACCAAAATGCATGTCCCATTAGCTCTGGTGGAGCTCCTGAATGAAGAACTGGCAAGCCTGAAGGATGCAGTGTCATGATAAAGTGGATCTGAACCCAGTGATGATGAGAAAACTGAAAGTGAATGTATTAATTAATCCGAAGTCACTTACAAGAATGCTGAAAAGAAATCATTATCTGTCACCAGAACTGAGGACATGTTATCCTAGTTGTCTGACAGAACAGCATTATTGTTTGTGATTTCCAGCATGATTTCTGGCATATTGAATAATACGCCTTGCAGCCAGCCAGCAACAACTCCCCTAGCTTTTGGCAGGCCTTGGTTTTTGTGAGTGCTTGTGGGCATTGACAGAGCTGTGCACGAGGTGCTTCCAAGTGTGCGGGTGTTGCAGCTGATGGCAGCCTTGCTTCAAGAAGGAATATGCCAAAGAAAGGCATATCAGGGTCCTGATACCAGCCTGCGATAACCTAAACAGATGTTGGAAGTGCAATGTTGGGAGTCAGATGTTACTCGGTGGAGAGAAGCTGAGGCTTCAGTGAATTGATACTTCCTGAAGAGATGCCTGTTGGCTTCCAAAGGACTCTGGTTAGACCCAGAAAAGCAGGGTAGCTGACAAAATACACAGACATGAAGGGAATTCATATATATATAGGGATGACCAGGGTTCATGTTCTAGGTGTACCTGCTCAAGCAAGGGGTTGGACAAGATGATCTCCAGAGGTCCCTTACAACCCCTATCATTCTGGGATTCTGTGATTCTGCTGTTAATAATATAACTTATGCTCACCCTTACCTTGCAACCACAGCCATTTATAATAAAGGGGGGGTATGATCAAAAAGTCAGTAGCTGATGTTGTAAACAGTCAAAAATCCAAAGAAATAAATAAAGCAAGCACCAGCCTTAAAGTTTCATATTCTTATGCAGTAGCTAGAACCACTCTGCAGTGCTGCTAGAGAAGACCTAGAAACACCTGATCCAAACCCATCAGGCAATGACTGCCTGGGAGACGCAGGAGTGAGAGCTACCTTTGAAGGAAAGAAATTATCAGAGCACCTATTAGAGATGGCACCCCATGAAATGAATTTCTTTTATACACGTGTCTTAGTAAACCAACAGAAATGAAGATTTTGGGTCTGGCATTTTTGATGGGAAGGGTCTGCTAGGCTCACTTTGGGTCAAATCATAGGCTGTTAGGAAACATCATGAAGCTGCTGTAGACTGCACCTGAATATAGTGCTATCATGGAGCCTGAGGGCTGTGACCACATCAGAGGTAGGGGTGACACTATGGTCATTATTTTATTTATTGTTTTATTTATTATTTTTTATTTATTATTGTATTATTTTTTAATTTTATTTGACAACATCTAACATCTAATTTCTTAAGACACTCTACACTTCCTGGTAAATAAAAATATTCCTTGTCAACGAAAAGGAGAGAGATAACATCACTATGAGATTATCATGGAAAATTGTTCACTAATCAGAATCCTCCCATTACATCTGTGCATGTTTTGACATGTGTTGCAGCCAGTTCCTGCCTGTTTGAGCAAAGACGCCTGGGTGGTAGAGCGAAGGCGGTGTGAATGCAGAGGGACCTGGGGCAGCTCCATTTTGGGAGCAGCAATACCATGGCCAGGCTGTGCTGGGCTCTGTGTACTCCTGGCAGAGGTCAGCATGACTTCAGGGCTCCCTGTGGCCCATGGCCATTGTAGCCATTGACCTTTCTTTTCTGTTTCGCCTCCTACGTGTTTGTGTAGCCAGATAATAGGTAGAAGATGAGAAAAAGCAAGGCCAGTTAGCAGCAAAATCCTAAGAGAAATCCTGCTTAGGGCTGAGACATTTCTGCAGATCATGGAGAAATATGGTCTTCACCCCCATGGGAACAAGCTCCTGAAATGATTGCTTTGGACCCTCTAACTGATTTTAGGGGAAGGGAGAAGGGAAGATGGAGGAGGAAAGGTGGGAGAAGAGCTCCATTTATATTTAACCAGTATGAAATATTAGCGGTCAGAAATAGAAGGCTACTGAGTTGTAAGTAGAGCCTAAACACAACAAAACTTCAGAGAAACTAAAAAGTGACAGGGAGTAGCTCTCGAGCCAGACAAAAATCAGATAAGGGGAGATGACAAGTGAGTTGTCTGATCGTGAGACCAATACGAAATGGGAGGTGAAAGACAAAGCTGGTTATCAAAAAGGTTGTCAAAACTGATTTAGGAAGGTTGTTTGAGAAGGAAATACTTTATGCTCAAGGATCAATTTCTGCTAAAAAATGTGCAAATAAAATGTGGAATAGCCACACAAAAAAGGAAAAAATGCATGAAAAAATTAATAGAGCATTTCTGAAGGAGAAATTAATACCGTCAAGTAGCTTAAAAATGTCTCCTGCTTTCTGGCTCTTCATGGGTATTGCTGACAATCAGTCATATTTTTTCTTCACCTTCCTTTGATAAACAAATGAAGCAAGTTTAATCTCTTCTTTCTAGGTGAATGTTGTTTTTCTAACTGTATTGCTTGGGCTTCTCTGAATCTGTTCTCTGCATCTTCTCAGCATCGTGCTTAACCAGGATTAAATCAGAATTGTGTAGAATCTTGCAAATAGCTCTCACTCACTAATAACTTCCCATTTTCTGTCTCCTGTAGATCACACTTTCCTTCTTCATGGCTGTACCACACTAGCAGATAATCACAGAATCACAGAATCACAGGTTGGAAGGGACCTCAGGGATCATCTAGTCCAACCTTTCTAGGAAGAGCAGAGTCTAAACAAGATGGCCCAGCACCCTGTCCAGACGACTCTTGAAGGTGTCCAACGTGGCCGAGTCAACCACTTCCCTGGGGAGATTATTCCAATGGTTGATTGTACTAAATGTGAAAAATTTCCCTCTGGTGTCCAATCGGAACCTCCCCAAGAGCAATTTGTGTCCATTCCCCCTTGTCCTCTCCATGTGACTCCATGTGAAAAGGGAGTTTCCATCTGCAGTTATGAGCAACCTTTATGGTAATGATTATGATAATAAAATTACTTTATAACTTTTTGAAACATATTTACAAATAAAATACATAAAATTACATTATATTTATTTATATAGGATATATACATAATATACAATATACGCATTATTTGTATATTATTTATTATAAAATTAATAATCTTTTCTCTGACTGCAGGATGAAGGCAGGGTGCAGGCTTGTTGACACTGCAGTCTGACTCATGCTACCAACCTGTCTTCAAAACCTAGTTTAACACCCCTCATTTCACACAGATGGCTCTTCTTTCTGTCATGATCCCTGGTGAGCAGGTACAAGCGAGAAAGATGAGAGAGATCCCTGAAATGTTTTTCATAGCCTTACTTATATCTGTTGAGGTGTCTGGAAATTGTTACATATGGGTCTTTTCATCTTTCTCTCCTGAGCATATTTGTTTGACATTTAAATCATGGCAAATAATGTGTTAAACATGACTCTGCCCTGACTGTTGAACATAATGATTAATGCTAGCTCATGCCTCTCTTACACTCTGTGTGGTATCATGTTTAAGAAGGTATTAGCCACTATTGCTTAGGTGAAACATCTTCTCATGTAGGATAATATCCTTTCATAAATAAACCAAGACTGGAAGCGACTCAGCTCTGAGCTGATTACTGAGAAACAACCTGCAAAAGCACAAAACTAATTCTACATAGTTTTTCAAACCCCTCCCATAAAGCTCTTCCATGGTAAACAAAGATAATAAGCCCATAGCAGGAAAAGCTGAACCAGTTACTTGCATCTATGATCACCATAACAGAGCGCAGGGAAATCTCCATGCCGGCATTCTTCCAGACAGGAGCTACATGAGTAGCTACCTTGAAGTGAAGTATGTGTAGAACAGTAGATAAAATGAAGAGTTACAAATTGCCAGGGCCAGATGTTTCACCTAGACATTTTAAAAAAGAAGTTCACTTAAGAACTTCGGAATTAAATACCTGAATGACTCTCCATGCTTGTAATTTTTGCTTCAAACCCATTTGGTTCCCAAAGTGCTGGAAAGCGACTGATGAGACCATCTTCAGAAAGGGCTCCAAGAGGGACCTGAGGAACTACAGACTGGTATGTTCAGGATCTGTACAGGACACTTTCACAAGATTTCTAATAAAGAATAAAATTAGAGGACACATGAATAACTATGACGCTGGGGGAAGTCAACATGAATTTTGTAAGCACAAATCATACCTTTCATACCTACTTGAATTGAGAGAATCAGCATATTGGAAATCCTGTCTCCCTAGATTTCAAAAAGCATTTAAGTTCACTGCCAAAGGTTTTTAGGAATTTTAAGTCATCACCGGATAAAACTGCATGGATGTCTGGATATTTGGTTAAAAGACAGGAAATGGTCAACATGCGTATATGAATATATATAGTACATAGTGTCTGTGAGTGTATACATATACGTGTATATATGAACCCTATACAGTTCCTAAGAAGCAGTGTAGATGCAGTTCTGAGTTTTACATCGATAGTCTGAGTACTACAGCCCAACTACCTGCTATGATATGGCTTCAGCCTCCTGTAAGTATCTGCTTCTACAAAGCTGGTTCTTCATGGTCCCACCTCACTGGGGAGCGTGAGCTGAGATCTCTGCCCATCCATCTTCCACGGCCTTTTTGCCCTTAATGTAGAGATTTACACCTCCATTGGTGTTGCCAGCATTAATCATAGAAAAAGCTTATCCCCTGAATTTGAATACTTGGTGTCAAAGCCAGCTCTTGTCATCAGCTGTTCTCCACCTGCCTCAAGGAAGCAGAGGGGGCTGTGGTGCACTGCAGTAGTTAATACATCTACTGCCCTGGGCAAATGGAGTCAGTCAGGCTGCACAGCTTTGGCTGGGCTGCATGCCATGGACTGACAGAGCTGGCATTTACATTTTAGTTAGAGGGTGAATACATCTCATAACTGTTTTAATTTCCCTGCTTGCAATTCTTACTCGATAATCCAGTCTTTTCATGACTCCTCCTACCCAGACGATGTTAGATTTTTCATTATCATGGTGGTACAAATGCACTAAAACATTTTTCGTATGATTCCATGAATATTTGAGATATACGTATATATATTTCAATGATGAAGATTATAGTTAAGGAAAAAGTAGTGTGTCAAGATAATCTGAGCCTAAACTAAATTCTCAAAGGACTATAAAATTCCACACCATTGGTGGTGTTAACACTAATAGCCTGGGCTGGCAACATACTAATCACTCTGGCTCTAGAAGACCAGGCTGGTATTTTAATCACCCAAACACTAATAGCCTGGCCTTGCTGGCATTATAATTGTTATGGCACTAATAGCCTGGGCAAGATGGTATTTTAATAATCCTGGATCACAGCCTAGAAATGTTCATTTTTAACATTTCTGTCTTTTTATCAAGGTTAACAAGAGGTCTACTACAGATATAATCAACTACAAAATGCAGAAATCACTATTTTAACTTAAAAAAGAATCAAACTTGGGAGTCTTGGCACTCATGGTACTGGACACTTTTCAGTTAGATGACCTCTTTCCAGTCTTTCTTCTTTTTTTTAAACATTTTTTCCCTGCAGAGTCTTTAAACCACATGTGAGTCACTTGGGACAGCTGGAGTGGGCTGTGCTGAAGTGTTTGCTGTTGTAAGATTTACAGTTAATTTAATGCAATATCCAACTAATGCAGTCCCAGATATTTAAGCTTATACGATAAAAACCCTCTCACTATTGTTGAAATTTTAAGAAAGTAATTCAGATTGTCAACAATTTGGCTTATGTTTAAATGTCAGTAATTAGTTATCTTTTGAACATTCACTGACTTCAAAAAGCCCACTTAATCATTGCTGTTACATAGTGAAGGTGACTAACAGATGGATTTTGCAGGAAGGTTTTATGGCCAAGCTTCATTTTTATCCCCTTTAATTTGAGGTTGGGAATGCTGGGGGCTGGGGAGACAGATTAAACAGGAAATTGCCAGTTTTCCTCCAACAGCTGAAGAGTGCTATCTTGCAATGTCTGGAAAAATTTAATCAGATTGGAATTAGAGCTCTCTCTATGAAAATGAACTGTGGTTAAGATTTTGAATTTTGTTTCATATTTCCCATAATGGCTGGGTCACCTCTCCTGAGATTTTCCAGAAGGTTAATGCAGTAAAGCTCCCTTTTAACTTCTGCACTGGGTCCATTACCTAAATGCAATATATTGCCATTTGAGGAAGATTTTACCTCCCTTCATCATGGTGACGGCTGTGGCTGCACATGGATGATGAAACCATTTGCTCTTCCTGGAGCACTGCAGTGGCACGGTGCGTTGCAGGGGTGAGTGATTGCACAGGCTTTTGGGTGCCCGAGCCAGTGCTGCCCAGAGGGAGCCCAGCTCTCCCCACCTGGCCACGGTCACTGCGTTGCATGGCAGCAAGCGCCCGAGGGGCAGCAGGGGATGGGGATGTGGTTTTGTGCCTCTCACTCCATGGACATCGTGCAGAGCCTGCTGACACCAGGACTATTGTGTGAGAGGAGGAGTCCCGTTTGGGGAGGGAAATAAAAGGGGCAGAGAAATAAGAAGAATGATTCTGGCTGAGGGAGGAGGTGGGTGAACTTTATAAGGCATCAGCCTCATGGGTGACCCATTTGAGTATCTGGCTGCACTTTACCTATATCAGTGCCAATAAAAGTCATACCAAACTCAGCAGCAGCAATGAGCCTTCTAATTTTACTTCATTTTCACAGCTGGGATGGTGAATTCAAATCAAATACTTATTTTTGCCTTTGTTTTAAAATGTCCCTGGAGGGGAAATTCGCCCTTCACCTGCTTCCCTTGCAGGAAGCCCAGCTGCTCTTTCAGGCTCAGTTTCCAGACACAGGGCTGCCCTCAGCTGACATTCTTCAGTAAGAAGATTGCTAATAACACTAACAGTTCCCAATCTATTTTTTCACTCTAGGAAGGGAATTTCAAAGGATGACTCTTCACACCTCTGCTTAAAAAGGATTTGAGCGCTTTGGAAAGAATACTTTTAAAGCATTCTCTTTTCAAAGTAAGTCCTGTTTCCCCATTGCCTTCTATCCTTGCGATGCTTCCTGTGTCATCTGTGGCTTCATTCCCAGCCCCCTATATGGATTTTTTTCCTGCTTTCAGGGTATGACATCGATAAGCAGGGCTGGTGCCACCCTACTGACCTATGTGGCCAGCACAGCCCCAGGCAGTTGCAGCTGACCTGATTGCCCTGCGAGGTGTCGTTCTCAGCATGCCACTGTGTTGGAACCAATGCTTTCAGCAGCTAAACTTAGGACCAATATGACAGCTGTGTGAGATCAGTGGGGCAATGTTTTGGAGACAGGCACTGCATGTTTTCCTGGCTAAACAGTCTGCTCTGCCTGGTTACAATGTCTTTTTGTTTACTTGAACTCCGAGAGGATTTCTTACTGTGACCATGGTGAACTTTGGTAGAGCTGAGATGTGATGACCAGAAAAATGTGTTTTCCCTGATCCCTGTGCTACAAAAAGCAATACGGTAGGGCCAGTTTCATTGCTTACTTATTCCCAGTACCTCTTGACCTTTCATGATCAGGACTCCTAATATAAGGGTGTTGGCCTCCTCTGGTAAATTGCTTGTGATAACACAAATAATTTCACTTACTGTCAGATGTACTTTAACATGAAATAGGCTTATTTTCCCTGGAAGATTAATATATCCTTTTATACAATGCTGCAGATGGCTCTTAGTGTTTGCAGTTGTTGTGGTTTAACCCCAGCTGGCAACTAAGCACCACACCGCACTTGCTCACTTCCACTGCAGTGGATGGGGGAGAGAATTGGAAGAGTAAAGTGAAAAAAACCCTCACGGTTGAGATAAGAACACTTTAATAATGGAAATAAAATAAAATAAAGTATTATTATTAATAATAAAAGACTATACAAAGCAAGTGAAGCACTATGCAGTTGCTCACCACCCGCCAAACAATGCCCAGCCAGTCCCCAAGCATCAGCCCCCAGCCAGCTTTCCCCTAGTTTATATACTGAGCATGATGTCGTATGGTATGGCCCCTTTGGCCAGTTTGGGTCAGCTGTCCCAGCTGTGCCCCCTCCCAGCTTCTTGTGCACCTGGCAGAGCACAGGAAGCTGAAAAGTCCTTGACTAGTACAAGCACTGTTCAGCAGTAACTAAAAGATCAGTGTGTTATCAACATTATTCTCATACTAAATCCAAAACACAGCACTGTACCAGCTACTAGGAAGAAAATCAACTCTATCCCAGCTGAAACCAGGAAAATTTCCATCCCTTATTCTATACCATCCATGTCACGCCCATTTTCTAATACACTCCAATTAATCACCACCACTTTTCCTGTCTTTTGATATATACACACAGATATCATTCCCTCAGTGTACAGGCCATCCCTGTAAAATGTTTGTTGTGTTCATCTAGAGTCCTTCAGGGCAGGAGAGGTGGTGTGTGGTGTTGGATTGTTGCATGCTGAAGCCAGTTCTGGTTCCATTACCACTGTGCTTTGCTCTCTTTTCATCAAAGTTCATTATTCATTAATCTGGGTGATTCTTACTGTAATACCATTGATATGGCATATAGCCACCATAGAAGTTATGACATGCAATGTTATATAGCAATTAACATCGTACAATTCAAATCATCGGCTATTTAAACCCCAAATCAAATCCCCTTGAGATACACATTGGAATTCCCCATCTTCCTGCATCACCCACCAAGTGCACCCAGGTCCTTGAGCAAAAGCAATCCCATGGATGGGTTTGCCTTTTCCCAAGACAGGAATAACCAAGTCTGTCTTGTCCAGCATATTTTTATGTGTACTACAGGGACTTTATCCCCTTCTACACTATGTAAAAGTTTTGATTGGGCAGGGCCAGCTCATCTGGAAGATCCCCTGGTGTTGACTAACCAGGTGGCCTTTGCTAAATGTGTATCCCAATGTTTGAATGTCCACCCCCCCCCATTGCCCTCAATGTAGTCTTTAACTGTCCATTGTATTGTTTGATTTTCCCAGAGGCTGATGCATGATAGGGGATGTGATACACCAACTCAGTGCCGGGCTCTCTGGTGCAGGTGTCTATGAGGTTGTTTCAGAAATGAGTCCTGTTTGGCTCAATTCTTTCTGGAGTGCCATGTTACCATAGGACTTGCTTTTCAAGGCCCAGGAGAGTGTTTTGGGCGGTGGCATGGGGCATGGCATATGTTTCCAGCCACCTGGTGGTTGCTTCCACCATGGTGAGCACATGGCGCTTGCCTTGATGGGTTTGTGAGAGTGTGATATAATCAGTCTGCCAGGACACCCCCTATTTATATTTCAGCCATTGTCCTCCATACCAGAGAGGGTTTACCTGCTTGACTTGCTTGATTGCAGTGCATGTTTCTCGTTCATGGATAACCTGTGCAATAGTGTTTGTGGTCAAGTCCACCCCTTAATCACAAGCCCATCTATATGTTGTGTCTCTTCCTTGATGGCCCGAGGTATCATGGGCCCACTGAGCTATAAATAGTTCACCCTAATGTTGCCAGTCCAGACCCCGCAGAACCACTTCAATCTCAGCAGCCTGATCTACCTGCTGGTTGTTTTGATGTTCTTCAGTGGCCTGAATCTTGGGTACATGAGTTACAAAGAATAACAAAAGGCTTTTTTTTCCAGGAAAACTGCTGCTCCAGTTTCCAGTGGGCATTTCCAGTGAGCTGTTCCCCAAACAGAGTAGAAGGGCTGATCTTACTCCTAATCTTAAGGAAGAGACTTCTGACTCGTATTTACAAGAAGTGAGCAACTAATACTGTGACTAGGAGTAGAGGGGCCCTGCCTCTAGCTAGGTGGAGGAAAGGGACAATTGGACTTGTGTGGATTTGAAGGCTGGCACATCAGATCCACAGGAGTATAAAGCTCTAGTGGACACAGGTGCACAGCACACCCTAATGCCATCACACTATAAAGGGGCAGAACCCATCTATATTTCTGGAGTGATGGGAGATCCCAACAAGTAACTGTATTGGAGGCCGAAGTGAGCCTAAGTGGGCATAAGTGGCAAAATCACCCAATTGTGACAGGCCCAGAGCCTCCGTGCATCCTTGATATAGGCTATCTCAGGAGAGAGTATTTCAAGGACACAAAAGGGTACCGTGTGTGCTTTTGGTACAGCTGCCTTGGAGACGGAGGAAATTAAACAGCTGTCTACCTTGCCCAGACTCTTGGAGGACCCCTTGTTTTGGGGTTTGTGACAGTTGAAGAACAATGGTGCTACCACACCGATTGCTGCCACAACAGTGCACTGGTGGCAATATCGCACCAGCCAAGACTCCCTGATTCCCATCTATAAGCTGATTCATCGAATGGAGTCAAGGAGTGATCAGCAAGATTCGCTCACCCTTTAACAGTCCCATATGGCCAGTGTGGAAGCCTAATGGAGAGTGGAGACTAACAGTAGACTATCGTGATCTGAACAAAGACCAGCTGCTGCTGAGTGCTGCCATGCCAGACATGCTAGAACTTCAATACATACTGGAGTCAAAGGCAGCCAAGTGGTATGCCACAACTGATATCACTAATGCATTTTTCTCAATCCCTCTGGCAGCAGAGTGCAGGCCAGTTTGCTTTCACTTGGAGGGGTGTCCGGTATACCTGGAACCGACTGCCCCAGGGGTGGAAACACAGTGTCACCATTTGCCATGGACTGATCCAGACTGCGCTGGAACAGGGTGGGGCTATGAACACCTGCAATACATTGATGACATCATCATGTGGGGCAACACAGCGGAAGAAGTCTTTGAGAAAGGGAAGAAAATAGTCCAAATCCTTCTGAAGGCTGGTTTTGCCTTCAGGTCAAGGGACCTTCCCAGGAAATCCAGTTTTTAGGAATAAAATGGCAAGATGGACATTTGTCAGATCCCAATGGGTGTGATGTAACAGCCATCTCTCCACCAACTAGCAAAAAGGAAACATAAGAATTCTTGGGTGTTGTGGGTTTTTGGAGAGTGCATATTCCAAATTACAGCCTGATCATAAGCCCTCTCTATGAAGTGATCAGGAAAAAGAATGATTTCAAATGGGGTCCTGAGCAATGACAAGCCTTTGAACAGATTAAATGGGAGAAAGTATGTGCACTTGGGCCAGTCTGGGCAGGACAAGATGTAAGAAATGTGCTCTATACCACAGCTGGGGAGAATGGCCCTACCTGGAGCCTCTGGCAGAAAGCACCAGGGGACACTTGAGGTTGACCCCTAGGGTTTTGGAATCGGGGATACAGAGGATCCAAGGCCTACTATACTCCAACTGAAAAAGAGATACTGGCAGCATATGAAGGGGTCCAAATTGCTTTGGAAGTGGTTGGTACTGAGGCACAGCTGCTCCTGGCACCCCGACTGCCAGTGCTGGGCTGGACGTTCAAAGGGAGGGGCCCTTCTATACATCATACAACTGACGCTACATGGAGTAAGTGGGTTGCACTGATCACCCAATGGACTCTAATAGGAAGCCCTACTCACGCAGGAATCTTGGAAGTGGTCATGGACTGGCCAGAAGGTAAAGATTTCAGAATATTGCCAGAGGAGGAGGTGACTCATGCTGAAGAGGCCCCACTGTATAATAAACTGCCAGAAAATTAGAGACGTCAGCCTCAGCTCCTTGGCAGGAAAATGGTTTTTTTTTTAATAAAAAGCAGCAGAGTCATAGTGAAGTCCAGGACTTCTCTAAGGAGGAGTCCTCTGTCTGTACTAAGCTGCAATACCATTGCGTTTTCTTCCTGTCAGTATTTGTTTTCTCTGCCTCTGCAGGCATTACTCTGTAGACAAGCTATTTCTAGTGCATCTTCTGTGCAGCCGTGCACTGCAGAGGGAAAAGAGACCTCCAGACTCCCTAGAAATCCCTAATCTCACACTTTTGGCCAGTCCTGAAGCTCTTGTAAAGTGCTATGTTTGTGTAGCATTTTAAATGAAGACTGGCAGGGGTTGGAATGATGTGTTTCTGGCTGTGGGTTGCTGGACCATGGGGAGGGACAGCACTCTGCACTGACACGTGGAATTCAAAGCAGCATGACTGGCAAGATTAGAAGAGCTCTCAAATGAAAGTTTTCTTGGTTTTCCTTGGAGGACAGCCTGACAGGTTAACATGGGTGACTAATGTGAGATGAATCATCTTAGAAATGCCTTAAATGGTCCAGTCTTTGTTTCTGTGAAAGGTTATATATGAGATCCCCGATTCTTCTGAGGTCTGCTTTATGCAGAGTTGATCACATGAACAGGAATATAAATGTGAAGTAGGGAGCTAAATTTTAAAATGTGTAAATGCTAACAGCTACCTTTGCCGACTCAAAAGAAAACCCAAACTCAGAATCCTACTGGTAGCACACTGACTTCTGAGTCTTGATGTAATCAGCACTGATGAAATTAATCTAAGGCAGTCCTAAAGAGCACGAGCATAGCATGCTGTTGGTAAAGGAGGGAAGCAGAAGCAGAACAGTAAGGATATTTACTAAAGCTGCTATACAGTCAGAAGTTTTCAGAGGGGCCTTCTTCAAATCATGAACATTTTAAATGTAAACATTCTCTGACACTCAACACACTCTGACAGGGTAGTTCAAGCATGACATAAATAGGTAGAAAATCTGTTATTTCTATTGTATGAGCTGAAAGAAATGCAAAAAGTGAATAAATAATGCAGCAAAATGTCACAAATTAAAATTGAACTAAACAGAACAAAGCACAAAAATTGGATCTGTTACAGGAAAAACTTACTTCAAATACATATTATGCCTTGAGGAACATCTCTTTGAAATGTGTTATTTTGGTCTTCTGTCTCGGTATCCTTCTCCATCTGATGACTACTCTGTGCCTGCAGTTTGTATTGTGCTCCTGAAACCTAAGGTTAGTCAGGACCATATCTCTTTAAAAAAAAAAACCACACACAAAGAAAGAAATAACCCACGCAGGGAAGGGGGAGCTAAAGCTTCTGCTGCATTGGGCCGTTTCGATACATCGGAGCTGCAGCAGTGGTCACGCATCCCTCTGCAGCCTGCTGATTTTGCAAAAGAGGGGGAAAAGGATCTTTTTGTGGTCCAGATGCTGTCAAATACAAGCAACCAATGGAAGAAATGGCATAATGAGCAGACAAGCATGTGGAAGCAGTTTATGAAGAAATAGTTAAATACCGAGCTTTGTCCTGGCCGATGCTGTAAGTACGAGCTCAGTAGCAGATCCCGTGGTCACTGCAGTTGTTTGTGGGAGATGTTTTATGGATATCCTGATGGTTTTAGCACTCACATGTGGAGAAAGCATCGACTGTGACATATTTAATAGTATATTTAGGCAAATAAGTGTATTGTCTGTGTCTCTACAGGATTTTTGGGTGACTCACGAGCTGCAGTGCATTGTCAGGGTGGGTGAAGCATAGGACTTTGCACATGAGCTTGTTCTCCTTTCCTGATGGGCTCCGCTCTATAGATGTGCTAGCAGATTGCTGCAGTACCGCCCTCCCTGTGCAAAGGCCTCTCTGAATTTCAGTGCTGCCTTCAAGCGCTGGGATACACAATACATTTTTTCACACTACAATGTGATTGGCTGACTTAATTTTTAAAAAATCCTAGAATTAGTTGTTACTTATGCTTACTACCTGCCAAGTGCTCTATTCTTAATTTTTCTTATGCAGTTGTAGAAAGCTTATGAAATTCCAACAGCTTTGTGTGTTACCAATGAGAGACTGGTTCTTAACAAAGCTTTCTCAAAGAGTGCCAAGTACGATTTATTACTCAAAAAAATGAACATTTTCTTATCTTTGGTCTGTTTCTAGCTGAATTGGATGTATATGCTTCTAAATGTAAACATTCGTTCCTATGGAAATCCAATGTCTTGTTCTTTGGCAAATGATTTGATTCTTTTTATTCTGCCTATGCCCTAATGATCTAGTGCAGCTTTAAAAACAAGTGAAAAAAGCAGAGCTAGAGCAAGTTTACTGCACTATGTTTCTCAGCAAATTTTTTTGGTAATCAGGCAAAATATTTTATTTTAGCTAAAATGATGCATGTCAGCAGAACAAAAAACTAAGTAATGAGTATTTTCCTTGTTATTTTATGAGAATATTAATTTTGCTATCATCTGAGTACCGCATAAGGCCATGGCGATTTGCTCTAAACCAAAGAATATAACCTATTTGATGGCCTCTGCAGTTGTACCTTGGTACTTACCCAGCTGCTGCAGAAACCACTGGGAGATCTCACTCCAGTAGCAGGGGAGGTAACAGCAGGATAGTTGTGATGAGCAGCCTAAGCTGGCGCCTTAATGAGGATGAGTAGTTGATGCAAGGAGGAGTCTTCTTTTGTGCATCTCTTTTGGAACCTGGCAGAACTGCAGCTCCTGATGCTGATGGCTGCAAGTAACTACGTGCTTCTGCCCCCATCACGCTGATCACCTCGGGGGGATGTAAGGTAGAGCCTCCCTTACACTGAGGAACACTCAGGGAAGTTTTTCCACCATTGCTGCTGGAGTTGCCCTTACCTCCTATTCTCAGAGGTATTACAGCTCTGTCAGCTGTTTATTTGCAAAATAACTTTTTATTGCTTGCTACCAGAAACTGAATTATAAGAGACCCAATTTAGCCCTTAATGAGCTTATCACAAAACAGTGCTCCCTAGGGAGTGCTCCAGCAGTGGATGTAAATGCTGAGGCTGTGGTATTGTCAGTGTTCATTCTTGTCCCTTCCTCTCCTGTGTCAGGATTGTCACCCTCCCAACACCAAGCAGCAGCTCTGTTTGGAGACAGGATTTCCAAAGCTTGAGAGACTAATCATTTGCATTGTCATGTGAGTGTTACAAGAATACAAAAAGAATACAAAAACTCAATCCCACATAGAGAATTTCTGTTCCCATGCTGAAAATGTGCAGGACCATCACATAATTTAATTAGATAAAATTGTTTTATAGGCTGCTTACTGTCGTGTGAAGACAGTGGGAAAAGTTCAGCTCCTGTGTACTTCCATTGTTTTCAGTAGAATTACACTGGGGTGAATTTGGCATTTCCAGGGCCAACTCGAAATCCTTTTCTTTCTTCGTCCCTCTTTCTTAATTGTTTTCCTATTTCTCAGACATGATTTTTATGGCCTCCAGGGCAACAGGCCCAGATTAATAAAATAATAATATGGAGGATCTAAGATGCCCAAGTTAGGACCATACTTGCCTGAGACTCCCTGTAAAGTCAGTGGAAACAGAGGCACTTCCAGGAAAACTGGTATACCACATCCCTGAAATTAGCCAGTGGTCGTTATGCTTCACAATGTTTGGGGCTGCTTGTACCCTACTTTCAAAAGCACATTTTCTAAAATACTGGATGAGGTTTATGTTAAAATGTACAAAAATGTAGGGTTTCATAATCCAAAAGGACATTTTCTTGAGGAGTTTAAATGGTGCCTAGTTGTCCAGTTTGTACGAACCCTTGGAATAACACATGGAACTGGAAAAAATGCATGTCAGATTTTTAACTATTTGATCTTTTGGAATATTTAATCTTTTTAGAAATAAGTGTTAATTTGTTCAACAATATTTTTTCTTATACACACAATTATTCAGCAATTATTTCTGCCTCAGCTAAGAAATATAACAAGTCACACATTAATTTGGTACAGTAGGTTTTCTTGGTAGATCATACTCAGACTTTTCTTATAAGTGTATATTTAATGTGTATATTTGCATTTTAGCAGTCTTGAACTAAATCTTTAAATGGGGTCATTTAATTTATTAGCATTTTTCATCACCTTTTTGACCAGCTCAATAGAAGGTGGTCATTGTTTGGAATTTTTAGCAAATATGTTGTTGGTTGTGAGGGAGGTACACCACAGCTGTGTGAGGAAGGAAGGTTTCACATTGCCTGTGAAGACCTACACATGTTTATGCACACAGAAATGTGCAGGCATGAAGGTCAAACTAGAAATAAATGAGGCTTAGTTGTCTTCCCTGAGCTTATCTGTACAAATTTTCTCCACCCAGGTGAAGCAAAAATAAGGCAGCATTTCTGACAGGCAATGATTACACTCACGACACATTGGGGCAGGTGTTTTGACCTCCTCTGGTGACCTCTCAGAGGAGCATGAACATGCCCCAGGCTCCTCTCAGTAGTAAGGTTGGGCTTCTTTTTTTTTCTCATTACAGGAGCATGATACAGCTGGTTGCTTATCCCAGTCACCACCTATTTGAGATAAGACAGCTGGTCAAAAATAGTAAGGGACAGAGCTTTAATGCTCTGGTCTCCCATGAAGAAGGAAATAACAATGTTAGTATTTACAATACCAAATATTGTTAAAGCTTCAGTGAAGCAGAAGGTACCTTGTTTTAGGACAGGCTAATTTACCTGGTTGTGTCTTTGTTAGTTTTATATGGTACACTGCATAGCTTTGCAGTATTAACAGCAAATTATTGTCAGGTTTTAACTAATGTAAGCTGAGATCCTGCAGAACATGATAGTAGCTTCAGAGTGATCTGATGTGCTTTACAAGCAGGCACCAGCTGTCGCTGAGTCCAGTCCCATAAAATCACTCGGACTATGAAAGAAATTGCTAATGTCATGAAATGTCTGGAGACCTATTGGGAGAGAAGGGGAACTGCAGTGCTGTGCTCTCAGTCCTAGCTTATGCTACCTTCACTATCTGCATAAACTGACCCCTGTAAACTTTCCCCTTCCTTCTCAAATGTATCCCTCCATATTGTTCTTTTTCTCCATCCCAGGCCAATTCCTACATGAATTATCAATTCTGATCAATTCTCATGAGGTTTCTTGTAGCAGATGAGTTTCCTTCTAACAGCAGTGTCCCTGGCTTGCCCCAGTCCTCCAGCAGCACCTCACATTTCTCCAACTCCTCAAGAGTCAGTCTGGAGGCCTTGGCTGTATCTGTGCTGCTATATAAGAGAGCTAGGAAAGAAAAATCTGCTCAGGTCCTTAGCTCTCTCCTTTGTGCTCAGAGGTGCAGCCAAGCTCATGCCTGCAAGGGACCAGCACAAGCATGTGCTGAGCCAGGCTCTCTGTCTAGAGCAGGGCATGGACAAGAGATGGTGCAAGCTGTGCACTGGAGGGTGATTTTTGCACTGTGCCATGCAATATCTCAGCCTAACAGTGTTGATCCACCACAGCAAATTAGATTTAAAAGTTTCAGGACTTAAAGTGCTTTCTGGATTGCTTTGGTATCTTCTGTCAATTCTAAACACATCTCTTTAAATCATATTGCTTGTTTGATGTTTATACACTATATGTGTACACAGGGACTTCCCACAAAAAGCAGTAGTGGTGTGGAAAGCTCATCATTTTGGGACATACACAATTATATAGAATAAATTATTTGGTTGCATATGTTAGAGAGCACTCCCTTACTGCAGCAAAATGGATCATTAGACCCGAGAGAGCTTTTTCATCTCTTCTGTGATGCCACAACAACTAATTTATTTCAGTTTCTCATTAGCTGTGACAAGGATGATGTCAGACAAGTTGTGCATGTCCTGTCTTATAAATAATAAATGAGAAGGGCCATGTCTCCTCTTTCTCTAATGGATCAACGTTATAGCTGGATGGAAAAGGCACCAGCTTGCTTTATGGAACATAATGGAATAACAAAATTGCTCAGAATCAGTTGAGTGTATTGATCCCAGGGGCTCCTGCTTGCCCCTTTATCTTGATCTCTGGCACCTCTCTCATCCTGTTGTAAAATATTACTTTGATTATGAGGAATAACAATAAGCTCTTGAAGTTTTATAAAAACCCATAAAAATAATAGAAAAAAATGCATATTTTTTGTCAACCTAAACTCTATAAAAATCTTCCAAATACCCTTTCAGTGGAGCTTCATTTTTTATTAATTTAGCAACTCCCATCTGAAATGTGCTTCTCCTTTCTTTCTATTGCAGTGCTTGCAGAGAGAGCTTTGTTGTTATAAGCTTCTCATTAATCATAATTTTCACTAATAAGGTGCTGTTTAATCAAGTAGTTCAAAACACTCTGCAAACACTCATGAACGTAGCTTTATGATACCCCTGTTGCTTAATATAGCTGTTTGTGAATAATGTTACTTCTGTTTCATATGCTGAAATGTCCATATTCAGTCCCTCGGTCATTTTCTTTCCATGTTAGGCCACCTTTTCAGCATTTTTAATTAGGAAAAAAAAGAGCATTGAAATACCTGTTGAGAAAGTAATACCTAGAATTGGGTATCTTGTGAAGCAGTAGAAGAAAAGGGAGCGATATCAAATCATGGGCACACCAAATCTTGGCAGATTTCTTCTAAGAATATTTTTCAACAACAGTTGCTGTCGTGAATGGCGCCTGCTAAATAAACAGGCTACATTTCAGTGCTTTCACGCCGGTTTGCAGCGTCAGCAAAGGAGTTAAGTATTCTCAGCTTTTAAAAGATTTTCTCCCCACTGTCTTGACATGCTGTATTGAGCCAAATCTCTGTGTTAATCTCCTTGCTTCTGCAACATTTGGCATTCCTAGATGAAAATTTTCAGCATAGTGTTTCCCAATTTAGAGACAAGCCCTCCTACTTATGAAGAAGAAATTCATGCAGACTAATTCCCTGCTTAAAAGCATACTAGTCATAGACAGAAAATGCCATACCATTTGTCATCATTTTCAGCTGACAAATGGCATAGACATGAAAATACTTCTGGACATGTCTGTCAAACTCTATCCATACTTGTGTAAGTATGTAGTGATCATAACCCCCTCTTTCTGCTGGTTTTATAAAAAACGAGGCTTGGAGAAACAGAAGAGAAAAAGTAATGTTTGGGTTTTTTTTTTTTAATATCAGTAACAGACAGTAAAATTTGGTCTTGCAATAAACACTTCAGAAGTATTTATCTGTTGGTCTGAACAACACCCTTTGCCAGGCAGACAAACAGCACTCATCAGAGCTCATCTCACATTTGAGTCTGTTTCTGAAACAGCTCCCTGCACTTTGCATGAAAATTTGACAGGATGCTATGTGGAATTATTCTGGAAAAGGAAGGTAGCCTGCATGATATTCCTCACTTCTTGGTTGTAGACCTGCCTCTCTCCTTGATCTAAGTTACGGCATGCAGGATTAAGCCTGTGATAGTGGCTTTATGCTATAGAAAGTACCATTTTTACACAACCTAACCATCATTATTCCAGGCCTTTTGACCTAAAACGAAGCCTACTGTTTCCTCAAAACTCCTGCAAATCTGACAAGACCACAGGGATGTCACATGGGGCACAGAGACCCGGGAGCAGGGGTACACCCAGACCTAGCCTGGTTCTGATCGTGAGCACATGCAAGACATTATGTATCTGAAATGCCAGATTTTGCACCTGGGATGGAGTAATGCCGGGCACAAGTATGAACTGGGAGAGGAGTGGCTGGAGAGCAGCCCTGCAGAAAGGGATCTTGGGGTGCTGGATGACAGCAGGCTCAGTATGAATCAGCAGTGTGTCCTGGCAGCCAAGAGGCCAAACCGCATCCTGGGGTGCATCAAACACAGCATAACTAGCCGGTCAAAAGAGGTGATTATCCTGCTGTATTCAGCGCTGGTGTGGCCTCACCTTGAGTACTGTGTGCAGTTCTGGGCCTCACAGATTAAGAAGGATGTGAAGGTCCTTGAATGCGTCCAGAGGAAAGCAACAAAGCTGGTGAAAGGGCTGGAAGGCATGGCCTGTGAGGAGTGGCTAAGGACTTTGGGCTTGTCTAGATTGGAGAAAAGGAGGCTGAGGAGTGACCTCATTGCCCTCTACAGCTTCCTGAGGAGGCAAAATGGGGAGGGAGGTGCTGATCTCTTGTCCCTGGTACCCAGTGATAGGAGGTGTGGGAATGCTTCAAAGCTGCTCCAGTTCGGTAGGTTCAGCTTGGACATTAAGAAGCATTTCTTTACAGAGAGGGTGGTCAAACACTGGAATAGGCTTCCTAGAGAGGTGGTTGATGCCCCAAGCCTGTCAGTGTTTAAGCAGCATTTGGAAAATAACATCCTTTAACTTTTGGTCAGCCCTGAATTGGTCAGGCAGTTGGACCAGATGGCCATTGTAGGTCCCTTCCAACTGAAATAGTCTATTCTATTTAGACTGGGGACCAAGTTCTGCTTTTGGGGCAGAAAGCTGTAGTAGTGTTGACACAGTCTAAGTGCTATGTATGTTTCCAAGATGGAAAGACAGTGCCCAGTTGGTCTAAAGGCTATATATATTTCTGTAAATGTAAATTGTCTGTTATGGGCAGGATGGGAACTCTTCTTAACCCTTCTGCTCTGCCATACGTCTGCCTCTGACTTCTTGCATAAAGTGAATTTTCAGTCTGTCCTGGATCTTAAATATTGCAGCCTCTTTTGTGCTTTTGTAGTTACAGTCTTGCCCTGCTGATACTGAACCAGATGCTGTTGCGCAAATGATTTTCCTGACTTGCCACTAGAGTAAGGGTGCACTGCTCTATGCTCTTCTTGATTCCTCTCTGTTCCTAAGCATCATGCATGAGTTGACTGTCCTTACTTTCAAAGCCTTTGCAGCCCTTATGCATGCTCTTCTCTGACACTGTGAAGCTGACCACCCATTTTTAGTTGGCTAATAATGACAGCTTCTAATGTTCCCATGTTATTTTTTCAGCTGAGCCTCTTAGTATTTTCTCCCACAAAAGTTCAGAGGTTGCTACATGCTGATCTGAATCAAGTGAGGATGATGAGGAGGCACTGTGCAGCTTGTGTCTGAAACCACATTGCATAATGTGGCCATATGTCCCTACAAGCTGGTGCTAATGGCAAGGAAGGAAATTGTAGTTGCTTTTACCTCCTCCCTGCCTTTCATTGCTGCCCTTTCCCAAAATTATCTTGAAGAACTCTAGTTTAGTAATGAAATATTAAAAATGGACAATCTTTCAGCTACTTCAGTGTTGAGACAACACCATGTCCTACTAACAGGTACTGCAGGCTCTGTTTCAAGGATCACAATTCTGGGGTTGGTACTGGGGTGTTGGGACTGTCATTATTACAGGATTGGGAACTGCTGTGAAGTGAGTTTTCTGAGACACCAGGCAAGTCTCCACACTTCAAGCAAGCCATTTTTTACTCAAGTACTGTAACAACTAAATATCAAGTATTAATCACACATGCCAGTCAAGCCCTAGGTATAAGATGCTGTAAATCTGATGCTGCGTGGTTGACCCTGATGGCCACAATCTTTGATGGTTTAGTCTCTGAGGCTGAGATGGCCGGACTCAAGAGCCGCAACTGAAGAGGGCTTCTTCTGACTTCCCCAAGTGCCACTGGGTATTGCTGGAATTTATATACACTCTTCCATAGGTCAGGAGCTGTCTGGTCCAAAGTCATGTTTCTTCTCTCCTCTCCTCACAGGTCTGGTCTCATTGTTCAGGTGGCTGTTCCATATCTGCAGGCTGGCTCCTGATTACGTGATTTCTTCTAATAGCTGCAGAGTGAGTACCTTTATTCTAGATTTGTTTCCATTATGCAACTATACCAAACAAACAGCTATTACAAGATATTTTGCTCCCTGACCTAAATCAGACAGTCCTGTGGTATGTCTGGGTACAAGGCAAAATGGATGTGTTTTCCATTCTACCTTAACTGGGCAGTCTTGTGGTACGCCCGAGTGCAAGCAAACAGAACAAAATCATCAACATCAACACTGAAATTCCCTGCAGGCTGACTGAACAAGAGAGTGAACTTCTGTTTTAGGGGACTATACTGAAACAATTTTTTACTTAATGTATCCATTCATTTTTGATTCAGACCCATACATGTAGCAAATCTCAGGTGCATGAGTGAGCTTTCTTTAAAATAAAGCTTTGCTGACATTATGTTGACAACACGAAAGTAATCCCAACCCATAAATACAACACCATTTCATTCTACCCAGTACTGTTAGGGAAATTAGGAGTGAATACAGTGACCTGGTAACATGCCCCACAGGCCAGTGAACTCAGTTGCTCTCAGGTAAGAGGGTAGATGTGACTTTCAGAGTTGAGAGCTGCTGCCCACCCCTCCCCAGCTGCCATTTTCCAGTTTCACAAATTTGGACACTGTCAGCTTAGATGTCCCAAGTGATTCCCAAGGCTCGGCTGTGCACAGAGGAGCTCTGTGGCATTGGAAGGGATCTCCTGGAAGAGAGCAGAGCTCTGATATGATAGGCTGTGAGAGCCTTTTTTTGGAAGAAATCTGATCAGTCTCCAAAGCTGACATTTTTCTCTACGTGCATCTCTTTTTGGAGGGCTGCCTGAGACCTCATTGCTTTTATGATTATTTTTTCCCCACTCTAGGTTCAATTTATTCTGGGATAATTTAAACCTTTACAGTTTTGTGCCCACAGAAGCTAATAGGTTAAATAGCACATCTTTTCCTGTGGTCTTTCATCTAATACATTTACAAAGAATAATCTCACCTTTTCTTTGCTATCTTTTCTTTCATTCTCCTTGGCTAAAGAGGCCAGTTTCTCTTAGTCTCTGACTAGAGGATAGGCTGCTGATTCCCTTGGTTGTCCCTGTGGTTTCAAGTCATGTTTTGGGGGAACACTCACCAGTTTCTTACTATCATCTGCCATAGGGCTGGTTCTGTATCTACCATTATTCTAATAATTTCCATCTTTTCCTGCTTAACTGATAGTTTGCAATGTGGTCAGTGTTTCTAACCTTCAGGAGACAAGATTTATGCCATTTACTTTCTCCAGAAGACAATTTTTCAACAAAAGATATTAGGTTGACTGCATATTTTGCTGTGTTTTAACTCATTTTGCATTTGCTTTCATGTCTTTTTAATTAGTCTTTCCTTTCTAAAGCCTTGCACATTATTGGTGTTGCACAAAGGATCTGTAGTTGCCCAGATCACTTCTTCCCAGTCTTATAGTACTAACTTCTGTTTGACTTATTAAAAATATTTCCTACTAAAACTCCAGTTTTGTGTTCCAGAGTTCCTGGACAGATATAATCTACTTTCTTCCAAGTAGAGTGAATTAACTTTAATTCCTATGTCAGTTATAGAATGTCAGTTTCTGGACTTTTTTTTTCTACTAGCTATGTCATCTTGGTCCCCATAGTGAATGGTAAAAATAAACGAAATGCTATCTGCTTCTGTTACAGGACCTTTTTTATAGGTTGTGCATGAAGCTTTCTAAGTAAAAAGGCCATATCTCAAATTGTGCCCAGAAATCATGTGGAAGCTGTTGCAGAGTAGGAGATGCATCATTTGGTGAAGTGGTACACTGCACACAGTCTGCAGTCCAAAACTGCTGTGAAGGTCCCTGACGTGATGAATCAGAGCGCAATTTTGTCAGATGCAGTTATGTCAGCAATACACACTTGTCTCACCTGAAGATCCCTCATACCAGGGCTGTCTGCATATCTCATACCTCCTGAAGGAGAGAATGACTTGGCAGGCTCATGATGGTGTCAAGATTATCTCATCACAAACTTTCCAGTAATTCGACATGAAAAAATATTCTTTGCAATAGTAATTGAGGACAAGATAAGTATGAGGAGAAGGCTTGGCTTTCTGAATGCTCCTTTGAGAGCTGTTAATATCTTCTCCTCTATGAAAGTAGTGAGAATATTCTGTAACTGTAGACTTGAAATTTCCTCATCAGGCTTTTGTCAGCCAACTGCAGATTTCTCAGTTCTAGGTCTGAGAATTTCAGTCTACTTCAAACTTTAAGAAGGAGATACTGCAAAACGTGTTCATAGAATAAATACAAATATCACATTTATTTATATCTGATACAGGTTAGTGTTTTGTAGCTATCAGTCTTGCCTGAATCCAAATATCTGTAAACAAAAGGGGACATCGCCACATAATAATTGATACTCATTTAATGAGAGAAAAAAATGAATTCAGCACTTGAAACAGCTTTGATTCTTGGGACTTTAATTACTGCGATAAGCAATTCTTTCCAGTCTTCATTGCAATCATAAAAATCACAGAATCACAGAATGGCAGGGGTTGGAAGGGACCTCTGGAGATCATCTTGTCCAACTCCCTGCTTGAGCAGGGACACCCAGAGCAGGGGGCACAGGAACACGTCCAGGTGGGTTTTGAATGTCTCCAGGGAAGGAGACTCCACAACCTCCCTGGGCAGCCTGTTCCACCGCTCTGGCACCCTCACAGGAAAGAAGTTGTTTCTCATGTTGAGGTGGAACTTCCTGTGTTCCAACTTGTGCCCATTGCCCCTTGTCCTGTCGCTGGGCACTATTGAAAAGAGCCTAATCACATCATCCTGACACCCTCCCTGTAGATATTTGTAGGTATTGATGAAATCCCTGGTCAGTCTTCTCTTCTCCAGGCTAAACAAACCCAAGTCTCTCAGCCTTTCCTCATAAGGGAGATGCTCCAGCGCCCTCATCATCTTGGTAGCTCTCTGCTGGACTTGCTCAAGCAGTTCCCTGTCCTTCTTAAACTGAGGAGCCCAAAACTGGACACAGTACTCCAAATGTGGTCTCACTAGGGCAGAGTAGAGGGGGAGGATAACCTCCCTCCACCTGCTGGCCACACTCCTTTTAATGCAGCCCAGGATACCGTTGGCCTTCTTGGCCACAAGGGCACAGTGCTGGCTCAGGGTCAGCCTGCTGTCCACCAGCACTCCCAGGTCCTTCTCAACAGAGCTGCGAAACCAAAATAATAAAGAAAAAGACCCTGAACTGTCCTTAGAAAAGAGAAAGTCCAACTAAGAACACAACTGCTCCTAACAGCAGGCTAACATCCTTCCTTCGTGGCCATCTGTGCTGCAAGGTGATCAGAGAGGAAGATGCTAGGCCAGAGAAGGTAGTGAGGCCAGTTATCCTATTGATAGCTGAGGTTACACAGTTTTCAGGGAACGGTAATGCCTCCAATCTTACTGATGGAAGACAATTTTTTTAAAGATCTGAAGCCATCTGCTCTTAATTTAAATGTTGAAGTAAAATCAGTAGGAAGATTTGAATAAATCTAAACCCTTCACTTGAAGGTAAAATAACAATCATTTTAAAAACATTGTGTGAAGGGATAACTTTCCATATATATCTATTACTTATGATAGTTATTTGGATTTTGATTTACTTAATAGGTAAGAAATTTTTCCTAAGTATATTTTTTTCTGCTTTAGACATTTGAACATAGACAAAGACTTAATTATTTGTGATCCTCTAAAACAAATAACATAAGTTACATTCTGATTCAGTATACTTAAGCCTGAACTGCCTGTTAGTAGTGTATAAAGTAAGAGACAAAACAGATAAAGGATTCTGATACCAAGATTAGATATTCAGAATTTAGGGCATAACTGACTTTATGGTAAATAAATCCTCTTCCTAAGTTCATCTTTAAAACAAGTTAATTTACTGTTTCATCTTAAGTGCATTTCTGCAAAGTGCACTTCAGAGGTACTCTTAGTCTTCATGTATCTGTTATAATAGTCTTCCGTGTACAGCACTGTAAGGTGCCTTTATGTAACCACGAAGGGTATTTGGTTTTCCTTGTATTTCAGCCACTAGAAGTGTTGCAAAACAATAATCAGCGTGTGAGTTTTCCAGGTTACTCTTGAAGAGAAGTGCTCAAGGGAGATACTTCTGTAGCTAAAAGCATCGTTTTAGCAATCCAAACAAAATCTAATTAAAACAAAAACAGAGAGAAAGAAATCTATAAAAGTACTCACTCCCCCCGGGGAATCATATTTTCAGAACACTTGACCAATTACTTTTCCACCCAGCCCTGTATCACTTACAGATACTGACTTCAACCAAAACTACTGCTGGCATTATTCTGAAATTTTAGTATTTTCTGTACATGGGCTCAGTTCCTATCCTGCCCTTCATCTGGTTTCTCATCAGGGACTTATGTGACTGACAATCCACTGTTAGATAATTCATAAACTCTTGTACTGACAAGTCTGCACAGAACAGTGTGTTGCTACAGTGGATGCTCCTGGCTAGCTCAGATATTAGAAATTAAATAGTTGCATTAGTGTTCAGCTTGGACTTAGTGTACCCTGCTTTATAGCAAGCACAGCTTATTAATTTTAAATGGCAGCATATTGTGCAGTCAAGTCATAACCCATATTCCTGCTATTTTTTTTCTCTGCTGAACAGCCCCATTGTTCATATGTTTGTGACAGCTCTTTAGGTTCCTGTATTATGTTTCATAGACAGCCTCAGTTTCCCGTTTGATTGGAAAACCCATTAAATGGTTCAGAACTAACTCTAAGCACAGAAGGTTCTCCTTCTGCTTGCCCTTTTGCATGGCATTCACTGCTTCCAGTTTCAGAGGAGAGATCTTAAAATCTCCTCATTTCTGGAGCACAGCAGTGAGGTTTTAACCACATGGCTCCTTCCCTCAGTTGTTTCTTTTTTTTTTTTTAAGTCTTTTTCTCCAGCTGCTATGTATTGTTGAGAAATCACTTTGAGACATTTTCATTGGATATCTAAGTTTACTTCATTTGATGAAAGGATTCTTTATACATAATTCAATGGTGCAGTGCCAGGTAAGTTACTGTATGATCGTTTGAATACCACACAATCAAACTGTTAATTAGTCATATTATTACAAATCATTTTTAGACCGTTCATATTGTTGCATGCAGTCATACGTCCTGAGTCACCTTTTCCTTAAGTGAAGTATTGCAATCTTGTGAGATCATCTTACTTGTTGAGAATTGCATTTCCTTTGCTGCTTTGAGAAAGAAACAGATGAATTTGGCACAGGACCTGTTTTTTTGTTTCAATAACTTAGTCTTATTATTGAGAATAAGTATTGTAATATTTTTTGGCCCCTGAGACAAATTTCCTCTACTCCATGGCTTAGAGTAGTGGTCATCTTAGCTGCTGTATCCATGCAGCATTGAGCTGCAAGGAGATAGTGGCTTCATCTTGAGAACCACAGGCTGTCAGCTCTGCTTCCTGCGGCACTGGATCATTACTGCTCCGCTCCTTCTGGTTTTGGAGCTAGCAGCTGCTCCATTTGCTCAGGTAACTGAACAATTTTCCAGTATGTGCTACAGATGTAGCCATACCGAATCTACTACTCACCGTTATGGCCTAACTTCTCTGTCTGCTGCTGGAGGCTGTCATCTCTGTTTTAATAATACAGAAGTTTTCACAATTAATGAATTTCAGTGACTGTCAAATGACTGCCACACTGTGAGGCAAAGAGCAGGAGAAGGGGCTCACTCAGTTTGAGGGAACTACTTAACCTTGCTGCAGATAAGAGACCTTAACATTGCTTTGAACTTGCCCTGGACTCTGGTGTGTGTTTTGATGAGCAATGTGTCTGTGCTCTCACCGACACTCTTGCTGGTGCAGCTTTTTTATCTTCTAGGTCTTGTGGTTTGAGTAGGTGCTAAAACTGCCTAAATGTAAACAAGTTGCAATTAATTTCTAGAAAACCTTCATAAACCAGACTTTTCTCAAATACCTGGTTGGGCACCTGGTTCATGCAATCAAGGTTAAATACATTCCCAGATCTGTGATTAGCTTGGCAGAGTCTCCTGTGGTTTTTGCCCGCCTCACTCCCCATGTGGCATATAGTCATCAACTCAGGTTTAGCTGGGAATTTTCTTTGTTTAACAAACTTCCTGCTGTTCTAGGAACCTATGGCAATTATGGAGCTGCTGGTCAGTGATTATACTGCTCTATGGGATCCAAGAGGGATAATTGCTGTTCTTTTTATTGCTGGTGGTGGCCTTGGAAGGGGTAGGCACAAATAATAATATTTGATCCAAAAAAACCAATGACTACAAAATTTTTCCCAATTTTCATCTGTTAAATTTTTATCCTAGTACATATATTTGTCATGTTTCATCAAGAAGGAATAATGCCTGCTGTGCCAAATGCATCAGTCATCACACTCTAGAAAAAGAATCACTTTTGTACAGCTACTGTAAGTCTGTCCTCTAAATAAAAATCAACAAAAGTGCAGCATTTTTATTAACGATAATATTGATAGCATTAATAATATAGTATTTATAGTATTAATACTATCAATAGTATAAATAGTATTAAAGTGTTGGCATTTTTGAAAGCTTTAGTTAACTTTTAATCTTAAAATTGTATGTGATAAAGCATGAAAGCTCATGTAGTGCATAACAGTGTAAATGGAGGGCCATATACTTTGCTGACGGCACTGATTTATATCTGCTGGTGGCCTGGACTACTCATTTCAGTTGAATTTGCTACATCAAAACTGTCTAGACAATAAACATATTAAGGACATATCTACTTCCAGCATTTCCAGCTTGCTGGCACATGGTTATATTACACTGTATCAGGCTCATCTCAAATTTCTGCAGAGCAGGAATCTCTGAGAAGCAACTACATTTGTGTGGTACCTGCAGCTGTGTGATAGCCTTGAATTTAATTTAACCTTTGATAGAAATGCATTTTGAACCTTGCTAGTGTATTTGTGCATTGACAGGAGCAATTTGTACTTAAGATGTGTCTGTCTTCTCAAAATTTTCATACCTGGATGGTCTTTTTTTCCAGGGTTAGCTGCTTCCTCTGGACCATGCACCAGTCCTTGTTATATTCATAGTGAGTGTGGCCTAGGCTCATGCAGACCTATTGCTGCTATTGCATAGAGTGGGATTTTAATTATGAGAATTAAACCTGTCATATGCTCCTGCCTAATAAATCCAAGAGAAAGCAGAATTTAGTGAAACAGTGGAGCCATTCTGTATTTATAATGGTATACAGGAGATTACAAGTTAGCCCTGAAATAATCTTAAGATCTACTACTTAAGATCAGAGATTAGACCTCAGGCATATTTGGTTTCCAGCTTGTTCTGCCTCTCTTGGCACTCATTTATCAGCCTTCAGTTTTGCCAGGTGTCCTTGCTTTTCCCCTTTTAAAGGGATGTTTCTCTCACAACGCAAGTTCTTAGTTTATGTCACAAGGCACACCTCTCTGTATTTGCTGGTAAAACCAGCCGTGCTGCAGCTCTGGTCAGCTCAGTTTGCTCTCGTGCTATGCTGCTCACAACTGCTCTCCTGCTTGTGGATCTATACCTCCTGTTGTTGTGGTCTTGTTTATTCCAACAGAAGTCAGCATAAACAATAATGGTTTTGTGATCAAATTGTGCTTTTAAACTGTATAAAACATAAATTGAGAATTAGCTACTGCCATGCTTTGTTCACAAATTTTCTCCTCTAAACTTTGGATTATGTTCAGTAATTCTGATGGTTCTTGCATGCTTCCCATGCTGCTGGATGAAGTATTAGCAGTTTTAATTTAGTTATTATTGCTGAGGACAAAACCTCAGTGTATGTGTAGTTTAGACTGTATGTAGTAGAATGAGAAGTTTACACTGACCCTAATATTAAAAGGATGGATGAGGAGTGAACAGATAGTCAGATAACCCCTAATGGTTTTCACACCAGAAATTTCTGGAACAGTATTAATATATATGTATCTACCTGATTTGCAGGCAAAATTAGGTATTTGCATAGTTATGTCTGTGGCTTCATACCTACAACTAATCACAGACATCTACAAAACTGAAGATGCTTTTTACAGATTGACTACTAAACCTCCTCCGCCAAAATGCAATTAAAGACAGACATAAAATTCTCCAGCAAATGTGTTTCCTTTTAAAAACTATAAATCCCACAATAGAAAATTGGCATAGGCAATGGTTGTAACCGGTTCCTTCCCAGGAGAGATTTATGGTTATATCTATACTAATAAAGTCAATGATAGAATTTTCTCAGATGCTGCAGCTCAATATCATATAAAGATATAAGGTAACCTGTATGACCACCTCAGGCACTGAAGAAGTGTAAGGTCAGGAAGCTAGTGTGCCAGGGCCAGTCTGTATCTGGTACCTGACAGCCAAGTTGGCTCTCCTTCTCACCATGGGAGACAACACAGAGGCAATCATGTCAAAATCTTTCTAGGATTGTAATGTGATCTGGTAGCAAACTGACAACTCCATTTGGTCACATCCATGCCAGCAAGACTAAGCTCTTTCGAGGACTATCAGAATGATTTGCCAGTGTAGAGATGTCACTTCATGGTGGGATATAACTTGTTCTTCTGCTAAGCAAACTATTTATTGAATTAAAATTTTTCAGGCTGCTTTTGGGTACTTTGGACCTATTTATTCTCTGGACAAGGTGTCATTGTCAACAATCCTAGAAGATATTTTTAATTTCCTTGGGTGTGTCAGTACCAAAAGCAAGTAACATATCAATTCTTTTGAAACAAGAGGGTTTTCAGTGTCCTGGGAGAAATACAGCAATTACTGACTTACTAAGATAATGGATTTAGCTAGAGTCTTGTCAGCATGCAAGTCATGCACAGTCCTATGTGTGAAATCATGCACAAAATTGCAATGAGTTAAAAAGCTTCCCCACAGCAACATAATAAAGGACAATCTTTGAAAGGCCAGACCTAGAAATAGAATGCAGTCTGAGAAAGTGTGTCACTCACTAATTATGGAAAGGCTGTCTCTTAAAGTCATAATTAACTTTCTATTATAAACCTGCTTTTTCTTTTTCCTTCCCCAAGACAATTGAAGCTGCTCAAAAAACTTTAAACATTTTTTTTTCATGTGTGATTTTACTAATGATGTTTTAGGGGAAACAGTATAAGCTGGCCTGGTCTTCCAACTGTAGCTGCACCACAGAATGCCAGGACACCCCTGAGCCTGGCTTTCCACTGCAGCCAAAATGCCTTTCCTTAGTCCTCCCCTCCCAACTGCAACCCATTACACAGCAGGGCTGCAACAGTTTTACTGTCTATGGAAGCATTCATATCTGGGCAAATGAGGCTGGATTTGCATGGCTGTTTGCCTGAGTCTGTTTTACTTACATATGACTTAAGTGTGGAACTTTTCTTTGGATTACATGTTAGATATACATCTCAGCATCTGTAGAAAGAAAAATTTATATTGAAGCCATTTAGCAATACATTATGCTAAGTTAAATTCTCCATTACACTTTTCATGGTAAACATGCATTCAGAATTCAGCTTCAGTCTATATACTTTGATATTTCATTTACTGAGTAAATCCCTAAGTATAAAAAAAAAATATTCAAGCCACATATTATACCCTCCTTTCTTTCATACCATTTGTATTTCAATACCATACTTACAGAGTAAACTAATTCACCTTTTGCAATTTAGCCACAGTTGTTTCCCTTTCTGGGTCAGGAAAGAATGTCTGTGCATCACTGTCTGAAGAGGGACATAGGCAACTGCACATTATGAAAAGACTTGCCAACCCTGACAGAGGCTCAGAGAAGGATTTACGTTTGCACAGGTGCAGAACAATAATGGAATACCACTGTCACCCTCCCATCTTTCTCAAACGTATCTTCCTTGGGTAATAACTTAACATGTATATTGAATGAAATATTTTCTGCTGCTTGACAGCACACGCCTTGCCTCACTTATACACTATTCTGTTGCCACAAAAATTCTGTGTCAGCTTGAAGTAAGTAATTCCCAAAGGTATGTGCAGCATAGGGTAGATGTTGACCTATATAGCTGGGAGTGGGGATTAGCTGGGAAGACTTTGAATTCTCCCTATGAAAAGTCATTGCAAGCTAGTCAATCTTTTCCCCTAGCTGCAAGCCATTTCAATAGAGGGGCAAAATCCTTCTCCATAAATGTTCTGCCCATGCTGTTATTTGCTTTAATGGCATAATTTTATGTCAAGACTGTAATATATATCCTAGAGCTCTTTTTTTTTTTTTTTTTAAGCAGACACTGATGCAAAGAAAGAAACTGAAAACTTGCCCTATTATTCAGCATACTTACAGCTACATGTGTTTGTTATTGTACTGATTGCATGATATTGTACTGGAGGATAAGCAGGAAACCTCACTGCTCTTTTTCAGTTCTCCATGTGCTTACAAGTACTGTAACGCACAAGGCAGTTTATAATTAGTATCATGACTCACTTAATACTAGTAACTGCAACTATGCCCTCAGAGGAAATTACTTTTCCATACCCTTCAGTTCAATTCTGTTTTGTATTAACAGCCCAGCCCTTTTCTCTTGTGTCTTTTCTTCCAGAACTCCTGAACTGATGTTAAGAAGTGTCTTATCGCAAGTGTGAGGGAGAAGACAAATCAGACTTTGGCCCTCACAAATACTCCCCCAGCTGTGCCTGCTTCCAGGAAAAAGGACAACAAAGCAGAAACAGCAGCTTCCAGAATTCCACTCCTTCTCCAGAAGATAAATAATTTGCACAAGAACGTGGCCTGAATTCAGTTAAAGAAAATAAACAAGACCTCCTTACTTCTGAGACCTGTCCCATTAAGTCTGTTCCTGATTATAAGAGAATGTACTTTTGTGAACAATTAAGCAAGCGCCTTTAAAAGAAAACTGGAGAAGTAGCATATGGTGAGGCATACAAACATCTTTCAGAGTTCAGGGTTGGAGTGAACACTGAGTTGTTTCACATGCATGGGCTTTCTCGTGTCCACTGAAGAGAAGATGAGCCTCCAAGCAAAGAAGATTTAAAAATAATTCACTAATTTATAAATCCAATATCTACTTCATGTTCCTATCAAGAAGATATCAAAGAAAAAGAGACAATGGAGATCGAGGATAAGCACAGGTAACAAAAACAACTCCTGAAAAAATTTTCTGTTAGGCTGACATGTTCTTGCTCAAAACCCCATGGTCAGTAAGTTAAAGATTGAGTCTGAAACTTGCCTAGTGTTTGTACAAAATAGCTACTTTTAAAGGTGAAATTATTTATTCAGTTACAAAATCATACGTAGGTGCCATTACTCCTGTGAGTAATGGATTCATAGTCTAACTTCCAATTTCCATGTACAGCCTACATTAACTACAGCATTTTCTGAGAACAAGTGAAAGTTTTCTTCCTGCACCTGCCTAACTTTGATTTTGACATATTTTTTTTACTGGAAAGAATGTATAATCTTGCTAACAGCTAAAAAGCAAAGCAAGTTCCTTGTGTGAACAGTGTCTAAACAAATCTTATGCGATAAATGCTTATTTGGGTGTTAAGTTGTAATTAGAAGTGTTCTTATTTGCTATCAGTGGGCCTGCAGGAAGATGACAGCCTCCACCCTCAACCGTGCAACCTGCAGAATCCCCAGTGACGTGCAGCTCTATAATGTAAAGCCTCTACTTTTTTTCCTGGGTTTTAAGAAGGTGGGCTTTGCACTCTGTTAGAAAGTTGCCATTAGCAACAGCTGACTATTGTTCCAGGGTATGTTCCACTGCCTTTCTGGGTAATTTGGTGAAAATTCATGAAAGTTATGTATTCCTATTGCAAGGTGACTGGGTTAGCAAATTTAGGGGTTTGAATCTCTGCCTTTTACCTCTAGATTAGTTAACTAGGCCCTTCTAAATCAACTTTTGTACATCTGGGAATCTCTCAGGTTTAGACAGACATTGCACAAATTATCCATGCAGCAAGCTATTCTATAATGCAGTAAGACATGAAGGTCTCTTGTAAAGACCTAGTCTGACGGTCAACTTGGTTGGCACCAAGGACTGAAACTCCTTGGTCTTGGGACCAGAGGTGAAACTACAGAACTGCTAGGGACAACAGCTGGAAAGTATGGATTGTCCTAGAGCGAGCTGCAGGGCCAATATTCAAGCTGGAGCCTGTGCATTAGACAGAGGCGGGTCTGAGTAAATCAGGCTTCAGACTTGTAGCCAGGGAGAGGCAAGCAGACTTGACTTGACACATACTTGACTTTTACATGTGAATGGCTCAATCTGTTCTGCTAAAAGTAGGTTTCTTGCAGTGAACATTATTCATGCTGCCAACAATTTGAAATTCTATATTTCAATATTGACATTCTTGGATACTATTAAATGATGGGCTTTGTTCCACCAAGATCACAAATGACAAATATCCTGTCATGTCAGTTATGTAGTAATTTTTGCTCATTTGGTTCCATGCAGTTTATGTTTTTTATGCAAGTCTCAGTTAAATTTAGTTTCCATCAGACTAGGTAGTGATATTTCAGAATCCCCACTGGATTTTTTTTATTTAAGTATCTGTCAATTATAAAAAATCACAGATCTCAAAGATTTTGGTACAGCATTTTACCTAAGCTTCAACTTTAATATTGATGTCGTACCTAGTTATTTTTAATGATAGTCAAGTGTCAATTTTCAGATCATTGTGCAAAATTATGGCTTTAGATGCCTAGCTTGAAGCTTAGCTTTAGCAGACCCTCGTGCCTTTGTGATGTCACACCAAATTAGCTTGCTTATAAAATTTTTGTGTATAGTTTTCCTCCAGCATGTTTTTAGTCCACTGCAAATAGATGCTTTTTGGTGCAGAGCCAAGCTTTTATGCTTTTTATTTTTTTGTACAGTGTCTATAATAACAAGATTGTGCTCCCAGTTGGAGCGTCATGGATTTTGTGCAATATATATAAAGATAGTAGCTAAAGTACAGACTTCCAGTCCAGGTTTTGACTTTGAAGTTTTAGAACTTTTCATTATATATATTTGGTACTATTATGTCAATTAATGGTAATAGGGGTGCAGTTCCCTTAACTTCCCATCCTCATTCCTCTTTCTATCAACACAGAGATGCAATACAAATATTTATTTTTTTAAAAAAAAGCTTTTCTAGCTAATTAAAAAGAACTCCTTTTCCAGAAAGGCTTCATTGATTACAGTGTAGATGGTGTTTACTGCAATGTTAGTTTGTGTTAAGCACCTTCCACCGTTAATCTGGTTACTGTGCATCCACAGAAATCTTTGGGTACTGAAGTGCTTTAAACTGGTCCATGACCAGAGGGAGGGAGTGAGTGCACTGCAGCTCTTGCAGTGCTGATGCTCAGGTGGGATACAGTCACACTCCAGCTTTTGTTACCGTCAGATGCTAATCCAGCCTTCACTGACTGTGAAACCCTTTACTGCTGCAAGTTTTGGGTTGGTTTTTTTTTTTTTTTGCAGTGTGGCTACTTCTGTTCAAGATAGGCATAAGCAGGCTAATCGAAGAGAAGTTAACACAGGCTTAGTTAACTTTGCACTTAAGTCATACCCATATTTCAGTAGAGATTTTACATAGATTATAATAGACTTATTGTATCTAATAAACTCTTTCCATAACAGTGTATGTGTAAATATTAATACATATGCATAATAAATAAGCGTACAGTCTGTTGTACATTTAAAAATCTGCTCTGTAGCTTCTATAGATGTCCCGTTCCCCACCTTACTTTCCTTAACCTTTGTAGAAAATGCCCTGGACTTCTACATTTCCTGCTTCTCTTGTGTCCAAATATACAGAGGTATGCCAAGAGGATACCGTACCTCTTCTGCCACACTGACAGACATGTAAACAACAGTGATGGCATTTTCAAAAGCACCCTGCCCCCAACTAGTGAAAGTTTTATCATCCACTTCAAAAGAAGTGGTTAGGATAACTTTATGTCTTATCCTTGCTGAAGCTACAGGGTAGCACACCCCTCCATGCTGAGGATGTCACAGCTGCCTTGTGCTTTGTCTCAGCTCTGCAAAATGAGCCACATTAGCTCAAACAATTCAAATAGTAAGAATTTGTTAAATTGGGTAGTACCATCTGAACCAGGGTAAGGGGCAATTATGTAAGAAGTTCCACTAGTAAACTGGAAAGAATAGAGAAATGCAGTGGGGGTGCAGGAGGCTGGAAGTACTTGATGTCTTACCCCATGCTACTTTATGTAGGACAGGATGTGGACACACAGCCTTTGATTCCCAATGAATGATTGTGCAACTCTTGTGTATGAGCTAGTGTTTGGAGCAGTATTTACTTGCAGCTATTACAGTTGTGTGACTGGACTTGTCATGTAACCCAGGAATCCCTTTTTCTCCTCTGTTTTCCCAGAAGAGGATGCCCTGTGCTGTTTCTTCCCCCTTTCCCCCTTTCCTCTCACTAAGCCTTACATATGGCTCATGTTTCTTCTTCTGTGCCACCCATCCTTCTGTTGTCTGAAGGATAAATTATTGCTTGTATTTCTGTATGAAATGCTGTTATGACAGAGACAGAACTGATACGGAGCTGGTAAAGAGCTAGCGTTATCTGGAAGGGTATTACTGGGTATCATCCACTATCTGATGTACAAACGCTTGCAGAGGTCCTTGAAGCTGTGGCTTTTCAGCGTTTAAGAAAATTACATGTCTTCTATTTCCTTCTGTTTGATATTCTAATTGTCTCCATATACATAGGGCTCTGTTCACTGATGCCTAGAAAATATTATGAAACTCTGGAGCATAATTAGATGCAGTATTCAGAAACAACAGGGATGGAGAAATACTTTTTAAAATGTTTAATGCATGTGTAATCAGGGGCCACTGATCCCATTTTAGTTATTAAGTGGATTTTCCTCACCTATGTAGAAAGATAATAGCTTCATTAAGTACTCCGGAATGAAAATAAGAAAAATGCCTTAAGGTAGCATGGAAAAAAATACCTTTCATAAGCTGATTACCATGTGTCCTAAAGGGAGGCAAAAAACCTAGGCCTGGATTCATTACAGTATTTAGGAACCTACATTAGGCACTGAAATAAATTTGCAAATTTAGGCTCTGCTTTTTTGATATTTCAAGGTTAAAGTGGGTGTTCTAAATCTGGTCCTTTTATTGACACCAAAGGCTGTAAGAAAACACCGCCATTAATTTAACATGTTGCTTATTAAAAAATGTATGCCAACAGCAGTTCCTGCAACACTGCAGTCCCTCCTAATGCACTTCTCTAACGAGCAAATGAAGTGTTTATTTTTATCACTATTTTGGTTTAATCTTTTGCATAATTTGAAATGCCAAACATTTTGTACTGGTATTTTGTTATTTGTACCATCTGGAATAGAAAACCCTGATTCTTCGCAATTCAAATTTGTGGATTAATGGTTACTGTACTATAGTTAAGAGGAAGGTTTTGTCCTCTCTTTGAGGACTTACTTTAAAGTAGTCTTTTCCTAGAGGTAGATCTAAGAGGAAATTTTACTTCGGCATTTGAGAAGATTTTGGAATTTTATTATTTATTTGTGCCTTCTTGCTCTGCTCTTGATTTGCAAAGAATAAACCGAAACAAGTTTTATAGGTCTTTTAAGTACTTTCCATTAGCATTTGCTTAGTGCCATCAAGGAACTGGCTTGAACATTAAAGCAAATAACTGAGAGATCAAAATTGTTAGGTGGAACCAAATGGCTGTTCCTGGCCTCTGTTCCCTTACATCTTTTGTTCGTTTTTAGTAGCTGTCCTGGTTTAACCCCAGCCACCAAATAAGCACCACACAGCCGCTTGCTTACTCTCCCCTGGTGGGATGGGGAAGGGAATCAGAAGAGTAAAAGTGAGAATACTCTTGGGTTGAGATAAAGACAGTTTAATAAGTAAAGCAAGAGCTGCGCACACAAGCAAAGCAAAACAAGGAATTCATTCACTACTTCCCATGGGCAGGCAGGTGTTCAGCCATCTCGAGGAAAGCAGGGCTTCATCACATGTAGTGGTTACTTGGGAAGACAAATGTCATCACTCTGAATGTCTCCCCTTCCTTCTTCCCCCAGCTTTATATGCTGAGCATGACGTCATATGGTGTGGAATATTCCTTTGGTCAGTTGGGGTCAGCTGTCCTGGCTGTGTCCCCTCCCAGCTTCTTGTGCACCCCCACAGGCAGGGTGGGGTGAGCAGCAGAAAAGGCCTTGACTGTGTGTAAGCCCTGCTCAGCAATACGGAAAACATCCCTCTGTTATCAACACAGTTTACAGTGCAAATCCAAAACACAGCTCCATACTAGCTACTGGGAAGAAAATTAACTCTACCCCAGCCAAAACCAGCACAGTAATATTTCAAAAGTATTTTGTTCTTTTGATATTTGGCATTCAGAAACACACCAACTTGCAAAAGGAATAAGACGATACTTTCTTCCAGTTCTTTAATATTGGAATAAGCCATGATCATACAGATATTTTGCTTACAAGCTGCCTATAATGGTTTTACATGAGGAATAAAGAATTGATTTAAACTCACTGCACCAATCTATAATAAAATAGTTTCAGCAGATTACTTAAATTGTGTAACAGATTTTAGGGCAAAACTAGATTTTTTGTTTGAATGAAATGCTTCACAGGCCAGAGGGTTTTTCTGGTCATTTGTACTAGACAGGACTATAGCCAGTTCAGTGATTTCTTTTAAGAAAAAACTTACTTGCTTTCTGTTAATGGAGTTTTTAAAATAAAATAGAAACTTTCCAGTAAGGGCTGGCTTTCCAATGAGTAGCATATGTGTCATCAGCAAATGGTAGGCTTATTCTCAAACTTCTTGAAAAGACATTAGTAAGCAAGAATAAAGCAAGCTCCTGGCAGTGACTACAGACCAATGCAATGTGTAATTTCCAGCTAATGTGAAATATATACAATGTAATGTTTAAATCATCATTTAGAAACATTTAAAACAACATTTAGAAACACTTAAGGCGTTGATTTAAGAATGAAGGTAAGTGCTTACTGTGTGATAGAAAGTTTTGATTTTATGTTTGGCGTGCACCGTCTCAAATCTAGATGTAGTTTTTGAGTCACTGCTACTTGCCTGCCAGCACTGCAGAACGTTATTTGCTGCACTGGAAGCTACTGTACTGCAGCGGGTTTCCCCTTGCATTAGTGACCGCATCAAGCTTGTTTCTTATGATACCACACACTCCTTTTGCAGACTCCATTCCATCTTTCTAAGCACAGTGATAAGGAAGGAAGGGGCTTGCATCGATCTCCTCCTGCTCCTGCACACTTATTTTAAATTATTGGAATTATGAGGGCATTCCACAACACAAAATTTTCTGTTTTCAAGGAAATGTCACTATGAAAATGGCTTTAATTTAATTTTATAAAAATACTTTAATGTTGCAGAGACTTTTTCAATTCTTTTTATTGCATGTCCTTTCTTGTAGAGGTTATATGACCTCATTCTGAACCGAACAGAACTCTTCTTTATAGCCACAGGAGAATTTTCCATATATATTTTTTAAATCTAAATGCTGTTCTGCTTGGAAAAGTGGTTATAAAAATGTTATCACAGGAATTTCTAGATGTAGTGTTTAAAAATTCTCAAATTGGTCCCAATAATTTCAGACTTAAAAGATATTTTTTTCTAACTGCCAAAATTCCCACCTGGTCAGGTCAAATGGATTTTCTTACATTGTCATGCTATGAATTAATTATTAATTAATAATTATACTATAATAATATAATTTAATTAATAGTAGTTCTGCATAACTTCACTAGGATTACATAGCTTCCTTAGTTCTGTTTTCCAAAGGGATAAGAAAGATTAAAAGTCAAAAAAGGTTGTTTTTCTTTTTTGTTATGAAAATCTGCAAACTGGAACACGTACTCCTTTTTGGTCAGACAGAATAATTTCTATATAGTCACTTTTCTAGATATGTATATTTAGATATCAGGAAAAAAAAGGTTTACAAAAATCGCTGTAAAAAAAGACAGGTTGATAATGGATAACAAGATATTTATAAATCACTTTTTAATAAATATGAGATTTATATTCTACATTCCTTGCCAGATGCATGGCCAGGATGTTGCTGATAGAAACCAGCATTATAATTAATGCTGTAGGAGTGGCTTTAAATTCCAATTAAGACTCTGCAAATAGCTTTCTACTGAAACTGTACTTGGAATACTTCTACTCTTTTCTTTTTTTCTTGAGTTTGAGGAGAGCTCATTTTTTCCTGTTCTTTGGATCTGGTGTCAGAATTAGTGTTCATTTTCCCTTGTCTTTGTTACTTAAACCACTGCCTTCTCTTGTGAGGACCCTATGCCATAAAATCAGTAATCTGAAATTTTGGCATCACTGAAACTGATGGGAGTCTTGCTTATTAACAACACTAGCAACATCTACCCAATAAACAAAAGGGATGGTGCCCTCAGGAAGGGGCCAGAACTTAAGGGTAAGTGTCATAGCACAGCTCATGTCTGAAAAAATCTCAACAGCCTTTGGCCCCAAAACTAAATGTCCTGGTCCATTCTGCGTGTGGGAAGTTGCCCTGGTTTATGAACCATGTCTGATCATTGTCCTGAAGACTGGTGATGGCTATGGATCAAAATGGTGCCAAAAAGCATGCCAAGAGTTAAACAGTGCAGATGATCAGAGGACTGCGCTGGAACAGATGCCCTATATCCATCAATACAGATGTACTAAGAGGATGAACATCATGTATCTGGATGGACAGAAAGAGGATTTCAAAGGCAGAAATCATGAAAAGAGAAAAACAGAGTAGAAAATAAATAATAAAGGAGAGGCAAATGAAAGGTGCTCATAAAATGCTAAATCACTCCTGTAATCCCAGGTAGACAAGAAGAATTAGATTCTGCCAGTGTGGCTTGGCGGTTCCACTGTCTGGAGACTGTTTAGTAGCTGATATGGATGGGACTGCATCAGGTTTCTTTCCTTCCATCTTGTCCAGTCGTCCATATTTGTGCCCCCTCATGCCATACCCTTCTGCAGGTAGTATATTCCTTTGGTATCAAGACATAAAAACTAAAACAGAAGAGATGAGAAGATGACCTTCTCATTCCTTTGGACATATTATGAAATATTCCATAATGACAGAGACTGTGAAGGGGCTGAAACAAAATGCAAAATTAAAAAGATGAAAGGATAGAAAAATGAACAAAGACCTGAACTAAAAGCAGAGTTAGATTAATTTTGTTGAAGTTGAAATAGGTTTTTTCTAAATATTTTTATAGTTATTTATAGTCTGAAATCAGGATCAGACCCACAAGGTTTTTAACATTTTTAAAATAATCCTGTAGTATTCAATAAAAAATACTGTTGATGAATGAAATAAGATGTTGCAGCACTGGCAAAGCTCTGTCTACAGAATCACAGTATTGGTAGGGGTTGGAAGGGACCTCTGGAGATCATCTTGTCCAACCCCACTGCTTGAGCAGGGACACCCAGAGCAGGGGGCACAGGAACACGTCCAGGTGGGTTTTGAATGTCTCCAGGGAAGGAGACTCCACAACCTCCCTGGGCAGCCTGTTCCACCGCTCTGGCACCCTCACAGGAAAGAAGTTTTTTCTCATATTGAGGTGGAACTTCTTGTGTTCCAACTTGTGCCCATTGCCCCTTGTCCTGTCGCTGGGCATTATTGAAAAGAGCCTAATCACATCATCCTGACACCCTCCCTTTAGATATTTGTAGGTATTGATGAAATCCCTGGTCAGTCTTCTCTTCTCCAGGCTAAACAAACCCAAGTCTCTCAGCCTTTCCTCATAAGGGAGATGCTCCAGCACCCTCATCATCTTGGTAGCTCTCTGCTGGACTTGCTCAAGCAGTTCCCTGTCCTTCTTAAACTGAGGAGCCCAAAACTGGACACAGTACTCCAAATGTGGTCTCACTAGGGCAGAGTAGAGGGGGAGGATAACCTCCCTCCACCTGCTGGCCACACTCCTTTTAATGCAGCCCAGGATACTCTTGGCCTTCTCGGCCACAAGGGCACAGTGCTGGCTCAGGGTCAGCCTGCTGTCCACCAGCACTCCCAGGTCCTTCTCAACAGAGCTGCTTTGCAGTAGTTCAGCCCCCAGCCTGTACTGGTGCCTGGGGTTGTTCCTCCCCAGGTGCAGGACCTTGCGCTTGCTCTTGTTGAATTTCATGAGGTTCCCCTCGGCCCAGCTCTCCAGCCTGTCCAGATCTCGTTGGATGGCAGCATAGCCTCCTGGTGTATCAGCCACTCCTCCCAGCTTGGTACTACCTAGATACTGTGTTGGATCCAGATCCACCTGACCTTTGCAGTTTTAAAGCTTTTTTCCATGATATTTGGCTTATCTTTTCTTAGCTTAATACATTTTCTGGAAACAGGTTCATTGTGTCTTCCCCCTTTCACAGAAACTCTGCTATCTGTTGTTGCCAAGTAGCAGTTTTAATTCCCTGTCCTGAGTAAAGTCATTATTGTTTTAGTCTATAGTCAAGGACTCAAACTGAGGACCTGTTGGAATGAAATGGAACTGTTGGATGGAGATCTCTAGTCCATCTTCCTGCTCAGAGCAGGAGGATCACCAATAATGCATCAGGTCAGTCATGGCTAAGCCTTGGTCAGATCAGTCTGGCTAATCCTTGAAAATACCCCAATAAGAAGAGTGCCTCTTAACAACCCATGCCAGTACTGTACCACTCTCCTAGTGACAGATTTTTTCCTACCGTCCACTGTGAACCTCCCAAGCTGCAGTTTGTTGCCACTGCCCCTTGTTACAGCCTTGCATACTAAGATGACTTCAGTTCCATCCCCTTTGTAACTACCTTTCAGGTACTTGTGGGATGTTACTATTGAGCACCTTAGTTTCCTTTTCTCCAGACTAAACAAGCCCAGCTCCCCCATCTTCTCCTTGTAGGTCACGTGCTTTGGGCCCCTGACTGTGTCAGTAGTCCTCTGCTGGGATGTGGAAGTGAGGAAGCCTGAAACATCACATTCCCGACACAATATCCAAAATCCAGCCTCATCAGCACTGAGCAGAGCCTTACTTCCCCTGATCTGCTGGTCATTCTCCTTCTAGAGAGAGCATGTTGTTGCCTCATATTCAGCCTGGTATCCTCCAACTTTTTTGAAGCAGGGCTGCTATTCAGCCCATCACTTTCCAGGCTGTGCTGATGCACCGCCCATTGTCCCAGGTGCAGCCCTGGAGCCTGGAGATTGATTGGCTCAGAGAGCCTGCCAGTTTAATTGACTGATGAGGACCACAGGGATCATTGAGCTGCACTATCCTTTACTGCATTAAAAAACCTATTCCAACTAATTATTGATAATCTTATTGCTAATGTTATTGTTATATGCAAACAATATCTAACCTAATAATTACAGCAATATACACATTCATACAAACACACACCAAGTTGGCTTGCTCATACACTAATTTTGCCACTGCTGCAGTACTGCCACCAGCAGCTCAACATGGCTATCCCAGAGAAGCCATGCTCCCATGTGCCACCCAGCTGGTGACTCAGGGAGGGTACCCACACTGATTGATGGGGGGCAACTATCACTGATCTATGGGTGCTACCACCATCCCGGACCAGGATTCACATGTGAGGCTTCTCTGCCTCAGGCATAGAGCAGCAGCTAGGTCCACAAATGGGATCTATTCTAAGGTTTCAGAACAGCTTCCCCATGCTTGATTTGTCACAGCTTTTCCTTATATTGGTGACCTCTCAGATAGGCATCACATGGGTCACCCAGTGAAATACTTCCTGATTCATCTTGTCATGATATTATCTAATCATCATAAATTTTTAGCAGACCATACCTTCCTACTGTTTTGACAAATCACCTTCAAGGACAATTCATTTGCTTTTTTTTTTTTTTTACCAGTCACCTTACAGAACAACAGTTACTTCATTTCTGTACCAATCATATTAAAGCCTGTGTCTGATGGACTTCAGGCATCAAGAGAAAGCTCGTAGCACTTGTACACAAGTGCCTTCTGCAAATTTGCTTTGAGTGCTTGGTTGTCACCTAGGTCACTGATGAAGATGTTGAACAGTATCAGGCCTACCCAACGTGTGTGCTTAGAGTATTCTGGTTTTTGCTAGCTCAGTGTTGAACTAAATGCAACTTCTTTATCTCAGTGGTCCAATAAACTTTCAACCCACCTAACTTCCAGACCATACTTCCTCTCCTTTTGAATGTAATGCTCTAGGAGAAAGCGTCAAAAGCCATACTAAAAGTCAAGGTGTATTTCATCCAGTACTTTTCATTCATCTACATAATTGATCGTCTCAGTATAGAAGGCAATTAAGTTGATTAAACCCTCAACAATTCATGCAGTCTTTTCCTCATTACCTTCTTGTCCTTCAAGTATTTGAAAGTGGATTCCAAGTGGATGTTTTCCATGATATCTCTTAGGACCAAGGTGAGATTTACTGGCCTTTAATTCCTTTCAGCCTCTGCTTAGTCTTTCATGATGATGGACTTTTTTTTCTAGCCATGAAACTTTCCTTATCATTGTGCTTTATGGTAGATTTCCTAGATGGCCTTGTGGTCAAGCTGACCTGCATTTTGAACACCCTCAGGGGAATCCCATCTGGTCACATAGACCTGAATACATACAACTTCTGTATGTAGCTCTTAATTGTTGCTCAGTTCTCATCCTTTGCTGCGCCTCTGCTTTTCAAAATGCGCCAGAGTGGGAGCAGGCCTTGCCTTTGAAGACTAAGGTAGGGATTACTTCAGTGCTTTCCATACTGATGGTCATTAGGTTGTTCCCTCCATCCATCAGCATCCATCTCACAATTTTGCAGAACTTCTTGCAACTAGCCTGTCAGAAACCACTAAGCTTTTGCAGAGGCTGGGTTAAAATAATCGCAACCACTATGCCCTTTGCCTCTGACTGAACCATAGAAGATGGGAATACATTTTTCCTACCTATTTTCAGGAGACAGAGCACTTTCCGTAAGTCTTGAATGGCATGAGGACTTACCATATGCCCTGTGAGATAAAGATTAATACCAATAAATATTCATGATCAGTCAAGTCACTGACACAGAGCAGAAACATTAGGTTTCTTTGTGTTCTGAGTCCTTGAGAAACACGAGGTTTGTCAGCTGTAACTTTGCGTGCTTGATGTGATCGTGCCTGAATGCTGGGACCTACGTGTAACCCCAGCGGCTTCCCCGCCAGCGAAGGAATCTGCATGCGGTAACGGCCCCGCACCTCAGCGTTAGCCACGGCTCCGGCAGCCCCACGGCGCGCACGGACCCCTGGGCAGGCAGGCTACGCCCTTCCCCTCGCCCCAGGCCACCGCGCTCGCCCACCGGAGGCCCCTGGCAGGCAGTGAAAGCGACGAGCCTCTCCCAGCTCCGCAGAGCCGGCAACCCCCGGCCGTGGAGTCTCCCTGCGCGAAGGCAGGGCGCGGAGCGGCAGCCGGGGCCGGGCGCGCCTCATCCCCGCCACGGCCGCTATTAGGGCGGCTCCTTCACCCGCTTCCCCCCTCCCTCCTCCCTCTTCCTCCGTGGCGCAGCCCTCCCTCTCGCTCGCCGCCGTGCCCAGCCCCACCCCTTCCCCGCGCGGGGAGCGGCGGCGGCGGGGCCCGCGGCATCAGCTAACGGTCCTTTGTGTGCGGCGGCGGCGGGCATGTGAGTGGCGGCGGGACGGGACGGCTCGGGAGGCCCCGGGCGTGCGGCGCTGCGGGAGCAGCTCCGCTCGCAGGCCCGGCGGCTGCTTCCCCGCCGGAGAGGGGGACGGGGCAACTGCCTGCCCGTCCCTGAACTCCCGCGGGCTCCGGCGCCCGTCCCGGGCCTCTGGGGTGAACGAGGGGGAGGGCGGGCAGGTGGCGGGTGGGCGCCGGCACCGCGTGTCTCTTCTCAGCTGGTGACTGTCGTGTTGCCGCAGGCTGGCCCGGGTGACCGTCCTCCATGACTGCCTGGGCTGCAGGACCTTCGAGCTGCCGCCTTCCGCCGCCGTGGGGGACGTGAAGGCGCGGATTGACGCGGAAGCCGGCTTCCCCCGCGCCGAGCAGCGGCTGTGGCACCGCGGCAGAGAGGTGAGGGGCGCGGCGCGGCGGGGCACCCCGCTCTCCGGCGGCCTCTCACGCCGCCGTGGGGCTGGCAGTCCTTACCCGGCTGCTTTTTGCATCTCGCCGGGACTTCTGGTGCGGGCAGCACAGCGCGTGCATGTCCTCAGGTGTGGGTCTCTCATGGGAAGCAAGGAGTTCGTTTGGACAAACAGCTAACCCGTGTAATTGACGGTGCCAGATTTTATCATTGGAGTTTTTGTGTCCTTTTTTGACATAATCCACGTGCAATAATCCTTATTGCTTTGCGGGGGAGCAGAAGATTCACCAGAGCATGCTGATGTGCTTGTTTCAGCTTCCATTGGATCTTTAGTTGATTTTCTACCTGCTTACCAGCTTCAACAGCAGAGTTGAGATCACCATGACAGGAAGCTCTTACATGTTAAAAATTGAGGTCTGGGTACAGGAGAGAGAGTCAAATGAATGAATGACCTTGTTCTGTTGAAGGCACCAGCCTGTGGTCATTGTTTCAGTACTGCTTGGCATGCTTCTAGCCATGCTCTTGGAGATATTGGTAGGATGGGATGAGTAGAGGCATGAAGGGGAGAGGGAGGGGATTGGAAATTTGGATTAAATGGGGCAAAGAAACTTGCAAATGCATAAAAGAGAAGAGAAGGCTCCAAGGAGACCTTATTGTGGCCTTTCAGTATATAAAGGGGAATTATAAGAAAGTTGGAGACAGACTTTATACCAAGGCCTGTAGTGACAGGAGAAGGGCCAATGGCTTTAAACTGAAAGAGGGTAGGTTTAGGTTGGAGATTAGGAAGAATTGTTTTGTGATGAGGGTGGTGAGACACTGGAACAGGTTGCCCAGAGAAGCTGTGGATGCCCTGTCCCTGGAGTGTTCAAGGTCAGCTTGGATAGAGCTTTGAGTGACCTGCTGTAGTGAAAGATGTCCCTGCCCATGGCAGTGGGATTGGACTAGATGATCTTTAAAGGTCCCTTCCAACCCAAACCATTCTATGATGCTAGGAAAGAGCTAGGTGTTAGTAGTTGTATTACTCAGGAAGCTTTTAGGAACCTGCATGGAGAACACAAGTAAACTTCGAGTGCTCAGGTTTGAAACAAACAGCCCATGTAGTTTATCTTTTATTTTCTTGCCTGGCTTTGTCCTTGATTTTGTTCTCTCCAGGCCTTCCTGTTTTGGGAGGAAATAGATCTGTATATCGCTTTCTAAATTCATCTGGAAGCGAAGATCCTAGCAGCACTCTGGCACACAAAACTATCTTTTGGCAGGGAACAGTCAGTAAGCAGACTGTAATAGCTCTTCTGATTTTTTTTTTTTAATATTAAACTAAAATACATGTGGGAGTATTTGTACTGTAGCAATTTTGAAAATCCTTTATAATAGTTTATAAACTTTTGAACTCCTGTTTACTGGGACCAAATTATTCTTTAATTTACTGAGGTAGTAGAATACTTATCATTAAATACTTTTTTTCTATTAAAACTGCTACATGCAATTTACAGATGTTAAATGAAATCCAGTATCTCTTGCTCTCATAGTTCCTTGCAGTGTTAAACTATTAATTTGAATCTACTCATTCACCAAGTTTCTGATGGTATTTTGCTACAAAAATCCTACCTGAGAAAATTAAGTTATTCTATCCCTTTAATACTTGGTAATGGGTTACAGCATTCTGTGGATTCTGTTTTATTTTAGTGAGTCCTGAGTGGGTGGTATACCCAATTTAAGCTATTTTACATCTTGAGACAAGATCATCTCAAGTGTAACATTTCTGCAGGAACTTAAAATAAATGCACTGTTGTTGTAAGTACTATTTAAAACTGGTTTAAGTAAAAAGGAATATGTTTTTTTCTTAATAACGTTTTAAAATTATGACTACATACGGTGGGCTAGGTCTGTATTTTGCTTAGTAAGTGTGGTTAGATTGTAAGCATCTATGTCTGTGTAAGCACCAACTTCTTTCTAGTGATTTGTTTTTGCCTATTGAAGTGAGGAAGTAGTCCTGAACTTTGTTATAAGCTGAGACTAATTTAATAATATAATTTCACATAATGAAAACTTAATATAGTTTACTCTAAATGGAAACTAATTTGAATGGGCTAAGTTTCTAATTAGCACAGTGCAGCTTCTAATTCTAGATTTGTTACTGTAGTATGCAGTATAACATCACGCCATATATGTCTATTTTAGCATTACATCATATATGACTGGGACACCTATATAATACAAAACTAGAATTGCAACAAAACCGTTATGTGCTATGATTGCTAAATACTAAATGTAGAGGTAATGGGGACATAAGGCTGTTGTATTCTTCAGTGGTCTTTCTGTGACATACTTTTATCTCTACACATTCTGTGTTACTAGCTGATTTGAGCTGATACTGCTTAATTTAAAACTCTTCTGGAATTGCATACTTATATGTACTTTTTGGAGTACATAGGCCATGTACTTCCTGTATATGTTTATTTTTTTTACAGCCATGCACCTTAGAACAGTAACTGCTATAGTTGTATGCTTCCAGAAGTTCCCAGAACACAGAACTTTTCAAATGTAAGGACGGGAGGCCATGGCTTGCTCTTAGTATGCTTCTGTAGGCATTTTTCCACCTGATTTGTCTGCGGACTTTTTTTTTTTGGTCCTGCTACTAACAAACTGATACTTCATCTGAGGAGTATCATTAGCCAAAGGAGGCCATCCTAGACCTCAGGGGCTGAAAATGCTGCTCAAACTGCATACTGGATGTTTCAGAGTATTTGTATCATTTTAGATAAAACCAGACTTCACAGAATAAATATGTAGGAAATGAAGCTACACTAAATTTTTTATACTGCAGAATGTTTTGATCAACATTTGTCTTATTTTTTATTTCAGTTATCTGATGGTATCAAGATTGTGGATCTTCAGAAGTCTCAAAATCAAGTTTTTCTGAAGCTTCAGTCAAAAGGATTGGAAGGAGGAGGTATGAAAAATACTTGTCTGTTTATAAACTGGAAGGTCAAAGCATTTTCTAATGCGGTCTGGAGTTAATTGAAATTATTCTCTTCTTTAAATGGGAAGCAGTTATTTTTCTTGTAAGCCCTAGGTATCACTTCATTTTCTGCTCCAGGAAAATTAAACTACTTCTTTTAAGTGCTTTGGTGTTTAATTCTTTTCTTTTTAATTTCACGTGTAGAAATTTGATTCCAAAGGACAGCAAGATTCTATAAGACTTGCCTGGCACTAGCATTAATAGCTGCCTTGTCTCATAATATAAAGTGAATACTTGTTCAGTTCATATACTGAAAGGGTATCTTTTCAGTAACGACTGTGTAGAAAACTATACCATTGGTACAAAGCTTTTGATTTCTTCCTTTTTGTTTGTGTTTCTTTTGATTCTGTATGTTAGTTACGTTTTTATTACAAAAATTGCAGGTGTATCTGTTTGTATGACATCTTGAATTAGATTGTGATACCTGAATACCTTCAGAAAAGCTCTGATTAAGATCTGTGATGATTGTTACTTGGTTGCTAGCATTGATATTCTTGTAACAATAACTTTATTATAAGGCAATGAAGTAAATGCTAGTGGGATAGTAGGATTAAGAAGGAAACCCTTCTTTCGATGCAGATGTTTTATTTAGTGTCACAAAATGCTGTGTTTCTTAGCCTATGTAAGCCATGAGTGTACTGGATTATGGTTTTCTAGTGACAGAGGGAAGTGAAGCTTTTGTATGTGAGCCAGAAATTCATGTTCCCATTCTCTAGAACCTGCAGTGGTTAGAAAACACCTATGAAAATGGACACATTGGTTCTATGGTGCCAAATGTTTTTCTTTCTCTCATGCTTGACTGTTTGCTCTGATAATTTTTTGCTGTACGTGATAGACTAAAAAAGAGCTTTTTTCTTCTCAGAGCTGTTTTTATTGTAACACAAGTATATGGACAAGATGGTGTAGTATCCCTAAGAAATCTTTCATGGGAAAGAAAAACTGTTGGCGTTGTTTTTGTGCCTAGGAATGGACTATTTGGCTGTGAGATTCTCATAGTGATATCACTCTAAGCGGTCCATTTCTAACTTAACCTTTTTTGGCCCACAGCTCTGATGTAAGTTAATCTAGAAGATCTGAAGGCTTTAGTACCAGCCTTTTGTGTTCATTCTGGAGTTTTTCAGTTCTGAGATTTTTTCCTTACAGCAGATGTATCAAGGAAGGCCCTGAGTTTTCTAGCTTCAGGAAGTTCATGGTCAGTAGAGCCAAGTGCATTGGTTGCTGAAGTACTCTGAAGATCACCCATGTCACCTTTGTGTTCATTCATCACTGGTGTCTGTCAGATAGTCTATAATCTTTTCATATGATCACAGAATTAATTCATGTTGGCAGGGACATCAGGAGGTCTCTACTCCAGCCTTTGGCTCAAAGCAGGGTCAGCTCTGAGATCAGACCAGGTTACTCAAGGGTTGATCTGGTTGCATTTGGAAAGCCTCCAAGGATGGAGGCTGCACAGGCGGCCTGAGCTGCTGTTCCAATCCTTGACTGTCCTTATTGTGGAAAAAGTTTCTTCTTCGGATTTGTGGAACCAGTTTAGTGTTAAATATGACCATCTCTAATAGTCAAGAAAAATCAGTTCAGTGTTTGACAAGATGCAGTAAGTCATGATCTCAAGACAGTAATTTGTGATATGCATAGAGTAGCTCTGCTCTTGAATGTAAAGAGTTAGAATAATGTCTATCTTCAGTACTCTCTCTTCAAAGTTACTTGTCTGTTTTTGTGGTTCCCATAGTGAAATGTGTTGTTTAAACACTTCCGCCTGCCTGCCCAAGTTAAGACTTAGAGCTAAGATCGGTTTCGTGATTTTAGAGAATTTCTTCTAAGAAAAGAAACACCCAAACTTACCTACTGTTGATCAGTTCACCTTATTTTGGAAGTTTGCATATTGCATGTTGACTTTCATATGTATACTGTAAAAATAATAACAGAAATTATAAAATGCTTTCCACACTTTCAGCTGTGGGTTGCAATTTCTTGGGGTTTTTTTTCATTGATGCTATTAAGTTACCTTAAACAAAAAGCAATATAAAAATTTCCTAAAGACAAGATTGTTTGATGTTTTTACTTGATGTTTTCAAGGCAAATAGGTCTCTCTTATCATTCCCCTGTTTTCCACATTGCTGAGGATTCTGTGGTTTGGGTTTTTTTGTCTAATGTTTTGTTCCATAGTATATATAATGTGTGTGTTTGAATCTGTGTGCTTCATAAAAACGCATTTATGCAGGCGGGGGAGAGAGAGAGAAAATAATTACTTTATTAATAACTTTAAAGGGAGGTGATAAATAGAGCATCAGTAGAGTCTGTTTTCCTTGTGGAGATTGCATCATTAATATTTGTTTGAAGCACGTGTTTTGGACGCTTGGATTTAGGGAGCTGCTCTTTAGTCTCTCTCTTGAAGAGTGTTGATCCTTTCATTCTGTAATAGACTCTTCCTCTTAGAGCAGGGGCTAACCTTGGGGTCCGTGGAGTCTATGTCCACCAGAACTTTGTAATGCTTTGTAGTACCTTTCTGAGACTCTCTTCCCTCCTGTGCTAAGCCCAGGTAACACCAAAGCTAGTACCTGGCCAAGCACCATGATATGCCAGAATAGGAAGTGTACGCTAGAGTGAAAGTATACTGTGCCTGTGTGCAGCTGTCAGTAGGGATCATTACTTATGATAAAAAAAAGTTAGAGCCACTGCTGCCCTAGAATACTGTCCTGCTACTTAAAAGTAGCCATCCTTTAGAAGTTGCTGTATTTGAACATCCAGTAGTTGGAGTTGAGGTATAACTGATGCAAAGACTGAGCCCCCAAATTTATTTTATCCAGATATGAAACAGCATGTTGACATTTGCAACAAGCCTGCTATTTGTTTTAATGAAAATATTTATAATGTACTATTTTTACAGTTGATTTTGGAAAGACAATATTTTACAGTATCAGGCCTTGAGTTAATTTAGATTTTTTTTCTGAATTCCCAGTAATTGTTTAGTGAGTACTTTTTTTTTTTACCTGAAACTGAGAGCACAGTAACATAATATGCAAACTATTTTTTTTTGTTGTGTTTTAGGTCGTTTTGGACAAACAACTCCACCACTTGTTGATTTTCTTAAGGATATTTTAAGAAGATACCCAGAAGGAGGACAGATTCTTAAGGTACACAACAAATGGTATTGTTAGCAATCATTTAATATGCATGACATAATACCATTGGTCTAACGCTTTCCAGCAAATCTTGCAGTTGTCATACCTCATTAGATATTCATTCTAGTACTGGAGATACGTTTCCATTTCTGTGGACAAGGCAAAGTGAGTTGTGTGGCTTTTTTTGGTGTTTAATGTCTCTGTGTTTGCTTGTCAAAGATGGCATTGTAATTTATAAAAAAAAAAAAGAGATAAATGCAGATGTTAAAATTAAATCAGACACTTCATGATGTATTCTGAGTGAGCTAAAAATGTTTATTTTGCTTGTTACTTTATTGTTCCTCCCTACTATAAGCTATAGAAAACCACATAATAGTATATACAATTCTTTGGGAGGGATTATCTTCGTTATAAGATTGGGATAAACTGATACGCTTTGATGATTCAGTGTAAATAGAGCATTGTGTGAAGCTCTAATCCTGTAGGTATTTGTAATCATGCTTACGTGTCTGCAGTGTATAATGCTGTTGATGTAAATGGGACTGCATAGGCATATTCTGTTTACAGGACTACTTCACTGGCATTTTAGTTAGTTATCCATAGCTCTCACCACTACTAATTAACAAATACCCAATCTTAACATAAACACCTCTTTATAGTCTATGGGCTTCGTTCAATAGGTGAGCTCTGTTGGTTCATGATTTACAGAGTTACTGGTCAGAACTGTTTTGCAGCCCTTTGCTGAAGGGGTGTTAGAAGTGAGCACCATGGCTCTTGAACAGTTCATTCATACTGTGAAATATTAATTTAAATGGAATTCAGTTGATGTAGAGAGTGCTGTGTATTGCCCTTTTATGACTTGTTGCCTCGCTGACTGTTGTCTTACAACTGTTGTGTGGGCTTAACAGTAAACTTTGATTGTTTTTTTTTTTTTTCCTTCTGCCATCTTGCATTGTTTCGAGACTTGTACAACTCTGATTTGGGATAATATAGTTATAGTAGTGTGCTGGTTTTGGCTGAGAAGGGGTTAATTCTCCTCACTGTGGGGGTCGGCTACCTTTCTAGCTTCCCGCGCTCTGCCGCGTGGCGGGGGGGCTGGGAGGGGCAGGGCCATGGTGGGGGCGGCTGACCCCGACTGGCCAATGGCAGGTTCATTCCATACCATGTGACACCGTGACCAGTATATTGAGGGGGGGCAGTGGCAGCGCGGAGGCGTCGGGTTGGTGGGCGGCGAGCGGCTGCGGCGCGTGCGGTTTGTTCCGGCGGTTCGTTCCCCCTCTCCCCTCCCTTCCCCCCTCCCCCGGGGCTTTGCGCCTCTCGTTGTTCTCCTTTACATTGCATTTCTACTGTTGTTTCTTTTAATTTTAATTATTAAACTGTTCTTATCCCAACCCACAAGCGTTACCCTTCTGATTCTCTCCCCCATCTACCGGTGGGGAGTGAGCGAGCGACTGTGTGGGGCTGAGCTGCCAGCTAAACCACGACAAGTAGAAACAGTTTAGCAGCTTTAGGGTCTTGAGCACAGGTCTTATGAAGAGCTGCTGAAGGAACTGGGGTTGTTTAGCCTGGAGAAAAGGAGGCCAAGGGGAGACCTTATTGCTCTCTACAACTACCTGAAAGGAGGTTGTAGCAAGGTGGGGGTTGGTCTCTTCTCCCAAGTAACAAGCAATAGGATGAGAGGAAATGGCCTCGAGCTGTGAAAGGGGAGGTTTAGATTGGATATTAGGAAAAATGTCTTTGCTGAAAGGGTTGTCAAGCACTGAAACAGGCTGCCCAGGGAGGTGGTTGGATCACCATCCCTGCAGATATTTAAAAGATGTGTAGGTGTGGTGCTTAGGGACATGGTTTAGCATTGGACTTGGAAGTACTAGGTTTATGGTTGGACTTGATTATCTTAAAGGTCTTTTTCCAACCTAAATGATTCTATTCTACGATTTATTTTTAAATGTTATAAATACTGCTTGTGTGTGGTATTTGAGCTCCAAATTCAAATGACTTTTCTGGTATTTGTCTGAGTATTCCTTTATAATGATGTCTTTTTTTCATTCAAGTAAACTGGCTAAAATTATTTTGCTTGAAAAGTATGAAAGCAATTACACTTGAGACAATTGCTTATGGTTTCCTAGTGTTTAAGTTGGAAAGCCTTTGCCAGAATATGTGCAACATTACTGCATTTACTTTGGGTTTGTGTGCTTTTTTTTGCTGTCTCAGGAACTGATACAGAATGCAGAAGACGCTGGTGCCACAGAGGTTAGGTTTTTATATGATGAAACTCAGTATGGAACAGAAACTCTGTGGTCAAAGGACATGGCACAATATCAGGGTAAATATAATTTTTATTAATTTCGGCCATTATTCTTCAATATGCATGTGGTTCTATGCTTTTTCTCCTTGCTGTGTGGAGATGACCATATACGGATGACTGCATTGCTACTTCCACCTTACTAGGTGCATAATTTGTCTATGTTCTAATGTTGATAAATCTTTTCCAAAGCCTTCTTGCAGGTTGTCAGTAGCAGCTTTCCAACTGCTTCCAGTTAACGTTGTCTGAGAAAGCCTTCACGTTCTGCTTTATTCTAAGTCACTTCTCCCAGGGTGACTGTGTATCCTGTGATTTATTTCCCTGGGTTCACTTGCTATCCCAAACTACAAGAAAGGATTTTTAGTAGAGCAAGTAAACAAGATTTAATAAGACAGACCTAGGATAAAAGAATGCTTGGGATATTTGATAATCACATTCAGATTTTTTACCTATTAACCTCTACCATTTGAGACCTATCTCCAGTTCTTAGTGTAAAGATGACTCTAGCCCCTTACATTTCAGCACTCTTCAGGCAGTTCTGTTTTCTTCCTCATCTGTTATTCTCTCATGTTTATCCAAACTTTGGTCCTTGCTTCCTGTATACGGCAAATGTAGTTTCTTGTAACTTTGAAGTTTTTACATCATCTAATATTGCTTTGTGTTGCAGAGGTCAGTTGTGTATTTATCAAGCAAATTAGTTTGCATAGTCAATCCCCAAAAGGCACTCAGTCATGATTTGAAGATTTTTTTCAGTAGTTAATCATGTCTTCTAATTTGAATTTGTCTGTCTTACTTTCTAGACACAGGTTATTGTTATATCCTGCCACATATTCTTTTCCAGTGGAGATGATAGACTGTGATTAGTAAATCTTTCAAACATCTTTTTGATAGACTGAACAGATTGAGTTTAAACCTTGTGCCACAGGACACTTCTTTCAGAAGTTTTGTTGTTTTGTGCTTTCTGTTCAGTTTTTCAGAATCATTCTTTTAAAATGTGGACACCAGAACTAGATACCACTGCAGAATATAGATCTTTTAAGTACCATATACAGAGGTAAATCCATCTTCTTGCTTCTGTTTTTGCTGCTACTCTACACCTCCCTTTCATCACCAAGCATGATATGATGTCAGCTAGAGTCATAGCTTCCCCATTAAATTTGCACTAGCCTACTTTAAATAAATATTTTCTTTGCTAAGTTAATTTCCTAGAAACTTTTAACAGTAAATAGTTTTCTTCTGTCATCTTTTTAACACTTGCCTATTTATTATAGGGCCAGCATTTTATGCATACAACGATGCAGTTTTCACCCCCGAGGACTGGCATGGTATACAGGAAATAGCAAGAAGCAGGAAGAAAGATGATCCCCTGAAAGTTGGAAGATTTGGAATTGGCTTTAATTCAGTTTATCACATAACAGGTACTCTCAGTAGATATTTTATAATGAAGATGTTGAAGTTTTAAATTGTTGATCTGTTTTAGATATCTGTCAAACATTTGATATTTTCTCTATAGTGCATTTTTACCTTAGATCCCTGGCTAAGTTTCCTTAAGCGTTCATATTTTTCAAGGGTCTCCTTTGGATTTTGAAGGTTTTTTTGAGGAGATCTGTTTCTTCTAGTAACATCATTATGTACTTTGTCCCTTATATTGAAATGAACATTCCTTTACACTGTTCTTTCAGTTACGCACTGCTGTTCATACTGTAGAGGCCCATAATATAGGGTAGATGTGCAAATAGAAGTTTGAAAGTTTAGACTAGACTGAAACTTTTATGCAGGTTCTTTGCATAATAAGCAGTGATTTTTTTATTTCATGCTACAAAGGATATTCCATAATAAGGGTATATGCACATTTGCATTTGAGAGAGATAGTATGTACTCTTTCACAAGCTGGTAGTATTCAGTCTTGAAACCTATTATTCTGGCAAAACACTTTACTGCTGTACAGATGGTGACGGTATGGTTGAGTGTATGTGGATAAGAATCAGGGGGAAGGCCAACAAGGCAGATATCGTGGTGGAATCATGTTATTGACCACCCAACCAGGATGAAGAGGCAGATGAAATATGCTATAAGCAGCTGGGAGAAGTCTCACAATTGCTAGCCCTTGTTCTTGTGAGGGACTTCAACTTACCAGATGTCTGCTGGAAATACAATATAGCAGAGAGGAAACAGTCTAGGAGGTTCCTGAAATGTGTCAAAGAGAACTTCCTGACACAGCTGGTGAGTGAGCCAACTAGGGCAGGTGCCCTCCTGGACCTGTTGTTTGTGAACACGTAAGGACTTGTGGTTGATGTGGTGGTTGGAGGCCGTCTTGGGCACAGTGATCACAAAATAATAGTGCTTTTGATTCTTGGAGAAGTAAGGAGGGGGGTCATCAGAACTGCCACCTTGGACTGCTGGAGGGCAGACTTTGGCCTGTTTAAGGAGCCTAGTTGACAGAGTCCTTTGGGAGGCAGTCCTGAAGGGCAAAGGATTCCAGGAATGCTGGGCATTCTTCAAGAAGGAAATCTTAAAGGCACAGGAGCAGGCCGTCCCCATATGCCGCAAGATGAGCTGGCGGGGAAGGAGACTGTCCTGGCTGAACAGAGCGCTTTGGCTGGAACTCAGGGGGAAAAAAAGAGTTTATGATGTTTGGCAGAAGGGGCAGGCCACTCAGGAGGACTACAAGGATGTTGTGAGGTTATGGAGGGAGAGAATTAGGAGGGCCAAAGCCCAGCTAGAACTTAATCTGGCTACTGCAGTAAAAGACAGTTGGTAATGTATTTATAGAAGTATTTTTAACAAAAGGAAGGCTAAGGAGAATCTCCATCCTTTATTGGATGCGGGGGGAAACATATTGACAAAGGATGAGGAAAAGGCTGAAGCACTTGATGCCTTCTTTGCCTCAGTCTTTAGTAGTAAGATCAGTTGTTCTCAGGGTACCCAGCCCCCTGAGCTGGAAGACAGGGACTTCCCCAGCAGAATGAAGCCCTCATGATCCAAGGAGAAATTGTTAGTGACCTGCTACAACACTTAGACACACACAAGTCTATGGGGCCGGATGGGATCCACCTATCTCCCTCAGTACCCTTGGGTGAAGTGCTCACCAAGCCACTTTTAATCATGTATCAGCAGTCCCAGCTAACATGGAAGGTCCCAGTCGACTGGAAATTGGCAAACGTGATGCCCATCTACAAAAGAGGCTGGAAGGAGGATCCAGCGAGCTACAGGCCTCTCAATGTGACCTTGGTACTGGGAAAGGTTATGGAACAGCTCATCCTGAGTGCCATCATGTGGCATGTACAGGACAACCAGGTGATCAGGCCCAGACAGCATGAGTTCATGAAAGGCAGGTCCTGCCTGACCAACCTGATCTCCTTCTATGACAAGGTGACCTGCTCAGTGGATGAGAGAAAGTTTGTGGATGTTGTCTACCTGGACTTCAGTAAAGTCTTTTACAGCATTTCCCAGAGTATTCTCCTGGAGAAGCTGGCTGCTCGACAGGTGTCCTCTTCACTGGGTAAAAAACTGGATGGCCAGGCCCAAAGAGGTGTGGTGAATGGAGTTAAACCCAGTTGGTGGCTGGTCACAAGCGGTGTTCCCCAGGGCTCAGTATTGAAGCTAGTTCTGTTAACGTCTTTGTCAATGATCTGGACAAGGGAATTGAGTGCGCCCTCAATAAGTTTGCAGATGACACCATGTTGGGTGGGAGTGTTGATCTGCTTGAGGGTAGGAAGGCTCTGCTGAGGGATCTGGACTGGCTGCATCAATGGGCTGAGGTCAGTTGTATGAGGTTTAACAAGGCCAAGTGCCGGGTCCTGCACTTGGGTCACAACAGCTTCATGCAATGCTGCAGGCTTGGGGAGGAGTGGCTGGAAAGCTGACCGGTGGAAAAGGACCTGGAGGTGTTGCTCAACAGCCAGCTGAGTATGAGCCAGCAGTGTGCCGAGGTGGCCAAGAAGGCCAAGAGCATCCTGGCTTGTATGAGGAGTAGTGTGGCCAGCAGGAGTAGGGCAGTGATCGTGCCTCTGTACTCAGCACTGGTGAGGCCGCACCTTGAATAATGTGTTCAGTTTTGAGCCCCTCAGTACAAGAAGGACATAGAGTTGCTGGAGTGTGTCCAAAGAAGGGCAGTGAAGCTGTTGAAGAGCCTAGAGCACAAGTCTTCTGAGGAGCAGCTGAGGGAGCTGGGGTTGTTTAGCCTGGAGGAGGCTGAGGGGAGACCTTATTGCTCTCTACAACTACCTGAAAAGAGGTTGCAGTGTCTCTTCTCCCAAGTAACAAGTGATAGGACAAGAGGAAATGGCCTCAAGCTGTGCCAGGGGAGGTTTAGATTGGACATTGGGAAAAACCTCTTCACCAAAAGGGTTGTCAAGCATTGGAACAGGCTGCCCAGGGAAGTGGTGGCGTCACCATCCCTGGAGGTATTTGAAAGATGTATAGATGTGGTGCTTAGGGACATGGTTTAGCGGTGGACTTGGCAGTGTTAGGTTAACAGTTGGACTTGATGATCTTAAGGCTCTTTTCCAACCTAAATGATTCTATGATTCTAAGCATATAGCGTAAACTGTGCTTAAAATCTACATAGTTGTTAAAATAGTATGGGATAAGAGTCAAATTTTTGCTGAAATAACATTTTTAACCTTTGAAGTGAGCTTGTAAGACAGGATATTTTTTTTCACAATATTTTACCTAGTAGACCATGAATAAAAGCTTAGTTAATATGTTTAGTGGTTTGATAATTCGTAGAATTTGTACTTTTAAATGTACAAGATTACTGTTAGCAAGCCTTCAAGATCTGCAAATTATTAATGTAATAGAATACATCTTTGGTAAACTGAATCGGTTTATTTTCTGAAAATACTGGAATGATAAACTTATAGAGTTGAAAAAAAATATACATTTCGTTGCTCACTGTTTGCTAAAATTCAAATAGTTGAGTGACTATTCATATATTTAATTCCAGAATAGGAGTGTGCTTGTTTCTTCCTGCCAATAAGCACTGAATTATACATTATCAGTATTATGCTAGGTTTATTGCTGTTTTATAACATTCGTGTTTCTTGCCATTTTAAAATTTGTTCTTAAGACTGTATTTGAAAAGGTGGTCATTTTAGGATTATTAATAGTTGTTCATTTTTGTGTATACAGATGTCCCTAGTATTTTCAGTGGTGACCAGATTGGAATGCTTGATCCCCATCAAACTCTTTTTGGACCTCATGAATCAGGCCAGTGTTGGAATCTAAAAGAAGATAGCAAGGAAATCAATGAACTTACAGACCAGTTTGCACCATTCATCGGTGTATTTGGCAGCACTAAGGAAACCTTTAAGAATGGAAACTTTCCTGGTACCTTTTTTCGTTTCCCGCTCCGTCTGCAGCCTTCCCAACTGAGCAGCAACGTTTATGACAAACAGAAGGTTTTGGAGCTGTTTGAATCCTTCAGAGCAGATGCAGACACAGTATTGCTCTTCTTGAAGAGTGTTCAGGATGTTTCATTGCATGTTAGGGAAGCTGATGGAACTGAGAGGCTGATTTTTAGAGTAACTGCTAGTGAGAACAAGGCCTTGAAACATGAAAGACCCAATTCTATCAAAATCTTAGGAACTGCAATAAATCAGTATTGTAAGGGAGTTCCAAGCAATAGCATTACATGTGTGACATACCATGTAAATATTGTTGTAGAAGATGAGAGTGTTAAGGATGCACAGAAAACATCTTGGTTAGTGTGTAATTGTGTAGGTGGTCGAGGAATGTGTACTGAACTGGATTGTTTAGCTGATGACTTAAAATTTGTTCCTACTATTGGAATAGCCATGTCTTTATCAACTAATGGGGAGGAAAAAGGAGCTGTAGCAGATTTTTCAGGAAGAGCGTTTTGTTTCCTGCCTTTGCCTCCAGGTGAAGAAAGCAAAACTGGACTCCCAGTTCATGTTAGTGGTTTCTTTGGTCTCACAGACAATAGGCGGAGTATCAAGTGGCGAGAGCTGGATCAATGGAGGGATCCAGCAGCTTTGTGGAATGATCTTCTTGTGGTAAATATAGTGCCAAAGGCATATACCACCCTTATTTTGGAAGCTATCAAACGAATGGAGACTGAGAAGAATTCAGATTTTCCGTTGTCAGCTGAAAGAATTTATAGGTTATGGCCTGATGAGAACAAAATCAGGGTACCCTGGAAACCAATTGTAGTACCTCTCTTTAAAGAGCTGCTCCAGCATACAGTTATTTACTCAGTGAGTAATCAGTGGATAAAGGTGGAACAGGTGCACTTTTCTGAAATGGATGAGAGTTTGGAGTACACACAGCCTGTTCTCAACTACCTCCAGAATTCAGGGAAGCAGATTGCCAAGGTACCAGCAAATATTGCTAGTGCAGTGCACCTTACTATTTCTACTGCTAAAGCTGTGAAAAAGGTGACTCCTGCTGTAGTACGGCAAGTACTAAGGAAATCTGGACACAGTGGACCTGCTGAAGAAAAGCTTCATCTTTTAGAGTTTGTGCTTTCTGATGGAGTCTACAGTGAACTGATTGGATTGGAGCTTTTGCCATTACAGAATGGAAATTTTATTCCTTTTTCGTCATCTGTGTCAGAACAGGATGTAGTTTACATAACATCAGAAGAATATCCCAGGTACACTTAATATTTTCAATATTTTTTGGTTTTAGTTTAAATGTTAAAACAGAACTTCTGACTGTTACTTGCTTATCAGCAAACAAGATGATATGCAGCAGCCTGTAATTAATGAAATAAGGTGTAGCTAGAACTCGGTTCTCTGTATCTGTGTACGTTTGTGTGCATATGTCTCATTTGAAAAGTTTGACAGCTACATGCCATTACAACTTCATAAAGAATCATGTGATCTAGGCTGTAGGGGACTACCTCAGGATATATTTCAAATTATATTTCTTCTGAGTTATAAATAGGAGGAGTTTAGAAGGAAGTACATTAAATTAGGTAATGGTAAAAGTTTGGTTGTTTTTTTGTTTTAAGCTTAAAGCTTATGGTTACTTCAGGCTTTTTTTTTTTTTAACATAACACCCTTACTTTCAGTGAAGGGCTTAGTACTAAACACTTACTGGTTTTAGGAAGTAAGCAGATACTACCACGGAAAGAAGTGGGCTTCTCTTCTACATCTGCTGTCTCATTTGTTCTTTCCAGTCCCTCTCCAATTAACTTTTTTTCCTTGCTTATTTCCCAGCTCCATCAATGTTACAATTTTGTTCATGTTTCATCTGCCAAAAAAGCTTGCACTGACACTGGGGAGAGGATAGGAAAGAGCAGGCTAGCTGGAATAATTGCCCTTGGGGTCACTGCGGGGAAAGTGTAACTACTGCTTTTTATGTCTCTACTGCATTATGCACATACAAAAGATCTCTTGAATCTGGACTCCTCTCCAAGTAATCTTTTAAGAGGTACTGCTTGAAGTCAGATGCACCAGATGTCGTACCTGTAACTGTTCTTCCTTAATGACGTGTTAGCTGTAATATGTTCACAACCACTCTTCCTCCTCCTTTCCCTCAGAGTTCCACTAATTTTCAGATCCTCAGCTTGAGGGAATGTGACATTTGACATGTGCTTTGCTGCTTTTATTGCCCTATGAATCATTTATATGGGAGGTAGAGGAGGGTTGGAGCGTGCCAATATAGATGTTATTGAGGTAAAAAGTACTTCAAGTAAGGTCCTTATGTAAATTGTGGTTTCAGTGTATGTATAGACAATGCATCTTCAAGAAAAGCAGTTGAATGCCGGTAACTGGTCATCTCACATTGCTTGAGGGAGTTTGTGTTTTTCAAGTCTGCAGCTGTTCTTTTTTTTATTATTATATTCTAAACCTGTGATCTTTCTTGTTCTAGGCAATTCAGGTTATTTATCAGGGGATTAACACTACTCGGAGCCTGTGATTCTAGTGTCTTCTTTTAAAAACAATAATAATAAAGATGATAAAAAATGCTCTAGCATCTGTTTTGATAGGATTTATCTTTTGCTTTTCTTTTACTTTGTTCTCCTTCCACAAGCTAAGCCAGTATATTAATTAATGCAGAAAACATTCCCATGATGAGACTAACAAATTTTCCTTACAGCCCTGCTTCAGACTAGTCATAAGATACTTTTTGGGGAACTTAATGATGCCACTAGATCTTATTCAGTTTGTGCTGTCTTGTTAATGGACTTAGTTTGGTTAATCTTGTAAAACTGATACAAAAGCATGTTATACCAGGTATAAATCTACTTGTTAGCTATCACAATACAGAAATATGAAATAGTAATGCTTTATTTGCCTCTATTCTTGCCTACAGTAATTATTTTTTTAAATTCTGATGTTATAAATATAATGAAGAACCTCTGCTATGTGTTTTAAAACACTTTCAACTTAATAGTTTGGCTCTTTGGATATTCATATTTGGAGCCTACTTAAAAAGCCGAAATAAACTCTTACGAATTTCTTTCTGTTAACACCTGTGGAAGAAAAAGAAAGACTGTGTTGGTTTATGTATAACTGACATTCCTGCTGTCAGAATTAAACTGGATAGTTATTTTTTATTTCAGGAAGACCAAAACCCTAAAAAGCTATTTGGTTTTAAGTGCTAACATAAAGGAAGGGGAGGGAAGGGCAGGATGAGACTGACTCTTGGCTACAATAGTCTTAACGACTGTCTGCAGGTCTTTTGGAATCCACAGATCTGTGTGAAGTCCTAGAATTATGTGGTGTGTTTTTTGTATGCTTTCAAATCAAATTTTTAGAGACAGAATAGTAGGTGCTATTTTACCTCTTTTTGTTGTTGTTAGAACACAAGTAGGTGAAAATACTTTTCTAATCCCAGTTTTTCTATCAAGAGAAAACTTGCTTAGACCTGCTTTGAAAGAAGAGTAGTTGGAAAAATTCTTCTTATTACTCGCTGTTTCTAAATGTATAATTGTCTCACTTATAAGAAAATGCCCACTGAAAGCCCAGTTCTGCATAATGTAAGTGATTGCTTTGCATGCGACTGTCTTACCATGATGATTACCATGCTGGTAATTTCTGTACAGCAACATAAATTAGACGCTTTGCTAAAGTGTGTTTTGCATGTTTTTGTTTGTTTGTTTGTTTTTAATGGTGTGCTTAGATCACTCTTTCCTGGCCTGGAAGGAAGGTTACTTTCTGATGACCTGAAGCCTGAGGTTCTAGCTGCTTTGAAAGAAGCTGCCAAAAGCCGAGGTAATAAGTCTTCTGTGTTCTCATATAGTGAAACAGATTGCTAATGACTAGTTCTAAACCCAAATTTAAAGAAATGTCTGTTTGGAAGTGGAGTTCGCTAAATAAGTTGGTCATCTAAAAAATGTTGTTTGAATTTGAAATGACACAAATGAAAATTACAAATTAACAAAAAGGCAAAAACAAATGAAGGATGAAAATTTACAATAACAGTATAGATATTCATTTAGTAAAGCATGTATTCGAAGTTCATTCATTTTATGCAAATAGTATTCTTCCACTTAAGACAGTCTGAACTGAATTCTGATTTGCATTTGTAGTATCTGCATATGCAATAGCTATGTCATGGTTTTGGTATTGTGGATCATCTCTTATCTCACAATCGCAAGTGATCATTTTAAAAACCAGATGAAATTAGCTTAAGCATCTAGCCTCAGGCATACTGTAGAGCATATACTTTCATCAAGTGTTCCCTGAGTCTAATTCATATGTTATGGTTGCCTCAATGTGAACTTACTGAAATACTTCCAGTCTTGATCAAAAGACTTGGTGAAGAAGTTTGCTTCATCTCTAAATAAGATGCTTCTATGTTTAACTGCCTTCACAATTAATTTTTTTTTTCCTCTTCTTCTACTTGGACTTTGTCTATACTTACCTTTCCACCCATGCGTTTCATTATGCATTGGATCGGTAAAGTTGAAGTCTGAGTCTCAGAAGTCATTTCATGTCAACACAATTTGCAAACAAGTCACTCTTCAGCTTATTTTACTCTTCAATGTCTAGCAAATGTGCTTTTCAGAAAAAGATCCTCGTCTCTTTTTTTTTTTAATTGCTCAATTTAGTAGAATCCTTTTTTTAGATTTAAGACATTAGAACCAGACACAGAATACTATAAATCACTGTCTTGATTTGTAGTTTTTGATGCCCTTTATCATGGTCTTCAGTCATTCAGTCACAGTCTCTGTTTCTTTGGTCTGTGTTCTGACCTTTTTTCCCCTTCAGTCCTCTGTTTATTATTGTTCCTGGTCAGTTGGAAGCCTACTCCTTTCTCCATGGTTTGATCATTGCTTCATTATTAAAAATAATAGAAAAATAAGATAATTCTGAGGCTAAGGTGACACCTTGCCATATTTTAAAAATTTATCTGTGAAAAGATTGAAAGAATTTGAAGTGACTTATTGCATAAGCACTGTAAATATTTAAAATAATATAAATTGTATGGAAGATATGAAGTCAGTGCTGGGACTTTCATTGAATATGAAGAACATCAAGTCTGAAACTACTATAAAGCAAAACATTGTTCTAAAATGCAGAATTGCCAAAGCCTTATGGGCATATTACATGATGAATGTTGTGTCTGTTGTTGCAGTAGAATACGCTTGTTTTAATTTTTTTACTGTTAATTTCCCCCCCCAGTACTGTTTCTAATCTATTTTGTTTTGTTTTAATACAGACTATAAACGTTTGAAAGCAGTGACTACTTTAAATTGTGTATCCAAACAGTGAATATTCTTAATCTGGGATAGAACCATAAAGAACTACAATTTACTCTAGTAGTAATTGCTGGGACTTTAAAAAGAACAGAAATATATAGGAATCAAGACAGCCACAGTGAGATTAGATGGATGAAAAATTGTATGGAAGACAGTAATGTTAGCTTTGAAAAATGCCAGTTCCTTGTGATGATACCTTAAACTGGCTTTCGACATGTGTTGTCCTAGATAATTTCCTCCAAGTGAATGTGACAAAGCAGTCCAAAACCATGCTTAAATTAAAAAAAACAGAGGGAAACAAACAAATCAAAATACAGTTTGACAGACTATATGCTTGAATACATCTTAAACAGAAAAAGCAGAGGTGACTAAAATGAAAAAAACCAAATCCCTATATATTCATAAAGCAATGCCTTGCTGAGTTCTTCTGTGACATTCCTTCACTTCCAGGCTTGGTCTCTGAGTTGCAACAAAGCCTATCTAGTCTTTTTTGTTCCTGGGAAGGTATTTGGTCGCTTTTAGGGTCTTGCTTCTGTCTCTCTTCTTCCTCTGGCAGTTTCTTTGAACAACATTTTTCTAGGGACTTGTCCTTGCTTGGTAGTATGCCTCTCATTGATTAGATGAACATATTTTTGTAAATGAATATGGCAAGTATAATTCTTCTAAATCTTCTAGAAATGCCTAAGGACTTTTAGATGATACTTTGTGCGATTGTAGTGCCTACTTTTCTCTTCGTTCTACCGCCTCCTAAATTATTCTTCATTCTAAGGCTTCGAATAATTGTGAAGTACAACTGCTGTACCATAGAAGTTGTATGTTATTATAAATAATAAGTATTAGAGGGGGTTTTGGCATGTTTTGAAACCTTACCTATCAAGAATTTTACTTACATAGCCGTAGAAATTATATCAGAGAGATTCCTGATACAGTTGCTGAAACAAAAACTTATTGTATTATTTCTTTGAGAAAATGGATGCAGGTTTTTTTATTGTGTTGTACAAAGACAACCAGATCTTTTTTTTCTCTCCTAAAATGTGTACTGTATTTTTCTAGTTAATAACTGTTTCTATATTCAGTGTGTTAATGTGTAACTCATGAGCTGTTTTCTAAAAATGGATTTGATTATATTCTAGCTCAACAGCTTCTCTGGGGATTTTCAGGTATTGTTATTAACTGAAGATGTACTGGTTTTGATTGAAGCTTGATGTTTGTGTGAATTTGGTGATCAGCTATTCTCATTACCCCAGCTTTCTTGTAAACAAAACTTGCCAAACAGAGTTGCCAAAAGATAGCTACCAAAGATAATTATGAAAAGAATTCTAAATGCAGTTGAGAGAAAATGCATATTGATGAAAAAAACCCTTGTAGTTATTTTACACAGAAATGATCAATGTTTTCATTGGTGTATCCATATATTTTTTTCAATAAATTCCCATGCAGGAAGATTTCCAGTATTTTAAGATCACATGTATAGATTTCAAAACAGCATTTGTAAAGATCTGTGCTCAAATAATGGAATTTAAGCTTAGCTCTTAAGAAGATTCTTAGCTTGCTGGCCCACTGCTGCAAGTACTTCTCACTTTCACAAGGCTGCTGTGTTTACCTGTGTTTTCTGTTCAATAGAACTAACGGAATGCATAGCTCTGTAAGCATGAAGTGAAAGTAAAAAAAAAATAGTTCTGAAGGATGTCTTACTACTGATTTCCAGCAGAGTAGGGACATTCGGTGATATCTGTATTTGGACTGTTGCTTTGAAGGAAATGGCAGTGCTATCTAGATGGAAGAAAGATCTGAAATTCAATTAGATGCCTTGCTTCCATTTCTGCCATTGTTCTTGATATCATTAGGAAGTAGTGGTCTTTTTAGACTGTACTATTTTCTTATCCTCACACATTCTGTAGTTTTGAAGTATGAGCTGTCCTAATGATAATTAGGACATGAGTGTTAACATACATTTCTTTTAGTGAGGGCTTTGATAATAAGAATAAAAGCATATACATCTAAACTTAGTTTCCGCACTACTTGCAGAACTGACTTTTGTTGCTTGTCAATTTTAGTGTAAGAACATCTGCACCTGAGCTGCTCTTTGCTATATCTAATAAATAATGTTTCAAATCTATTTGAATCTTTGCAATTATAGACAAACAAGTAATATATTAGATTCTTATTTACTGCTAGCCAAATAGTGTAAAGAATCAACCAAACAAAAAAACACATTTGAAGCTTCTACTTCGATTGTAAATCTGTAGTTGCTGTGTATGCCTGAGAACTCTTGTGTCAAACTAACAAATGTGATAACATATTGATCATTTTCAAATTGTGTTTATTTTTGTACTAATATGGAATGTATTCACTTTTAATTAACTCTTACAAGCAAGGATAGCTGGTGTCTGTACTTCATTTTGTGGAAAAAACTGTTTGTTAAATAGAAAAGGCAGGGCTCAAGTTAGAATTTTCTTTAAAATTTTTATTCTGCCCCCTCCCCGCAAAAGCACTTTGTTATGTACATGTGCTCTCTGATTTTCATGGCTTTGCCCTTCTGCTATAATTTCAGGAAGGCCATGCACTCAGCTGCAGCTTCTGAACCCAGAAAGATTTGCCCGACTCATTAAAGAAATTATGAATAGCGTGTGGCCTGGCAGAGACATTGTGGTACAGTGGTATCCAGGTTTGGAAGACAAAAATCACCCATCAGTTTCCTGGCTGAAGATGGTCTGGAAGAACCTATATATACATTTTTCTGATGACTTGAGTGTGTTTGATGACCTGCCGCTTATCCCCAAGACGCTGATAGAGGAAAACCAAACATCAGTGGAACTGGTGAGATTTAGGAATCCGTCACCTATCATTCTGGAAGATGAATCTGAGACTCAGCTCCCGGAATATTTAGCTGATATTATTCAGCAAGTTGGTGGAGTTGTACTTAAGAAGCTGGATACTTTTGTCCAACATCCGCTTATAAAAAAATATGTGCATCCACCATTACCAAGTGCTGTTTTACAAATAATGGAAAAAATGTCCTTACAGAAACTATGCAATCAGGTTGCATCATTCCCATCAACACATAAAGATGCTCTGAGGGCATTCTTAGCTAGTTTAACTGATGCAAGTGAAAAAGAGAGAAGAATTATTCAGGAATTGCTAATATTTAAAAAAATTGAAAAATCATCTGATGAAAGTGTCCCTGTTTTTACTGGGCTAAAAGGTAGTAAGGTATTACACCACACTGCCAAAATTCCTCCTGGTCTAAGGTTTTCTATTCCGATAATTGACAGCAGTGATGAAGCTACGATTCGTTTAGCTAACCTGCTGAAAATAGAACAGCTAAAGAGCACAGATTGCTTGAAGTTTGTTTTACAAGACATTAGAAGTGATTTTTATTCATACGATGAAACAACACAGATAATGCAATGGGTTCTTGAAAATCTGACTTTTCTGAAAAATGAGAATACAGATGTGATAGATTGGCTGACATCACTAAAGTTTATTAAGATTTCACAGGAAAAGATAATGTCAGCAAATGAACTCTTTGATCCTGAGGTAGAACTGCTGCAAAATTTATTTTATGCTGAGGAGGAAGTTTGCTTCCCCCCTGTCATTTTTACATCTTCAGATATTCTTCATTCTCTGAGACAAATAGGCTTAAAAAATGAGTCCAATCTTGAGGAAAGTGATATTATGAGAGTGGCAAATAAAATTGAAAGCTTGCACGCTAACTCTAACACCAATCATGATTTTCTGTTAAAAAAAGCTAGAACTCTCTTGATGATTTTGAATAAAAACCATATGCTGCTTCACTCATCTGAAACAAAAGCTACGCTGAAAAAAATAAAATGGATTCCTGCATGTAAGGAAAGACCTCCAAATTATCCAGGATCCTTAGTCTGGAAAGGAGATCATTGTAATCTGTGTTCACCGCCAGAAATGGGTGATATATCTCATGCAATTTTAGTTGGTTCCTCGGTTCCTCTTGTGGAAAATGTGCTGTTGGATATAGAAAAAGCACTTGGCATCCCCACCAAGCCCAGCATAAAAGCAGTCTTAAAGCATTTCAAGGTGGTGGTCGATTGGCACAGTTCTAAAACCTTCAGCGATGAGGACTATTATCAATTTCAGCATATCTTGCTTGAGATTTATGGATTTATGCATGATCACCTAGAAGAAGGCAAAGAAGCTTTTAAAGCCCTGAAATTTCCCTGGGTTTGGACAGGTAAAACATTTTGTTCTCTTACACAAGCAGTAATAAAGTCAGTACCTGATCTCGATCTCCAACCTTATCTACATTATGTGCCAAAAACTATGGCAAAGTTTCACCAGTTGTTCAAATGTTGTGGTTCAATTGAGCAGTTAACACCAGACCATGTTTCTATGGTCATTCAGAAAATATATCTAAAAAGTGAGCAGTCTCTCTCAGAACAAGAGAGTAAACAAAATCTCCACATTATGTTGAGCATCATAAGATGGCTGTACAGCAATCAGATTCCTGCAAGTCTGCATACACCCATGCCACTATACAGTGGCAAACTTCCTTATAAACTTGCAATGAGGCCAATTCATGAGTGCTGTTATTGTGATATCAAAGTTGATGACTTAAACGATTTGCTTGAAGATTCTGTTGAACCAATAATTTTGGTGCATGAAGACATACCAATGAAAACCGCCGAGTGGTTGAATGTCCCATGCCTTAGCACAAGATTGATTAATCCAGAAAATATGGGATTTGAGCAATCTGGGCAAAGAGAGCCTCTGACTGTAAGAATTAAAAATATTTTGGAAGAATACCCTTCCATTTCAGATATCTTTAAAGAGCTTCTTCAAAATGCTGATGATGCTAATGCAACAGAATGTAATTTCCTGATTGACATGAGAAGAAATATGGATATAAGAGAGAATCTTCTGGATCCAGGAATGTCAGCATGTCATGGTCCAGCTTTGTGGTCATTCAATAATTCTGAATTTTCTGACTCTGATTTCCTAAATATAACTCGATTAGGAGAGTCTTTAAAAAGGAGCGAAGTTGACAAAGTAGGAAAATTTGGACTGGGATTCAATTCTGTTTATCATATCACTGATGTTCCTATTATTTTGAGCCGTGAGTTTATGATTATGTTTGATCCAAATGTTAACCATATCAGTAAGCATATTAGAGATAAATCTAACCCTGGGATCAAAATCAACTGGAGTAAACAACAGAAGAGGCTGCGAAAATTTCCCAATCAGTTTAAGCCATTTATAGGAGTTTTTGGTTGCCAGCTACCACTGACTGTAGAATCTCCTTACAGCTACAAAGGAACGCTTTTCAGGCTGTCCTTTAGAACTCAGCAGGAAGCTAAAGTGAGTGAAGTCAGCAGTGCATGTTACAATACAGCAGACATTTACTCTCTTGTGGATGAATTTAGCATTTGTGGTCATAGACTAATAATATTTGCTCAGAGCGTAAATTCAATGGTTTTGAAATACTTGAAAATTGAGGCAGATGATCCTGGGGCAGCACAAGATGTTGTCACTATCAAAAAAAATCTGTGTTCTTCCAAAGCCTTGACTGCACCAAATGTAAGTGTTTTAAAGGAAGCAGCTAAACTCATGAAGATCTGCAGCAGCAGTAATAAAAAGCTTCCCAATGAAACACCAAAGTCCTCGTGTATCTTACAGATAGTGGTAGAAGAATTTCACCATGTATTTAGGCGGATTGCTGATTTACAGTCTCCGCTTTTCAGAGGTGCGGAAGATGATCCAGCTTCTTTCTTTGAAGTGGCTAAATCAGGACAGCTAAAAAGATCAGCAGATGAATTGCCACAGAAAACAGTAGATTCAACAACATGGCTTATATGTTCCTGCATGGACACTGGAGATGCTTTAAAATTTTCATTACATGAAAGTGGACGAAGACTAGGCCTTGTTCCCTGTGGTGGAGTAGGGGTGTTGCTGTCTGAAACGAAGGATCAAAAGTGGATTGTGAAACCTAATTGCAACAACATGGGTGAAGTATTCTGCTATTTACCTCTACGAATAAAAACAGGCTTACCTCTTCATATAAATGGCTGCTTTGCAGTTACTTCAAATCGGAAAGAGATCTGGAAAACAGACACAAAAGGAAGATGGAATACAGTATTCATGAGGCATGTTATTGTAAAAGCGTACATAGAAGCACTTTGTGTTCTACGTGACATGGCAATCAATGGGGAGCTAGTTGACTACAGTTACTGTGCAGTGTGGCCAGATCCTGATTCAGTTCACGATGATTTTTCTGTCATTTGTCAAGGGTTTTATGAAGACATAGCTCATATGAAAAGCAAAGAAGGGATCAAAGTGTTTTCTGATGGTTTATCTTGGGTGTCCATGAAAAATGTAAGGTTTTTAGATGACTCTATACTGAAACGACCAGATGTTGGACCGCCAGCCTTTAAAATCTTTCTGAAATACCTTAAAAAAACTGGTTCCAAAAATCTATGTGCTGTAGATCTCCCCTCCTGGGTAAAGACAGGATTTGAAGAAGCAGGATGCAAATATGTATTATTGGAGAACACTTTCTCTGAGAAACAGTTCTTTTCTGAGGTATTTTTCCCTAATGTTCAGGAGATTGATGCAGAGCTGCGTGATCCTTTGATGTGTTACGTTCTCAATGAAAAAGCTGAGGAGTTCTCCGGAATTCTTCGTGTTACACCATGTATTCCATGTTCATTGGATGGACATCCATTAGTTACACCATCAAGACTGATCCACCCTGAAGGAAGAGTTGCAAAGTTATATGATGCTGAAGATGGAAGATTTCCTTATGGCACCACTCAGGATTATCTTAACCCAGTTATTTTGGTTAAACTTGTTCAGTTGGGAATGGCTAAAGATGATATTTTATGGGAAGATCTGATAGAGCGTGCTGAGTCAGTAGCTGAAGTTAACAAGATTGATCATGCTGCAGCTTGTCTCAGAAGCAGTATTATACTGACTCTTATTGATGAAAAACTAAAATCTAGGGACCCTAGAGCTAAAGAATTTGCTGCAAAATGTCAAACCATCCCTTTCCTTCCTTTCCTTAGCAAACCAGCAGGCTTCTCACTGCACTGGAAAGGCAGTGATTTTCAGCCTGAAGCAATGTTTTCAGCAACTGATATTTTCACTGCTGATCATCAAGACACAGTTTGCCTAATACAACCAATTCTTAATGAAAATTCCCACTCCTTTAAAGGTTGTGGTGCTTTGTCATTAGCTGTCAAAGAATTTTTGGGTTTACTGAAGAAACCAGCTGTTAATTTGGTCATAAGTCAGTTAGAAGAAGTTGCAAAGTCATTTGACGGAATCACATTATATCAAGAAAATATCACTAATGCTTGTTACAAATATCTGCATGAAGCGATGTTACAGAGTGAATCAACAAAAGCTATGATAATTGAACAACTGACAAACTGTAGTTTTATTCTGGTTGAGAATGTGTATGTTGATCCAACAAAAGTGTCTTTTCATTTGAATTTTGAAGCAGCACCCTATCTCTATCAGTTGCCTAATAAATACAAAAATAGTTTCCGTGAGCTATTTGAAAGTGTGGGAGTGAGACAGGCTTTTACAGTTGGAGATTTTGCTGCTGTTCTGGAATTAATAAATCAGGAAAGAGGGACCAAACAACTAACAGAAGACAACTTTCAGCTTTGCAGGAGAATAATTAGCGAAGGAATATGGGGCCTCATTAGAGAGAAGAAACAGGATTTTTGTGAGAAAAAGTATGGCGAGATTTTGTTACCCGATACTCGTCTTGCACTTCTGCCTGCAAAATCTTTGTGTTACAATGATTGCCCATGGATTAAAGTTAAAGACACAACTGTTAAATATTGTCATGGTGATATTCCAAGAGAAGTTGCAGTAAAGCTTGGAGCAATACCAAAACGCCATAAAGCTTTAGAGAGATATGCGTCTAATATCTGCTTTACTACCCTTGGAACAGAATTTGGACAGAAAGAAAAATTGACAAGTAGAATTAAAAGCATTCTTAATGCCTACCCTTCAGAAAAAGAAATGCTGAAGGAACTCCTTCAGAATGCAGATGATGCAAAAGCTACAGAGATCTGTTTTGTGTTTGATCCTAGACAGCATCCAGCTGATAGAATATTTGATGAGAAATGGGCACCACTTCAAGGACCAGCACTGTGTGTTTACAACAATCAGCCTTTTACAGAAGATGATATTCGAGGAATTCAGAACCTTGGAAAAGGTACAAAAGTAGGAAATCCCTGTAAAACTGGACAATATGGTATAGGTTTCAATTCTGTTTATCACATTACTGATTGCCCTTCATTCATATCTGGCAATGATATACTTTGTATTTTTGATCCTCATGCTAGATATGCACCAGGTTCAACATCAACAAGTCCTGGCCGCATGTTTAGAGATTTAGATGCTGATTTTAGAACACAGTTCTCAGATGTACTGGACCTCTACTTAGGAAATCACTTTAAATTGGATAATTGCACAATGTTTAGGTTTCCTCTTCGAAATGGTGAAATGGCAAAAGTATCAGAAATCTCCTCAGTTCCATGCTCAGATAGAATGGTCCAAAATCTTTTAGATAAGCTGCGTACAGATGGAGCAGAACTCTTAATGTTTTTGAACCATATGGAAAAAATTTCTATTTGTGAGGTAGAAAAAACAACCGGAGCACTGAATGTGTTGTATTCTGTACAAGGCAAAATCACTGATGGGGACAGACTGAAACGAAAGCAATTCCATGCATCTGTAATTGACAGTGTAACTAAAAAAAAGCAGCTAAGTGAAATACCTGTGCAACAGATTACTTACACAATGGATACAGAAGACTCAGAAGGAAATCTTACAACTTGGTTAATTTGCAACAGGTCAGGCTTTTCTGCCATGGAAAAGGTATCCAAAAGTGTGGTTTCAGCCCACAAGAATGAGGACATTACTCTTTTTCCACGTGGTGGGGTAGCAGCTTGCATTACTCATAATTACAAAAAACCCCACAGAGCGTTCTGTTTCTTACCATTATCTTTAGAAACTGGGTTACCTTTTCATGTGAATGGGCACTTTGCCCTGGATTCTGCAAGAAGAAATCTATGGCGTGATGATAATGGTGTAGGAGTAAGAAGTGACTGGAACAGTAGCCTAATGACAGCTCTGATAGCACCAGCCTATGTTGAACTGCTGATTCAGCTGAAGAAACGGTATTTTCCAGGCACTGATCCTACCGTATCGGTGCTGCAAAACACACCCATTCATGTTGTGAAAGACACTTTAAAAAAATTCTTATCATTTTTTCCAGTTAACAGACTTGATATTCAGCCAGATTGGTATTGTTTAGTGAAAGCAGTTTACAGTTGCATTTATGAAGATTTGAAGCGTCTACTACCTGTTATGCGAGCTCCAAATATTGATGGTTCTGATTTGCATTCTGCTGTTATCATCACATGGGTTAACATGTCTACTGTGAACAAAGGCAGGCCATTCTTTGACAATTTACTACAAGATGAATTGCAGCATCTCAAGAACACAGAATACAACATCACAACGCGGAAGACAGTGGCTGAAAATGTTTACAGACTCAAGCATTTACTCTTAGAAATTGGATTTAATTTGGTGTATAACTGTGATGAAACGGCAAATCTTTACCACTGTTTGGTAGATGCAGATATTCCTGTCACCTACGTGACACCTGCTGATGTCCGATTATTTTTGATGACATTTTCTTTTCCAGACTCTAATTGCCACATTGGAAAGTTACCCTGTCGTCTTCAGCAGACGAATCTGAAGCTCTTCCATAGTCTCAAACTTCTGGTTGACTATTGTTTTAAAGATGCAGAAGAAAATGAAATCCAGATTGAGGGCTTGCCACTCCTTATTACTCTTGACAATGTTTTGCAAATTTTTGATTCAAAGCGACCGAAGTTCTTAACAACATACCATGAACTGATTCCATCTCGCAAGGATCTCTTTATGAACACATTGTATTTGAGATACAACAATATTTTGCTTAGCAGTGAAGTAGCGAAAGTCTTTGATATCACGAGTTTTGCTGAATTGTTATCGTCTGTGTTGCCTAGAGAATATAAAACTAGAAGTTGTATGAAATGGAAGGAAAACTTTGCAAGTGAATCTTGGCTTAAAAATGCCTGGCATTTTATTAGTGAGTCTATAAATATTAAGGAAGAGCAAGAAGATACTCAAGCAAAATTTGATGGTGTTGTTGAAACACTGAAGGACTGGACTTTGCTCCCAGGTGTAAGGTTTACTGTCTCAGCTAATCATCTTGTTGTGCCAGAGTGTGATGTTTTGCTGCCACTCAGCATTATGCATATAGCTGTTTTTCCAAATGCCCAGAGTGATAAAGTCTTTCATGCTTTAATGAAGACAGGCTGTATTCAGCTGGCATTGAACAAAATTTGCTCCAAAGACAGTGCTTTAGTGCCTTTGTTGTCAGGATGTACAGCAAATGTAGATAATCCTTCAAGCATTCTGAAAGCCATACAATATATGGTACAGACATCAACTTTCAGGACTGAAAAGTTAGCAGAAAGTGACTTTGAGGCCCTCTTAATGTACTTCAATTGCAATTTATGTCATTTGACATCTCAGGATGACATTAAAATTTTAAAGTCTCTTCCATGTTATAAATCAATTAGTGGCCGATACATCAGCATTTCAAAATATGGGACATGTTACGTCCTCACAAAAAGTATCCCATCAGTAGAAGTAGACAGATGGACACAGTCGACTTCATCAGCTTTTCTTGAAGAGAAGGTTCATCTGAAAGATTTGTATACTGTGCTTGGGTGTGTCTCTGTGGATGATCTTGAAGTGTACTTGAAACATCTTCTGCCAAAAATTGAAAGTCTGTCTTATGATGCAAAATTAGAACACTTGATCTACTTAAAGAATAGGCTAACTAGCATTGAAGAAACTTCAGAAATGAAAGAACAGCTGTTTGAAAAGCTTGAAAGTATTTTGATCATTCATGATGCAACCAATAGATTAAAACCGGCAAAATATTTCTATGACAGGACTGTCAAAGTCTTTGAAGTTATGCTTCCTGAAAAATTCTTTATACCTCAAGAGTTTTTTAAGAAGCTAGAGCAACTTACAAAACCAAAAAATCAAACTGCATTCCTTCCATCGTGGGTGACTTTTCTACGACATATTGGATTGAAATTCATAATTTCACAGCAACAGTTATTACAGTTTGCGAAGGAGATCAGCATGCGAGCAAATACAGAAAACTGGTCAAAAGAAACACTACAGAATACTGTTGATGTCCTCCTTCATCACATATTTCAAGAAAGAACAGACCTTTTGTCAGGAAATTTTCTGAAAGAATTGTCATTAATTCCTTTTCTGTGCCCTGAACGAGCTCCAGCGGAATTTGTTAGATTTCATCCTCAGTATCAAGAAGTTAATGGGACACTTCCACTTATACGATTCAATGGGGCACAGGTGAATCCTAAATTCAAACAGACTGATGTATTGCAGTTGCTGTGGACTTCATGTCCCATTCTTCCTGAGAAAGCGACACCTTTAAGCATCAAAGAGCAAGAGGGAAGTAGTCTTGGTGTGCAAGAACAACTTGAGCAAGTTTTAACGATGCTGAATGTTAATTTGGACCCTCCCCTGGACAAAGTTATCAATAACTGCAGGAACATATGCAATATAACAACCTTGGATGAGGACATGGTGAAAACTAGGGCCAAGGTCCTAAGAAGCATTTATGAATTTCTTAGTACAGAGAAAAGGGAATTCCGCTTTCAGCTTCGAGGAGTTTCTTTTGTAATGGTGGAAGAAGGTTGGAAGCTCCTTAAGCCTGAAGAGGTGGTAATAAACCTTGAGTATGAATCTGATTTTAAACCTTATCTTTACAAACTTCCTTTGGAACTTGGTACTTTCCATCAGTTATTTAAACATTTGGGTACCGAAGATATTATTTCAACAAAGCAGTATGTTGAAGTTCTAGGTCGCATATTCAAGAACTCTGAAGGAAAGCAATTGGATCCTAACGAAATGCGCACAGTTAAACGAGTAGTTTCTGGCCTGTTCAAAAGTCTTCAGAACGACTCTGTCAAGGTTAGGAATGACCTTGAGAATATGAGGGATTTTGCCCTTTACCTTCCCAGTCAAGATGGTAGATTGGTAAAGTCTAGTATCTTAGTTTTTGATGATGCACCCCACTACAAAAGCAGAATCCAAGGTAACATTGGTGTGCAAATGCTTGTTGATCTTAGCCAATGTTACTTAGGCAAAGACCATGGTTTTCATACTAAATTGATAATGTTATTCCCGCAGAAACTGAGGCCTCGCTTACTTAGTAGTATTCTTGAAGAACAGTTGGATGAAGAGTCTCCCAAAATTTGTCAGTTTGGAGCATTATGTTCTTTGCAGGGAAGGTTACAGTTACTGTTGTCTTCAGAACAATTCATCACAGGACTCATTAGGATTATGAAGCATGAAAATGACAATGCTTTTTTAGCTAATGAAGAAAAAGCAGTAAGACTTTGCAAAGCTTTGCGAGAAGGTTTGAAAGTTTCCTGTTTTGAGAAGTTGCAAACGACATTAAGAGTTAAAGGCTTTGCTCCTATTCCCCACAGCAAAAGTGAAACATTTGCTTTCCTGAAGAGATATGGAAATGCAGTAATATTGCTTTACATACAGCATTCTGACAGCAAAGACATAAACTTCCTGTTAGCGTTAGCAATGACCTTAAAGTCTGCAACTGACAACCTGATTTCTGATACCTCGTATTTAATTGCCATGCTGGGTTGTAATGATATTTATCGGATCAGTGAGAAGCTTGACAGTTTAGGGGTGAAGTATGACTCTTCTGAGCCATCAAAACTTGAACTACCAACACCTGGCACTCCTATACCAGCTGAAATTCACTATACACTTCTTATGGATCCAATGAATGTATTTTATCCTGGTGAATATGTTGGTTACCTTGTTGATGCTGAAGGTGGTGATATATATGGATCATATCAACCAACTTATACCTATGCAATTATTGTACAAGAAGTAGAAAGAGAAGATGATGAAAGTCCCAGTTTTCTAGGGAAGATTTACCAGATTGATATTGGATATAGTGAATATAAAATAGTGAGCTCTCTTGACCTGTACAAATTTTCAAGACCAGAGGAAAGTTCTCAAAGCAGGGATAGCACACCTTCTACTCCAACCAGTCCTACAGAATTTCCAGCACATGGACCGAGGACAATTCCACCTCTCTTCACTGGTAGAGAGAGCCACAAAACAATGTCCTCAAAACATCACTCTCCAAAAAAGATAAAGTCAAACTCATTGCCAGAAATATTAAGAGAAGTGACATCTGTGATTGAACAGGCTTGGAAGCTTCCAGAATCTGAAAGAAAAAAGATTATTAGGAGGCTGTATCTTAAATGGCACCCAGATAAAAATGCTGAGAATCTTGATATAGCTAATGAAGTTTTCAAACATTTACAGAATGAGATTAACAGGCTAGAAAAACAGGCCTTTATGGATCAAAATATGGACAGAGCCTCCAGAAGACCATTTTCATCCTCTGCTTCTCGATTTCAGTCAGATAAATTTTCATTTCAGAGATTTTATACTTCATGGAATCAAGAAGCAACAAGCCACAAATCTGAAAGGCAACAGTATAAAGAAAAGTGTCCGCCTTCCACAGGCCCATCTTACTCACAACGTTTTTTTGTCCCACCTACATTCAGGTCTGTTGGCAATCCTGTAGAGGCACGTCGATGGCTTAGGCAGGCCCGAGCTAACTTTTCAGCTGCGAGAAATGACCTTCATAAAAGTGCCAATGAATGGGTATGCTTTAAATGTTACCTTTCTACTAAACTGGCCTTGATTGCAGCTGACTACGCCGTGAAGGGCAAATCAGACAAAGATGTAAAACCAGCAGCCCTTGCACAAAAAATAGAGGAATATAGTCAGCAACTTGAAGGGCTTACAAATGATGTTCAGACGTTGGAAGCTTATGGAGTAGACAGCTTAAAAACCAGGTATCCTGACTTACTTCCTTTTCCACAGATTCCCAATGATAGGTTTACTTCAGAAGTTGCTATGAGAGTGATGGAATGTACTGCTTGTATCATAATAAAACTTGAAAACTTTATACAACAAAAAGTATAAGGGATTGGAAGAGCTTACAGAACCGTTTTGTCAAGAGCTTAGGTATTTCATGTGATGGGATACAAATGCGATTGTGCAGATTACTGAACATCCAAGAGGTTACACGTTGCCAAGCAGTTCAGAAGCATAATGCACAAAGGTGGATGGTACTGAAGTACTTAGAATTGAGATTTATTTAAACGGGATTTTTTTAACTGAGCCTGCTGTATAAGCAAACTGTAAAACATGACTATTTTTTAAAATTTGCAAGGAAACGGAGCTGCAAAAAATTAGCTGTATGTACAGTATTGTGATTAATTGGCATATTATTGAACTGCACTTTATGTAACCAAAGCTTAGCTTTCTGTTAGATGAAGCCTGTAATTATAACTCCTTGCTAGATTTTATTTCATTTAATATAATGTTGCCCAAACAGTGATGTCAGTTTTCAATGTACTAATTTTAAGACTGGACATACTATGAAATGGGAGGTGGGATGGAAATTAGAATAACTTTGGAGGTACTGCTCCAAAGCATCTCTGTATTCTTTTGTGTTCTGTGGACATTCGTGTCACTCATAGTAATACTCTTATCAGCTGGATCTGATTATAAATTTGCTGCAGCATCACATTGTGAACATTTGAAGGAGGGTTTAGTACCTGTAAACTGGTACAGGTATTTTAATGCTGAGTAACGATACTTGATTTAACATGCAACTTCATGTCATGCATTGATTGCATTTATCTTATTATGAAATAATTATTTAATTTACTTTTTTTTTTTCCAGAGCATGTAATCTTTTCTTTAATGAAAAATGCATGCAGATGATATAAAATTGGTTAACGTTATTACATGGTGGTTTGGTTTTTTTTTAAACACCAAAACTCAGTTTTCAGATGTCTAAATGCTTGAGGTTCCCCCCCCACCCCCGTGTGTGTGCCTTTGTGTGTGTGTACACATATATATATCTCTCTATTTTTCCACAAACAAACATTGATAATAGTACAATTCAGTAACCCATTTTTGGTGTACTCTGAGCACTGTTTTTTGTTACATGTTTAAAGGTGCTGCAATGTAATGCTTTTTTTATTTTGCTGTTCACTACAGTCCTAGAGAAGTCTGATTTTTTTTGTTCACACTCTTATAGTTTGTAATACTTTTGGTATTGTCATGCAATATGTTCAAAGTTAGCTATTTGTAAAAAATTAAAAAATTAAAAAATATGGAAGGATAACGATAAATGGAAGGATTTTTCTTTGCTGAATCAGCCACATTTAACATAAACATTAAACATTTTCCAGTGACATGCTATTACAACTGTTTACTTGACAGCACAGTGAAACTGTAGTTTAACTTACAGAATACAAAGGAAATAAGAACAGTGAGCTTGCAGGGCTGATACAACTGCAATAGTGTGGTGATCCAAAAATAAAAAACCATGATGAAGGCTTCTTCAGTTTTGCGCAAATTATAAAGGGCTTGTTCTTTTCTGAAAGATCTTGGAATTTGTGGTGGGAAGAAATGTGATGTTTGGAAAACGATACTGCTTCTGATTGTGAAGCCCTATCATCATTTCTGCCATTAAATATTAAGTGCCATAATTTAAATAAAGAAAAATGCAAACATATATTTCAGTCTGATGTGTTTTGGTTTTATAAAGTAGACTAAATTTACCTATTATTTCAAGCTTTCTTTTATATAAGTAAATACTCTCTTTTCAATTAATTCTAAATAATTGTACAAATATTAAAATACTATTGAAAAGGAAAAATGCTTTTTTCTTGCAATGACAAATGTTTGCATTTTTGTCAAAGCCATGGTACATTTTACTGATTTTTTTGCCCTAAATAGCATGTAATTAAAACACAAATCCTGGTATTCCATGAAATAAATCAGTTTAGTTAATTAGCTATGTTTTTTTAAACAGATTACTTTGTGGCTCTTACTTTGTGCATTACGTCAGATGAATAGTATTCAGGGTAAGCAAAATACTAACAAAAGGAAACAGTTCTCGGTCGGTTTTCCAGTTTAAATGGAACTAAAAGATAAGGTAATGTGGTATCATGAAAATGAACAACAGAGGAGCAACACAAACACTTTCCTGGTTTTAGGTGAGACCTTGAGGAAGGAAATCTTTTTAAGGACTTAACTGTGTTTTGTAAGCAACTTGTGTGGCCTTCTTGGTATTATTATGAACGATTAAAATGGCTGTGCAGAACTACTAAACGATTTTGTTATATTTTTTTGTTTATTTTGTATATGTTGTTGAGTGCTGATACAGTGAGAAAGAAAATGGTCCTAGTTTATAGGAAGCTAATGGTCTGAAGTAATCTTAAATATTGAACCAAGGTAAGCAAGAAAATGTGAATGACACAGAAAAATTCATTTATTACTTCTGCATTGATACCATCAATCAGTTGCAATAAAATTCACATATGGATGCTGAGAGGACAGGCAAGAGTGGTGTCCCAGTTGGAAGTCTCCTATTTTTATTATTTGCTTAAACTCACTGTAACAGGTAGCCTAAATAAAGAGGCCTTATAAGACCAGGAAACCATGCTGAGATAGAAACTGATTTCATACATACCTTTAATCCCTGTTTAAAAATACATAAATACATAAATAAAATACTTAATTGATGCTTCCTTTTGGCTCAGCTGGGAGCCTTGGGAAATGCCGAATAACATATTCGTTTCTAAGTTGGGCATGGAAGCTCAAAACAGTTAGTACGTGACGATTCCTTAGTAAGGGTCAGTAGAAGTGCATGTTAGCATGTGGTTTCCACAAAGATACATTTTACAAGTAATTCTGCACATTACACAAGTTCATGAGAGAAGAGGTGTTTTCAGCCAGGTATGTGTCCTGTATCTTCCACAGGTACCAGTAATGTGCCTAGGAAAAGCAACTTCAGTAGTCCTGTCTCACAGGATTATAGCTGTGAGGTTTAGCAAAGCTCAGTGGTACAGGAAACTGATTTAACTGTACATTTAGTAGCCTGAATCTAAGGAACTGCAGTTGTAACACGACTTGGCAGGTTTGTTTCTATTTATCTTCTTGTGGAAAGTTTTACTCTCAAATAATGGCATTAGCACTTGTTCTAAAAAGCACTGGTCACTTGCCTCAGCAATTAGTGACAAGAAGACGACTTGGTTTTTTTTAAGGAAATAGACTTTTGTGCAGCCAACTACCAAAATAATAAGAAATGGTTTATTCTATAAAGAAACACAGTTTCACAATATTCGTACTCAAATAATCCTCAAAGTTATTATGGTGATTTGCAAACTAGGATTTAAGAACTATTAGTATAAGGATTTCATTCACTTGGTACTTGGGTTGCTTTAAATGAGGCTTTAATTAAAATCTACTGTAATTGCTCCAGTTAAAGTAAAGGAGGGTAGCACCAACTTTGGGATTTCCTGTTGCTGGATCTGAATATGAGGATGGTTGGATTGGTATTGTGGAACAAAGGCAGGAGTAATAATTAAAAAATAATTAAACTTCACAGCCAATGTAGATGTTTTCATTTGAAGAAGACACACATTTTTGTTACATGGAGGTATTTGTCAATCAGTTTTTCACCAAAACTGTTTATCTTTTCTTTGGTTTGCTTTCAGGATGATTAATTCAGTAGCACTGGCATAATTTTTGCTTACTTTCATCTACTACAGATGAAGACAAAGAAATTCTAGATGCCCAATAAAACCTAATTGTAAAGCATTTTCTAAATTCTGCAAAGTAAATTTTTAGTTGAGGCCAAGATTTTCATTCCTATTTTTACATAATGTACATGTCACATTCTTAAAGTCTTGGAAAGATCATTTTGTTTTAAAAATGAAAACATTCATTTAAGCTGTTTCATTTGAACATAAAAGGAGAAGCAGACTTTTAAAAATGTATAAAGTTTATTCAAGAACTCAGTTTTCAGTTAATTCTTGCAATTTCTTTTCGCATAAAGTTACATAAAGATAGATGTCAATACTGAAGGACTGTGAAATGGAAACAAACAAGGTTGTGTTTGGGCAATCACCAATAAAGTTTTACTACCATTTTGATATTTTTAATTTTCCACTGTGTAACAATCCCAACCAGTTACAAGAACAGCTGTAAATAATTTTTTTTTTGGGGGGGGGAGGGGAGAAACAGTACAGGTCACTATGCTGGGTAGTGGGATTTTTTTTTCACTATTTGGTTAACATTTTTGAAAATAAACTGGAGAAGTGCATATTCTAACTTTCCTGTGCCATAATTTTATGTTAACCTGTAACTATTTACTGAAGTTTGATTCAAGTAGAAACAATAATTTTGAAGTATTAGAGAGAGATGGAGAGACAGCCACACGGAGATATAAAAAATGATAATTTAGTGATGTATGAACTACATTGAGATTAACAACAATTCATATTATAGCATCACCTGATTACACTGGTAATTTTAGCATAAACTTTGATGGTCAACTAACCACAACTAAAAAAAAAAAATCCCAAAAAAGTTCTTCAGTAACAAGAAGTTGCCATCCGTGCTCTAAAAAACCTGCAAAACTTACATAATGCAACTATATGTTCAATGTCAATTTTGTAGCATAACAAAAAGAAGAATGAAGTTTAAGCAATGGAGAGGGCCAGGTTGTGGTTTGGATGATGGCAGAGCTGGGGGTACAGCAGACCTGTTTAGTTTTCTGTACTACTCAGAACTCACCTATGAACTGAGGCAAGCCCAAAGGGATTACCTCCACAAGAAAGGCAGTAGTTACTGCAATGTCTGACTGAGGTGCCATAATGCTTAGTCGTGTCACTAGCCAGGGAACTGCACCCTGATTTTACTAGCTGTATACCACAGCTTTGTAAAAATGTTAACTGAAATCGAGCAACTTCAATGCACGAAGTTGCAACAGACATGTCTTCCAAATACCCAGTAGTTTAGGGGTTACGTTACCCTTGTGATACAAGGAAAGCCTGGATTCAACCCCTTGTGCTGTATTAGCTGGCAAGTCACATTTGAAAATGCTTAAAATGCGTAACATAAAGTGCTATGTCAGCAGAATAGGCAGATTGTAACTAATGTACTTATTTACAGTATCTGGCTAACATTTAGGGATTAGATTAGGTGAATTAGTAGTTTGGTACCACGTGGAAGTAGGCATATGTTCCTTTACGTCAGAAACAGAGGTATGATGGTAATTCAAATGCCTTTGAAACTAGATAGTGGCTGAATTCTCTAGAGACTTGAAGTCCCTGTTTTGCTGTTGTACTACATTTATAAAAGACTGTAGACATTACAGCCCTCCAGGTTACTTGTAGCAGCAGTTTTCAGGTATCTGACACATGGAATGGAATTTGCTGTCCTTTAATACTCATACTTTCTATCCAATGATTAAGCTAAGTCTGCTCATAATTTGGTTTCCAAACTTTGCACATGGAGCTGGAACCACCTAAACTGACTTTAAGTGAATGCCGAAGACAGCTTTCTGTTAAAGCCTACCTCAGCTAAGGCTTATTTGTAGAGAGCTATAGTTGAGAGATACAGTTGTAGAGATATATTGTCTTCTCTTTAGGGCTAACAGCCCTGGACTCACACTTGAAGGTAGATGTCTAAGCCCAGGAAAAGGGAATTTCAGAAATGGAAGCTGTGTGGCTTCCTACTTCTCCCTTGGGCAATATGTTAGCAGTCAGAGCACTCTCTAAATAACATGGGAGACCTTGATTCACTTGGCTTCTTTGCCTGAAGCTCAGCTTAAGCACGTCTCCTGCTTTTCCTGTTGTTGTTCTTCTAGTTTGATGAATGCTGAGGGCTCCACCCGGCTAAGGAAGGGCAATTTCAGCCTTGTCCATTAGACTCATTGCATACATTACAAAGGCAGAGGCAGAGACTACCCAGGGCTTTACCACAATAATAGCGGATCCAGTTAACGGGGTGCTCTTTCTCAACTCAGTCTTCTGTGGGTATCTGGGTTCATAACTGAGTGTGGGATTTCTTTGCTTGTAGTAGCTAGCTGAAGTAGCAAGTTTAAAAAATGGCATCATCTTAGTCATTCTTTTGTTTTGTTTCTCCTGCTTTAAGGATCATTATTGTCTTCTCTAAAGGATGGACATTCTGTGGTTTAAAAATGAGTATGGGTTAAAAAGCTTTCTGTAAATAGACACCAAGGCACTATGTGATAGCAGCTCCTACCTGGGTAATAATATCATCAAGTATATACAAAAGACCATCAAAGGAGTTAAAAACCCACTAGTTTTAAACAACAGACTATTAAATACAAATCTGCTACCCAGAGGTGTGCAAACAATTTATTTGTGTTCAGTGCAACACTGTACAGGGGAATGGGTCTGCAGCTGTGTTTCTCTACAAGGTCAATAAATGGTTTGTCAACTCTGGTGAGCATTTGCTTTGTATCCAAAGTCCTAATGTAAAAAATAATAAAGAGTAGTTTTACTCTCTCCGTTTGTGATGGGCTTCTACTATGACAGGATCAGAAATATCAGTCAACAGCTGCAGATGGTAATTAAATAGTCCTTTCAGTTGAATCCTGTGGACTATAGTTTTTTTCCCACTACCCAAACAGTTCCTCGTGTCAGACAATCTGGAGCCACATTAAGGATTTTTTCCTTTTTACTAGTCCTGCTGGCAGAGCAAATTGCCTTGTTGAATTAGCATGTCCTAAAATATAAAAAGGTTTAAATGAGTATAATGGTACAGGCAGTTCAACAAACTATTGCTATTAGAAAATACACTAACATATTTCTCTGTTGTATAGTGAACAGATTTGAGATGCAGGGAGGTTTAAATGACTCCTGGAGCTTTTTGTGTTAGTTATTTTTATGTGAATCTCAGTAATAAGCAAATCAGCATATATGTTGCCAAATTAAAATAGAAAGCTATTAGCAAATTAACACCTTTTACACAGAACTTATACAAATACCACATTTTTCATATCTTGTGTTATTGCAAGAACAAAATTGCATAGACCATTTGCTGGCACTTTCTGAATTGCCCAAATAATGCTCTGTCTTAGCAACTAGTTAAAGTAGTTCCCTCAATTTATTTCACCCACTAATGCAGTAAGTGTTTACATATAGTGAGAGAAAAAAACCATGGAGCCCAAAAATGTTAACAATGACATAATCATCTGACTGAATAAAAGTTCAGCAAGGAAACATATTCCTTTTTTTAATGCTTTCTGTAAGGCTGTTTTCAAAGTGTTACTGACAGAACATATTATTTGATTCAAGTCATTCTTCTGAAGTTGAAATGTCATTTGTGCTCTTCCTCTTTCACCCTGTAGTCCAGAATTGTAGCTAGAGATTAGTTTCCTAAACTGAAGTACTTTGTTTTTAAAATTCTGAAAATTCTGCTTTCGGTAATGCTCTTCAGCAATAATATAAAACTCAGACTAGCAAGGGGGTGTGCGGCCTTTTCTGGTGCCTCACTGGCAGACACGGCTGTATTCTTGGCAGGTGGAGCCCACACCGGCCACTGACAAGTAGAGTTTTCCATCCGGACACACGCAGATTTCGTAAAGCCCCTGAGAAATACCGGATCCACCCCTTGTACCCTCAGGCAATTTAGGCAGTCGTACAGTTTCAGCATCGAGCAGAAGCTGCATGGGAGAAAGCAGAACAAATGGGCTCGTTAGAGATAATAATGCAATAGCATGCCATAAACCAACTTGACTTAGTCTCGACAGTGGTTTAAGAATAGCCTTCTACCCAGACTTTTTATAGACAAAGCTGCTCTGAGGCCTAGGCTCTTGGCAGACACTGGAGCAGGGGAGAGAGAAGCTAGTGCCCATCCTTCTCCTTAGCAGAGATCTCATGAAGTTCAGTAAGGCCAAGTGCAAGGTCCTGCACCTGGGTCGGGGCAATCCCAAACATGGATACAGGCTGGGCGACAAGTGGATTGAGAGTAGTCCTGTGGAAAAGGACTTGGGGAGTATTGGTGGATGAAAAACTGAATATGAGTTGGCAGTGTGTATTAGGAAGGCCTTTACTGTGAGGATGGTGAGACATTGGAACAGGTTCCCCAGAGAAGTTGACCTGTCCCTGGAAGTGTTCAAGGCCAGGTTGGATGGGGCTTTGAGCAACCTGGTCTAGAGGAAGATGTCCCGGCCCATGGCAGGGGAGTTGGAAGTAGACGATCTTTAAGGTCCCTTCCAACCCAAACCATGCTATGATTCTATGATACAAAGCAGGGCCCCTGACCCTACACTGAACAGAGGGGTGTGGGCGCTGCTGCTGCTGCTGGACCCAGGTCTGTCCTGGCCTCAGTGCTGAAGCCTCGCAGCTGTGCCAGCTGGTTGAAGATGGACATACACGTTGGTCTGGAGTTTCTCTGTGGAAGAACTGGCACCATACAGCCTTGCAGAAGGGACAAATAGGCTGCTGCATGTCGTGTGCTGTTGCCGATGGGGCAGCTCTCGATGTATGCAGGGCCTCACTCCTCAATTTAGCAGTTCTGGGACTGTGTTCACCTCTAGGCCAAGGACCCCACTGGGGTGCCTGGGCATCACTGTGCTACTAGGGAGCTGAGTGCTCTCAGACTTTTAGTCGAAAGCATTTCTCTAGGCTAATAACAACATTATGTCAATTGGTACTATGATTTAATCGGACCCATAAATAAAAGTCTTATTATTGGCACCATTAATTTTAATATCCTGTCTCCTAAAATCTGAGGAATTATATTAACAGAACTTGAAAAAAGACTTGAGGTTATTACTTATATTCAGACAGCAAGATCAACCATAGTTATGGAAACAGAAGGGGTTGTACTCACCACACCATCACTGCTGTGTAGTTTGATATCCATCTGGGAAAGAGCTTCAATATTCCCAGCTTGCGCTTTGATATTAATTCCTCGTGGTGCATCCATGCTCAAAGATCGAGTCGGTGATTCCAGCCTAAAAAAAGGAGTGGGAAATCTGACAGTAGCACATTCTCATATATTCCTTTATTTTTAAAAATAAGTAAACTTTGAACAAGCACTTGAAGGATCTTGCCTGAAGTCATATAAAAGATGCAGCGTCTTTTTCCTTCAGGCAGATTTGAAAAAGGAGGTGGCTATTTAGAAACACCAAAGTATCCCAAATGAAAAATATAGATGAATTCATAATACAAATGCAAGGTATTATTTCAGCGATAAGTCCAGATTATTTCAGTACAATGGTAATTTATTCTTTAAAACTGAAGCCCATTTTTACATTCCTCAGTTTGAATTTATTTTCATTTTTGATATAATAAAACATTGAAATGAACACAATTAGTGCAGTCTGGAAGTGTTTTAATCAATAAATTTTTGGCACAGCTATCTGTCGGACCAAGATTTCACTCTGTGTGTGTGTGTGTGTGTGTGTGTGTTGTTTAACTAGATGGCATCTGAAACTTAAAAACCAGTAACTTTGTTTGAAATAAAAATTATACAATATAACAAAGTTGCAAACCCTACAGTACCACAAGATGGCAGGAAGGTACTGTATTAGCTAAGCAATCACCTCGTCGGGTCAGCTGTGCAGGTTTCATGATTTTTATTTTCCAAAGAGATAAGGCTTTGTTTCTTCAGAATTTTGGTATCATTTCCACAATAAGTAGCAGGGATAGAATTACTAATTAAAAATCATGCGAAGAAAAGAAAAAGCCCAGGCTCAGCAATAAGCTAGTTATTACATTGCTGCTTGTGACCATTACCTAGAACTGCTTCATCTGGAGGCACTGGGAACACCACAGGATCCTGGATATTGGCTCACCCTTCCTGATGACACCAGCCTGAATTTTACACTATCAGCCAACATTAAACAGGTGAATATTAAGGCTAGAGAAAATGAATCAATCGGTGGTCCCAGTTGAATTTACATCCATGTTACGCGCAAGCTCTCCCAGCAGATGCTGTGTTGGCTCCACACATGCTCAGTGGCCACCAATCCGGATGAGCTGAGGACTATGCCCCAGGACGTCCTTTACTAGATATGCATCAGATAGTGAGTCTAGACATTGACTGCCAGTCACATGCTAAAGGAATGAAATTATTTCACACAGAAACCTGGTGTAGGTGTCTGATGGGTTTCATTTACTCAGACTGCTTCAGTTCCTCCTTTTTTTTTTTGCAGGTCATTAAAACTAGAATTTAAAAGCAGTCAGTTTATGCTTGTGAGAAACTTCAGTTGTATCTTAGCGTTCTGAAGAAGCTAAATCCAGCTGATGTCTTAAAACCTAAACCCATGATATATGAGCAGAGTCACTGAAACTTCATCTTTTATCCCCAAATCTGAAAATAACTCAGGCAATATTGGCTTATCACTGATGGCCAGAGGTAACAGGAGATTCTATCTTCTTTGATCTTCAAAGGTCCCTTCCAATTCAAACCATGCTATGACTCAATGTTTCTATGATCTGCCTCTCCCCAACATCTCCTGGGTTAGTCACCTTCAATTAGTTTAAACTCCAAATTGATAATTTAAATTCCTAACAATGGATAACTGCATCATAGCTGCATATTAGGACCTTATCCATAAAACAGTTTGGTGCCTTTCCTATGACTCTGAGATGGCACAAACTTCTGTCATGGTCTTGCTGAGTACAAGGCCATGAGTACAAGTCTGTTCTGCATCAGGCATCTAACATAGTATTAGTAATCTTTATTATGCAGTGTTTGTGATTTAAAAACTTTTCTATGACTTTTTGGTTTAGATTCTTAGATTTACACTTTTATGAAATTGAAAATCAGTTTTTCCTGGAATGATTTACATGGGAGGTCTGCTTCATGGGACTATTTTCCAATGCATATTTTTGTGCATTATATAATGAAAAATTGATCAAAGTTTGTATTGTTAATATTTAAAGTTTAATATCTTTTCATAAGTCAGTGTCAAGGCAGTTGAATACAACTGTTGCCTTTGTTTTAGCAAAAAGCTATAAACACTGAAATAGCTCAGGTTTTTCTGTATTTAATGTATGTAAGTAACCTATATGTAAGCAAAAATTTTTATTTTTAAGCTCTATTGAATATTACAAGATGGCTGACTGGGAGAGATTTTTGAAGAGCATATCAGGCCCGGAGTTTGAAAAGCAATCAAATGCTGGAGAAATATTGCTTTCTTTCTACCAAAATTAATGCTGGCAAGAAGCCTACAGACTTCGGAAGCATTTACAGATTTATGATATGACTTACATATAATTTAAATTACATGGCAGAATTACATTTGCTATATTAATCACAATACTAAATTTCTGCTGTTTATACAGGTCCTATTTCTAGATTAACTAAGAGTAGATTTACCTAATTAAGTCATTGCAGCTTCCTGCAATGGAAACTGCAGTGACGCTTAAGCAGTGATTTTAAAGCCTTCTGGAACAATTATGTGTGAGATTTTAGGAAAGACAACATTCAGTAACACTAGTTATATATTTCTTCATACAGCATTGAAAGGTCCAGTGCCTCGAGTCCAGACATAATAAAAGGGAAAGAGGCACCTAGTGCCTAGACACCGAGTTGAACCTTGACTTCAACTGTCCCTTCTCAGTCCCCACTTGGTCTGAAGACCTGTGACTTCCTCAGCCTCTTAGACATTGACCTTAAGTTACCCAGAATTTTTCAGTGGTCCTGGCTGTGAGGCACTTCCAGTTTGTCACTGGTGAGCAGATTTGAACTTCTGTACGCTTAAGGGTTTGGGTACCACAGAACTGCCGTAGCAGAAGAGCTGACTGGTGGAGATACTTGCATGAATTCAGGGTGTCTCAGAAAGATATTAACAGAGTACTGCAATTAGTAACACTGCTGGTGTTTTAAATAGACATTAATAAAGCAAAATGTGGTCTTTTTTTTGTGTATCAGTGAACAGATGATGGGAGGAAGTTGCTCTGCACTGTGAATGATTTGGTCAGTCACGAAGAAGATACACGACTGTGTCCAGATAATGGCTGATAAGAAAGTTTCAAGATCTATTCCCTAGGCAATAAAAGGAGGAAGAGAGTAGGCTGGGCTGAGCAAAATGTTGACAAGCGTCCCTCAAAAGTCTTGGCAAAACAAGAACTCAATTTCCTTGCAAATGCTGGAGGGTACATGGACACTCAGAGTACAAAAGTTTATTATCTTAAGAGTTTTTCATCCTGTTTTAGTGTTTGTTGGAACTCAGGCAGTAGAATGATGAGGGAATATAGTGTTACCAGTCACGTTACCTTTTTTTTTTTTAAATTACAGGCATATAAATTACATTTAACAGAATGGAGTGAGGATCTTTATCATCTAGAGGAATTAATCTATGTAATGTGCTGTCCTAAATGAGACATCTGTCACAGCCTGTATCTCATTTGGGAAGATGGATTCTGTACTTAGGAGTTGCTTCTAGGTACTGAGGTAGCTATGCCAGGGGTCTATTAGCAAGTGGTGTGGTGCAAGAGGAATTGATCAGGATGTACAACTTTTCATGCCAAGGACCTGACACCCCCGTTATATGTGTTCTCAGAAGTACTCTGGACTAGTTGTTGCCTGACCCTGAAGACTGGATGCCCAGAAAGGTTGGAGCATGTTAGGCATTCTCCAGGAGAGCATAGCTTTCAGGTTAATTTAATCCAAATGTAATCCTGTTCATGTGTCCCAAACAGTCCACAATGAGAACTAAGATTTGGGGAGCTCAGGCAGTTGGGAGATTTCCCTCAAAAGCATGTTCCTAATGTTAAACTAAAACAGTCATGTAGACATATCCGCGGAACGTGAAGCAATAGAAACTATACCTAGGCCCACTTGCAGAGTAGGTATTTGGCCTTGCTCTCCCTCACTCTGATCCCTGCAGACACCTGGAGGTTTGTTGGCAAAGCGCAGTGAAACTGCACTGTCTCAGCTAATGAAGGGCAGGGAAAGGTCAAGGAGTAAGTGGTTCCTGCTGATATTTCACAGCTTTGTCACGTGTTGGATATTGGTCCTACTGTGGTCCACTGCAACTAAATCAACCGATTACAAGAAAGATAATATTTTTATTGCTGTCTTCTTCCTTGTTCTTGAAGTCGACTATACTGTCTTGGCTGGCTGCCAAAGAAAGTTGGTGCTAAGATGTGCAGAATAATTTATGAAGGACTGTGTGAAAGTCTCTGAGGGAATCTGGACAGCATCCAGGTTCTGGATCTGAAACTGTCCCAACAACCTATAGGCTTGGAGATTCCCACCCTAGCATGTTAGCCTGTTACTAACTCATGGAAATACCGGATCACCAGAAATTGCTCAGCTGGCTGTGAGAGGAGTGACAACCTGCTGTGGTTGTGTTAAAGAAGCAGCTGAGCTGAACCCTGACTTTGAATGTCCCTTCTCACCCAGTGCATGCTGCAGGAATATTGATCCTGTTTTATCCTGTTTTGGCAGGAGATGGAAAGATACCTTGCTGATCTTGTAAGTACCACAGTGCATTAGAAAGCTGGTTTTAGTACTGCAGAAAGAGCACCACAGTCTTCTGGAGCCTAGGTTTCCTACTGCAGTGTGGGATTGCTTGACTCTCAGAGCAGGACAGAGGAACGAGCTTGCTTTCATGAATTTGGCGAATAGTTTCTTCCTCCTTTCTGGCCACTTTCTATCCTTTCCATCTTATGAGTCAGTATCTCTCCTGAATTCAATAGGGACAGAATTCCTGGGTATGACTTTAGATAAAAGTTCCCCAAATGTATGCATTCCTTCCAGCACCTACCTGAGGAAGACCAGGGTTACTGTAAGTGGACTGGACAAGCAGAAGGACACTGCCTCTAAAATTGTGGTGCACCCAACAACCAGTGTGCCCATACATACATACAGATAATGCCTTTTTTTTCACTTGCTTTTTGGTTAAAATAGCCTGATCAGTTTTACCATACAGAGAAGATTTTATGAAAAGTAAAGCTGGCATTAAAGTGTTAAAAGTATAATAAGGAATTTAGCAGTGTAAAGTGTATTAAGTATTTGAGTTAAATATGTTCTTGTATCAGTAAAAGAGAAACATCTATGTATTTTAGCCCTGACTCAGATTTAATTACAAAAAGGGCCTTGTACACAGGAGAAAATAAAATATCAAATATACTGAACTTGATTTATTTTACTTTACATCAGATTATTTCAGTTTGTTTAGGACATTAATAAGATATTGGTCTGGTGTTCACCTATGTGTTGGGGATTTTTTTTGTGAAAGAACATGAGGTGCATTCAAGCAGAACCTAGATAGTTCATAATGCCTTTTCATTAAAAGTTTTTCACAAAGCTTTCTGGTACTGATTTTTGAGAGGGTTCATAAAATCTAATCCATCACTTCCACTTCTCTAATATGCTCAGTCTTCCTCCCATAGTGCTTTAGTATAATTAAAATAACAGGAACCATGCAAAAGGGCCAACTAAATATCTATATTAAAGTTTCATTTAAGAAGAAAGTCATATGAAGGGGCAGAAGATAGTGAAAGATCCCACACCTCTTTCTTTCTGCCGTTTAGACTTCGTAGGACTGAAGATGCTGCTTCACATTTTTCCTAGGCATTGATACAGGAACATGCATGGGAAATATAGTATTAGAGAAAGGATTGAAGAATATGAAGAAAATAAAGGAGATCTAGAAAATGTCACTCAGAAGAGCTGGAGCTGGAATAATGGTACTTTCTCCACTGGTGTGTATTTGCATATTGTTCTTGTTTCCCTTGAACTTTCAGGAAGATGCTAAAATCAAACCTGATAAGGATGTCTCCCACTCTTCTGAATACACGGCTGTTTGGCCCACCTCTCAGTAAACAACCTCTATGACTTCTCAGAGTTAGAAAACATTTTAAAAAATTAAATGCTTTGACTAAACTGGTCCAAGGCCAAATAAAGCCATCACAGTGAGTTCAATAAGGTTGCTGGTTATGACACTGAAGATGTGATCCTGCAAGCCTGCATTCCTGTGAAAGTGAGCACTGTGCAACCCTGCCTGTGCAGGTGTACTTCCAAGATTGGGCTCGTCTTTTCCTGAGATTATGAAAAAATATAGCTTTCGTTCCTACTTTATTTCTTTGAGAGAAACAAGAAGAGTTAGGAGAGCAATGGCTACAGGTCTTATTACAGTCTATAAAGATGCAGAAGCACTGAGGTGGCCCAGGGGACAGGCTGTGGAAATGTGGATCAGAGCATCAGATGCTGTTGGCACATAACCAAAACAGCTTTTTTTTCACATTGTTAAGTAAGAAAGAAATCCTCATATGCCTCTAGTGTGCAGAAAGGAGTCTTGCCATGAACACCTGCCCTTGAGTTCAAGTCTGACTTTGGAAAGATGGAAGTGGAACAGAAATTAAAGTAGACAGTGATTGGAGGTCATGGAGCAGAGGAAGAATAGAAAAGGTAAGAAATGAAGGAGAAAAAAAAACATGAGGAAAAAGGGGGGAAAAGGAAAATCTTTAACCTGTCAAGGAACTAATGCCTTGAAAGTCAAAAAAGTGACCTAGAGGATTCTGTGGGCTTAATTGGCTTTGGTTCTCTGTAGGAGTCTGCTTTCAGCTCTGCTCTTTGAATGCATGTTAACTTTTAAGAGGCAATAGGAGTCTATTGGCTTTTTGATTAGTCTGAAAGCAGCCTAATTCACTGGCAATGCAGCTAGACACTCTAAGAGAGTAAACCATAGCCAGAGCATGCACTACGTACACAGGAAAAACAGATTGACAGCATTTATTTATGGTCCAATATACAGAATTTCAAACCATATTATCTCTTTATGAGGAAGCTGGATTCCTGTTGACACAAGCTGAGCAAAACTAAGCTAGAGTTGTAGAGGTGGATAGTGAGCAGCAGGCACACACCAATGTCAGCTGCCAACTCCCACCCATATTCACTTCTCTCCCAGCAGCTTGCGCTTTTGAGGTCAGGCAAGTGGGGAGGGCGATCAGGATGTAGTAAGAAGAATATGATCACCCAAATCTATGGATCTTGGTGTTCTGCCTTGTAGCTTTTGGTTGTTAGCCAGCAGGTCCAAAGGTGAAGAAGGACAAAACAACAGGACTGAGATCTCAGCCTTGGTATATGCCACATTTCTGTTTTGTTTTCTAAAATTATTTGGAATGGCTCCTAAAATTACATCTTCTTGCAAACTGGAAAGATGGATTTCACAGCATCTTCCAACAACCATGTATATCTTAAGGACATGGAAGTATTAGTATTCAACAGTAACCTCTGATAGCTCTTACTGAATGTCAAAAAATACAAAATACTAATGAGTCATTAAATCTTCTTCCCTGATCAGTTTCTGCACAGTAATGGAAATATAGCAGTTACTTAGTCAAATCTTGGCACAAAATTCTGATTTGACGTAACTATTGTAAATCTTTCAACTGCTGACTGATCTTTCTTTCTAAAATGTCCCATTTTGCATCACACATATTGAGTTTCTTCATTTAAAGGTGGAGTAATTGCTTCCTACCTGGATGATGCTGTCTTTCATATTTCTTCCATTCACTTTGATACTCTAAGTCTGAGCTTCACTGAGTTAAACTAAAGGTACTATAATGAAAAAAAATTTGACTGAAAAGCAGCATCCATTTTCCCCTGTCAAGTCCATTAGTTGGTCAATGGTTATATAACATCATCCCAATTTTTGTAGGTTAGTTCAGAGAAACCATTTTCCAAGGGTTATTGCTCCTGGGAGCTGTCTGCATTACGACACATATTCTGTTTCAGTGAGACTAGTGTCAATATCTACAGCTCCCTTACACTGAATCACAAGTTATTATTTATGCCACAACAAAATGTAGTATGTAGTATATTTTTAATGAATCAAAATTAAATAACAATTATTTAAAATTAAAAAATAACTTTTCTGCAGTTTCTTCCAAGTGCATCTGGCTATTTCATTGCAGACAAATTTACAGGAAAACTTATAGTGGCACAAGATACAGCTTAATATTAGAACTGTACTTTCAACTTAAGTATGCCAAGGCTAGCACCTCTCCGAAATAAAGTTACTGTGCCAGTAATAAAAAAAGATCACCACCATCTTGTGAAAATACAGAAAAATTGTCTGATAATATCAGAAGAAAATAAATAGGGTACAATTTAATTCAGAGAAACATACTATGCGTGTGTCTGTTTAGAGGCAAGTGTACATACATAGGAACAGCACTAAAGAAAAATTATTTGGCTGGAATGAAGCAGCTGTACATAAAGTACCTCATTTTTCTAGTAATTCTGAAGCTTTTAAAAAAAATCTTCAGTGGCATTATGTTGCAATTTAGAGACCATAAAATAATGGAGCAATTTGTTGTAATTTGATTTTAAAAGTCACATTTTTCTTGAGACTCTTTGCTTATTGCTTAAATGCATTAATGAAAATGTCATTTTGGAAGGTCTATCATTTTGTCCCCAGTGACTTGGGAAAGTCTCAAAATGTGCTGGGCTTTGCTGGCAGTTTGTAACATCTCTGACCTCTAAAAAACAGACACAAGTGCACATTGTAATGCACTGAAACACCCCAAATACTTCAATAACAGCAGAGCTACTCTGAAATAATAACACAAGGATGTAGTAGGGTCTGCTTTTTCTGGTAGCCTTCTTTCTTGGGACAATAATGTTCTTAACATTTACATAAATATACTCACAGTCGTAATGTGTGAAACACTAGCAGTTGTTACAAGAGGGCTACTAATAGCAGTACAGGACTTTTGTATGGTGGGTATAATATTGCTGCAGGATTCTTTTAAAAAAATAGTTCCTTTTGGAAAATAAAAATAAGATTAAATCAATTATCAATTTCTGCCAGCTCTCGGGAAGGAGCTGTCGTTATACATGACATAGCTGGGCTTATTCTGCCTGGCTGGAATGAAGGGGAGCCACAGTGAAACGACAAAATCCCACCGATACCAATGGAGTCAGTATTTAATGAAAAGCCACTTGGTGGAATGGAGAAACCAAGAAGTCACATCTCAAATACTCACTAGGCTCAACTAATCATAAGTCACCTACAGGGAATGCATTTTCTAAAGCTAAAACAATCTTATAATGACCTTATAGAATCTTGAGCCACTGAAGTAACGGATTCTTAGACCCTTTGTGTTTCACATTAGACAATCATTGGATAGAAATAAAATCATAATTAATCAGATTCTATGGATTAATTCATTTGTCTGTAGATAAATGTATCAATTTATCCAAGTATCTATATTTAAATTATTTTATCCATGGACTTATTACAATCTCATAACTCAAACAGCTTGGATATGGAGTCAAGTCTTGTTCTAGTTACTTGTTCTAGTGCTCAGTCAGGGTGCCTAAATTTTAAGCATTGCAACACCAGAGCTGAAGGACCAAAGAAAACCAAACTGGACTGTGTTCCACTAATGACTTCTTTGTTAAGAACTCCATGAAAGAAAAGCACAAGCAATATAAAGTTTTCATCCTCTCTTGTGCTTCAGGCTGTGGGGAATCTGATGATCCAAGATTAGAAGAAAAGCGAGATTGTGCTGTTTTCCTGATGCGATTTTGCAGATTTGTAAGCTTTAAGAAAGAAGTAAATTACAGGAAGACACTGGAGATGAGTGGTGCAGAGCAGCACAGAAAATCAGAACAGCCCTCAGAACAAGAACTGCTGGAGTCAGTGGAACAGCTGTAGGAGATAATAAATATACATGCAAATACAAGCATGGGAGGCTGACACACAACTGTTAAGATTAGTATAAAAAAGAAGTCTGAATTTGATGCAGAAGAAATGCAGACGGCTTTGAAGAGAGATTCAGAAAATGGATACCACTGCAAACGTTAAGAGTGTATTTTGAAATTCTCAGTGTCTTTCGTGAGTATAAGACAACTATGGGTTTTTACCAACTTAGAAAGAAAAGACACAACAACAACAGGTAAATATGATGGTGTCACAACTTCCCTGAAAAGATAAAGTTCTATCATGGCCAGGGCCTCCAAGCTAATTATTAGCTTGGAAGGACTCATTATCTTGTGCCTGATATCAAACAAGAGCCAGTAATTGGCAGCATTTGCTAATCCTAGTTACAAGGTTATATAAACTATGATTAACAATTTAGATTAATATATGGAATATAGGGCTACAAGTGGAAAAGTTTTACTCTGGGATTTGAACATTTCCCAGCACAGTGTGTGGCCTTGTTTCTCTTGATGAATTTTCATTTCTTCACAGCTTAACCAAACATGGCAGAGTCCATAAGTGCACAATTCCTCTAAAAAAATGTAGTTGCCTATAGTAAGGAGGATAGGTGAGCCCCCTTGCACCCTTCAAAATAAATAGAGAGAAACAGGCACTGCTAGGGCATATTTAATCTGTTCTATTTTAGATGTCTCTGTTAGGATAAAATGTAACATGCCGTAACAGTACCTGTTGCCTTCCACCCAGAGGTGATGAGATCTGATGTAGATAGCTACACTCTAAATGAGTTGAGAGCAATTCCACCTGAACTATCTGCCTGAGCAGTTGTAAACCCTTGGGGCCATGCTTCAGGTATATTAGTCTCTCTGAAAATGTATCTCTGTGGGTGGTTTGTGGGACAATCCCTTCCTACTTCAGTGAATGAAGGAACGAACTGTGAATGGGTGTTCCTGCTTGCAGAGAGAGGGAAGTTCTAAATCTGGATGGGCATCTGAGATGTATCTGCTTATTCTCGGCACATAGAGGTCCTCTAGGTTTGGACTCTGTTGTATGAATGCAGCCTGAATATGTAAGAGCTGAATGGTAACCAGAAGAGTGTGCTGAGTTATCAGCTGAATCACACACACGAACAATGAATAAATCATTTAGGATCAGCCAAAATGTTGGGCGGATACAGATGAGGATTTTTGTGGTTGCTTTTGTTTTTTAATCCTACTCCATATGTATAGAAAGTGTGGTTGATTTTTAAATAGAGAAGTCTATTTTTTGTTAGCTTATCTTGTCTTATGCTAAAAATTATCAAGGATAATGGGCAGATCCCTGAGGCACTCCAGTCCTTTTGGGTGGCATTCTTAAATGTTGGGAGTATTTGCTGTTCTCGAAGATGTCAGCTGGTATGTTCATCAGCATATTTTCATCTCCTTGAATTTAAATAAAAAATTTCTCATAATATTTCTTGAAATACTCTGTGTTCCACATTTGTTCTGTATTTCAGGTCTAAGTCTGAAATGAGTGGCAACAGATGATTCCAGTAAAGCTCAGTTATGAGATTCTGGATTCAAGGGAATTGTTCAGCATAAGCACAGCAGGCACCAACACTGCTTATAGCTTAGGGTGATCTCTGTGCATAAGCACAATTACAAAGCCAGATTTGGATAACAGACGTTTTCAGTTCCCAAGGTTTTGGTTAACAGAACTTAATTTATGTAAGCAATATAAAAGAAATGTTCGAAGTTCTAGGACAAATGCATTTACGTGTTCTCTTAAAAAGAAAATAAAACAGTGCCCAGTTTTAATGGTACTTTGAAAAGATTATAAAAGCAATTTAGAACAACATTTATAACCTATTCAAAAACATAGCAGACATGATTATTACAGTGTAGTTATTTGTTTACTAGTTCTCCATCCATCTTAAATATTGAGATGCTTTTGCTTGTTTGTCCACTGTCACTCAATGTAGAGTTGTTAAAGGAATGAAGACTAAAGATCAGAACTGAGATATGATTAAAATAGAAGCTTCTCTCAAGACTGACAGTTGTGATAAAGAGTGGTAAGCAGAGATAATTCAAAAGAGGTCTCTGTGATCACCTCAATTTTATGATGTTCTGACTCTCCAGGTAATTAAAAATGGCCGAAGCCCCAGTGAATGTGATTGAATCTGGCACATCACAGATGTTTCCAGCATGACTATCATTTTCACATGACTTTAATGATAGTATAAAACAACTTATTGTATTATAAAATTTTACTCTCATATAATAATATGTTTTGCATCACTGTTGTAAAAGTCTGCTTAGTATTTTCATTATGAGTCTTTATATTAATAAAATTATCTTCCAGGTTGAAATTTGCCATGCTGTGCTGGTTTTGGCTGAGAAGGGGTTAATTCTCCTCCCTGTGGAGGGTCGGGGACCTGTCCAGCTTCCCGTGTCGGCGGGAGGCTGGGAGGGTTGGGGCCACGGCCGGGGCAGCTGACCCCGACTGGCCAATGGCAGGTTCATTCCATACCATGTGACACCATGACCAGTATATTAATGAGGCAGTTGTGGCTTGGGGAGGTGCGGTGTCAGGTCGGCGGGTGGTGAGTGGCTGTGTCACGTGGGGTTTGTTTCGGCGGTTCATTCCCCTTCCCCTCCCTTCCCCCTCCCCAGGTTTCGCGCTTCTCGTTGTTTTCCTTTCCACTGCATTTTTGTTGTTGTTTCTTTTAATTTTAATTATTAAACTGTTCTTATCCCAACCCACGAGCGTTACCCTTCTGATTTTCTTCCCCATCTACCGGTGGGGGAGTGAGCGAGCGGCTGTGTGGGGCTGAGCTGCGGCTAAACCACGACACATGCCTTTCTTTTAAATGCCTCAATCAAATTTTTCTTTAACATGCAGAAACACAGAAAGGTTTCAAGTAACTGGAATTCTTCAGTATGTGCTGTTCATAGTGTCCACTTGTTCTGCATGAAAAGAAGCACTCAGCTGAAGAGGTCTTTGCTGACAAGCAGGTCATACCCTTTCCCTCTTGTGTTTCATTAATACAGTGGCTGAATGTGCCACACTCTCGTCAGTTTCGTCTACACAACTGGAGTATCACAACTGCACACACAGGCTCAGGGAGAGGGGAAAGAGTAGTGACTGTGCACATGTACAATATATCTTGGAAGAAGTACTGTTATTAGGAAATGCTTCCCTTTCTTCTTTCAGTGTTTGCCACGTGCACATCCTTATGGTGGGTGACTCCAGTTTCATGCCTCCCCCGCAGCTCCCTTGATATATGTGCAGACAGGTATGTAGATGAAAGATAATGTAAAGGATGCTCTACCCAGCGCAATATTCTGTCTTATACCAGTGACAGCACAATCATAGACTTACAAATAGAGCTCAGGTGGTCATCTGCAAGGTGTCTATAACTGCGACAATCATTAATGAAATTTTCACGGTAGCTTGCGCTCTTGTGGAGCATGCTGTAATCACTGATGACAAGTTCACTTTAGCAATCTCACCAAGCAGTCTGACATAGTCGGGTACCCAGTTCAACAGTGTAGGTGTACAAATCATCACACCTTTGCACTACTGACATAAGCAGCTATGGAAAACAGGTAAATGTCTTTGTCCCATACAAGCAGCAGAAACAACTGGTATTGATTTTTATGTGTTAAGTGACATCTCTGAAAAACTGAAGCTTCAGGAAGAACATCAGCCACCTGACTGGCTTAAGGGAAAGTCAGTGATGACAATAGGCAGAAACCTGGCATGTGTTCTCAGGGAGATCTTACCTGGCATAAAACCCACTAACATTGGTGCATGGATTTCCTCTCTTCCTGTTACTGAGGTATGTCTCTCACTCACTGGCTTCAGAGGCTGGCAGTCCTTCAAAACAGGAAACGTGTTGTAGGTGCTCAGGAGAGCAGCTCTGACTGCCAACACATCTGTCTGCCAACATGGGCTCACTAGGAGATCTGAGGCTCTGTTCCCATCGGTCACCAAATGTCCCTCCTACCTCAGGAGGGAAACATCTGTGAGAGCAGGACAGAGTCCTTCTGCAGACTCAGAATTACAGAAGAGAGGATGATCTAATCAGCAAAGATAAGTCTATCTCCTAAGGTCATATGGTCCGTACAGACAATGATATATAAGCCCTGCAGGTGAAGCACTGTAGTTTGTAAACTAAATTGCAATGAACAACATTTTGCAAGAACATGGGTGCACACAAATAGCTAGTAACACAAGACAGAGAAAACAGATTGTACTTGGAAAATCCTTTTCACTTTAAGATTAATATTTCCAAGAAAAATCCCTGCTTAAAAGAAGTCTAGATGTGAAGTAGTACCCAAGACTTCGCTAATAAAGTATTTTTAAATATCTGAGTCAGAAATGTTTCTGAAAAGTTGATAAACATGATGTCCTGTACCATCCAATCATTTTAAACTATGCCTTTTCATAGATTTGAGTCCATTGGATGAATGGAACGAAATTCTTTAAGCTTCCAAAAGAAGTGTTTGATGGTGTTCTTAGTTAACCTGAATGCAGTAAAGTATATGAATGCAAATTTATATCTAGCAAATTAATGCCAGGTCTCATAAAATTACATTGCAGTAGAAACATCTCACTAGTCAGGGAGCAGATATGCTTTACAAATACTGACTCATAACTGTAGACTTACTTTTCCATTACGTAATTCATTCTCTTCTGACTGACTGGGCTTTTGATTTGCATAATGAATGCAAATAAAAATCACTGTATTCCAATTAGTCAGATGGTATTTTTAGGCAATTAGCATGTAAGCTGTAGTATTACAAACATGATTAAGCAGTGATTTAGCAAATGTTTTTACCCTGGTTGGCTTCTATACATCTCTTTCCAGTTTTTGTTTATAATTCTTATTTGTATGCCCATAAAACGCCACAACTTCAGTTTCCAGCTTTTCTCTCTGTCTTATTATACAGTTTACTCCAGCAAATCCATGCTTTGAGTGCAAAAGGAAATCATATTATGAATGGGGAACAGAAAGGATAAAAAGTAAGCCTTCATAAAGAGTCAGAGAGAAGTAGAAGTCATAAGAAAAGTGGAACTATTGGATGCCACCGAACAGAAGTCAAAATTAAAGGGGACATATTTATTCTGAATATATAGATAAGGAGGTTTACCAGCAACTCATCAGTACAGTAATTTACCTTAACCAAATATCTAGAAGGCATATAATTATGCCCTCAAACCATCAATATTCTATAACATGCAAGTCACAAGCCAGTAAATCTGTATTTTGATGCTTTTCAGTGTGGGACGTAGGTATTTCATTAAAATATGAAGCAATGCTTCTTAAATGATATATTTAAAGTTTTGGTCAATGCCAATATCATACATTTGTTTAAAATATATCTAATTCCCTGGGAAATACTGAAATATTTTCAAAATATAGCCATAAGCTGTTAAATAATATGTTAAATGATAACATTATATATATATTTATAATTATAGTCCGACAAATGTTGACTGTCTGGAACCGTGACATCATTCCTGCTATAATGCTTTTCAAATGCAAGAAGGGTGGAATGATGTGGATCACTTTTGAACTTGGATGTAAAACCTCAGTTGAAGAACTGGCAAAATATGACAAACTGACTGTACTAAAAATTATTTCCCATGGGATTTGTGCTCAGAAGGCACACTTGCTGGCTGTCCGACATCCATTTTTGGCAAGTACAAGAACAAAGCTAGTACTCATCTATGAGCATTATATTCATTATGTATAATACACAATTAGTTAATAAATGAAAGATGTCACTTTTGTAAGTATTTTTCCATTAGTTTGGGAAATACGAGTGCTCAGTTCAGAAACATTGTTTTGCGATTTACAAAGCTTTGCTGATCCATCATTTTTCCTTAGAAAACTGCAAGATGTGTAAATCAGAAGAAGTAAACAGTATCAAAATGACAAAACTATGTATGGTTACATGTTACCCAAGGATATGAAATATAGGAGGAATAGAATAATATGCTAAATAATATTCTAAAGTGCTCTAAATTATCAGATAAACTGGAAGAATGTCTAAACTGAGACACTAGTTTTTCACAAAGAGATTGTTATTTGATAACTGGGGATAAAAGGGTATGTGTGCTGGCATGAAACTCTGGATAATATCAGAAGAGGCTACTTCCAGTACCTAACATGGAACCTGGGGACATGCTGGCTTTTAGGCAATTGCTAAAAATGCCTCTGTTTATAGCAGCTAGTTCCATTATTTGGTGTTACACATTTCCCACTTACATTTTGGGTCGCAAGTTATGCGTCTGAACATGGGCTTCTGTAATTCTGTTTAAATTCCTCTCAGAAAGCAAGGTACCTGGTTTTCATTAGAACTTTGCTGTGATCCAGTTAGAGGTGGCAGCTAAAGTCCATGGGAGCCCCCAGGAAACCTGATGAAGGCAACTTCTCAACATGCCAAACACACCACTTCCATGGAAAACCATGGAAGAGGTAACACTTTCTATGTTTTTATAATATTCTAAGTAATATATGAAATATATATAATAATATATATAATGTTATATTACCTATAATACAATCCTACTGATTCCTATTCAGCAAGGAATTATGAAACATTGGTTCAATCCTTTCTCATCTTGATGGGAATGAAGGCAGTACCTATTAGCTCTATTTATCAGACTACAGAGCAGCTCGGTGGGAGTAAAGAACTGAATTCTGGCCATCCCTGGGTTGAATGTCAGTCTTTGCACTGTAATCCAGCAAGAAACAGAGCAAATAAAGAGGAGATAACCTGGTGGTCAGCATATTCGTCTGGTTCTTCTTCTAGGATTACTTTTTAAATCATAACTGCAAACCCCTGGTTTCTTCCTGTTCTCTGCTGAATGCCCTAAACACAAGACTAACTTGTGCTTCCTCTTGCTTGCTCTCCTGTGGACCCATGACCATACAGAAGAACAGGTTAAGCCAAAGGAAAGAAGATATGTCTCAGTAGTTAGGCGCTGGTGTCAAAGGAGCACTCCTGTACCTGGAAGCTGTGTAGGCACTTGACTATATCAGGCAACTGAATTGCAGAGAGGAGTAGGAGTCCAGATGCAGTTCTCACTAATTACAATTGGCTAATTTTAACCAGGTACCTCCTCAGTGGTGTTTGTCTGGGGAGGATATCTCATGGGTATATCCAAATCTTCTTGTTGACAGTAAGATGCCATTGAAATGTTTGTTCGACAATCCTTACACTTGAGAGACCCTGTTTTTAGGTCTCCACTATGTCCTAATGTTTTAACAAATTTTGTAAATGGAAACTAGGTCTCTTATGTAGAGATATGAACTCCAAAAAAGCAATTTAAAAGTAGGCAATATTATTTTAAATATAGGAATGCTTCAATTTTGAAATGTAGATTTTGTTATTATAATTCTTCCTACCAGATGGAAGTAAGTGCAAGCAAATCTCTTCTTCTTTACGGGCAAGTCATGAATTCAATCTATTAGACTGAAAAGGACTCTATATGTTTTGTTCAAATTACAGGATGAAAAGACAGTTACTGACCACAGTATAATTGCATTGGTCTGTCTCCATTACTTAGCTATAAAAAGATATGTTCTAACACACTTATCTCTTTGTTTCCAGAAAAGCAGTCAATCTTGAAATTTGGCATTTGGACAGGGAAGCCAGCAGAATGTGTAATTCAGAAGGCTATTTGTGTCAGCTTTGTTTGCGATACTGCCCTAAATCTGAATGACAGAGAACAAATGTGGCCTCCGTTCATATGACACAAACTGAAAAGTTACGAGCATGAACAGCTTTCCAGTCAGCTCCTTGAAACATGCAACTATATTTGAAGTGGATGTGTTTTCTTGAAGTTGTATTCCCTGCATTTAATGCTGCATACCATGGCACTTTGTATCACATACACCCAGCATATCACATTCACACGGCACAGCACAACTACGGAAGGAAAATAGAGGAAAAATTGCAGAAGAGTAATAGATGGTGAAAGCGTAGGGATGAGGCTTGAGGAGAGCAAATAGGATATTTGCTTATTCTTATTAATATTATCTCTAACTTGATACTCACTAATCTGGAAAGGAAGCATATTAAAATTTAAAACAGCAAAATGGTACTTAAAATTGCATTTTAAATTTTCATATTGAAGTGCTTTTCAGTAGGTAGCTTCCTATATTTGACAGTGCAGAATGAAACAGAATATTTATAAAGCATTACAAAATTGCCATTCACTGGTAAGCTTGTCTCAGCCCCTTCACAACAGAATGCATGAATTTTGTTTACACTGACGTTTAAGGTTACCCTTGAAAATAACCTTTTGCCAGCATGAGCCTCGTAAATTGCTCTTCTCTGTCTACATCTTAACTTAGCATCTGCACTGCAGACAAACACATTTCCTTCTCAGTCCTCCCCAGAAGCCCTCCATGGAATCATTGCCATCTCTGCTTTCAGACTTGACACTGATTATGGGTGGTAAAGACAGGGAAGAAAAAAATTGAAGGAATGAGACATTTTGAACTGCTCTGGGTAAACTTCAGGTGTTCAGGGCCAGCTAGGACAGGAGTGAGTGCTGTACTCATTGCACAGCTTCATGTCCTGATATTCAGCCTTTTGCTTAGGGTTAAGCTAACTCGGCTTCTAACACAGCTGTTTAGCAGCTCTGGATTTATGTCAGATATTAATGTCAGTCGCAAGTGTCAGTGTTGTTGTGGCCATGTAGGTACTTCCTTGACGTTATCATAACTATTAGCATAACTTCTGTAAATTCTGGAAGAATCTGTACTTTCTACTGTTTTAAGTTAATTGAAGACAGAACTGAATGGGATTTTAACTATTGCACTTGAGCTCTGCTAACACATAGCAACATTCTAGATCAAAACATGCGCTGCTGGTTGACATGGTGAAAAGCGCTAAAGAGATAAGCCACAAGGTAAACTCCTCCAGGCAGGAGAACTTTACAAACACTTTGAATTAATCTCAATGTTTTCCTTCAAATTATATCCTATTTCAAAAATGGATGAAAAATTTATAACAATAGTTGTATGTAGTCTGAAATAGTGTAATTGTTTTTAAATGAAGTGCAGATAAGAACTTAAAATGTAACATAGCATAATGGCTGTAGGATAAAACTATTAGCTTTAAGCCTATTAAAATATTATTAATTGGTGATGCATTTGAAGCAAAGTAACAACCACAGAAAGTAATTGATATGTATCCAATCTAAATTTACAGAGAGCTTCTTGGCTTTGTAATCACAAAATTCGATGTCCTAGTTTATCAAAACTGAGATAATCACAGGAAAAGACAAATTTACAACATAATGAATCTACACCCTCCAAAACCAGACAATGTTAACTACAATGCAGAAGCCTACATACTGGTCAAAGTCTGCCACATCCAAATCCTACCATAGTAGAAGGAAGACATTTTTGAAAGTGGAGATCAACATGTAAAAACTAATGTCTCGAGCTCATTCTGTCTTCAAATGCAAGCACAAGGTATCTTACTCTAAGTAAATCTTAAATGCCAAGGAGAAAATTAAAAGAAGTGTCTTAATAGTCTCTGTCTCGTTTGCCATTCTTAGTTTGAAAATTCAGTCACCAAGATAGAGACAGTGTTCTTGAAAGCTTTAATAATCTTCTGCTACTCTCTAACATTTATCCCTGCTGGAAAAGAAACACTAAGAAGAAAAATTATGACTGAAAGTAGCAGACTGCCCAGGTATGAAAGGACAGAAGTATAATTGTTAAAGAGACCCTCTTTAATTTCAAAACTCTCTTTGAACTGGCTAATAAAATGAAATATAAAATGTTCATGAATGCAATGCAAACTGAGATTATTACCTCATCAAAACCAACATATTATAAACTAATTTGGGATGCTCAGAATTACATAGAATAATGCACAAAGAAATTATATCCCAGAGTTAAGGAGATCTGAAACATACACAGTACTTCATAACGATTTTCTCATCCCAAACTGCTCTTTAGGTATACAGATGTTTCCAAATTTTTATTATTAGTCTGTTTCCTCAGACTGATACTAGTTTCTAAAAATCTTGACTAATTATAGGTTGATGACCTACTGCAGACAGGCAACTTCTAATGTAGAGAAAGTCATACTTAAGTGTGTCAGAATTGAAAAATAGAAGTTTACAGAAAAACTTTCTACAGTATTTTATGTGACTTTAAATATTCACCATCAGCAATAAATAATTCATAATATATCTCAAAATTGCAAAGCAATGTATAATTTTCCTTCAAAACAATAATTTGTCACATAAAATAGAAAAAGGTTACTAGTAGTTCTGTAAATGCTGGTGAAAGTCCCCATTCAGAAAAATGTGAATACCTATAGAAAGAACACTTACTTATTAGATTTATGTTTTTATGTATAAATTCTTACCTAAGCTGTTTAAATGCTTCTGCCTTCACAAGTGGTGTTTCTACAGAATGTTCAAAAAGTGCTCCTTCGGGCCCTGAAGAAAAAACAAAAAATACTCTATTGTTAAAGTTCAAATTTTAAAAAAATACCAACAGCGGTGTATATGGCCACTTTGATATCAGAAATTAAGATATGAAAACATATATTAACAATTAATGAGACATTTATAATATAGATACAGTCCTACTATAACAGTATTGATTGGAACAACACAATGCACAGGAAATGTAAAAGTACAGGGGTAAATTCTTAGAATTAAATCTAAAAAGTCTGAACACAGAGGAACTTTAAACTCCTTGGGACAACAAAATAAGTAAATAAGATATTTACAATGTAACTTCCATACGAGTTAAAAGAGACAATTAGAATCTGACAAAACTTTCGCAAATATTACAGACTTAAATAATCATTTTTGACTATACATAGCACAGATTCTGACATGTAGCTTCAACAAAGAATTCCCGCTATTTTTAGGCAGGCTTGCTGAATATAAAATGGTATTTATGCAGGTAAAATGGTAATGATTATGAGATCAGACAGTTTAGCTCTTGAAATAAAAGTAGTTTCATTTCAATGGCGAAGAAACTCTGTGTGGTACATGTGTAGGTGGGTCAAAGCAAGTCAGCACGAAAGGATTACTTGCGTTGTGCTGCTGCAGGCAAATACACCTTAAAGCCCAGACCTCCAGAACCCAGATGTAGTTCATAGCTGCAGATTCTTGAACTGTTCATAAGATACTTCCTCTAAAGGGCCACTATGTAGCCTCATCACATTGATATTAGTATCCTCCTGAAAATTAGAGTCTATGGCTTTGTTGTCACAGAACATTATTTTAATTTCTCTTTGTAGCCCACCTACTTTTAACCTTGCTTTTTCTTCTTTGCATCTAGTGTTTGCACCCTTGCAATGTACTCTTTCTTTGTGGTTCTAAGTTAATTTGTGCAAGAAAAGCTGTAAGAATAAAGAAAGCAATTTCCAAGACTGGAATTCATAGCACAGAGTGCCGCTTGCCGTGGATGCTGGTCCTCCTCTCAGAATTTACAGTGTGAAATAGAAGCAAGCCTGAATGTTTAGAGAATAAATCCAAATAAGGACTTACATGAATTTTAGGTCCTGGACATTTAACACATTTAGTAATTCAGGTTGCCTAAAAGAGCACAACAGTAAATTTTCTACTTAGGTCCAAGGTGCTGAGGTTCAAGACAGCAATTCAGACTGTAAAAAAAATCATGGTCAGGCAATTAATGAAGTGCCTAAATATTGCATGCAAGGGTGGAGTCTCTCACCTTCTGTTCATCTGGCTTTGTGAAGGCACTTGTCCAAAACTGGGGAGTCCTTAGGTTGAGTGATCCCCAGCTTAGAGGATTCACATATCTAAGCACTTTTCGGGGAAATATGTAGCAAGGTACTATATTTTAATAGCTGGGATATGGCTAGAGATGGCTTTTCTGGCTGCTCTTTGAATTAAAACAGAATGCAGTTACCCTCAGGAAAGAATTCTGGGCTGTAGAAAGCCCTAAATCAGTGCTCTGGACTCCATCTAGAGAAACAAACTCTTAAGACTCTTGAGCTGCAGGCTGGTGAATATGCATGCATGCTTGTGCATGCTTATTTAAATATTAATATTATCATAGTTAACATATTAAATGCAAATATATGTCCAAAAAAAAGTGGTTTTTTCTGCATTCTGTCTGGAAGACCTGATGAGATTGGGATGAAAAAGTGAAAGCATGTGTAAAATCAGACAGAGGGAAGGAAATGGATGATCAGAAAGTATGGTGTAGATGGTGTAGATGTAGTATTAGATGCTATTAGATGTGGTATAAAGGGAAAAGGATAATATAAATTAGTGTGGGCAACCACAGGGAACATGGTAAAAGGAAAAAAAGTAGAATCAAGAGATACCATTAAAAATGAATACATTGCCGAGCCAACTGATAGGAAGACTGTCATTTCATGAGTGTTAGGGGAAAGTTCTCAGGACATCCTAAGAAAGCATGGAATGTGCTGCTTTTTGAGAAGAGCTCTAGCTGAAATAATGATTCCTTAGAATGAAATCTCCTTAGCTTGGATGGAACAAAAGTGCACAAAATATAAGGATTACCACGCTGAATCACTTCACCACAAGGAAGCATGGATTTCTAAACTTTATTTAAATTTTATTTAGCTGTCGATATCCTCATCAACTTAAATAGATGTGTCTTTCTGGAATCTGCTAACTGGCACAGATATAACACTGGAAAAACATAAAAGTCATTAATTTAGACAGGGCTTTAACCCGTCTTCATTAGCATTAAGATTATTTTGCAAGACAAAACCTAATGGCTGGCTGGACATAGTCCATTATTCTCCTGTTCTTGTATTTGTGTTGGTGGGTGTTACAAGGCGGTAACCTTACACATTGGAGATGAAAAAAAAAAACCCCAAACCCTAAAGTATTTAATAAGTTTGTCAGAAAATGCTGATTTGGTACAAATAAGATACTTTGCAGGGATACACTGATCTGTCAAAACTTCTCACTTAGTTTACTTGCCAGCTAGAGGTGGCAATGAATTAAAGATTTTTTTTTGAGCAGAAACTGCCTCAAATGTGATTTTTCCGACACTGTGGTCCTTTGAGAATATATCATGATCCCTCACTGTCCTTCATTCCACTATGTCTAACCTGACAATTCTTAGCAAAGCAAGAATTTCACTGTTTTCCTTACTCAGATTTTCATTTTGGATCACAGTGAATGAGTTATAATTTCAGTGGAATATATACTGTCACAATACTACCTGTGCTAACAAAAGACTTACCTTGTCAGTAACTTTGAATAATCTCCAAATACATGACTTATCAGGGGAGATAGCTTGATATAAATATCTGCCAATTGTAGTTCTGGGAAGTCTTTAGGTATGTCTACGTTAAGAGGTAATGTGACTTGAAAAGGGTGGATTTACAGAGGATACACTAGGTGCTATAGATCTGCTGCTCATACTACACAGATTTAGGGGGTTTTACTTCGAACCAACTCTAGTCTCATCCTGTAGACTTAAAACATATTTGCAATTTTGATTAAGTAAATGCATTCTTGGAGCCCATTTCTCAGTTTGGTTTCAGCCAAAAGTAATCCACTGTATTCACTCCCTGACTCCTCCACGGTATAAACCAGTGGGACATGAGAACTATCAGAACCATCAGATCTGCAGCAGAAGTGCAGTCCTGACTGAACAAAATGCTGTTGTGGATGCATATTTTGGCTTGATAACCTTGGAAGGCATTTTTAATTTTCCTTTATTTTCTCCTTCCTTTTTCTTACTCATGTGTGCATCTACTATACCAACATATGTTCTATGGTGTGCTCTTCCACTTGGGTATGGTTTGGAATCCTTTCCTTCTCCATTAGACAGTTGTTAAATTTTTTCAGCAATTTTCAGTACCAGCTTAGCTGTAATGTGTCATAGGATGAGGTATAATGAAGTGAATTCCCATTCTTAGATAAGCTGCATAGCTTCTTATAATGCCAGTTGTATGAAACTTCATACTGCTGCATAGCCTTACCGATGATGACCATGGTGATAGAATTTGACTTTGTGCCAATTTCTCTATATCTAAAGAATAGTGCCACAAAGTGAGGATCTTGGCGCTGTTTCTGGATACAAGATCCATTTCCATCTCATTTTAAGGTCTGTAGGAAAGGCCGAGCATTTGATAACACTGATATTCCAGAGAGAAAGACATATCAATTATCACCTTGCTTCTTCCAGTTGTCTGAAGAAGGCCTCATCTACTTCTTCTGAAACAGGTGGTCTGCAATACACACCCAGCACAATGTTGCCCATGTTGATCTGCCCTCTAACCCTGACCCATTAGCTCTCAGCTGGCTCCTCACCTGTCCTGGAGCTGAGCACCCTGCATTCCTGCTGCTCTCGCAGCAGGAGTGGCAGCTCCCACCTCGCTTTTCCAGCCTGTCCTTCTTGAGGAGCCTCTATTCCAATGAATTATTTTGAGTGGCACATCTGTAAAGCACCTTAACTGTTTGCATGTCATAGTATGTCATTACTATAGATACAATCCTCAGATTGAAAGCACTGAAATGGCCAGTGCAGACTGGAGCAGCTTCATGGAACCTAATGATATGACACTAGTTTACTGCTATTAAAAATCTAGTCTCATGTTTGCATTTTTATAATTTTCCTGTTACGTCTGTGTGTAAAAAACTTATTTTTTATTAAGTCCACTTGCTATAAACCATATTGTTTTAATTATTAGAAAGATTAGGGAAGGAAATCATCACTTCCATTAATGTTTTGCAAAAATGTTAATGGCTGTTCATAGAATTATAGAATGGCATTATCGACCCATCAGAGTAATAATGAGAGTAATAAAAGGTAAGTGGAGCCTAGTAGTTTAACTACATGAACACAGTCTATTATCTGCTACTGCTGACAAAATAAATTACTTCAAAAGGAAAAGATGTGTCTCAAACTCAACTGGTGAGTTTTATCTCCACGCTAGACATCACCAGCATGTGCAGACTCTGAAAATCTCTGCTCTGTGCTTTGCCTGATTTTCATGTAATTCCTTTATCATCTTTAGAAATCCATACAATCACTCATAATTATGGATTTGTAGTTCCAAAACAGACTAAAAGTGGAATTAAGGGTTCTAAGTACTTGTACTTGTGGCTTGAGGGAAAACCGTGAGAAATTCAGTTGCACTGTTTCTCATAGACACCCAGGTGAAAGTCAAGAAACTGAAGTACCAGAGTATGAAAGGCAAGCACAAAATTCTAAGGTCCTCTAGCAAATTAATTAAACATCATCTTCTATACTACTTGCACCTTTTTTGTATGCAGTATAGCACTCGGTATGACATTATTAAATACATTTATATCTTTGAATTGTAAATGAGATGACAAGCTTGGCTGATAAAGGTAATAGTATGGGTGTAATAAACTTCCATAGGCATTTACTTTGATGCCACATCACATTTTGATTAAGAGATTAGAGCAACACAAATCAGCCTGGAATGCATTATATGGATTAAGGTTGACTGATAGGTCTTAAAATATAATTGCAAACAGAAAACGATGAGTGAGGGGATGTGCTACTAGTGGGGCCAAATGTGATGTAACATTTTATCATGGACTTGGAAGAAGAAAAGTAATTATTGATGATTGCAGATGACACAGACACTGGGGAAGAGGTGACAGGAAAGTAAAGGACATGTCACTAATAGAGGAATATCTCAATTATTTTGCAAATATGACTTTATTAGGTCATCTAGGTTTAGGCTTACCTCTCTATACATAAGCTCCCTTCTCAATTATTTAAGCTCAAACTAACTTGTCTAGTAATATTTTCTGATCCTGAATGGTTTGCTTTGACAACATTCCTAAACTTCATTACTCAGAAAACTACCTCTCTTTGTAATTAAAATTCAGAATGCCCTACTGAGTCTTGAGGCCACTTTTAAAGCTATCCTGTAAACACGATCTGCAGCCTGCTCGTGAGTGGGCTGACAGGCTGGTGGGGGCACCTTACAGCAGGTGTGGGATGCTGCGTGCCAAAGGTGTCTTCACAGTGTCTTGCTAAGGGATGTGCAGAGCTGCAAGGCACAAGGAAGGAAGAGCTCATGGTAGTGGAGGGAACTCTTCTGTCTCACAGACTTTCCTAATTTCACTCTGGAACCTGTTTCTATACAGCCTTTTGTATTTCTCTTACAGCACCTTTTAGACATAAGTTCACATTTGGTGATATAAAAATGAGTAGTGTTTCTTTGCATTTGAGATATAGTTTGATAAGATTATAAAAGAAATTATATGGCCTACTTGCCTGTCTATGAAAGGGGTGTGAGCTGATAAATGAGATGCCTCTTCTAGTCCGACTTTTTGCATTACAGATGACCAGATACATGCAGAGAGATGACAGCAAGAGGAGCCTGGCAAAATTGATTGGAGGAGTGGAGCAAACATCTATGCAAACAGAGATTTGTGAGGCCTGAGTGCAATCATGGCTGCTGAAGCCTTGTTTGAAATAAACCAGACCTTGTTTTAGGGATCTGCTCCTGTCTCTTGGTGCGGGACAGCAGCTTCCTTGGTCTAAGCACCACTGTGGCTCAGAAACAAGGCAGAGAAAGCAGAGAGTGACCAGAGAGACCAAAGTCCCCAGAAGAGCTCAATTGTACTGCTAGTTCTCAGCCTGCAAACTAACAGCACTGGAGTCAGTAGTAAATCCCAGCAATACAGTGTTTTAATTAAACATAATCTTTCCAAATGCCTTTATAAAACAGCATTGTCATTGGAGCATTCCCTCCTCACTGGAGGAGACTGAATGACTCTGAGAATCTCACCCTCTGCTTCACTTTTTGAAGGTGAACTGTGAAAGCAGAAGAAATGAGGGACCATGTAGCCAGAGGTAGAGCTTCACTTTGCTGGCAGACATCAAGAGTGCTTGCTCCCAGCTGTCCCCTCATGCTGAGCACCTAACATTTCGTATGGCATTACAGAGCACTGTTCTGGCAGGTGGGACTGCAGGATTGAAGTCTCCTGGGCCAAGGAGGGAAATCAGCCTCAGTTTCCCACTTCCTAAAACCAACACCCTGCTCTGAAAGACAGGAAAGTGCTAACAGAGATAGTATCACTTGCAGGGAGATAGGGGCTAATGGAAGAAAGCCAACAGGAAACATTGGTGCTAATGCTCGAGAGAGGGGTGGTGGTGATGAAAAGGCTTATTTACATATTCCAGAGCTGCCACCTCTAAGCAAGAGTAAAACCTTGCCTTCTTATGAGAAAAATTTCTTCATCAAACAGCTTTAAGTTTGAGGAGTATGACACTAAAAAAAAAAATCTCAGGACAATTTTTTTTGGAAAATGGCCCTAAATTGATTTCTTGTCTTCTTTACCTACTTTATCTTTTAAACTGTAAAGAAATAACATTAACTATGATATTAATATTACTATATTTATTATTTTATAGTATATTGTTTATAAATATAACATAATTTAATCCTAAAAACCACAAGATCAAGATACTAATTTTCTTAGTGAGAGGACTGAAGTCAGCAAGTTTCATTGACACCCCCCTCCACTATCAAGCAAGGGCTATCTGCCTCTTCAAAGTCTAACGGAATGTTTATTCATACCCTCAAATTGTCTCGTACTTACCTTCTGAGCAGAAATGTTTAAATTAAACACACACCTCCACATTGCATTTCAGCGTAAGCTACTCAAACTGAAAACCTTTCCATAGAACAGAGCACTAGAAAATCACTGACAATACTCAGCAAATACTTTTAAGACATTATGAAAGACAAGCAAGCAGGACAGATAGTAAACTGGAGAAAGGGTGATATAATACACTTCTCCATAAAGATACCAATCACCTCTGCCTTGCCAGCTTTTCTTCAAGATGAGTGGAGGGTAAGCAAGTGACTTCTATGAATTTCTTATGTACTCATCACCAAAATGTTACCCTATACAACAGTCATGATATATAAATTATTATTTGTACTTGTTAAAAAGCTTTTTGTTCAGAAGTTGAGACCATTTTATAACTCCTGAATGTTAATTATTTTTCTATTGTGTATAATTTTATTTACTTGGGCCTATTTTGTCCCTCCTACGGACAGCCTCGAGTTGGCAAGTTTGCAGGGCAGGCAAGGGAGTGGAAAAACAGGACTGCTACAGCCAAGGTCTCTAGCCATTTGTGCAGAACTTTGTTTCCATCCAGTGCTGTCACTTCACTGCTGCCATGACAATAACATTAGTTACAAAGCAATCAGCTCTTTGCCAGCCAACACACTGTTACAAGGCGGGTTTCACTGTCACCAATGCCAACTAAATGTATAAAACCCTACCAAAACAAAATGCTGATGTTCGATACCTCTATAACAGCTCAATAACTCTCTGCAAAAGATGCAAATCATTACTGAAATAATATAAGAGAGGATGTAGTTAGAGTACATGCTCCTGCAGGTAGCAGTAATTGTCATGATGGGCTAAGTTGAGCTTCAGTTTCATACACTTAAGTGTCTCTGATGTATAGTATCATAGAATCATAGAATTGTTAAGGTTGGAAAAGACCTTTAAGATCATCGAGTCCAACCATAAACCTAGTAATTCCAAGTCCACCACTAAACCATATCCTCAAGCACCACGTCCACCCTTCTTTTAAACACCTCCAGGAATGGAGACTCAACCACTTCCCTGGGCAGTCTGTTCCACTGTTTGACAACCCTTTCAGTGAAGAAGTTTTTCCCAATGTCCAACCTAAACTTCCCCTGGCGCAGCTTGAGGCCATTTTCTCTCGTCCTACCACTTGTTACTAGGGAGAAGAGTCCGACCCCCATCTCGCTACAACCTCCTTTCAGGTAGTTGTAGAGAGTGATAAGGTCTCCCCTCAGACTCCTCTTCTCCAGGCTAAACAACCCCAGCTCCCTCAGCTGCTCCTCAGAAGACTTGTGCTCTAGGCTCTTCAACAGCTTCACTGCCCTTCTTTGGACACGCTCCAGCAACTCCATGTCCTTCTTGTACTGAGGGGCCCAAAACTGAACACAGTACTTGAGGTGTGGCCTCATCAGTGCCGAGTACAAGGGCACTATCACCTCCCTGCTCCTGCTGGCCACGCTATTCCTGATACAAACCAGGATGCCATTGGACTTCTTGGCCACCTGAGCACACTGCTGGCTTATGTTCAGGCCGCTGTCAAACAACACCCCCAGGTCCTTTTCCTCCAGGCAGCTCTCCAGCCACTCCTCCCCAAGCCTGTAGCATTCCATGGGGTTGTTGTGACCAAAGTGCAGGACCCAGCACTTGGCCTTGTTGAATCTCATACCATTGGCTCCGGCCCAATGATTCAGCCTGTCCAGGTCCCTCTGTAGGGCCTTCCTGCCCTCCAGCAGATCGACACTTCCACTGAGCTTGGTGTCATCTGCAAACTTACTGAGGGTGCACTCGATCCCCTCATCCAGATCATCAGTAAAGATATTGAACAGGACCGGCCCCAACACTGAGCCCTGGGGAACGCCACTCGTGACCGGCTGCCAACTGGATTTGACTCCATAGGTGCCACAGATGAGCTGGAGACAGAATTTAGTTGCCTAATCATATGTACCTACTGTCATCTAAAATACCCTTGTGCATCCTCCCTGGCCTCCATCTGCCATGATCAAAGGAAGTGCCTCCTGTAGGAACAGTGATACCATGTGGTGTCTCACATGCCCTAAGGTGTTTCAAACACTTCTGGATGCTTATGTTTAAGCACCTGAACTCAGCCACTGTATTCAAGGGAGCAAGCCATTGAACTCATCCTAAAGTAGACAACTGCATTTGGTCAGCCAAAGAGCTCTCTGCATGCTAGGACTAGGTGTCTCCTTCAAGGTGAGATGAATCATGCTCTAGGCAGTATTGATTCTGTTGCCTGGGGATTCAATTCAGTTGTCTGAACATGGGCATCTAGAACCATCTGTGACCCCGTGGGGTATCTGAGACACTTGGCTGACCATGGCTTTCCCCAGGCATTTGCTCTTCTAAGGAGAACGGAGAGTGTCTGCCACTATTTTGTTCTACCACATGGGCCAGAAAATGTCTGAACTGCAACAGTATGAGGTCAAACATACCAAATTGTTGAAAAATGAGTTCCTGAGGTGTTGGGTTGGATTAGCTTATTCTTAGACTTTTTAATTTTTCCTGAAATAACATAAATCACAGACATTTGCACTCTGCTGTATTATATTTTAGTTGAAAACTGTCAGGTTTTCTTACAAATTGTTACTGAGCGTCTCATAATTCACATAAATAAGGTGGAGTAAAATAAATTAGTTCACTATACTGTACATAAAAAACTGCAAAATGCTCTTTGTTTATTTTAAACTTGACATAGTCTGTTCTTATGGTATGAACTTTTCAAATTTTATTTCACATTGATCTTGTTCTTTATCTAAAATGTTTTAAAAATTATCTCAGTATGCAAAGTATTACTAATTTATCCCTTATGCTAATAGTATCACTTAAATCACAATTTTAATAAATTAATTTGAAGCAAAGTAGGCATGAAACTCCTCTCACTTATATTAATTTTACCCTGAAATAACCTCAGTGACTTTAATGGATTTGCTTTTAAATTGTACTACAGTGTAAAAAAGAAACAGGCAATGTGTCTTTTTACAATATCTGCTAAAGTAAACAATTATCCTTGTAGAGTAAAGAATAATATTGGACAAGTCAGAATACATGTTTTAGCATAATAATTTCAATGTGTGTATGAGTGATTTTTACTTACTTCGAGCAGAGACAGACCTTTTCCAAATCAGTTAACAATTATGCAGTTTTTCGTATCTTTGTTAAACATGCTTTTCTATTAAAGTTTAGCACCCCTTGGGCAAACAATAATTTTTTGATATGGTTTCCTGGATAAACAAAGTTGTAATTTCAATTTGGTTAAAAAGGAAAAAAAGATAAGACCCTCACGCCTAAACAAAATTTATTAATGCAGTTATTATAACTTAAATTTGGCTTTGAAACACTAACTGTATAGTTTCTTCCACATTTGTAGTTTTACACAGTGAAATAATATGAATATATCCATTCATATTACGACCTCAAGATTTCAGAGGACCATTAATTAGCATAAGTTAAACATGATAGTTGCAGTGAGGTTAGAAACATTAAAAATGTAACTGATAACAAATTACAGGATAATTTTGGTATTTCCTTTGATGGATTCTTCCGCTTAAGGAGAAATGACACCTTGAGGTATCTGTTTTACTGCAACCTTACACCTGGAAAATGAAGGTCATATGAAAGGAAACAGCTTTTCATGTGATAATGTTGACATCTTACTTTGTAAATGAGTACTTTGGTGATTTGCAGAAATAGCCCAAGACAAACTTGTCTTTTGACAGATGACATTTTAAACATACTACAAATGCCATCCTGTGACATATATGCTACACAGAAACAGAAATACAGTGGCTTTCACTTTGAAAGATAAAACCATATAAAAATATCAGAGAGAGACTAAAAGTGCTCACAAATAAAACTCAATAAAACTCAGACTGGAACATCTAGAATTTTTCCAGCCTCAGTTAACGGTGTTCACAGGAAACATTAAATAATTCAGAAAGAAATGCACCAGTACAGTTCCAATCACTAATGGCTTTAAAATAAAATACACACAGAGATATATACATATTTATATATACATGTTATTATTTTGCTGTTAAATGTTCTTACTGATTATTTTATGAAAAAGGTTGGAATATCTTCAGATTTCAATTTCTTAATGAGGCAAAACCAGAACTTGTGTTCATATACAATGATGTATTTAAAAATGCCATTTTTATTGTGCTTTTCTTGTGCCTATTATTTGGGCATTTCTTAAACTGTTACAAACCTGTGACTCGAAGTTTATCTGTGCCAATGACAACCTCATTTTCATCCACTGTAAAAAGTGGCTTGCCATCCTTTGAGTTGATCTGAAATTGCTGACCATGGAATTCTACCATTTTAGGACCTGCAAAGCACAGTAGAATAATGGAATAATTACATGAGCTTTTTTCACTTTTCTATATAAATTGCTAATAATTTGAAATGCAGTCAATAATTTAGTGACTCATTCAAGTACATTATGTATCATAAAGCACCCAGATATTCTAAGGATAGTGGCCCTGTAAGTATCAAAATTGGGTAAGTCTGTTTACATTATCAAATTTGTTGTTCAAAATAGTGACTGGAGTCATGCTTTCAAGTTGTGTTTCCAGGGAATTTAGGAAATCCCTCAAGAACTGATCAAGAAAATCATGTTCTTGGTGTTGAAACTGGTAAGATTCTTTGATCAGTCTAGAAGTTGGGTTTTTTCTTTTTTTTTTTTTTTTTTAAAGTAGAAACTAATTATCAAAGTCTATACAGCATCATCCTTTTCAACTAGGGAGGCTCAATCGCTTTAAAATGACAAGCATCCCAAATCAGGGCAGGATCCTCAGCTCTTCGTAACAAATGCCAGTTTAATTCCAAATATCTAACAAATGTTACAGATCATGGTCTTAGTTTCAAAAAGCAGCGAGAGTATTTGCAATTGGATCTGGAACTCCAAAAATTAAAATAATTATGTGTGAGTCTACATATCACCAGAACCTAATTCAGTAAAACGTTCTGTTCTACAGTGTTCACTTGGTAAATGGATATAAATCAAACCCTTAATATTCCTCTTTCTAATAACCTGATCAATTAGAAATTCGCATCACATAAGTTTGAATGTCTATTTCGCAGAATTACAGAATAAAGGTAATTCACAGACCGTCCATAGGACCGAGAGGCACTGAGCTGCTTCCTTCTCACTAAGTACCTGTCTTACCATGCCTACTCCCATAAACATTAAATCTCTTCCAGGCAGTAATTCTCAAAGGGATTAGGACTCTTCATTAGGTGATGGGTGATTGATGGTTGTGAGAAATACATCCAGGTATTTCCTAAAATCTGCACGGTAGCTAATGTGAGAGAGGCATTCCATAAAGTCCTATACAAGTGCTTATTTCTTCACTCAGCAGATGCAAACTTTTGCTTTTAATTTCCCAAGTATTAAAAGAGTTATAGAAGCCATAATGTCCTAAACTAGGGCAACAATTTTAAGGCATGAAACCCAATACTGTTTCTACTTGAAAATGGTCAGGGTAGAGGGCTGAACTCTGCAGTACATTGTACTCTGCTGGACACGCGCACCCAGGAACAGCCTTACTGATCTCAGTTTGGCTCTTCTATGAAGCTCCTTTGAAGCACATGGCTTTATTTCTGGGAATTGTATTGCAAAAAGTGAGTTCAGAAAATACCTTCATTCTGTGAAAAGGTCTCAAACAGTCTTGTTTGTTTTTACAGCAAAAGAAGCAGTCCTGCATAAGTGAAGGAAAGATGCATTCCTATAAATGCTCTCCCAGAAAATCTTGGCTAAGGTGTTTTATTGTTCCTGTTTCTGCCCAACAGCAGTAATGCTATTGTAGGCAGATCCTTGTTTATTCAAACAAATCAAAGGCCTAAGTAAATTGGCTGTTATCAACTTTAGTGGTGCTGCAGAGGCCAGTTCCTCATCCTTCCCATTCATCCAACACCATGATTACAGTGCTCAGCACGGGTGTGGGAAACACAAACTAAAGCCTCTGCTGCCTGACATGATACAGGTCAAGTGATTCAGGCACACTGAGGGTACCATGTCTTTGCTGGAAGGGATTTAGGATTAATTCGTGGTCTCTTCTGTTGAAGATGTTTTACACTGTATAGAAAAGGAAGGAACTATTTGGAGCCTTTATTTCCTCAACAGGAAGGGAACTCAAGTGTCTAGCTTCCAGGGTCAATATGCTGGGTGTAGGACTGCTGGAGAAAAGTTGCGCTACCACCTTTTCTTCTCCTGATGCTGCTTATTGTCAGAGTTCATTCTAAAAAGCGTACAATTAAAGTATCTGCTGGATTAGACCCAGTAAATGAGATAGAAATGAGAATGCTTATTCTGTAGGGTATGACAAGGTTAGGTATTTTTCTTTTCAGTGCTGTCAATATTTTAGTAGGTCTGGCATGCCAGAAGCAAATATTTTTATATAGCCATAGAATATTTATTACTTAAAAGAGTGAAGACTTACATTTAAAGTAAAGTAGGTGACCAAGAACCTCCACAAACTCAGTTCTAAGCTGTGAGGTTTTATTGTGTGGGTAATCTTTAAAATACTAGTTAGAAACTGCTCTAACCGTTTTTGTGCAAGCCTGTAAACAATATGCAGCAATATCTCGACAGAGCTACTCAGAAATATATACTATTAATTTACATACAATTGCTAACTATTTCCACGTGATCACAAAAGAATAATATGATGAAGATACTGTATCTATTCTTCTGCATCTACTGATTTCCTTGGTACAAAGGCAGTCAGCTTTGAAAATAAATTGCTGGGCCTAAATAGTGGCAATTCTGTTCTTTCCTTCTCAGCACCTTGGTAGACACTGAAATTCATTGATTATAAAGCATTGGAAAAAACAATGGATTTGAAAGAACTGGAGAAGTGTGACATGATTTGCCCAAGTCCTGACTTGATCTCGTCTAGGAGTAGATTTATCTTCTTGATTTGCTAATTTGCTGAATCTATTTTACAAGCAATCTTGTCGAAGATAGATTTTTGCATGTTTCTCATAGTAAGAACAGGAAAGAACTACCTCAAACAGCATGAATCGATTTTTTAAATTTGTACATCTGCATATTGCCAGAAAATTGTCAGGTCTTTGTTAATTGGATTGTTATGGAATGTAGATTAATTCCCAGAGAGATGTGACATGACAAAAGAAAAAAGATATAAGATATAGGAGCTGCTTTAACTGTTTGAATTCAGGGTGAATATATATGCACTAAATAGTACCTACATACCTTGGACCGAATTCTTTTTCTCTCTCCTAACCAAAGTAAACAAATGCATGTTGTACAGACTGACTTTCTCAGCTGTCCTCTCTAATGCAAATTTTAGGTATGGTGTCCATACAGAACATCATACTGATAAAACTGGAGAAGAAATATATACCAGTTTAATTAAAGTGGTCCATGTATGGACTGACCTCATTCCCACAGTGACTGAAACAAGGATGGGATTTGGCCTTTCCACTCCCAGCCAATTGTTTTTAACATTTAACCACATAAGCTCATTTTTGGGCTCTCCTCTTCGACTGAATTAATATGTCATTATTCCAGGCAAAGCAAACACCTTCAACTGGATAAATTGAGGGACTCCTACCATAAAATAATGAGATATGGGAAAAACAGAGAAAAATCTCCTTAGCTAGAAGAACAAGAGGTATAACAGGATTTGCAAAAAAAGTGCTCATCATGGCTGAGCAGTAAGTTTTACCAAGCTAGTTAGTACATCTATACCAATAAATTAGAGAAAGTAAAGTCAGAGGAGACACAAGCATAGCCAATGTCTGCTAACCTGGTAGCATGCTCCTTGGCACCATCTCGACCTGTGCCACACAGCTACCTCCCAGACAATGTCCCTGACCAGGGGCTGTTCCTCGCAGATGGGATGGATGAAGCTCTCCACCTCTGGAGGGAAGTGGGCTTAGCTGTGTAATGAGAGTTGTGCCATGCCATCTGCCCCTGGGGCAGACTGTGGGTCCTGGCCTGGTTTAGTTGCTAATGTAGATGTAGTCTATTCCTACATACTGAACACTCTCAAACTTTAGATGTTTCTCATCATGCACTGAGTGACTCATTAAGGTATTTAGGGACTTTTGTTGCTGAAAAAGAAAAGTTTGGTGCCTATGGCTCTTAACATTTTTTCTTCACAAGAGTTAGGAGAATCTAAACTTGAATTTAACCATGTCGAGGAGCAGTTAGGCAGGATCTATGACAGGTGCATTTTGAACTATGCCCATTATATTTTGAAGCTAGACTTAAATAAGAAAAAATGCTACAAGCACTGAGAGCACTCACTGCACGTTATATACTTCCCAAACTAGTCTTAACTGGTGACTCTCTGAAACTACATCTCATGGACTTGTGCATGCTGGATTTGCATCCAGATTTTTCTCCTGTTTGATCCTGGTTCTTGCAGACTTGAGTAAATCTTTAACAAGAATCTTTAGGTCCATAGTTTTCTCAACACAAATGCCCCAGTAAATCAGCACAAGGATTATCCTATAGATAATCATCATTATCAAAGAATGCTATGGATAATAAATGATGCATTTTAAATCTTTAGAGGGAATGCTAGGGTAAACCAAATTCAAGCATATGTTTTATTCATGCTAGAGATGAGACATCTCAGTATATGAGGAACAACTTTCAAAAAGAAAAAATAGGCTTCTAAAGAAATACGGATTAATTTATGTTACCAAAACTAGCCATTAATTTCTCTTAGTTGTATTTCACAACTCACATGCACTAGCTATATTGTAATAACATTAATTGTATTTTGATGCCAGCAAGCTTCATTTTCAGCTCATAAACAGCAGCCAAATTCAATATCTGAAACTTTAATCTCCTAATTCCTAAAAGCATTTTGTTTACAGCCCTAGTATATTAACTACATGTAAGTCAACTAATGTTATATAATCATACTTATTGATAAGAATTAAAAAATTCTAGAATTAAAAATGTAACACGACTGAATGCAGGTTATAGACAGCATTTGAAGCGTTCTTCTGTTGCTGCCAGAGGCATCACCAGAATTTCCAGGTCAATCACTTATCCTTCCTAGTCAGGCTGACCAATAATTGCCCACTGTTTCTTTATACTTCCTCCTTTAACATGTGCCATTCTGTTATAGACCTCCTATGTGATCATCACATCACATCACACCACATACCTCTTGACACTGAGGATGCCACATTAAGTAATGAAAAATTGTTCCAGTTGTTCTAGTCGTTTGTTCAGTGAGTCCATTTCAGTGAAAAAGCATTTAAATAAATTCCCTTCTACTGCTACCTAACCTTTGAATTCCAGGCCAGCACAAACATAGAAGGACGAGATGGCAAAGAATCTTCTATGAAAAATAGGGCCTGCCATAAAATACATATCCACAAAGACTTAACGTAAATGAAATTCCTAACATGTAGACAGACTCTTCAAATCCAGTTAGTTCTGTCAAGTACTAAGCACTTGCAGTGTGTCTGTAGATCTTTTGAAAGAAAAGGCTTTCCAGCACTGAAACTATTTATTTGATTTCAGATCTTTTATTTTCTTACTCTCTTCTACTACCCATTATTTCTGATAACCTATGGCAGTCACCTACTCTATATGTTTCACACTTCTCCTACCACCTAGAATCATTGAAGTGTTGAATATAAGCAAAAATCCTGAGAGCTTTGAGGTATTGCTATGCAATTCCATTTTTTAGTTAATTTTTTTTATATTAAAGCACTTTACTTAAAATAAGATCTCATTAAAAGTGTATTAAAAATGTAATACTCCTACAGATTCAGTTCTAGTTCCATGGGTAATACAATACCAATAAATGTAAAGTCATTACTTTCAGAGGCACAAAATTAGTCAGGTTTTCACATGGAATGGTATGGAAGTAGTTCCTGGTCTTTTATTAGAACAAGCTCATTATTACAGAGACTATGTGGCATGTTGCATATATACATTTTATGTTCATATCATACAACTTGCATCACCTTTAAAAACATCTCTAGTATATTAATAGACTACTTTCTGCTCCTGTTTCCTCTTCTCTCAGTTCTCCTTTTACGTAATGGATGCAACAATTACGCCCTCTCAGATCAAAGCAAGGACGCCTTACTGTCAGCACTTCTTACACTGTGTTGTTCTTCATGGTTGGAGACAATTCTAGAGATCTTTTAAAAATTGGTTCTGAATGATAATTGCAGACAGTGATCATGCAGACAGTGGCAACGCAACCTAGTGTTAGGTATTTAGGTGGTAGTACTTTCCCCTCTCAGAATGATTTAGGTAACTAAGTGTCTTTATCGATCTAGGTATTATCATTATAAAATACTGCATTTAAATATAAAAAAATTAACCCATTAAGTATTTCACTGTAAAATGGAGTACCGTATGTAGAAACCCTGGCAGGAATAGGAGATCAAGTTTCTCACATAGTGACTTGACAAAAAGGCTATGTTATCACCTTTTCCCTCAGGCCTTTTTTGTTGCATTATGAATAACTTCAACACGAAAAGGTGAAACACACAGTCCTCAGACAGGTAAGGTGAAAAGGAAAGCACTAAAGGAGATGAGGCAGGATAATTTGAAACCCTGTATGCAGAGAGGAGAGCTGATCTGAGTCTCTCATTCCTGAGTGAATACTTTAACCACTCTATCTTCTGTATAATGGATAATTCTTCATCCTCCAATTAGCCTTTTTTTAAGGAAAGCTATGAGTGTATTTTCACAAGGTCAACTCGAGCACTGTGTTCCAGGAGTATTCTATGCATGCCTACTGGATCTGGGCAGAGGACAATGTGAGAGGACCAATTAAAGAAATGGGGCATGACTCAGTTGCCAACACGGTTGTCTAGTGCCATTATATGTACTTTGGTGTTCCCTGCCTGGCCTTCAGTTTATCTGAGCTGCCCTAGAGAATCTAAGACTTCTACATCGGGCTAGAAGGTCTGGCCTAGGGTCTGTAAGCGACCTCAGCCCTTCTAAAGTGTCAGCTTAAGACTGGGCAAGACAGAATCACAGAAGATTGCAAGTCAGAGATCACCTCTGGAGGTTACCTAGTCCTACCTCCTACTCATAGCAGGATCAACTTGTTTAGAAGTTAAATGTAGGTGCTCCGGGTCTTGTCCAGATGGATTTTTAATACCTCTGAGGCAGGGGAGTCAACAGCCTCTTTGGGCAACCTGCTCCCATGGTTAACTCTTCTAACAGTGATATTCTCCACCCCACCCCCCCATCCAGTTGCATTTTGACTCACTGCAACATATGACCATTGCCTCCTGCCCTTTTGCTGTGTACCTCTGAGAAGAATCTGGCATCATCTGGTCTCTAGCCCTCCTAGAAGCAGGAAGAAATCAGAAGCCCCCTTTAAGCCTTCTTTTCTGCAGGTTAAACAGAACACCTTCAGCCTCTTATACCTCATGTGCTCCCACTCCCTGACCATCTTAATGGCTCCATGTGGGAGTCTCCCCTGTTTGCTCGTTGCTCTGTCATACTGGTGGGGACTTAACACAGTATTGTGTGATGCAGTCTGCCAGGAGTGGAATAATGCAGCCCAGTATGCTATTAGCCCTCATCGCCACAAGGGTACGCTGCAGATATATGTTCAAGGAGTCTACCAGGGTGAGTAGCTTCTGCAGACCTGCTGCAAAAAGATACAGATCTAGTTCCTTTTTTGGCCACTAAATACTATCAGGAGTCTTGTTAGCTTTAAGAAGAAAGTACTGTTACACTTGAAATGACTAGGATTATAATCAATTATGCAAACTCTGTAACAGATTATAGTCACAATAAATTTCAGCTATTTTAAGCTAACCTTTACAAATTCATCTAGCATTAACCAATCCCAATTCAATCTCCTTATTACTCTAAAGGAAGGAAGTACAGGAACTGACCTAACCTTTAGCAACAACTACTATCTTCAAATTATCATCAAATGACTTACATTAATACTTACTATACCATATGAACCAAAATGTGTTGTTTGGGATCCAAATTTACTGAAGACTGTGAGAGTCGAGAAGGTTATAAAGTATTTAATAATTTCCCATTTTCACTTATTTTTAATTCCTTACTCCCATTGAAATAAAGACAGAATGGGGCTACTCAGGTGAGTAATTGCTTTCTGATAAAAGATAGGTATTCACTATCTGGTTCTTTTTCCAAATAAAAAATTATTTCCCAAACATTGGCCTTTTTTTCAGAGCTAAGCTCTGTAGACTTATATGCATATTGCTTTTCTCTTCTACTAGACACAGTTAGAAGATTCAAATCCCCTTGGCCAGGTTAAATTTCCCCTTAACTGTGATGCTGGCATATTTAAGCAAGTTGGCAATGCACATAACTACCTGATTAACTTCCAGAGGATGTTTAAAGTCTGGCTTAAGTCAGCATTGCTGCCCCTGAACATCATCACATATTTCTTCATAATGATTATCATATTTGGGGACAGGGTGTGTAAATCTTGCTATGGTAAGCACCTTACTATATATGGTACACAGACATCAATGGTATTTTTTTTTTGCAGAAGAGGAAACTGTTCATTTGAGTCTAAATATTAAACTGTAGCTGTAATGACTAAATTACTGTTTCCATAAATAAGTTTTCATGGTGATATGCTTAGCTAGCTTTAATTTAAATGTATATTGATTACTACCTTTTTTCTGCTATTTATTTTAATTCTTTTCATCATTATATCCATTTAAATATACAATAATCTCACAAAAGACTAATGGCATATGCATTTAATACATAACAGAAACACATCTGCCATGGACTAATCCAGGAAATTAGAAAAGAGGATCAGTTAAAAAATCTGTAGGATGTTTTAGCAGCCACCTGTCATTCTCTAAATTTTACTTTTAAATAAAACTAGCATGTATGTCTTGATATGATCAGATTCATTGGTGGCTAAAATTTTTATACTTCTGGAAGAAAAATCCTTACTTTAATCCCCTTGGAACAAAAATTCTAAGTTCTTCATCATAGAAAGACTTAGTAACCTCAAAAATACTTCAATGAAGTTTGCTATTTATCTTTCTATTAATTACTCCTATGTTGTATCTTTCCTTCTTATAACCCAGCTGGACAGCAATTAAAGTTGTGCAAATAATCATCTTCCTGCAGCACAAATATCTTCAAGAAATATGTTCTGGCTTTTTATCTTAAAGATAAGAAAGAACTTATTTGGCAAAAATGGACTTTTTAATGAAAGCCTTCTGGGAAAAATAAAGAAGGAAAAGCTAAATGATCTTACAATGTCATTAATTAAGTCAAGTTTATGAAACTGGCTTCAGGGTTTTCCCTGTAAAAACACCATCAAACTCTTCTTACGTACATCATGCTTCATTAACATTGTTTTCTCCCTATTATGTCTCTGATGAAAAAATACTGTCACTTGAAATGAAATATCAAAACGCTGATAAGAAAACCAGAAATTATATGACATTGGAAAGTAGTAGTTTATAGATGGCAATTAATGTTAATGAAGCAATATATTAGGTACTGACACTCAATCTGGATCGCTAGAATGTTGTTCCTCTTTGAAAAAAGAGGGATGGGATAGCACATATGCTCTCATCTTAACGGCTGTTCAGATTAATGTGATGGACATAAAAATAGTCTGTAGGCAGAATTTTGACTGTGATTTTGTTTTCAGACTGCATAAACCATTTTGACTTTTACCGTATTCCCATGCTTTCTGAGTTACGCTGCTTTCACGTTTCAAAGTGCAGAACAGCTTCATAATACAGTTATCTAAATAAATTCCCTCCAGCTTTAAATACTTGAAACTGAACTCCTGACCTGAAGCTACTGATGATACTGTTGCTTGGTGTAAATGATTGAACTAGGAGGAGGACCAGCAGCCCACTGTACTGGAATATGTTCTCACAGACCTTGCATGACTTCAGAAGCTCTTTTCCTTTGTGGTTTTTGTTTTGATTTGTTTCATTTTTTTCTCCTCAAAAAGACATATTACAAGCAGATCTAAGGGTCTGGTGTTCTGTAGGTTAAAGCCTCCTTAGATATTCCTTGAAAAATAGATCTTTTCAAAAACTGGCCCTACTTTTCAGTGAAGATAGTTGGAAACACGCTGCTTTTCATCCACTTTCATAATATTTGGCACTGGAACACCACTACAAAATCTGACTCTATTATATTAATCTGCTGATAGGGTGTATATGTAAGCATGTTTGCTTAGGTAATGCACCATTTACTGTATGATATCAATGTTGCTCTTAAGTATTTGATAATTGACTATATACTCTAGATGTTTCTTTTATATACATATATATATATTTATATATATATTAAAAATTCATTACCAAAAAAGTTTGATCATTTTTTACACTTAGTTGCTTTATTATGGCTCAGGCTATAAACCAAAGGTGCTACATTTCTTTTTTTTTTTTTTTTCCTAGGATTCAATAAAGCTTTGAAGTGGTAAGAATAGGAATCTTCGAGATGATGGTTAGCAGCTTTCTTCAACTGCTTTCTTGAATTATCAAAGGAAGTTCTAGATATTTCAGTTTCGAAGATAGATGAGCAAGCTGTGGTAATGACATCTCAATCTTATCCATGATTTTAAAGACAGGAGCTATTCTAATGGAAATAGTTCACATCTGTAACTGTTCTGTAGACATCCTTGCCTTGCCTATAGGCATCTGTCCCCATGGCTTTCTTACTTCCTTCTGGCTCTCAGTCCTTTACCTTCCCACATCTATGCCTTGCTTAGATTCCTTCCTTGCTGTCTGTTGGCCAACATCCTTTTTTTAAAAGTCCCACTTCTCCCAGAAATTTCCAAAAACAACCACATCCCCATAATCCCTTAACTAAATGTCCCATTTCCTTTTACGGTTCACACTATTTAAAAAAATTATTTACTTGGTTTTAATATGAGTTTCTTTGGTCATTTGAGAGTTTTAAATTATTTTAAGGAGTAACTAAAACAAAATGGGTATTTTTGTCATCCGGAAGGATACTGAAGTTGAAAAAGAGTAAAGCACAGAATTGGTTTGTTTTTTTTAGTTATGATCCTTATTATTTTGAAAGTATTCTTTTCCTGGCAAGCAGTTAAATGTATTTGCATTCAGTGAGGCTTCTGTAAGCAGCATAATTATGGAACACAGTCCAAAACACAACAAGATCTACGGCATTTTTGAAGAGCTACAATGCCCAGATAACCCCTGCAAGAGGTATGTCATGCAGATAAACTGAGGAGCATGTAGAAACTTTAAAACAAGAGTGCTCGTGGTGGAAGTTGCTCACATTGATATAATTTTATACTAAAATGACTATCTGTGATTCAGGAGGGAAATCTTTTTCATTCTTGCATAATATGTGCCTGTTATCCTCATGTGAGGAATTTCACAGAAACTCCTCAAGTAAAGATTTGTTTCACATCTCTCCTGTGAATTACTTCCATTGAAGTCTGGGTATTTAAATCACTATTAGTAACTTATTAAAATATTTTAACGGATCATTTGAATCACAATCTTCTGTGGGTTAGAAGGTATTTTTGTTGTGATCTTATGAGTGGTGCTATATTATATTGTCATCTTTAGAATGATCCCAAACTTATCTATACAGATCTTTCACCACAGAAACTCCTCATATTTATAAGATAAATAGATTATTACGACATAATTCCAGCATGCTGGCAACTGTAGAAGGCATTAATTCTGTAGCAAAGGCTTGTGCATCTGAAGTAAATCAGCCAGAGACCTATTTTTCACACTTCCTATAAGGGAACATCATCTTACATCCATGCATTTTATAACTGGCTAAGGACAACGGCTAAAAATACCAAGCTATGTAGAATGGTCATTTACTTTAGCAGACTGTCACTTACCCCAGTCACTGTTGTTTGACCATATCTTTAGTTATTAACAGAGTTCTTTACCGTATTAAGTTCTTACTGCTCTTTCATCACTTTTCTCTGAGTCTAAAATTATTATGGGTTAATATTAGTAATATTTCCTGTTAGCATTTACAATGGAACCAGCTACACCAGACAGCACTTAAGACCAATTATTAATGAATTCAACAAATAGAATTGCCAGTCAAAAAGAGATTACTTGAACATTAAATATTTCAAATAATAAGCAAATATACTTTAGCACTTCCTTTTGATGTAGTTTTGATTTTCCCAGGCTCAACTAATTATTTCACCTCTTACCTAAATATTTCCTGTAGTAGATCTGAAAAGAGTAAGCCAAACTGCTGTCAGAACTCCTCTGCTTCAGTGTTGAATTTGAATTGCTTTTATACACTGATCACTTTTAGAAGATTTGAGATGCAGGTCTCCCAGTCTAAACTTTGCTCCTTCATACTGGTTTCTTCATATACTGCCTAAGCCAGATACAGCCTCTCTGCACAGCCAGACAACTTTTTGTCTGGACAACACCAAGTATTGAGCTTTCCCTTAGGAAAAGGTTAAAGAGCTGTGAGATCATAGAATCATAGAATAATTTAGATTAGAAAAGACCTTTAAGATCATCAAGTCCAACCTTAAAAAGAGAAATGTCACTGCCCAGCACTGCCCTGGAGTTTTTCCAGCTTCACTGGAAAACACCCAAAGTCAGTAAAATAAATGGAATAAAGGCCCATCTAAAATTAGATGGAAGGCTTTCTCTTCCTTGAGCAAAATGCCAACATAAATTTGTATATAAGTACACAACGTGTTGCTGAGATATTACTACTTTAGACGAAGTAAGGTTGCCAGCATCACGAAGGATAAAGATCTTAATTCATAAGGTACAATAAGACTGAACCACACATTACTGGGAATAAGGCCAGAAGATCAAGGTGACAAAAACCAGAGAAACAGAATTAAACTACCAATAAGAAGAGAAAATAGTAAAAATGGATGGTACTTACTCTAAATGAGTCACTACTGACAAGACAGTTCCCATCCAGCGGAACACTCCCCCCTAAAACACCACATTCCATATTCTACAACATAGGTTTGTATCGACCCTTCGCAGTTTTTTGGGTCTTCAGTTTACAGGTTTTCTTCAATCTAGATGTCTCTAGACCTACAGAGCAAATATTTTTAACTTTCTATTTATTTTAGGCAGCACATTCCATCTCACTTTCTGTACTGTTCTGTGTTAATGCTCTCAGAAGATGACTAAGTGGTGACTGGGAAGGGGGAAAAAGAAAAGACGGTCTGATATTTATTATTTTTGCCAGGCTTCATTTCCTAAGGTAAGATCTATACACATTGGCTGGCACAACTACTAAAATACCTTTTCTTTCAGTAAAATATATCCTTTACACTGCTTTCAGCACTGAAGCTCTCTTTGGTAACAGGAAAGATACACTATGGCTGAATATCCGAGACTGCTCCTTTATGCACCTCAGTTACATTACAGGTGCCAAAGTCCAAACAAGCAATTATCTATATCACTTTTCAATGCTGACTTTTTTCCCCCAACAAAGTTTCTTAATTGTTCATGCAGAAACACTGTCTGAGAAGCAATGCACCTTCCACCAAAGGTATGTCATTTTGCCAGCTTGAAATATGGAGGTGCCTTATTTCCATAGGGACTCAGTCGCCTAAGTGCATCATGAGTATATTAAAATATGATGACAGAATTGAGTTCAGCAGAAATCAGAACAGCTTTTTTCACATCCATGCAAAAGCACCTATTAATGATGGGGTCACTCGTCTGACAAGTGCCCAAACTCAATACAGGACCAAATACTCATGAACATGTTTATATCGTATCTTTCTTATTAGCAGTTCTAGGTCATGCAGGCTGCACACAGCCTGTCAATCAATTCATCACGCCTTTGGGCTACTGTCTGACATGATTTTACCTGTAAGTTTCTCAGACTTTGGCAGGGATCATGTTGGACAAGTTAGTGTGGTGGTCAGTGATCTGCTCTGCAGTCTGACCTTTCCAGAGGACCTCCTGACAACTTCTTCTCACCACAGAATCCCAGAATGGTAGGGGTTGGAAGGGACCTCTGGAGATCATCTTGTCCAACCCCCTGCTTGAGCAGGGACACCCAGAGCAGGGGGCACAGGAACGCATCCAGGTGGGTTTTGAATGTCTCCAGGGAAGGAGATTCCACAACCTCCCTGGGCAGCCTGTTCCACTGCTCTGGCACCCTCACAAGAAAGAAGTTTTTTCTCATATTGAGGTGGAACTTCCTGTGTTCCAACTTGTGCCCATTGTCCCTTGTCCTGTCATTGGGCACTATTGAAAAGAGCCTAGTCCCAATGTACTGACACCCACCCTTTAGATATTTATAAGTCTTGATGAAACCCCCCTCAGTCTTCTCTTCTCCAGGCTGAACAAACCCAGGTCTCTCAGCCTTTCCTCATAAGGGAGAAGCTCCAGTGCCCTGATCTTCTCGGTAGCTCTCCGCTGGACTTGCTCAAACAGTTCCACGTCATTCTTAAACAGGGGGGCCCAAAACTGGACACAGTACTGCAAATGTGGTCTCACCAGGGCAGAGCAGAGGGGGAGGATAACACCCCTAGACCTGCTGACCACACTCCTTTTAATGCAGCCCAGAATATTGTTGGCCTTCTTGGCCACAAAGGCACATTGCTGGCTCAGGGTCAGCTTGTTGTCCTCTAGCAGTCCCAGGTCCTTCTCATCAGGCAGGATGGGCACATGACTGCAGTGCAGATACACATCTGGTCCCATGATGGGCATCCACAAACAGAACGTAGCAGACAGAATCAACAGCATATGGGCAATGTCACAGAAATTTTGACCATGTGATGTGTTTGGTTTTGGTCATGTGGTCACAGTATAGTTAATTACTGTACTAGAAGTACTGTACATTTCATACCCTTAATTATTATCAGAGTGAGGTATGAATTCTACTATCATGCTTTGATAAATATTATGGGGCATTTTTTTAAGAGGAATAATTCAGATTTGTATAAATAGATTGGATTTTTTAAAAAAGGAGATTTGAAAACATTTAAAGGCCAAATTGTGATTAATTGTATACTTATACATTTTGAAGATGAATAGCAGGCTCCTTGATATGTTATAAATTATTTTTTTTTATTTGAAGTTTGTTCGAAAACAGTGAAGCTTGCAAAATATTCAGTGAATTTATATGACAATTCTTCAAACAGGAATTGTCACCGAAGTTACACAGTCTCATCAGCATGGAAGAGTTGCTCATCAATGCTTATCTGGGTCCAATCTAGTAAACTACTTAAGCATATCAGGTTAGTCTTACAGTTAAATAAGCAGGAATTTGTGCTTTGCTGCATGAGGAGCTTAGAAGAAACCAGTTAACAAATTGTTACATTTTTCTCCAAAGCCAAATAAAGGTTGAAAAATACTACTAAAACTAAGAAAAATTCTGTTGTATCTGGCACATTATTGCCATTCTTGCCTTAAAAATATGATATAAAGAGTAAAGTCTGCTTATTCTTGCTGCCAAGTTCTATCACCTACATCTGTCTAGATCTGTTGATTTCACTAAGTAAACTGATGTATCTTACTGCTACCAAATACAGTAAAACATACACATTTCAGAGCTGTGTACTTGCATTTTTTCCTTAGGACATCTGCTTAAATGTATTAGTCTCTGGAATACTAGGAAATGAAGAGAGACGTACAGACATCTCCAGCCATGTTCTCCTGTTGCATTTCCTTAGAAAATTATTTGTAATTATCAATAGATATTTACACATATAAAAGAGTAACTTCTGCAGTGGCCTTTCTTGCATAACTCTGCAATAAAGAAGTGCTTCAAATATTTACAGAATTAATGCTTATGGAATAATCACTGGAGGTGACTTGGAAATTAAACTTATGTTTTTAGAAAAGGTACAGCATTGAAGAAGCTTTCAGGGTGAAGTGCAGCTGATAAGTGAGGAATCCATTCCATGGAATTTCCCTAGTAACCACAGATGTTGGCAATGGCAGGAGAACTTGGCGTACTGACTCTAAGAGGAGTTGTCCAGAGGGTGGAGCGGTGTGGAGGCATTGCAGCCAGGCTCTGTGATCAATGGGAACTCGAGGTACCATGGAGCTGGTACGCTGCATATTTGCTACCCTGAGCCAACAGTCCGTCAAGCTTTTGACAAAATGCTGTCCTTTTCGGGAACTTCGCTCATTATAATATCAAAACACACCTCCATCCCAAAAGTTACCTGCCTCTAAGGTGTGACCACCCCTCACTGGGCACGCGCTTTGAATTTTTCTAGTCTACAGCTTTAAAAGTAAGGTGAGGAAATTTTACACCTATTGTAATAAAGGTATGTATGACTAGAGCCACTCAAGCTCCACCTGGAAGGTAAAAAATAGTATAAAACGTGTGAAGAGAAAAAGAGTGTTAGGGAAGATACCACTCCTGGGACCAGTTGACGGGCTGAGCCTCTCTTCCTCCCCACTGGGACACCTTTGGGTAAGATTGGAAACCTCTATAGAGTCACTTTAAATTTCTAATGTATTAGAGTTGCTTTGCTTCATATTAGAGTCGCTTCATATCAGTTTTGCATAAATCTCTGAGCCATTGGAGTCACCACATAAATCTCCATTGTATAGAGTCACGTAAATCTATGAGGCATTGGAGTCATCCTGTAAATCTCCGATACATAGAGTCACGTAAATCTCTGTGACATTGGAGTCACTTTGTAAATCTCCATTGCATAGAGTAGCCTTATATTTGTTTATCACACTTGTAGCCTAGCAGTGTACTCATATCTTTGGTATTTATGTATGTCTTGTAACCAGCAATCTTACCACTGGTAATCCAAAGAACTTGTGTATCTGTTGCTTTAATAAATTGTAGAATTCACTAATCTAGCCCTGATCGTTCACTGAATGTGACTGGCCTGGGCATCTGCCGAATTAGTTACTAACAGCAAATACTCTGATGAGTGGTTACATCTACAACCCTTAGAAAATAAACCGTTGACCAAGCCTGACACTGACTGGACTTAGCTGCACCTAGGCTCCTCTCTGAGAAGGAGTTTAGAAAGCAAGGGGGTCCTGTCTGAAACTCATGACTCAATGGTAGGATCTCCCTCTAACCACCCCTCAGACTCCTACCACTAATGGACCAATGCTTAACTGAGAAATTGAAAATATACTGTTGGTATTTATTGAGTGGCAGCTGGACTATACAAATATGGCCATAACAGTAAAAAATAATCAGGTGTTTAGTGCTTTACATCCTCTAAGCTCCTTGCAAATATTCATTACACTGTTTCCAAAACAGTGAAGAAGGAAAAATCACTTACACTTACCCACATTTAATCTGCCCGTGACTTCCCCATTTGAATTGCGAGCATTCACAGTCACATTGTGAGTAGACTGCAGAAGCAGTGATGAGTCCTGACATATGGAGAAAAAAAAGCAGATTCAGCAGAATAATTAGAATTGTTAACAATTTTAAAAATTTAGTCCACTGTTTGTATTAACTGAATCACTGAAAGAGCTTTGCAGCTACAAACCCATCCTCAGATGTCATCAAAGAATTTGGGCAGATATTTTTGATTACTTCAACGATATCAGAATTAAAATAAGAAAAAAATTATAGACAATACTTCAGGTGAACAAAATCTGTGTTACTGGCCCAAAAATGCTTAAGTACTAGATTTACTACATTTCAATGCATAATTGAGACTCCTAGAAGATAGCCATTTAATTGAAGTGTGAGTACCCTACTTTGCGAATTTATACTCTATTAACTTGGTGGGAAATATGCAGGTGCATTCTGCTTCCTCAATGGTCCATGCAGCCTGTATGCTTTGGCTTGATTTTGGCACCTGGCACTGGCTCTCCTGGCAAGAAAACTCAGACAGTGGGTGACGGAGAAAGTGGCAGGTTGACTAGCTCAAAACTGACTTTAGTAGGCGGCCGTACAGATGACAGTGCCAGTCTAAATGAAATTGCCTCCCGGTCTGCCATGCAAAAGGATGACAGATCAGCAAACTAAACAGCATCATCTGCTTGTCCACAACCTTGTACCATGATTTACGCCTAATACACCCTTTGCTGTTCCACATCTGTTGTCCCCATACACAAAATCACATATGAAGATCACAAAGCAATGGCACTCATATTTGACTTAACTCTCCTCACAGTTTTCATCACAGCTGGGGCATTTGCAGAGCAATCAGAGCTTCATGCCTACCCATCATTCTGTGCTACTCATGAAAGCCAGGGCACGCCAAGCAGCTGTCATTGGTATCTTCATTCATCCCTACCAACCTCACCACAATCCAGACTAGCTATGGTAGGCAATTCAAAAATTCATGCCATTCTTAGACTGCAGCCAGCGTGGAATTATTCCACCGAAACACCCCCTTTTGTTAACTCATGGCTTGGTGTTGTGCTTGTTGAACTCCTCCCACGTGATGTAATTTCCATTACTTATTTCTGGACCTTCCACTCAAACTCTCTGTACTTCAGGCCAGTTGGTGCCTCCCCAAGCTTCTCCTTGGCTTGAAAAGCAGATAATTAACTGTTCTGAAAGACCTAGGTGCTGACTGTGCTCCATCAGACTAGACATATCAACAGTAATGAAACAGGTTCATGGCAAGAGACCTAACAGGCGTTGTTTGGAAGTGTCCTAAAACTTTGTGAGGGGGGTAGGTTCTTCTTATATTTTTCTTCAGTTCACCACCCGAGTTGTCTTTAAATGCAGCTGATTTTCAGGGAGATCATACTGGCCAATGTCTTTACTTGACTTTAAGAAAATTAGAAAATTATCTGGGGACAAAAAGTCTGATCATGGACATTTGGATCAGAAAATTGTAGCCACACCAGTGGCTACAATTAAGTGGCCAGACTTAAAAAGAGGGGAGGAAGTTTTCTGCAGTATAGGTGCTTTTATACCAAAGCATACTTTGTACCTAAAGGACAGGAACCTAGTAACTGGTTAGAGTGCCTAAGCAGATTTCAGTTGCCAAAGTATCAGGAAATATGTGATATGAAGAGGGTATTAGCAAGCTGCCTGCTTGTGACCTCAGAGGGGATGCTCATTCCTAGGTAAATAAGTGAGTTTCTAACTAGCAGAATACCAGAAGATCAGTCTCTCACATATATGGCTTCTGTTACTTTTTCTGGACTCAAGAGAGACTATGCAGCACCTTGGAGGGCTAACCCCTGAAAATCACTAACAAGTCCTATTCCTGTCATAATTTAATGCTTAGAGTATGAGATAACCTCAGAACTTTGAACATATTTTACGTGAAGAATTTTACTGCAAAGACTTATCTAGTAACAGTGGTAGAAGCAATACACACTTTGGAGTCCAACTCATACTTTAAAAAAAAAAGGATATCTTACAAGTAAGAAGATAGGCTATCTAAAAGAAGTCACTAAGTGAGCAAAATAAATGGATCTCATTTTGCAAGTTATATCAGGAAAAGGGAAAGCTAACAGATTTAACACAAATAATGAAAAGTCCTAGGAAAAAAAGTAAGCAGTGTGTTAGAATGAACATTAATGATAACAAGGTAGTATGAAGTGGAAAAGGAAGGTCAACAAAGATCAGGTAAATACATTACATTCAACTATATGTGCTAAATGACCCACAAATCTGGGCATCTTTATTTATTACACTTATTTAACTGCCACTGGCTGATTTAAAAAATAAGTTGGTAATTTGTAATACCAAATGTAAGTGCGAATAAACTGTATTCTAGGCATGCAGTTTCCACACGTGTTGTTGACTAATTAAAATCTAGTAACATATTTATGAATGGTCATCTTTTATCTTTCCATGAATATGTATCAGCTAAGATGCAATGGTGTTGCCTGTAACTCTGTGTTGGTCTTATAATGAAGTCATAAACTTGTAATAGGCTCCAGAGATGATCCATAGCAAGTAGATTTTCTGCTACATATTTTCTTAGCACTTTGGAGACCTCATTAGGTGAGAAGAGCTGTTAGGAGACTGCAATGAGAAAACTATTAAGGCAAGGGAGAAAGCTGCTATGATAGCTGTGAGTGGCCCAATTCTCTAACAGACAAACTTAGAGAAAGAAATCATAACAAATAAGCAACTTTATGAGAATAAATATACAGATGGCACTCAGGAGTTCAACCTACATGCAACTAAGCCTCTAGCATTCAAATATTCTAAAAAGCATGCAAACAAACAAAAAAACCTCTGATAAATTATCAGTTCATAGGGGGCAGACATGCTGTAGCCTGAAGGCTCTAATCAATGCATGCTACTAATGATCACAATGGGTCATTAGTCAGCTAAGCTTATATTAGATGCTGCCACACCTCTTTCTTCCTGTTTTGTATTAAATATATTAAGAGCTGGAAGGAATATTAAAAGAGCATGAATGGTAGCTTAACATTGCATAATGATTTTTTTGGAGGCAGAGGGAGTTTTAAGTATTAGCTACGCTGATCTTAAAAAGTTACATGTCTTATTGGATAATCAACTCATGGGAAATTCATTTAAGGACATAAATAGTTTTCCCACTGCCTATGAGGCGGAGAAGAATACAGCATAAGGAACAAAATGAAATACAGATTTAGCAACAGAATTTCACCTTCTAAGAAAGAGCTGTTGCTGCTACTGGAAATACTTGCTGCAGAAATACAGAAAAAGAAAGGCTTAATAGATGTAAAATGTTTTGGCATTGCTTAACTTTCAGTAATTGAGTGTTTTAAAACCTCATCCTAAATCTGGTATCAACCATGTTTTCTGATAAATTTATTTACACTTTCTCTTGCTATAGTAATACAAACACTAACTTTTTCCCTAGCTTCAGAGATGTCTCATAGCTGGTTATTTCTTCTTATGACTTCATGAGAATGATTACATGTTTGAAGTAATGAAAGAGACATATTCAGCTTTTACTCTCATTGAAGAGTACTTTATTCAATTAAATGTCCCATTGGTTGATGACACTGTTCATAAAACATGGCTTTATTTTGTGAAAGTTTAGATTATAGACAATAGTTCTGAAAAATACTCATTTTGTTGGCCAGAAACAGATAACATTCTACAAAAAATTCACCTGAATAAGTTTCAGAGTTCACATGGACTCTGAACCAATTCAGATTCTCACTTTCTTCCTCTAAACCCAGTACTTCAATAAAAAGCTTTCATACCATACCCATTCTCAGTGCCATTTAAAAGTTAATCAGCTTCATAAATATTTTCTTTGACCAAGTATGATATTCTGGTTTTACCTCAATAACAATAATAAAATTATTAAATTTTGTCTATGTAAAAATGTCTATGTAAACAAGATTCAATTCTAAATCTTCCCATTTAGTCTTGCAGATTTTATAGACATAAATATATAAATATATAAATATATAAAGATATCATCCATATTGTCCTAGAAGTGACAAAACCTGAACGTATTAGAGAAATTGTAACTTTTCCAGTAAGATCCATTAATTTTAGAGATTTTTAAACTATTCTGTAACTGATGAATAAACAAAGCAAGCAGTTTCACAGGGAAGCCTGCATTAAAAATTAATCTCAGTAAAAATAATGAACAACTTTCTACACACTCCTAAAATTTCAGTATTGCTTATATACAATGACCTATATAATTCCTTTTGAGCTATTTCTTAACACATGCCTAAGAGAAAAAAGTTAATTCTGCCATAGTATCAGAACATTGACCTAATGATCATGATTGCAAGATATGCAAATATATGTGTGTATACACATATATACACACACATCTATATATATTTCCATGACAGGTGCCTGGAATTTGCCTAAATTCAACTGTTGATAAGTGCATTAATTTTATTTTAGCATTACTGAAAGATTATCTGCTTACCACTCGAGAATGGATTTCTTTGGCATAAAGAGGGAATAAGAATTCTGACTCCCCTTCCAGACGAAGGCCTTCTTTTGTAACACGCAGGTGTCCCATTCCAGTCTAAGGAGAAGATGCAACAATTATGCACATTTTATTATTGTTGCTGTACTCGTTTTTTGTTCTTTTCATAAACTCAGAATTTCCAGGGCTGCCTGCCTCCAGTCTATTCATAAAGATACTCATACTATTGCACCTAAAATTTTGAGAATTCCTCATTTCTTCCAGAAGTACTTTTCTTTAAGAAATTGTAGCTTTCAAGAAAAAGTTAGTAAAGTGGGTTTTTTTGTTGTTGTTGTGGAAAATATATAATATTACAGTCATTAACTTAAAAAGAAATGCATTTTTATTGGCTGTGCTGAAATACTCTTTGTACTTGCCTTCTAAAAATGTCATGAACAACAAACTTTTACATGAGTACTCACATAAAACGAACCTTACGTTAACATCTCAAGGTTTATTCTATCAATAATGAATTTTACATGGAATATAATACTTCTAAGCCTATTAAAGAGACAAAGGGATTTTCATTTGCTTCCATTTTCAGCAATTCTTATTAATTAATTTTTCAATCCTTGGTTTATTTTTTTCTCCTCTAATTGTAGGTCCAGGCTCTATATCTCGCACTGTCATCTTCCTTTCTCTCTGTCACCTCTTGTCAGTTTTTGTACCTTCCTTATTCTTAGTTGCTCCCTGATTTTAGCCCAGTTGTGCTTTCCAGCCTGTATCTTATTTTATTGTTTTTACTTTCTTTCATCATTATCATAGAACTGATAATGTGAAAAATGAGTAAGGAATTTCTTCAGTAAGTACACCTAAGGACTTGAAGGCTTCAGCTGAAATATCACAGGTATTTAGCTAATTTGTAAAGGATTTGCCCCCGCCGCACACCACCCTGCCCCCCCCCAAAGTGACAGAAAGCTTAGCAAAAAAATTTGCGGCCTTACAGCTCAGCCACATGGAAAATATTTCACGTCAACTGCCTCAAACTACATGGGGGGTGTGTGTGTGGAGTGGGGGCTAAACAATAAACAATAAATCCAAAAAGTATTTTCACTCCAAATATTTTTCCTGTTCTGCACGTAAGAAGAGATACATGACAGGCCACCGTTGATACATCAATAACCTGTTCATCTAATGACTTATGCCTACTACCGAAAAAAGCTGTAACTTTTAGAGACTGTAATCATTTTCAGATGTGTTAAGTTCTCACCAATGAGATAAATGTATTTTATACACAAGCAATGCACAAATACATACATACACAAATAATACTAAACAACATATCTAACCCACCTTCAGTGAAAAATTGTAGCTATTTTAACAGGCTTGAAGAGAGACAAAGAGAGAAACAAGCCTTGCTTGAATTCCATAAGGTAAGAAATATTGATGTCAGCAGTTCACTCCACTGGAGAGTACAACTGTGATTCCTCCTCAGCAAGGATTTATTTCAGGAAAGAGGGTTTTAGAATAGCTATTTATGGAATCTGTTATTCAGTGTCAAATATTTTACTGCTTTGAAATATATAATGTACTGACTTTTCTCAGTGGAAGTAAACACAATTTCTAAATTCTAGACCATTGCAAAGCCTTTATAAAGTACCTACTATATAGTATTGCATCTCATGAGGCAAAAGTAAAACAATACCTATGATGAGCCCCCCCATAGCTTTCATAATCACAATTCCTAGGCAGCATTGAGTGATTTAGAGATATGTTTTTCTAATGAAGACTATGGAAAGTTTTTTCTAACTTGTAACACAAAACAAAGATCTCTTCAACACTATAAAAACACAAGTTTTAAGACAAACACTTTTGAAAAATATTAGATGAAATATCAGGATATTCTAAAGAAATACCACTAACAAACGGTTCTTATTTAATTAACTAAATTTAGGATCTCATTATTGCTCTGATCTCATGCCTTTTCTCATCAGGTGAAAATAGAGTATATTAGCCATCAGGTTTAAACACAGTTTGCATATTTTTCCTGGAATACAAGGAACTAAATAAACGGTATATTATAGAATAGGTATAAAAATGATACTGAAATTTAAGAAGAAGTAGCAATTAATTCTTGCTCTGAAGCAGATCAGGGAAAATTAACAAATTCCTGGGTGGCAATCTTTATCCTGCCTTTGGCTTTGCCAGGAAAAAAATTTTAGTAGAGGCAAAACCCCTGTAATTTATGTTGAAAAATAAGATTATGAACTTACTCAGCACACGCTTTATAGCAGATTCAGATTTTTCAGCAAAGATTACCCTAAAAATGCTATATAGACAAAGGAATGCCTTTGACATCAAGAGTAATATGCCATGTGACAAAACTTAGCACTTTAACTTATCTCTAAGTTCTTATTTTTCAGTAAATCCAGTTGTATCACTCAGTATTACTTTGAATAAGTATGTCCTGAAGTATGTCCTATTGTCTTCACCAGATATTTCATACAAGCATTGACACAAATCTCACATTCTCACATATTTGAATAAGAGTCTCATTATCCATTGTCATTGACCACTCAGGAAGCGCAAAAACATATGGAAATTTAGACTTGGGTTACCCGCATAAATGACTATCTGTGATGATGAACAGATAAACTCTGCAACATGCTGAACAACAAAAATGTGGTTTTCATATAATGTTCCTTACTTCTATTACCATTGTGACTGCAAGCAATTATTATTTCCCTGGTACCACAATATTTGAGCATCTTAAGATTGTAAACATACTGAGTTATCCAGTACTGTGAGATGGGGAAATTCTATTATCTTCCTTTTATAATTGGCAAATTGAAGTTACATGGAATGTGAAAGAGAGGGATTTAGGATAAACAACCACCCTAATGCACTGAGATCCAATGATAAATTCCATAAAAAGGAGGATTATAATAGTTACACATAAAGTTCTCTCAACACCCACTCTGGTTCTTACATTGACATTTAGGAGAAGCTAATTATTTACTGAGTATTGTGACTTCCTCAGTGATGAACAACCTTGATGCTTTCAGTTTCAAGGATTTGATTCTGTTCCTATTGAAACCACTAAATAAAAAATATTTCTATTGACTTGAGGAAAGGGTCCAAATTTCAGTTAGACGTGGATTTTGATGCAGTTATACAATAAGCTATTGATTAGGAGAAAAGAAGTGCTTCATTAAACATAGTAGATGTACGGCAAGTCTGGACTCCTGTTATCCTAGTGGTGGCGACTGTCACTGCGTGAGTGTGCTGGCCCTGAGCTGTAACACATTCTTGTGCATGTGACCCTGAGGCTCATGTTTTCTAATTCATCAAAGCCTTCAGTGAGATAGGGACTGAGCTGCACAGAAGAGGAGGATGAAGCGGCATCTCTGTAGGCACTGAGCAAATTCTGTTACTGCTGCAAGGAGTTGACTGGCATGGGAATTACTGGCAGCTGCCAAACCCTGATGCATCAAAGATGCGACTTAGCATTAGCGTTCACAAAGGCGTGACTGGTTTTACTTTCAAAACTGCTAGGCAGATTCTGATCGGAGTAACAGGATGTCTTCAGCTGCAGTAAAAGCATTTTTTTTCTCAGTTGAAAACGCCCTCAAGGAGGTAAGTGCTTGTAGAAACAGAGCCAAGGCCTTCTAAAAGAAATTCAAGCTCTGAGTGGGTTCAAGCCTCATGGAAGTTCAACAAAAGGCTCTTTGATTCAGAAGCAATGTTCTAAAGGATATCTGACAGCTATTCAGTGAATTGTTTACATAGGGATACTCTAAACCACCTGATAAGAGTAGCCACCACTACTAGAATCCTAGGTAAGATTCATCATTCTATGGAGCACCTGGATGGGAGGACCGTCATGATGGGTTATCACTCTTTTAGTCTCCAGACACAATTAATGTAAAATATTTTTCCTCCAAAATAATGGGAAGCAGTTCTGTTCTCCACAAAGCCAGTAGAGAAATGCAGTATGCCCACAAGCTCTGGAAAGGCCTTTAAGTTTCTTTCAGGGGACCATAAGACGGAGTACCTCATCGGGACCAAGAAGTTCCATAAGAAGTTCCAAAATCATACTGATGGTCTGGTGGTATGACCACCTTCTCCTGGCTATGAATATCTGTGTTGAAGAAAATAGAGACATTACTGGATAAAGCAAGTTTGCCAGCGTTGGTGTGGCTAGCGCTAAAGGCCTGTCTTGTTAAAACAGGATGGAAGAACTCTCCCTCTTTCATCCGTTGTCGTAGTGGAACCTGCTACTCTGGCTCATGACCAAGTCCCATGGAAAGAGCTGCACATGGCACATTGCTGTGGAACTGCTACGAGTGGAAGCAAGCAGCTGTAGCTCCAGGGCTCTTGAACTCAGTGACTTGCTCTTAGGCAGCTGAGCCTCATGTCTTTCTCTTACACAGTCAAAAGAGCATCAGATGATACATTTGGGATTTATCTCCCAAACCAATATAATAATGTAGAGGTCTGCTGCTGTAGGCATGTGGCTCTTAAAAATGAGGATGAGGCATGAGGAAATTAATTCAGTTTATTATGAGTATTTCTAGTCACCTACATTCAATCAATAACTGTAACTTGCATTTTCCTTCCAACATAGAAATTGATACACATGGGGCTCACTATAACAGGTCAACTGCTCTTCTTATTCCATCATCACTGTTTCTGCACCTTCTCAGCTTTAGACTCAATTGCAGTCCTCAGACTTCTCTAAACAACAGAATTAAACTTCTGATCTATGCATCAGCTAATAGCTGCATAGGTAGATGTATATTTTCCTCTTTTGGGGAGAAATCAAATACTGGAAAGACAGGCATATCCATACATTAGGATGGTTACAGCAATGAAATCTCTAAGTTGGTCTAAACATTAGCTTTAACATGCACTCAATTCAAATTAATGTAGCTCCTGTCTCAGGAGTTAATAGCATGTTTGACTTGTAATACATGCTCCCTGAATATACAAATTTTCCAAATATTAGAAGTCTGCACATTCTGTAGTTGCTGATTGGGATTGATAATGATATGAACTTCATCATAGGGAGGATGCAGCATCTCCATTCAGATGACACCTTCTCTTACTTATAGGATACTTACATCCTACTTTTAGGCCAACCCAGGGAAAGACCTTGGCAAGTTCAGACCAAGACATCATTTGTTGTGCCCCAAAGCTAGTACAATTAATGGCTTTATAGATCCAGCTTTCACAGCAGTACTTCTTGCAGCAATTACTATTTAGAGAACTTGCTTTGCAAATAAGAGCGTACTGTTTTGTTGAGATAATAGGGCTGTGGGTAGCGATTGTTAAAGAGCAATCAGCAAAACAGGATTGGTAATGAATCTGATGAAACTCTCTGTTTGACTTACAATATCTATTTTGGAGCTAAATACGTGCTTGGTATAATAACATTACTGATGCCTAATCTCATTTTCTGTTGCAAGGACTCTATTTCCTGGGCTCAGAGAAGGTTATCTGAGTCCTCTTCTTAGATGACAGTGGAGTCTTTTCTGTCAAAGACATTGGTCAAATCAGAGCCCTTAGCAACAGCAAACACTCCTGGTATAGAAGTTAGTCTTGCTGGCTTAGGGCTGGACACAGACTAAAAGACCCTTTGCAGAGATGGCTAGAAAGTGGGTAGGTAATATTCCATGATGTAGAAAAGTAGGTGGCCACTTTGAACTCAACAGTTTGGTAAGGAGATGGCTATGAAAGAGGCAAATTCATCATACCACTGACATTTGCTCAGTTTTGATAAGATTTCTTTCATAGAACAGGATTAATATTTAAGATTAATACTTTCAAGATATTTTCAGGTTCTCTTTGTCTTGATGTATAGAATAACAGACTTTTTAAGTAAAGAAAGGTATTAATTACAACATGTATTACTCAAGAGGAAAAAAAGATTCTCAAAAGAGATTCAGTTCCAGCTTATTTTCTTGTTTGACAAGGACCAAATTCTGTCTCTGGTTCTGTACTTCACAGACATGTCAAAGCTCAGTAATACTGGGCTAATAAAAATGCCATTAGATTTGGCATTACATCTCCTGTGGCCGATTTACTCAACATTAGCAAAACATACTGCTACTCCCACTGCCAACATATATTTATTCAGGAATTGAGTTTTTATAAGTTGGCTAATTTATTATATTAACATTTGTAATTATGCAACTCAGCTAAAGAAATGGAATAAAATATTTTCCTTTGGTAAGTAAAGATTGTCAAAAGGATTTTCTTCAGAACAACAGTGCATGATGTTCATTTCTTTAATTCCTCTGAGGAATATTCCTGGATATTTGCATGGTGTATATGATTACACAGTCTATGTATTGATTCAATATTGCAAATCCTATAATTTGTACTAGGGGACATTTCATCTTATGGTCTCAGTGCGCTATGCCTTGTGTAAGCACACAGCAAGCACCTCTATCCTGACAGAATTTGTCAAGATGACAAAAATGTGTGATGAAAAAAGGACAAAGAGATGTTGTATCCCTCACAAAGCACTGTTGAAGAAGTCTACAGCTCTGTGTGAAAGGAATGAATTAATATTTTACCTTATGTTTTTTCTTGCAACTATCATGCAAATTTATTTTAAAATTATATTATCATATTAAATAGCAACCACTGCAGTATATTGCAATTAAGAACAAATCATCTCCAATAACAACCCAACCTCATTTTGAATTACCCAGCCTTGCCCTTATCTTAGTAGAACTGATTAAATAAAGTTTAAGAGCAGAGCTTTGGTTACCTTTGATAAATGCCATAATGACCATGTTTATTCATAGCACAAAAATTTATAGTGACCACAGAGACTTTATGCATAAAAATATAATCACCTACTATGATGCTATAAGTGCATTTTTGTAACTTTATCAAGGAAAAATGGAAAACAAATCTTTTCAATTTTCCCTATAGTGCATCACAGCACATCTACTCTAGCACTGACAATAATATAAGCTTTAAAACAGTGGTGTAAATATATGCTATGCATCAGTGAAATGGGAGCTTAACATATATTGGCACAAATTAATTATACAAGAAACCTAAAAAGTAACAGCAATGACAAAGAAATGAAATATAAAGTTGGAAAGGGTAAGAGCTTTGTTGAAAGGTGAAGGATGAAAACTGTTCATAGAATCATTGAATCATAGAATGTCCTGAGTTGGAAGGACCCACAAGGATCACCAGGTCCAACTCCTGTCCCTGCACAGGACAACCCCAAAATTCACACCATGTCTCTGAGGGCATTGTCCAAGTGCTTCTTGAACAGCGTCAGGCTCGGCGCCGTGCCTGCCTCCCTGGGGAGCCTGTTCCAGTGCTCCACCACCCTCTGGGTGAAGAACCTTTTCCTAATATCCAACCTAAACCTCCACTGGCACATCTTCCTGCCATTCCCTCAGGTCCTGGATTGGATTACTTTTAGAATTTTTGACAATTTCCAATCCATGTCCTACTCCAAAGCCAGGACCTGATCATACAATATCTAATTATTTATCTGGTTAAAGATGAAACACGAAAATTTTGAAAAGCAGAACAACACTCTTTTGTGCTGATGAAATAAAATTTTCAACATAAAAGTTCAGGAGAAAGTTTTAGGGCAATTCATGTATTTCCCAGCACAGGTAATGAGGAGTTTTTAATTCAATTACATTTTAATTCTACATTAATTATTATTACACTTCATTCGATTACATTTTACCCACAGTTTTATGTATACAGAAATATATATTTGGAAAAGTTTAGTAAGCAGTCAGTACAGCTGTATCTTAGGCAACTTAAGAATGGAGAAACATGAATTCTCGTAATCGTTTTGTCTGAGCAGACTTGAAGGTGCAGACAAGGCTTTTAACTGAAAGACATTTCCAAATCTAAAAAATAAATACTTTAAAATATATGAGACCATTGTTAAGATGAACAGAGAATATATATGGAGATGCCACCTGGACACTCACTGAAGAGGAAGCGGGACAACTATTAGAACAAAAAGTGAATAGACAAAACAGGTGATGGAGGTTTTGGGTTATTAAGGAAGTAAAGGTGTGAAGATCTGACACAGAACCGTAGGCCTTTGAGGAGCAAGAACCAAGGACTTTACATTTACGTCTGTGGACAGGGCATGTACGTTTCATAAACTGAAGGACTAACAATGGGGAAATGTATGCTAGATAATAAGGAATGGAAGAAATTGTAGGAGTGGTCATGTGCTTCTAGAATTTACAGGCTTGGGGATTTGTAAAAACAGTAGTAAGGCTACTAGTGAGATCTTTAACACATATCTCAAAGTCTTGAAAGACCTGCAAAGAACCACAGAAACCACTGGATTTCTTGTTAGTTAACACCAAGGGAAACAAAACTGGTGTACAGCTTAACCATAGCCTATGGTATGATTCTTCTGAAGAATGGTACACCCAATTCTGACTCTGTCTTCTACCTAAACCTGTAGGGAAACAGTTTCTGTGTGGGGTAAGACAGGGAATCAGTTAAACAACAGAACTTCAAAGGTATAATTCAATATTAATACTTCTGAAATTGTCTGGCAGCCAGATCTGTACGTTTTAGGAGAATGGACTCCTAAGTTTGGATTAAACTTATCAAAACCTGTATCTGTTTAATGGGAAACTGCTTGTTACAGAATATTTATTGTCTTTTCCTATTGTCGTGCTCACAGGTCCCAAACTGGATGGAGGCCCTGTTCTGCTAGACATCGCAGAAACACACAGAAGGTATTCATTAGCTGCAAGTACTAACACGACAGACAACAGATGAACTGGAATATGACATACGAATTATTTAAACAAGTGTATGTCTTAGGGAGCCGCCATTTGAGAACAGTGGTTACTTTTCTGTTTCACTGATTTCTAACAGAGCTTGGCAGGTTCAGGTCATTTTAGTGTCAATCTCAAAAGCGACACATCCTAAGAATCCCACGTAGAAAAACAGCAGTTGAGGAACTCTGCATAGTGAATGTTTCCAATGAGATGGCTGGATTTGGTACATGAATGTATGTGCAATGTACATCTATGCAATATATGCAATAAATATATGCATATATGCAATGCAATGTATTAAACTCAAGTTGTTTTTCTCAATTTCTACTTCAGTAGGCTGGGTTTCACTCTGGGTACTAAACTGCAGAGTAGATGCACACCACAGCGTGTCCCTCATCACCTGTGTCAGCACCCCTCTGGGAAAGTGGATTCTGAGCAGGAAGGGGCCTGCAGGCATCACTCCTGTAAGCACTTGGGCACCTGAAATCAGGGGTGGAGCTCACATGCAGGCAAGGTGCCATCAAGGTGTGCACTTTGATTCAGGCACTGGGAAGTCCCTGGGTCCCACATTTTGGAAATGCTATTTTTTGTCAGTGTCCTCAACTTCAACAATTCTGTGTCAACTTACATTATTCTAAGAAATGTTACAGTAAATTTTCACTGAGTATGTGAATCTCCGTAACTATTGTTGTGTAAATGATGATCTAAATATATATAAAAAGTTTTTAGGTAGATTTAACCTCTTCTATGAAATCAGTTGATAGCATTAGAAAAAAAAATAGACTAAGTTTCATGGACAGAGACCTTTTTCAGGGCACACTTGAGCTACACAAACTGTAAATTTCACCAGCTCTATAATTCCTATTTCCTATTTCCTACCTTAGAACAGCTCTGCTTGCTCCTGGGAGCAAAAATATGTGCCAAAAAAACCAGGAAAATGTGCAGTTGAACGTTACCGGTTGTGTCTGGGCTCAGAACCCATGAGACAGACCATGAAATCTGACCATGTACATCAGACCATGAAATCTGAACACCTGGTTTTCCTTTGGCAGAGGGTCTGCCAAGAGCAGCCTCATTTACGTTTCCTCATACAACTTCAAACAAGCAAAGAAGAATCAGGAGCTGCAGTCAAGCCCTCATGAGCTCATCTGTCCACAGTTCTTAAATTTGCATGTACACTACAATCTCACTGTACTCAGATTTTTTGAAGCTCTTTATCAATATTATAAATTATTCCAACAGCAAACTTAGATTTTTTTCATTTAAACAAGTGTTCTTCCACACTTTCACATACTCATGATTTGATTTATAATATAATTCAGAATAATCAAATACTAAAGACAATACGTTATATACATATGTGTGGGAGTACATATAACACTACTGATAAGTCTTATTTTCTTTGATAACAGCTTTTCTACAGTATGTATCTCAATGTCTTTCTTTTCAACCATTGCTCTTTGCATAAAATATTTAAATATTGACCATCTGAGAGAGACAATGGGAGTGACTGTGGCCTGGTTGGAGACAAATTATATTTAACTTAATGGAAAAACAGCAAAATACAGCTGTTCAGGATTATTCAGAGTAGAAACTATGGAAAATTGGTGTTCTCACATAAAAATATTTTAGTGAAAATTAGATGGAGAATTTTTGAATAATTAAATATTTTATTTCATTTGAGTATTAAAAAATGTAACATTCTCAAAATGGCAACTAAATCCATGGAGCATACACTGTTAATCATAAAATGCATGGAAAGGCTGTACAAGTTCATTAGTGCATGTCTTTGCAGTGGAGAACTCTTGCTGTGAATGAGTGTTCTTTACCACACATTTTTATTGCTGTCTAGTCTGGTTTTAAATGTTCCAAATGATTGGGCATCTCCAATTTAATAAGGCATGCTATTACACAGTCTAGTAAATCTCACTGTCAGAAAGTGTTACTTGATTTTCAGTTAAAATTTTGCTTTCTTTATTCATCACATTCCTACCTTCGTATGTTTCATATTTCCTTAAGTAATTCCCTCCATCCTCGGTGCCTGAATTTGTCAAGTGCTTAAATAGTTGTTTACACAAGTATTTGATTATATAATTGGTTAATTTATTTCAAAATACATCTAACATTTATAGATCTAGACCAGTATCATTATTAGCCAACAAATGTGTATATATAGTAAAATTATATAGTTAGCTTTTCAACATTTTCTTATACAATTAAAAATAAATAAATTGATACTCTCTTATAGAAAACTTTGAAAAATAATTTAAAATAATTTTTGATACTTTGTCTATATTATTAACTGCCCATAAGAATCCAAGAAGATTAACAGAGTGGTACGTCTGTGATAATATTCTCTGGGACCAGGTGTATGGGTAGAGCACTCACAATTACAAGTAAACCAAAAGAAGAAAATACCTGTGAATAATATTTGGAAAATCCTGTATTTGTCTAACTGTAGCAATTGTCATATTTATTCCAGTGCCAGAAGTACATGTGCATAAAAGAGAAACTGGAAGTAAAGGTCACACTCTAGTCTAAATGTGCAGAGACCTTCCTGATTATCATCGCCTATGTCTGTATGTTCAGCTGAAGTGCAGGCATGAGAGCAGGATAAACATTTGTCCTGTTCTTAGAAGAACCAGCTTAGAATACACATTGATCGACTGGACATTTTGTGCTTGGCCCTTCATTCATGATAAGGTGATTCACAGGTTGTTCTTTCCTCTTGTAAGTGACTCAGACCCAAGTAAGGTTTCACGTTGATGGCAGGAGAACATGGGATTGAGTGCAGATTCAAATCATGTTTGACTGCATCTAAAACTGTAACGACCCGCCTACCCCTCTTACTCACACTGTGCTTCAATTTTTGTGTCAGAGAAAAAACAGTGCTACATGCCAAACTCCACACTGGAGAAAGGCAACTAGTTATCCTGGGGAACACTCCTGTTTCATGACTGTCTGTCCTTGTCAACATGAAATACAGCACACTTGCCATGACCTTTCTTATTCTTGGAGACCGTGATAGCTGTGGCATCCACTAAACCCATGGAAACATGAGTTCCTCCATCAGAGGCTAAAAAAGGTTAGGAATGATCCTTGGCACGTGACTGTTCCTGGTGTTATGATAATGTAGCATAACTTAAATGATATCATAACAATTGATGTGAGGTTTCTGAACAAGATTTGCTAGTGCATCAGAGATGGTAATCATCTAATCAGGGGCATTTTTCACACCTGAGTTTTAGAGTATGTCCTGGTTTTAGCTGGGATAGAGTTAATTTTCTTCACTGCAGCTGGCATAGTGCTGTGCTTTGGACTTGGTAGGAAAATAATGTTGATAACACACCGATGTTTCGGTTGTTGCTGGGTAGTGCTTGTACTAGTCAAGGACTTTTCCAGCCTCCCATGCTCTGCCTGGTGCGCAAGAACCCGGGAGGGGAGGGGGCACAGCTAAGAGAGCGGATTCAAACTGGACAAAGGGATATTCCATATCATGTAACGTCATGCCCAGTATATTAACTGTGGGGAGCTGGCCAGGGATGGTGACAGTCACAGCTCGAGGACCGGCAGCATCAGTTGGCGGGTGGTGAGCGGTCACATCACTTGTTGTTTGGTGTTTGGTTTTTTTTCCCCCCTCCTCCTGAGGGTTCATCTCTCTGTCTCTCTCTCTCTCTCTCGTTATTTTCTTGTTCATTATATTATTAATATTATTATTATTACTGTTTTATTGTAATTATTAAACTGTTCTTAGCTCAACCTGTGAGTTTTCTTACTTTGGCCCTTCTGATTCTCCCTCCCACCCCACAGGGCTGTGGGGAGTGAGTGAGCGGCTCTGTGGTATTCAGTTGCTGACTGGGGCTAAACCACAACAGAGAACTAGCATGACAATCTATGAAATGCAATAGTGACCTGAAAGTTTTGGTCTAAGTCTTCACTGATTACAGTGTTGACACAATGGGTCAGTATTATGGGTGAAGTCCTGAGGACATGAGTACTAATTCTCTATGTGATAGCAGGGTAGGACAGCTAAAGATTGTTACATTCAGGAGAAAATGTGAAATCAGTCTCATGAACTTTGTTTTCTCTAAGGAATATAAAGATAATAGAAAAGTAAAAATTCAAAATGAAAAAAAAACCCTCAGAAATCACTGAGGCAGCAATGCAAGCAAAAGATTATAGTTGTGAAATTACATCAGTTATGTAACAAACTGAGAAGCCAAATACCTCTTGTTAATGCCTCCTACTGAGCAGCTAATCTCTAGAAAGCTTTCAGAGGCTCAATGTTTTGTAAAACACTGTTATACAGATTAGCTCAACACTGTCCAACTCTTCCAAATTGTTTGCCAGTCGTGCAGCCTTCTAGAGGCATGGGAGATACTTAAATAATTTAAGAATCAAATTCCAAAATACAGATCCTTAAAAGTCCTGCTCCCTTGTCCAAGTGACCTAGGCATACTAATACTCTTGCAGTTAAACTACCTGATCACCATTGGACATGAACACAATCAAAATCTCGTAAGTGACCATGTTATGAATAAAGTCTACAAGGATAAAGAGGGGCCACGTGAAGAGGTACTGATGTCCTTTTACATAAGAAGAAGCAGTTGCAGGACTCAACTGGGTTGTAGCACTCCCAGGTTAAAATTCCTCCCTCCTTTCCCTGGGAAAATCTAATCTTATATGTTCTCCCAGAGATCCATGCTCTAACCAACAGATTATAGTACATTTGATGCTGGAAATATTTTACTCTCTCTTTTTGTAGTTTGTTCTACTTCACATAAATTCATTAAATATTAATTGGAGCAGAAGCGACAACAGAAGGTTCTGGCTCCAAGGCGAGTGCTGTAGTCATCTGACAGCTAAAGCATGCATTACCTCCACCCAATAAAAATGAACTTTTTCCATATAAATAAAAAAAGTTTCAATTAGAAAGACTGAGAAATGCCCATTCTATATTCTATAACACAATAAGGAAAAGAACAATGACAGTGAGTATTCTTGCATTCAACATATTCCATATTTTTCTAGTTAAATATTTCAGGATCTGATAGTGTCTAGAAGGGTGAATTTTCATCTCATATGATCGCATCTAGACTATTACAACTGATGGCCTTGAAATTAAAATGTTCTACGCTAAGAGTCAGTGGACTATTTTATAATTACAGTCATTTTAATCAATTAAGACAACAAGGTAAAAAAGGAATATGTCTTTTCCTGTGAAGCATTTATCTTCTCTTTGTCAGAAGCATAAGAAAGATTAATAATGAGTTTTTCAGAAGAAATCACTAGTGTAATATTATTTATAGGAAAAAAGATATTATCTCTTGGCAACATCAGATGGCCAACCACTGACAAAACTTCTTAAAAACAAAAATTATACTAAAGTTTGTCAATATCTCTCTTCTGTTGGGAGGCTCAAAACTGGAGGCTGTATTATATGCATGCTCTAATGAGTGCTGTGTAAAGGGAGAGAATCACTTCCCATGGTCTCTGGCTCTGCCCCTGTTCACAAAGCCCAGGAAGTTCTTGGCCTTCATCGCTGCCAGGGGCACTTCTGGCTGATGCTCAGCTTGCTGCCCACCAAACCCCAGGGCCTTCTCCACAGAGCTGCCCCCAGCCAGGCAGAACCAGCCTGTGCTGGTGCCAGGGACCAGGAGCAGGACTTTGCATTTGTCTTTCTTGAATTTCATAAGGTTGGACATCCCTCCAGCCTGTCAAGGCTCCTCTGAATGTCGGCCTGAGCCTTGAAAGCTTTGAATGGTACCCCCAAATTGGTATTATCTGCAAACTTGGTGAGTAAGCATTCTGCCACCTCTTCTCAGTCATTGATAAAGTTGTTAAAAAGGACCAGTCTCAGGATAGACCCCTGCAACACTTATTACTGGCCTCCATGTAGATTTCAATACATTAGTAACTACCTTCGGAGTCTGCCTTCGGAGTTTAACTTATCTGGTTGTCCACCCTTCATGGCTGTAATGTCCTAACTAGGGTACAAGAATATTGTGGGAGAGTGTTAAAAGACTTGCTCAAGTCAAGGTAAATAATATCTTGTGCCCTCCCATTGTCTGTAATTCCAGACATTTTATCAGAGAAATAATCATATTGGTTGGGCATCCTTCACCCTTGGTAAATCCATGCTGACTGCTCCCCATTACCTTATTTTCCTTCATGGGCCTTGAAATGTCTTCCAAGAGGACTTGCTCCATCATTTTCCCAAGGACTGAAGTGAGGCTGCACAGCATTGAAGTTCCCCTCTTTCAGACCTATTGGACCCTTCAGAATGGTTCACAGGACTTCTGACATCCTCATCCTGTTGCAGCCCTAAATCCCTCAAGATTCCTAGTTTCCAAACTCTTAGGACTAGCAGACTGCTTTAGTTCTCAGAAAGCCTCAGTATGTTAAAAACAAAATCTGGAATTTGCATTTCATGCAAAATTTTGACGTGTTATGTCCAGGGCAAAAAAAACAACCTCCAGTTTTTTCCAAATTTCTGATTTTCATGCAAAACTAATTTTAGTTTTTAAGTTACTCTATCTCACCTTATTCACCAAGCTGAAGGCATAATTATTTGATTCTGTCTTCTCAAAAACAGCTGAATATAATGAATCCACAGCTTTCTTCTCTCACCCCCCAAAAAACTTTAGACCCTGTTGCCCTAAACTCCAGGAGAGAAAAAGAAAATAAGAATGAGACATAACTGATACCTGTGAATCAATCTGCACAACCTGGGGATGCTCATATATTATGCAACTGAAGTAGTATGAGAAAAGGAATATATTCTCTGTTCAGGTTGTTCCCTTTTAGACTAGATATTAAGAAATGAAATTAAATTCTCTTCGGTTTAGTCATGTTCATTTAATGCTGAAGGCCTCTCAAACAATGGAGTGTAGAAAAGTTTGTTTTTCACCATCCTTCCAAATTTCTACAAGGAGGTTGAAATCTATTAATCTTGCAGCGTATCTATGTCTGGTTCCTGTTCTCCTGTACCAGCTTAGCTTGTTTGCTAGTATTTATCACACTGCTTGTTTTTTTGGGTTGAGCCAGAAGATGTGTGCATGGATTAATTCTATGACAGAACTTGTCAAAGCTCTGTTAATAATTTCATTATTATTTTAATTGGATCGATGAATAGACATAGCATGTGATTTTTATATACTGCAAGGTATTATTTAATGGAAGATTTAAGGACGCTTTACAGAAAAATAAAACAATTTTTATCCTACAAAAGAAACTTTGTTGTCTAAATAACAACTTTGTCAACTTTGAGTGGGTTTATGAAAGGGCTGTGTTATAAAATTATGTCAGTCAAACACTAAAGCACCTTCTACAAAACTGTTCTCCTAATAAAACTACATACTACAGTCATGTTTAGTTTTCTTTGAGCAAAAACTCTCTTCAGGACGGTACTATAAAAATACCTCTTAAAAAGTTTATAATGTTTTTTCAAAATATGTTTATCAACCTTAGTATGAATACAGCTTGCTTTTTGTATTATTTTACAGAGAAACGGCATTTCCTTACACACAGGAAAGGACTGCGATGCTTCAGTTACACTTCCAGGCTTTGAACATGCGGTTAACATCTAGACTCTTTCTTAGACTTTTCTTAGAGGTTAGCAGCGCTTCTCTGGATGATGTTTCTGGTATCTTCAGAGTTACTTCTTGTCTTGACAGATATACTCTATTAAAACAATACCCAGCAAAAAAAGTTCTCTGTTCTTAGTGACCTCGCACATACTTGTACTGAGGACTGTGACACACATGCATACTTTGCAAAATGTTCTTATAGCTGATATTTCGCTGAAATACAGATATTTCCCTATAATTATCCCAAATGACTGAAGTGACTGAGGTCACTATTTAACTGGGTGTGTCAGGAACACAGATTCTTTAACGGAGAATTAGGAAAACCCTTATAACCATGGCATGCATAGTCCACCCTGTGAAAGAATGTAAGCCTGCGCTTCTTGAGCTGTTATTCCACTGCTCTTGTTGCCAAGGCAGAAGGACACAGCCCCTCAGCAGATCAAGGCATTTTGTGCCTTCCTGACAGATAACTAGTAGGAAATAGGATTTCCTAGCAGTGGAGTTTCTGATGCTCTTTTTTCTAACTCTGACTGATATTAGAGAAGAAATATCTAGTTTCATATAAAGAAACCAAACCAACAGAAAATATTTTTTAAAACTCCTTAAAAATATAAACCCGAGCCACACAGAAAACAATTTAGAGTTACTCATGTTCTCTGTGATTCATGATGTACAGTCACTAAGTGAACATCTTCCATGTGAACTGCATAACAGAAAAATTATATGTGATCTAAGATGTTCTGCATTGTAACCTGTATGACAGTAAGAGTGCTGAAAAGAATTTTTGTGGCAGAAGAAACTTGATGGGAATTCAAGCACCGGTATCTATATTAGTAAGCAGGACTTAAAAGTAACCTACTTTCTTTATCGTAAGAAAAAGTAGACTAGAGAAATGCTTCTATGAAGATAAAATGGCCTTCATTTAGTGACAGGGGCATAATAACGATAGGCAGTGGGAACTTTAATATATCACTTCCTTCAGTACAAGGGGCAGAGCTATAGGAATTTTTTTTTCCTTGTAACAAGTCATCTGCGTATCACAACTGCATGTTAGGAACAACTTAGCTTAGCTTTAATATTTGTTGATGCATTTTGTATAGGGGATGTTCCCCGCTGGACAAAAAGGATGTGGACAGGCTGGAAGGGGTCCAGAGAAGGGCCACCAAGATGATCCAAGGACTGGGAAGCCTGCCATATGAGGATAGGCTGGGAGAACTGGGTTTGTTCAGCCTTGAGAAAAGGAGGCTTAGAGGGGATCTCATCTCCATGTATCAGTACTTAAGGGGAAGCTACAAAGAAGATGGAGACTCCCTTTTACACGGAGTCACATGGAGAGGACAAGGGGGAATGGACACAAGTTGCTTTTGGGGAGATTCTGATTGGACATGAGAGGAAAATTTTTCACAGTGAGGACAGTCACCCATTGGAATAATCTCCCCAGGGAAGTGGTTGACTCGGCCACGTTGGACACCTTTAAGAGTCGTCTGGACAGGGCGCTGGGCCATCTTGTTTAGGCTCTGCTCTTCCCAGAAAGTTTGGACTAGATGATCCTGAGGTCCCTTCCAACCTGAGATTCTGTGATTGCATTCTGACTGAAGCTACATCTTGCAGACTTCTGAAAGTTACCTGTTAATCTACTGCATGCAAAATTACGTTATAAATATTAAAATATATGACAGTGGGAAGTTATTAAATTTATTCCTGAAAAGTATAGCTGCTTAGCCTCAAGCACAAAGTAGTAATAATTACCTCTGAGTTGTAATTAATTGGGCAAATAAATTGTTAAATTTTAGATGCTGATAAATAGAAGGAAGCTAAGAAAATCCAGCAATATTATAACACTAAGGAATTCTGTATGAGATGAAATTACAGCAATCACATTTACAAAATATAAACTAAACAGAGACCATGAGACAAGAGTAAAATAAATTCTCCTAGAATGGTTAGAATTCACCTCAATATAAGGTATCAACCACCTCAGTGTTTTAAAGATTAGTAGCAATACAGAAATTACAGATCAGGAAGTATGTGCAAAGATAGATATTTCTTATACACTTTCAACCAAAGTACAAATTACAGTTGAAAAGGAAGAAAAAAAACATCTATTACATACAGAGAAGCTGATGTACATACAAAAGAAGTGAAGCGGTGAGGCAGGGAAAATAAGTGAAGCTGTGAGGCAGGGAAGAGAAGAAAATATGAGAAGAATGGAAAATTAAAGAGGACACTTACTGGGGAAAACCACATCACTTTAAGAATCCAAATTGTCAAAGAAAAATTCACAACTAGGATGATAAGCAGGAGGAGAACAAACAGGTAGAGGCAACGCTTTCTCCAGCCATAAATTCCAATTTTGTAGACATATTCATTCTTCGGCCTCTCTAGGCTAGTGCCTGGTGTTGTTGTAGTGTATTGCTCACGTACCATCTGCTAGGTAAAGAAAAAAATGGACTGCTTAGTTGTTTGAGTTAAATGAAGGAAAATATGAAAATGCAATTGTAATAGCAAGTTACTAGAAACTAAAAACTCTTAACAAGTTTCACCTAGAAAGCATTTTCATCATGTCCCATTCAAATTCCACTTACATCTTACTTGTTGGTACCCATGATGTGATGTTTTAATATATGAACTGCATCCATAGCCATTTTCAGGAGGCTTAAATTTATTTTATCCTATATAGAATGGCAACACTTTCCTCCCATTTTTCATAGTATTATAATTCTTCCATCACAAAATATTTCATAGAATCATATTATAATCTGTGGCTCACAGAACAATATTATTTTACTGAAAAAATAGTTACAAGTGGTAACAGTACCTTGTAAGCACAGGTTTAAAAACACTTCTACATATTCTTTCCTCAATTCAGTAATAAAATGCATTCTTTGTGTTGCAAGACTTAACTGTGTATCACTGGAATGCCAAAATATGTTAAGCTTCAGAGTCTGTATATAAAGAAATGAAATGGCTCTTACTAACGTAAGGGAAATAATGATTTCTCTATTTATCAGATATTCGTATTTAAAGATATATTAGCAATAAAAACATGACTTGCTGCATTTAAACAACTTCCTCACTTTATATTATAGTTCTTAAAGAAGCATTCTTTGAATTTAAAAAAATCTTACCAGACTGCACATCCTTAAAACATGAGTATATTCACTAACTTTCACCTTCACAGCACAGAGATCACCGACAATTCCAGCCGTTCATTAAAGATTGCAATTTCAGCCAAAATAATAAAATCTCAACAGCTGAGAGAGTTATCTATAACAAAAGTGGGCCACATCTGTCTCATTTCCACCAATATAAAAAACCAAAACAAAACTCCAAACCCAACCATGGATGTCAAAAAGAAAATAGGTATTGTAAGTTCAAGCACTTCCCATGAGCCAGGTATATCCACAGGGATCTTACATCCAAAAACTGGTGAGCTTTCCTACAATATAATGTTCCCAAATGACAATCCCTTCAGAGAGGTTTCACACAAGGTTTCCTCTCAATTCAGAATTTACTCCTGGGAATGAGATCACCGTGCTCTGCCCACACAACTTTCAAAAAGTGATTAAATTACATCTTTGCCCAGCTGCTGAATTACTCTGAGTCGTTAAAGGAGCTCTTTTCAAGTCTCCTGCAGAGCCATCCTGTGTCTGTAACAAGCTCGTGGCTCTCAGTTCTAACCCTCATCTTTAGAAAGATGTAATCTTTTGTTCCTGTAGCCTCCTACTGAACTACAAGACAGAGAACGCAATACGAGTTTACAACTGAAGTTCATGCATTATCTCTTTGAACATATGCAGTATTCATCTTATTTCTGCACTTCAGTTCAAAAACCTTTTAATTTGTCGTTTATGTATATTAAAAATGAGTCTTGATCATCAGCAGTTCATGATGTAACTGTGCTACAGTCACTATGGGACAAGTGATATGATATGATATTCTAATTAATTTTTTGCTGCTATCAGTCTCAGTTGCTCATGATACTGTGTATATAAATCTTTTCATCTGCTGAAAATACAGAAAATAGTAATGATTTACTAGTGCAGAAATTATTTGTTAGTGGAGAATCATAGATTCTGAAATAACTTGTCTTAACATTACTGCAAAACATTAGATTTACAAGATGTTACTTAATATTCTCATGAACTACATTTGTTTAAAAACTCTCAGATTATGTTTTCCAGTTCTGTTTATCACTCAAGCACCTAGTACTGATTATAGGATACCATTTATATATATGAGTTGCTACTGGTTTTTTTAATGTTTTCCCACTGATCATTGCATAACAAATCATATCACCCATGCAGAAGTTGCCCTTTATCTTATGCCTACTTTACCATGCTCTGCCAAGTAAGACTAACTGGGACATTTATACATACAATGGGTTTCATAAAATGCTTAGAAAAACCTTTACCCTTACTTCAACACAGATTTCTCCTGAACAACGTCACTTACAGAATAGGATGTAGTAACTGTTATCTGGTGACATCAACAGATATACTTTGAGAAATAACCTGTGCAGTTCTTGCTCAGATATAGTACAACTATCTAATACCCTAACATAGGGTATCCTCCGAGTTTCTTACTGTTTTCTAAGTGTCAGTATAACAAGGAACAAGATAGATGACAGCTACAGAAATTTCTGTAGTTACAGAAGCCCCCTTCACAAGACAGACTGCTTTGGTTTTTTTTGAGGAAATAAATAAAATCCACTTCTAAGACCGCTTAAAAGGTTATTTCAATAGGGCTGTGGGAAAATGGACCATTCTTCAGAAACTTCAGTCTCATGAAGTTACCCGAGGCTTCAAAAACAAATCTCTAGCTGTGGCATCTAAGCTTTGCCTGTTCCTCATGTTGCTGTTTGCTACATCTTCAAGGTAAATTTTGCAGTAGAAACACCATTTGATAAAGAGTAAATTAATTCTCAGATCTTCACATTTTTATGTCAGCCTCATCACAGTGGTCTCTGAGGTTGGGATTCATCTCACGATGTTACATACCAACAATTTAGCTTTCGATATCTGAGCCAGTCAACCTGGACTCCCTTTACAGTCAATGGAGATAAACCTACCCCTGCTGGGAATTATTTATCTGGGAATTATTTTAGATGTCTATTTTAGATATTCGGTGAACTGCACCTTAGATGTGTTTAAATTCTCTCCTTAAAAGGAGAAATAAAGAGAGCCTGGGATGACTTTTTCATATGTACATGTCTACATGTTTTAGACATAAGCATTTCGTCAAATTAATTGTACCCAAATGATTTCCAGAGCATGCAATTTAACAAGAAGATAGGATTCTTTTGATTCCTGTTCTCCTCTGTTCCTTTTTTACCCTGTTGTAAAATGTTTATTGTGTGAGTTGAGGATTTTGTACATAATGTATTATGTACTGCTGTTTAATGAGGCGAGGTCAAAATCCATTATGCATTTCACAAAAAAGCCTGTGAGTTTTGTGATTGGTTTCAGCCCTTCAGAAATTCCACAGAGGACATCTCCCAGCACAGCATTGCTCCCTGCACAAATTATTTTCTCCTGGCAAAAAACAGCTCTGTTGTTCCTGAGCATTATTAATACTGCCAAAAATTGCTTTGGTCCTAGCAAATGAGTAATGCCAGCCTAGACAACTGACTGCTTTGAAAGGGATTAAATTTTTCTACTTAATATAATACTTCATGATTTTTAAGAGAATTAGTGGCCCAGTATGAAGTAATTACAGGGGAAATTCTTTAAGAATTGATACAGTTGGACTCTTTTTTCTGGAAGAATCAACTTTCCATATTACTGACTTATATGTTCTAGGTTTGGGCTGTTTTAGGAAGCTGGGCTGAAAGGAGAGCCTTAGATGGGCAGCTCTCATAGTTGGCTGGTGACATGTGCCAGGATTCAAGAGACTTTTAGAAGGAAAACAACAGATAAAAAATGTGATTTGTAAATGGAATAACCACGACACTGTAAGTTGGTTGTGTAGGAGCATCGTAAACAGACACCAGGAAGGAAGTGATTACTTATGCACCTGGGTGTACACAAGTTAGTTGGAGAAGCAAGAAGTTTGCACAGTGTACAATGACGCGGTAACCATTATCTTTATATTCTTTTACAAGGAGGCAGGACACAGTGATGAACTACAGAGAGTAAGAACAGTCCTGACAACCGAGACTGCAGATAAAATGGCAATTTAGTTTCAGAATGAAAATTCTGACGTCATCTAATGGGCCATGAAAACATGTATTTTTTGGATTCTGTCAGCAATACTGTAATAAAAAAAATCTTCTACTTAATTGAAATAGGAATTTCTTCGTGTTCCTACTCAAAGGCCCACACAATCAGAAGTCAAATAGGATTAAGGTCAACTACTCACATATTCCTTATGGATTTTGTGCCCATAATTCACAGGATCAAGCTATTCCAAAGTATTTTCAAGTTGTTTTACTGGGATCTATTTTTATCCATTTACTCCTTGCCTATTTGCTGATTTAAAACAGATACTGAATGCTAATTAGCTGCCAAAAGATTTGTCATAGATTTTAAGTAATAGATATAACTTGTGAATTACTTGTACACTGCAGATATATTGACCAAGTGAGGTTTTCTCATGTGTTCAGGCATAACTTGTATGTAATGCATGAAATTCATGCCTATAGGAATGCACATATGAGCTCCCGATGAGAGAGCTGTATGTTATTTACATTGTGTTACTAAAGCTTTTAAAAACATAAATACCTCTAAAAATATGTAGCCATGACAGAACATCTCCTGTTCACTCCATCTTTTTCCATGCAAGATTTGGAGACTAGCCTCTGTGATTTGCATGATTCAGAGGTCCAGGAGATTTTTATATTGATATCTAGATATTGAAAAACTGTCCACCAATTATGTTACTATTGGATTTAAGTTAGTTTGGGCATCAAGTTCAAAAAGCTATTCTGATAGCTCTGGAGTATTCAATCAAGGCAGCTGTGTTTTGAAGAAGAAATTTGCAAACTATTCAGAAAATCTGTTTGGGAAAGCAAGCTTGAGTAGAAACTTGTTAATCATATTTTCTATTTTCAGTAATTATTTATCTGTAGGAATTACTGAAGACTGAATACTATTTCAATTAAAATAAGCAATCTCAGTTCATTTCAATTGTACAAATAGGTTTTCACTTTCTATTCATAAATGGCAGTTATTTTTTTGACTGTAAATAAAACTCTCTTTAAGCACAGTTCAGAACTGCATTACTGAAGTACTTTGTCACGTTGTCATAAAGCAACTAATAATAATAAACTATTAGAAAGCATAATTTAAATATAAAACTACTTGGTTAATACTAATAACCAACTATAATTCCATTAATAATTACATAATTATTAGCATTTTATGTTTTTTGACTGTTTCCAACTGTGTTAGGATTTTCAGCAAAGAGACAAAAGGCTTAGCACTTGAGAACCTTTACAAATCAGAGTTAAGAAGAACCGGTAAGGTTTCATGAAGAAATTTGTACCATTCATGCTCATACAATACAGGGTCTTTTGAAGGGGAACTTCAGTCATCAGTGCTTCTACTCTTCTCTCTTTACATGCAGTATATTCATTCACATGCAAGAAAATTCACAGTATGTGTGGGGACGAAAGAGGTGATAGTGCCAAACTAAAACAGTTCAGTAGAAGGACCATTCTAATCATTTAAACTAAAATCTTGTGCCATTATAAACAAATTGTAAACTGAAATAAAAACCTGTCACCTCAGACAAGTGAAGATCTGCATACAGTATCTTCGTGGAACATTAGGTGCATTAATGTTGGTTTTATAGAATGTATTGGGCTATATGTGTATTACTAAATAGCATGAACATCAGAAGTAAACTAAGACTTCATTCTTTGGTGGCATTCAGGCATGCACACTTTCATCTTTGTGGAGGACAGAAGCAGTCAGCTGATTAACCAACAGGAAATAGGTGCAGCTGGAGTATTTTCCTGACAGAAGAAGAACAGTTGAGGCAAACCTGTTGTTCACAGAAAAAAAAAAAAAAAAAAGAAAAGAAGGGAAACTGTTGGAATCCATATGGAAGAGCTTTCAAGACAAATCAGAAAGGCAGGGAAAACACAGACTCTCATGACTAGATGAAAATTTTCTAATTCCTTTCAACCTGCCTCGTTCCAACATATTGTATTAAATCTTGCCCAACCTTGCTTTGCTGAGATTTGTGTATTATATACTCTATTACAGTTTGAATTGTAAACTAGTGTCATCAGCTAAGAAGAGCTGGATCCCTGCAGCGTAATTTGTGGAAACAGCAAAGAAATTCATATGGCCTAGTTAACTGTTTGCATACCCCGCAGTGCAAATTCACATAATAACTATGACACGGTCACAATTAACAGCTTTGCACATTTTAGGTACCACCGCAATAGCTGAAAGGTTGTCATTGACAGCATAGGATGAAGTGCAATATTAAAAATTATTCTTTGTCTAATATCTGTGTACTTTTGAATCTCATTTACAGCAAAAATTATTTTAAAACTTTGTTTTCAATCTTTCAACTTGATTTATTTTTCCTCCCTTAACAAACTCCCAAAACATTAATTGGATCAGAAAAAAGTCATTTCCATGATACTTCCTTCAGAATCAAAAGGCCAAACAAAAATACTAAACAGTCTTTTTGTAAATTATTTTTAATTTTTGCATGCCTTACTAACATTTTAAGAAGTAGCTAGCTTCTGGTCTGAGAAATCCCACATCTTTCACGTAAAATGCCTTGAAATGCTTTAATTAAAAAAAACAAACCTGAAATTCAGTCACCATTACAGCTAAGTTGCCTTGAACGACCTTAAGTACTGTAATGTGGGGGGAAAAAAAAGTCACCATTATTTACTTTCTTGAGATTTCCAACATGGATGTTACTCTGTTTTGGTAGACAATAAAAATTTTTTCAAGAACACAAAGAACTTAGAGTAACTGATGAGGAAGTGATTGGATGATGATGTGGGTGAGCTACCCACCTCTAGATGAGTGTTTCTTCAACAAGGCTACTGCTAGACCTCATGGAGCTCTCATTACTATTACAGATTTATAACTAAGTCTTTCAGAAGACAAAAGAGTGGTCTGTACAGCCATTGTTTCCACCTAACAATGAAAGACTGAGAATAATGGTGCCAAGGTCATTTAAGTATTTACACAAAGAACTGCATGTCCACCAGGAGAATGGAAGATACATAATGTATTGCAGTCAATATCAGAACAGGAATTATTGCAGGCTCTTCTGGCTTGTGAGGTTTCTCTCTCTCCCCCTCTTCCCTGGGCTTAAAAATACTCTACATGTGAAGCAGAAGCCTGAGCAGATTCATTCCACTAGACTCTTTTTTTTCTTTAAGAGTGTATTTAACAAAATATTTATTATTAAGCTAGGTATGAACTAAATAACTCAAATTATGAGTCACTTAAATTCTTAAGGCTTTCAACTAATACAAACAGGCAAAGTAGGCGACTGCTTAGTCTGCATTTTTGCACTCTACAAGTATGACAGAAGTCTGGAGTTCGTTACGGAACGATGGTACACCTGTGCTACTGCATTTGATTGCTCATGAGGTGATGAGAGGTAGTCTGGCTGATCATGTAACAGTTTTCCCAAAACAGAAACATAGAATCACAAAACATGAAAGTCAGAAGGGACCTCTGAAGATCATCTAGCCCTATTCCCTGCTCAAAGTAGGGTTAACTTTGACATCAGAACTGGTTACTTGTTGGAAAAAAAGATGCAACCATACTTTATCAGGAATTTATTTCCTTCAATAGCCTTACTGTCTCTGAATAGTCCTCCTAAACTCTGATTGTCTAGAGTCTCTGTGGCAGCCTTACATGCAATTTGAAAAAATATTTTTTTTTTTTAAGTTCTTAAATACTGCTTGGACTCCTCTACTGTGTTGTTACATTTAGCCTATTGGCATTTTGATCCTTTTTACCCCATTTGATACAACAAGCATGTTTTTATGAAAACTGCTTCTAACAACTTCTCTTTTTCCTGCTTTTTAGCTATACTGGTTTAGCCATGTCTTTTAAATATATATTTATCCTGAGCATATGATATTTTGAAATAGTCACATGCAAAAATTTTTTTCCTTTCACAGGTTGCCTCCTTTTTACATTATGCCCTTTTTTAAGTTAAGAGCATTGACTAAGATTCTTCAGCTCTCGTTACTCCATCAAAGATATTTACTCTTACATCAACCCAATACGCTCCTTGACAACAACATGAAAGAGACTTTGTGCACTGCTCAGAATTAAGTCAGGAAATGACTCTGCTTCCTGAGAAACTGCTCCCAAAACCAGTCATATATGGGATGTAAAAATGTGGTCTGAATGTTGGACCTAGTTATTACGTTATACTACAAAGGTAAAAGAAAAAATACAGTTTCTTCTCATAGTGCTTCTGATCCACTACAGCAAGTCACATCACTGTAATCACCCTGGTCAGGTCATTGGCAATATAGTCTTTAATATTATCTATCATATTTATACTGTTAATAATATTACTATTATTCTGTTTAGATTGCACATGTCAGTCCATGAGCATGTTGATATAACTGCTGAGTTGTTGATACAACTGCTTTATCAATATCTTTACAGTAAACTCCTGTTAACACATGACACCACTTGTATGTCCTATTCTGTCTTTCCCATATGTTTTTAACTCAGTGTTACCCACTGGCTGTTTTCCTTCTGTTATGTTTTCAACGTGACTATTCAGGTTCATTTAGTTTCTTAGTTTCCTTAAAGCTAAGTATTTTAATTTTCCTATCTTATTTTGAGGCTACAGAAACAGGTTTAACTTTCCTTTATTTCCCAGTCTTCTGCCTCCAATGTAAGTGAGACTTTGTTCATCATATTCTGTTGCCAGGTTCTTTTCATCCTGTAGCTGGGGACGTGTGTTTTTTCTGACTTCCCTCTTCATATCATTCCAAATGTGCTCCTCTGCACTATTTAGCTTTCTCTCAATCTTAAGTTTAAAAAGATCTAATCTTTTCAAAGTGTCACACGCCTGGTTCCATTTCTGTTAAAATGAATGTCACTCCTCTTATTGCTTCCCTCTAGTTCAAAACCATTCCAAGCTCCTAACGATTTTGAGCTTCTTTCCTTACTCATGTTCTTTCCATATGGCCTTGCATGTGGTAGTAAAAATATTTCAAAGATTGCTACCACAGAGGTCCTGGTCTTCAGTTAGCCATATCTCAGCCTAAGCTTTGCCTTCAGAACCTCTCTGCTGGTTTTCTAGACTTTCAACAGCTTTAGTGTTTCCCTCAATTTCAAGGTTGCAGACTTGCCCACTCTCCTGGGTCTTGTTGACCGAATCAGCGATTTTCCACAAAATGCTGCTGCCTTCCTTTCCCTATCAGCCAAATAGATAAAGTTTCCTCAATACCGATATTAGGTATCAATCATCACTAATGTTAGTCAACTTAAATCCAAGTTACTTGCTGAACAGCAGGTGCAACTACTTCTGACACAGCTTCCACTGCCTTGCATACAGTGCTGGAATTACTGGTGCTATAACTGCATTCAGAGTCAAGAAATTCTAGATATTTGACTCCTGCAGATCTGAAATCCAGCTGCAGTAGCCAGATTTGGTAAGAAAGGAAGGAAAAAAGATAAATTAGCCAGCTATGTATGGAGCAGAGTTTAATATGCGGTTCTGTTGCAGTCATAGAGGGATATTTTATTCCTGTTCACTTGACTATGATTCTGTGCTTAATGAGTAGAGTTCTGCTTCCAGCTTAAAAATATACTACATTTCCTGGACGTGCAGAAAATTTCATTCTACTTATATGCTACTAACATACAGACGAGAAAATTGTGATTTCCAGTTTAGATACCAACTTCAATTTTCTTCAACATGACCTTTACCCTCCTAAAGTTTTCCTTCCTTCCCCCTGCCCAACTTTGAGACTGTACTAGTGAAGTTTGTTCTCTGTCCCAAGATGCTGGTTACTTCAATTACCGTACTTGATTATATTCTTGCCAAAGTTGCCTTTCTGTGGGGATGCAGCTCATTTCTTTGAATGCTGACCCTAGTAACTACCTGTCTAGAAAATTAAGAGGTTAGAAAAATGAATGAATCAGCCAAGATAACACATGAAGTTCTTCCCTGACATCATCTTTCTTCCTCCCCTCCTAATACAGGACTATTTTAACTTAAGGTTAAACTTAAGGTCCACAAATTGAGCCCTGAAAGTTAAACACAACAATTCACACACATTTATTATATCAGCTGATAAGAATTGTACAGTTCTGCTCCTTAGCAGTGCCTTCCAAACATCAGAATGAATCATAGGGGGATGATTATCCATTCCTTTTTCTCATGTATGAGCAGAAATAAGAATGAGGGGAAATAAGAATGAAATATGAATGTGGAAAATACTACTGCTTAAAAATCTTTCTTGGCAGTGCTAATAATCCTGTTTTCTGTAATTAAAACCTCAAGTGTATTCCTGAACCATAAGTAACACATCATAGACTCTTAAAAAGATCCCATAATAAAAAATACCCTTCTTAAACAATGTATTTTGACATGGAAGTTACAAAATAAAAACAATGAAAGAAAACTAAGTGGACTGGAAAAATAAGTGAGTAACACCATAGTTAAATCCAACCCTAATCTTAAGAGGAACTGCTTAACTGTCTGTGTTTATATGGACAAGTCATTAAATTATCAGCTTGACCTCTGCAGCATCTGTCTTGAGGTAGGTGGAAGAAAAGAACAATTTTAGGCAAGGAATGCCTAAAAGGCAGAATTGCCCTTCTTCCTCTCTTTAAAATTTAATAAAATTCCTGTCTTTATGGAAAACAAGAACAGCGTGCATTTAGTCTACTAAATACTAAAGTATTTCTTCCAAATCCAACGCTCTGGGCTGACCAGGCCCAGTTCCAGTCAGGAGGGCGCCCCCCCCCCCCCCACCATCTCTATCTGCTTCTTTCTCTCCTTGTTTGGCTTTTATTCCCTCTGCTTTAAAATCAGTTCTTCCTCCATCTCCCTTGCAGACACCAACAGAGGTGCTGAAAAATATCTCACTGACAGCAGAGTTTCTTATAGGAGATGGGATCTCATCTGTCATTTCCAGACCCAAACCTATTGCAGGGAAAATTGTGCTTCATCTCTATATTCCTGACAGTAATATAACATGTCATTCTGTGGTGATGGCACATTGATCTGGTCTGGATAGAAGTTTCAATAAATTGAAGTATGAGCGGAAGCTTATAAGACTGGATGAAACATTTCTCTCAGGGATGCCAAACTAACTGTGATTTTTAGGGTTTAAAAATCAGTTACGTTTGGACAGATTTTTACACAGTCATAAAATGCATACTTTGTCTGGTACATACCATCCTCGATTTGCTGACCCAGGCCATTTTTTGCACTAAGAATTTTCCTACCTTGTATCTAGAACAGTAACTAAGCAGGATCAAGGCATGTAGGCATGTGCTGTGAACATCCGTGCTGTTTCACTGACAGCATGCATCCTCAAATAGCTTGGCTTATACGACCTGGCACTCTGCCAGACACGGCCATGGCTGCATTATGGTCTGGAGACAGCACAGAGGAGGGGTCCCAAAAGGGCACTCTGTTTTGCTGGGGATGAGAATTAGTTATACAGATGCAAGCTGTGTCATGCCATTTGCTGAGGATTAGCCTTTGCTAGCACATATGTGGCTTACTCAGAAAAGCCGAAACACCACAATAGACAAAAAAGGTTTAGCTCTGTTCAAGTGAACATTATCCCATTATCATTTGAAATAGATAAAGTTTTATCAACTTGTGACAGTCCAGAAGTAGTGAACTGTTTTGCATCATGTGGTAGCTCCATCGGGTTATATAATATAGCTACAGCTTATGTTTTTACTTAAATTTGCACATAAGCACAAAAGATGTCATTCTGACAAAAATTCTGGAGTATGCTCTGATATTTACAGGTTCATTTTTCTTTCTTCCCTGCTACAGCCTATTCAATAACTGCTCCAAATTGTAAATTATTAGAAAGTTCTACCAAAGATAAAACATACTTGTGCTCTTTAAAAATATATTTCTGGTTTTTATCAGAAATTGGAAGCCTGGCAAACAATTTGACATTTCAGACATTTCATGAAGTTCAAATTCTTACTCTTGATACCATTTTTTTATACCACAACCTGTTGTACCTGCAAAAGCTATACCTTCAGACATTGGAAGAATGTGCCAGACAAAAAATAACGACATACGAATCTGCCATTCATTTCCGGACTGCTCTACAGAACTATTCTTGTCTTCTCAAGTACCCATTAAAATCTCTACTGTCCCCCAGAGCAAATCTCTTTCACTTGGATTTACAATATCATTGGCAAGTCTAGAAAGCTACAGCACTTGTGAGATAACTACAAAAAATATGGTTTTTTAAGACATTCTTTTGTTCTTTAAGTAAAACTGGTTCATATTGCGTTACAATTAACTAGGAAGATGTCCACAATACCTTCAGAAGTTTAAATTTACTGGCGATTATCCTCCTTTTCAAGGGTTGTACATTCTTCCCCAATTGCTTGGAAACATCTGATGGTTTCCGTTTGCCTACTTTATGTTTTAATTATTCATAAGAGACTCTTCCTTTAAAATTCCTTTATAACAATTTATAAACAGAACAAAAGGTCACACTTTGGCTTAAACTGACATTATGGCTCTTTTATTTGTTCAAAATATCAAGATCGGGATAATCTGCCTAGAGGTATTCTACCCACTCTGACAATGATGAAATTCTGTCTGCATATAAAAATCAATGGGAATTGCATAATATTTGAAGATTTATTTGTGTTTCTCATCACTATTCTACTCCATACTCTAGCTCTTGGAAGTATGGACAATGGCAATATATTGTTGAAGCAAAGCTAGAATCATGCAGTTAGCAATACCTAAATATATCAGAAGCTCTTGGGGCAGAAAATTAAGATGCAGGCATGTTTGATGCTATCTTGCTTCTTTTACCAGAAAGGCACACAAAGAACTTTCTTCCTTCTGAACATGAGTGAATACCAGCTGGTTCTGGTGACAGAATAATTAATAATTTTATTGATTTGTTCCAAATTATCTTCTGCTGATATTTTCATTTGGGACATTTCTTCAGAGTCATCCTCCAGAAGGAAGGGGCACATAATGAAATTTGCCAGACCTCCTCAATAGGGAACACTGAAGTTAACTCCTTTAGGATTTTCTTTTTGATATCTCTGTTCAGGCACATAAAATATAAATCTTCAGTGTATATCAAGTACCCAAATGTATATTACTAATATACACAAATAAATACAAGTAAATAGAAAAAAAAAAACCCACAAAGGAACTGAACGCATACTGTGGACAGACCTCAAAATGCTCCCGTAAATTATCAGGTTAGCTACTTGCAGCATCAATCACCAAAAATATTATCCCCAGTATCTAATAATTTTTAACATCAATGATAACTGATTATTAGAAAGTATCTAACCCTGCACATCTGCTGAAGAAACTATTCAGCCTAGCTTCACTGACCATTTTGTTAAAATGCATGGAGAAAAAGAAAATCACTGTCAAGACAGTGATTCAGGTATCGCAAGGTACATATAAGTCATTTAGGAAGTACTGCAAAGCAGAGTTTCTGTCTCTATAGTCCCCTGATCAACCAATATTAATTTAACACCTACCAAAGCTGACTTGTGGTATCCCAGAGTGATCCAACACAGGAATTCTCTTAGATGCTACGAACAGCCACAAGACATGAAGGACTGGCCCTCAATAGCTCTGATCATGAAGCAGTTAAGACATAGTGTTCAAACAGACAGTACATCTTTTACGATCACAACGATAAAGTTCTGAAACAAACTCAGAATTTTTGTTGGAAGGTAAGTGTTTCATCTTGGAGGAGTGCTGGGAAACAGCAAACTAAGGAAGCCCAGTTGATGCTTACCACTTATATCAGTGGCAAAGATGAAACTGAAATTAGTGACAGTGTACAAAGGGAACAAAAAGAGAATAGAGGGCCTGGGTATGTTTGCTATTGCTTTCAATAGTGCCTAAAATTCCTTTAAAAACAGCAAAGAAACAGTGAAAGCTTAATTAATGATTTGTACCTATAGTACAGAAGAAGTAGTGAGGCTTAGTTGTACAGAGACTTGTACCTTTTGCTCTTCTAGTATCCACATCAATGGAGTAACCTTGTTACTTTTGCTCTCTCTGAGTCCTTTATAAAAACTTCCTGGGCAAAACATAATACATCCCAGTACTAGGTAGCTTGAATGGTGTATTCTGACCCAGTAGATACTATTCACGTGCCAACAGAATGTACCAGGACAGCATTTTCCTTTAATGAGGCCATTACCTCACATGAAATTTTCACTAAACTTGAAAAAACTTCATTACCCTGAAAACCTCTGTGCCTTCATTTTATCATACTTAAATTCAGATGCAAAGTCAAAAAAGATGGGGGTGGGGGGTAGCAACTTTGAGGTGAATAAAAAGTAGAATTCTATCAGCTTAGTAGCTTAGTTTATTAAAAAAAAAACAATTAAAAAAATGAAATAACGAGAGACAGAAACAATTGACAGGGTAATATTTTACAAAGCTTTTACAAACAGGTTTTATTGTAAAGCACATACTTTTCCTGCAAGAACAGAACATATGATAATAAAACAAAATCAAATATTCAGAAAATATTAGGAAACCTAATGACTGATGTGACTAAAATAAATTTTGAGAAATATTTTTGCAGCTTTGCTTCATCTGCTTTGTGTTACTATATCCTATTCCATCTGTAGGTCCTGCTTGATAACAACACATTGACCTATACAAATAATCAAAGAACATTTTAATGTGTGTTATCTTCTCTATGGAGTTAAAACTATATAAGGGACTATGCTGGAGCAGACTGAAGTGCATTTGGCTCAATAGGCTCTCTCTGATGGTGACTAAAAGAGGACACTGATGAATGAATGGAAGCCTTCTTACAGATCTCATTCATATTGTTCTCTCTGACCCCAGCCATTTCTTTTCCAGGTTGTGTTGTCCTCGTTGTATGCATGCAGTGCTATTCTTTTGGTTGTACTTATTACCTCCTTTTTAACTTACTCATTTCAGAGATGGAGGAGGAACAAGAACAGCACAGAGGATTCAAAAGACAGGTAGATTATGGAGTTGTACAATGTACTCTCTTTCAATCTCTACCGTTTCCCCATGAATTCCAAATGTTTCGTTTTCTGACAACTAGTGGACACTGAACTGGTGTTTTCAGTTAATCATCCATCATAACCTCAGGATCTCACTATGAAGTTTTAATAGTTCAGATACCATCACTTTGCATTTCAATGCCTTTTTTCCCCCCAAGTGCAAAACTTCACAGCTACCTGTTTCAAAGGAGCTAACCTGTTTCTAATATGCACCATTGCACCAAGTATTTCTGATAGTAAACAACCCTGTCTTCTCTAAACACAGTAAAGTCATAATAATTTGAACTGAAATAGTATTTCTTCATAAAAATACAAAAACAATGTCACAATTTTAAGAAATAGGAAATCTGGATGAATAGTTCACAGAATAATCTTGATACACTCCTTTTGCACTATGAGCTATATAGTTTTTCATTTCTTTCAAGAGTATTTAGCATACTGCTTATTTGGAAAGAACATCTAAGAACTCCCCTGAAGTCATCACATTCAAACTTTTATTATATCAGGTCAGCAGTAATACTCCTAACCTGCGTGATTAAATAGAATTCTGGCTACTTTAGAGTGGTTTGCGTGTCTCTGGGTATCACAGACATTAAGAGAAGAAGCTATTTGAGTAGTTGACAAAACGGATACATCCCATGCTGTTTGTATTGCTATTTACATTGCCACTCTCAATTACGTTTTTCCCCCTGTATTTCTTGGGTGCTCTAAATTACTATCAATTCCTCCTTTAACATTAATGTACAGTATCTCAAGAAAATAAAACCAAAATTTTACTTTAACACATAGTAAAGTTAAACTTTGCAGACAGGATGGTAGTTTGTTGCTTTGAGTTGTAGTGAAGGTTAGGTTTCTGTGTACAAAATTTCATTTCTTAAGGACCAATAAATGCAAATAAGAACTGTTTTTGTGGCCTTCAATCTTCCTTCACTGGAGACACCACCAGGAATCTTAAAACACTGGTAGGCATAAACTTTTTAAAAGCATTTTTGTCATTTGCCATGCTTTTTCTTGTTATTTATATACTTAGGGGAAGCGTGACAGATATGCCACAATTGCAAAGCTAACTCAGGGAGGAATGAAATAATCTTCACTGGGCTTTGTGCTGGTTTTGGCTGGGCTATATAGTAGCTATTATGGGGCTGTGTTTTGGATTTGTGCTGAAAACAGTGTTGATAACACAGGGATGCCTTCCTTATTGCTGAGCAGGGCTTACACAAAGTCAGTGCCTTTTCTGCTGCTCACCCCACCCCGTCTGTGAGGAGGCTGGGGGTGCACAACGAGCTGGGAGGGGACACAGCCAGGACAGCTGACCCCAACTGACCAAAGGGATATTCCATACCATATGACATCATGCTCAGCATATAAAGCTGGGGGAAGAAGAAGGAAGGGGGAACGCTCAGAGTGATGACATTTGTCTTCCCAAGTAATTGCTATGTGTGATGGAGCCCTGCTTTCCTGGAGATGGGTGAACACCTGCCTGCCCATGGGAAGGAGTGAATGAATTCCTTGTTTTGCTTTGCTTGTGTGGGCGGTTTTTGCTTTACCTATTAAATTGTCTTCATCTCAGCCCATGAGTTTTCTCACTTATACTTTGTTGACTCTCTCCACCATCCCACCAGGGGAGAGTGAGAGAGCGGCTGCGTGGTGCTCAGTTGCTGGCTAGCATTAAACCACAATAAGGTTGTTGGACATACTGAAAGGCTTGAAGTTTTTTATAAATGGAAGGAAATGAAAGCAGTCCCTCTGATGGAGGCAAATCATGAAAGAACCTCTGCTATCATGATCTCGTGTGGATGTCTACCAGACAAAAAATAATTCTAGATACTTTTAACAAATACTTTTTAAGAAAGCAATACATAAAAAACACTTTTTTTAAAAAAAGTTATCTTTTTATGTTCTCTGTGTGTGATAGCAGATCCTTTCTATCACACAACAATGACTACCAGCAAGGCCAAAATGTATCTTGTAGAAATACTGTTCCTAAAGCAAGTCCTGCTTGGACAGAGCTTTTGGCAAAAGTCCCTTAACATTATCCTCAATGTTGTTCTCAGGGAAAGTATTTTATGACCTCAGTGCCGGGAAGAAGTACTCTCTGTGAGAGCATAAAGAAACAGCTCCATTTAAGTGCATAAAGACATATGCATTGGCATAACCTTTTCTATTTTCCTGTTTTGCTGCTGCTTTTATGAAAGTGCTACTTCCGGGTAGCACGCGGTTATCTCTTCAGAGGCATACTTTCATTTCATACAGTAGTCCAGCACAATTACAAAACAGATCACTCCTTTCTGTGGTGCTTTCCTACATTGACTGAGGACCTTGAAAAGCTGTTTATTTAGCCTTGCTGAATGATTTCACATAGTAAATGGAGTTATGCTGCTATTGTGTGAAGCTTTTTTTGAATAGTGAAGTGAAAACACACCAAAGAAACAAGGAATGGAACTAGATGCAGACACTAGAGACGAAAATTAATCCTCAAGTCTGCCCTCCCTAATTCAAGTGATTAATCACAGATAGGTTTTAAAAAATATTAAAGAATAATTTCACCTTGCATCTAGAAAGTGACAATTATACCTATTTTGAAAAGTCACATGAAACTAAACTAAAACTTCAAAATTCACTTTCCTTTTCAGTAGCAAGTGAAGCAAAATGCTTTCCTATGTATCTCGTGTCTTATTATATATATTAAACTTCTGTCCTTTTCTGATGAATTTTAAATGTCAATGAACAAAAACTGATGTGCTTCTGTTGCACTGCAGTCCTGGTCATAACAGCTTTATTACTCAGGGGTAAAACAGATTAATTTAAATGTATATTAGACACATAAGGAAATCATCAAAAGACATGTACTACAGAAGCCTTTTTTGGTGATGTTGACTTCAATGGTTTAGGCAGCAACTGACTCTAAGTTTCCTCAGCAACCGTGACAAAGCAATGATGCAATGCAATAAACACAGAAGATGAAGAACATGGCAAAATGTATAAATACTGGTTTTGATCAGTATGCCACTTCTTGGATTAAAACCAATAGAAAAGACAGAGCTGATCTTTCAAGTAGCTGTAAAAACAAATGAAGCATAAACAAACCCCAGAAGTACGTTAAGTTTGTATGCATGCCAAAATAAATTAAGAATAAAATCTCTCATTCAATGTAACATACATACGCCTCTTATCTCAAAGTAGAATTTTTCACAGAAAGTATTTAATCCAAAATGGAAATAAGCAGTTATTATTAAAATCCTTAACTTTCAAATAAAGCTGATTTACTAATGTAAATAAAGTACTGTAACCTGAAAAGTAAGCCTTACTTTTGGCATATTTCTTCATTTTAAAGATCCTAATTTGGGTAACTGGAAAACAATTCCTATTTGGATAAAATAACAAGCACATTACCTTCTCCAGGAAGTATATCTGTAGTTTCTAAAGTTATTCTTTGGGCATACACAGGAAAAGGCATTCACAGAGTACAAAATATAACTTGCCTTTTTTAACTCAAATCAGGCATTGTTTGCTCATCAAATATAGGCAATTGTGCCTGACATGTCAGTCAGTTTTTGTAGTCTGAGATCTTACCAGAGAACTAACCCAGAACATAAAAAAAGAGAACATTGTTACAGGGAAGTCTAGTAACAATATTAGTATGCTATTTGCTGCCTATGCATCCACTGCAGTATTATTTGCAGTTTTGACCATAAATAATGAGCAACAGACTAGCTCCAGAGCTTCGACATTTTTAACCATAGTTTGTGAAAACAGAATTAAAGGTGTTAAGACCAATTACGCAGTTCCGTAAACTGTTCCTTGTAGATCAAAAAAACCCTGCAGCTCACACTGAAGTACTGGTTCTGATAGGCAGTTAAGAAAAATTCTTTGTGGCTTTTGTGCATGCTCAGATTGCTTACTGCTTGCTCTGTAGGCTGGATTAGACCCCTGTTTCAAGAGAACAACTTACTTCACTGTGTAGGGATCACTAATCCTGAAACCTGCTTTACAGTCTAGCAAAGCCTTCACTTGGAAAAGCAAGTTCCACAACAGCATAAATAAGAGGTCCCACATAGGTTTAAAACATCCTCATGTGATGTTTGGCAGATAAGCTCCATTGTGAGTCAGAGGCAGGCAGCAAAGCATTTATATCTTCATTGAAGTCCTCTGATAATTGTCCCTACAATAAATGAACATTTCACTAATCCCAGAATAGTGATGACTTCTCATGTAAGCATTTCTCCAGAAAGAGAAAGAGCCACAAATTAGGCTTTCCTAAACTCAAATTCTGGAAAATTATGAAAGTTTCTAATGGCAAAATAAAGATAAATTATGTTAGTTCTTATTTTCTGCAGGTTCACCTAGTCCAGGTTTGCAGGTGGTTCTCTACCATCTGGGCAACTAAACTCTGCCTAGGATAGATTTTGATTCCTTAACTGGCAGTTGAAGAACAACCTTATACACATTTCTGGAAGGTAATAATGCTTCAGAAAGGCTTTAGTTTAATACAAGGACAACTGAGATATTTTTATGAGCCTCTACTGTACAAAAGTAAAGAGTGTCTTCATGGCTTTAAAATCTATTACTCTGATCTAAAAGAAAAAGCTGGATAAAATTCAGGTGAAATTTAAAATCTTCTACTACATGTTGAAATCTATTTCAGGATGGGAAAATTGCCTTGTAAATGTTTGCATTTCTTTTTAGCTATGAATTAACAAAATATGAAATAAGACACGTAAAAAGAAAAGGTCTCCACAGTATAATTTAAGTACAGTAAATTAAATACTGAGAGTAGACACTAGGGGATAAGAGAAGGAGGTTAAGTGGTGGGTGCACTCAAGAAACAAACATGGGAGACATAAGTGGAGATCGTAAAATACAGGGAGAAAGTGCCCAGGGAATGCTGAAGAAATTCACAAAGAGAAGGGAAGGGTAGAAAAAGATGGAATCTTCTGATAAAGTGAAGGAATAATTTGCTTTCTGCTGCCTTTGTTTTCATTCTTTTACATTCTAGCCATTTATATGCTTTACTTACTAAACAATCCTAAATCAAAGCTTATTTCTAGAATTTTTTGAATGCTAGTTTTGAATTTTTTCCTGAGTTAAAGTTATATGCTACTAGGTACCTGAGACTTTCTGATACAGGAAGACAGTCATTTTAATGTTCTTAATTTAAATAGCATTTTAGATGTTTTCAATATGGCTAAGGGGGTACAGCTTTGTCTCCATAAACATTATTATAATCAGTTAAAACAAATCACCAAGTGTGAATCACAATACTATCAGTTCAATAGATGTTTAACTAAAAGCAAAATTAATAAAATACGAGGCTAAATGTAAAAAAGTGCTTTCACAGATCATGAAAGTTGTTATTAAAAGAATTTCAATGAAATATACAATTCAAAAAGAATGTGGGGTACTCAGATAAACACAAACAGTGGTTTTATCAAATATAGCTCATAAACAGTTTTTTCTCTGTTATGACAATACATTAATAGTCTTAGACAACTTCATGAATATAAGAACTGCATTTCTGTTTGAAAGCATTATCTTCACACATACACTGAACATAATTATTAAATGACTCATGAAATCATTCAGAATGAAATATCCTATTTCATAATGCAGTTCTGTGTTTAAGCAAGATAACAGTTTTCAGAAGCCTTCTTCAGTATTTTTGTTAAATGGAAAATACCTACCACAACATAACACAACTAGAAGTAGAATGTTACAAGGAAGAAAAGTTTTGTGGCTAAAAGAAATATATTTTCTTATACCAAACAGTAGGATGAAGAAGTAGACAAGTTTTTTGGCATATAGGCCCTTCATCAGGTCTATTTGAGCATTTCAGACTAGAAAAATAGCCTGAAAAGTAGCATGGGCAGCACAGGACTACCCTCTCCTATCCTGGTCTTGCTGCCCATCTTACAGAAAGTTTGGCTCCACCTACATAAAACTTTATACTACATCCATCCATACTACAAAAAACTTGGCTCTGGGTGGCCTCTGGGTAAACTTTCACCTATTTAGCCCTCAAAAATGACCACCTTTTTGTAGAACCAGAATACATGCTAGAAGCCTTGGGGTGTAATATGAAGGTACAAAGGTTATCCGCATACTATTGCAGGAATATGGAGTAAGCCAAAGCCGATGCAGCCTCGTCTGCCTCATCCATGCTGACTTTTGGGAGTGTTCCCCATGCTCTCTCTCTCATTTGGCACTCAGGCCAAACCTCAATCAACCTCTTCCTCCTCCACATACTGCAATCTATCTTATAATTTTCTTATTCCTACTATGAAAATTTTTACTCAGGCAAACAATAACTACAACCTTTTCTGCCAGCCTGCCAAATGTCCTCCTGTGACTTTTCAGCTCACAGGTAATGCTGATATTAAAATAATCCTCACTGTTACTTTTTTTGGCTTTAAAATTGGAATTAATCCAATTCAAATCCAATATTACAGGAAATTCTTGCTGATTTATAGGAATTTTATGTGGGCCCAACAGGGACTTGAGAATACTGCTAGCCACCAATCTCCCATAATATTTGATAAACTGCAAGGCCCTCCTCATACTGAAAGTAGACATGAAATCTGAAACATTGCCGATTGCATCAGCTAGTAAGACAACCAGGGGGGTAATCAAGACCAGCAGTTAAATAATAATAATAAAGGGAATACTCAGGAAAATCTTTCTGAACAAATTCTGAGAATCCCAGAAAAGAAAAGAATAGGCTGCAATGGACCTCTGCAGATCATCTATTCCAGTTCAGTGCTGGACTGGAATGGACCTTTGGATGCAAGTTGACATCTACAGCCTTGCTAATGCAGCCCAGTCTGCAGCCTCATTCCTGAGCATTTACTTTTTAAGAACCACTTCCATTTTATTGTGCTTTCAGCAGTCTGGAGTCACTATAACATGGTTTTTATTTACCTATTACCTCACTTCAATCTCCTTCTCCTCAAAACTGAGGAAACTGGGTGCAGTGGAACTTTGCAGAGGCGTCTCTTTCCATCAGCAGCCACCACTAACAGGGGCTGTACACTTCTCATAGCCAGGTCTAACAGCTTTGAAATTCAAAGTAAGACCTCCATGAAACTTTAACTTGAAACAGATGCTGATGTATACCACACAGACAGCCTTTTCTGAAAGCCAATATCCAGAACTGATAAGCCAATGATGCAAAAAGCCTGTATAAAATTTAGTCTCTGCCACTCACACTACTGGAAAAAAACCTAAGGCCAAGAAAAGGTTCTAAGGCTTCTTTTGTTCATCAGACAACTGACCACACAGCAAATAAACAAGGGGGAAATTTTAACAAGCATTACTACAAGATGGTTTCACCTCTACATCCCATTCTTGAAAATACATATATATGTGATTCTTACAGACAACCTTCAGGACACACACGAATAAACGTATTATATGTCCTAGTGAAAACCATGTGTTTTATGGCTAATGCAGCAATATCCACCACTTAGCACATACCATACTTCATTTTAAAAAACAATGATGTACTTTAGGTTTATATTCCTCTTCATATTCTTACACAGAAGAAATAGTTCATCCACCACAGAAACACAACCAACCACAGTATGAAATGCAGCAGCTTTTTAATAGCTTTTGGCAGACATACAGGAAGGTTTAATGAGAAGACTGCCCCAGGTAGCCAAAGTTACAGATTAATTAAATAGTGAGAATATTGTTACCCAAGCTGAAAATTTGACCAGGATATTGAATTAGCCTGTTAGCTCAAACTGCTATGGTGCTTTTAGCCTGGTTTAATAAATAAAAAAACCCAACCACACTCTATGTCACTCTCTAAATCATGTGTCTCCCATTCATTTCCCTCCCTCCTACAATAGCTTTTTAGCTTCTTGGCCAATTTTAACCAAATTCAACAGAGAAGTAGAGGTCTCAGAAATATTATATTTCTACAGACTTTCTTAAAATGAGACAGGAGAGGAGAAGAAACCCCATTTATGTCTCCACTGAGAGACTGCAATGGGCAAGAAGACTTTATTAGATATCAGAAAACCTGTATGAGAGAAAGACCTTGTAGATGTCTGTTATGGAAAATCTTCAGTCAATGCTTGTAAAACATCTAAGACAATCAACCTTGAGAAGTAAGTCCACTAGAAATCCAGCTTACTTAATTCCAAGTCATGAAAATAATTAAAATGATAAGAGGTCAGGACCTGGGATTTGTATCTCATGTAAAAGGCATTACTTTTCACATGAAGGGGTAAATCTCACAACACTATTCAAGCAAGAGGTTCTCACCCAGACAACTTTTCTGTGCCTTTTGACAAAGGCTTAGGTTTGTATGATACAATATATAAATTTTTTCCTTTAAACTGTTCTTCCAAAACTCTTTCCCTTACTTTAAAACATACATTTTTGCATGAGTTTTCTCAACACTAAGTATAGTCACAAATATCTATATAACTACAAACCTATTAGAGTAAGGATGAATACTGTATCTTCATATTGCTACTAAAGCCTTATGATTCTGAATAAAAAATAAAATATAACCTGCTTTTAATCACTGAGTTTTCAATCATGAAAAAAATTGCATGTCATTAGCAAAAGGGTAAAGGTTTAGAAAAGAGATTTTAAATCATTCCATCTAATGCTGGACTTAATTAAGATCCTTTCATTTTTAATTCAACTCCATGCACTGGTTCTTACCCTTTGGTGGTATTCTAGGACTATTTGTTCTTCATTACGTAATGGAAAGGAGGTCTGTATCTAATATGTGAATATCACATCTGTTTACAAGATAAACAGACATTCACCTCAGCCGAAGTGGCATCAGTTGTGGCTATACATCACAAACAAAACTTCCAAAATCTTAACTGACTGCAAACTTTCAGAAGTCGATGGCACAAAGTTACTGTAGTTCACTCATGTGGATTACTCATTTGGATGTGGCTATGCAGGCCAGAATTCATCTCACCGAACACAGCTGACATCAGCCATACTTACCTAGGCCCCCTCCACAGACAATAGAGAGAGGCAGAACTTCTCAGACATGATTCATCTCCTCCTCAAGTAGGAGGAGATTTAAGATAGATATGGTGAAACTACCCATATCTCTATAAAAGGAGCCTAGCCTAATTAATGCAGTCAAATCACATTCCTACACTTTGGCAATATCCTGTTTTAGGAACTTGTGTGCTCATTCTGATGCATGATTAACTATGCAGTGCGAGCACCTATTGGTGGAGAGATACCAAGTATCATCCAATAAATCAACTGATAATGAGACCGTAACCCACTGATATCTTGTTAGTAATTTTCTTTCAGTCAGTGACATTATCCAAAATAAAATGTATTTGAATTCAAGGAGACTACAAACTTGTAAAAGGAGTTCTGAATACACATAGTTGTATGCTCCACATTAATTCAAGTATGCTTCAAAGAAGTTAGAATTGATTTTGTTAACAGTTCCTCAGATGGAAGGTTATTATCACACTGTCAAGGCAAAAAGAAGTGTTCAGCAGAAGCATGGATCCATTCTTGACTAAATTTAGCTTTCAGTACGTGATAGATAAACTGAGAAAAATTTAAAGCTACAAATGTCAGAGGTTTACTACTGCAAATCAGATCTTTATTTAAGTACAGTAATATCTCTGTGTAGTCATATGATACTGTAAAAGATTTTAAAAGTCCTAAAAGTTAGCTTCTTAATATTACACAAATGCAAGTTTAAACTATGCAACTTAATACTGCATTTAATTGTAAAACCAAGCATATTTAAACTATCAGAATCTAAAATAATAATTGTATATAAAAATGAACACTTAAATTTAGGTCCTAAAATAAATCACATAAGCAGCAACATGATCCTTAAATGAGGACAGAATGAGCTGGAAACGTTGCACAGAAAATCAGATCGGGGAGAAGCACAACACACCCATCTAATAAGCAAAGAACAGACAAAAACCAACTCAACTATTAAGATGCTAATATTTTAATGCAGATATAAAAAGAAATTTAAAAACCTGTTACTTACCTTAGAGAACGGAAACAATGTGGACTTCTGAATAAACTACAATCAGTTTCTTCCCAAGAGAAAATGGTCTAACTTTTCCACTACTTTCAAATCTGGAGTGGAAGATATTTTAGGCCTGGCCAAATATCACTGGAAGAAAATTCGTTCAACATGTTTGGCTGTGTTTTGCATTCCATCCTGTTGCTTTGGCATACAGATGCAGCTAATTATAATCTGTGACATAAGCGGCTAATTCTGCTGCTAAAATGGTTGTGTACTGACTCCAGAAATGAACTGCCTCACTGTAAGACATAACCAATCCATAATGCACACTAAAATGGCCCAACCTGTCACATAACACCAACTGCTTTATTAAAATCTTCATAAAATCTGCATGTAAAAACTATTAACTTAGCTGCTAACGGCACACAATGCAAAATCAGAAACAAAAAAGACTTCTGCTTTCTTTTCTGAATCCACATGTAACATCCAAAAGAATTTGAATAGTCATTTTTCTGAAAACTTTTAATTTTAATCGTAACAGTATTCTAACTATAATCTACACTGGCTGGTATATGAAGTCTCTTTATAAAAAGGAAATACATATGTTATAATATACCTATAATAGCACATATGACTTTCATACAACAACTACACTAACAATTAACAACCTTAGCAAAAACTTAAGCCATTCTTGGTGTTTAAGATGCATATAAATCCCAAGAGTTATATATAAAAAAAGAATTGCATATATTACATATTTTAAGATAGTATTATAGAAATTATAAGCCATATTTTTTCAGTGCCATTTAAACTCTGAGTTCTCAAATGCAGAAACAAGAATTCCAGCTTGACACTGCTTACATTAGACTGACTATACAAACAATGACCAATGAACTTTCTGTTCAACTACGACGTTTTAGAATCTGTGTGGGTAGCTGTCTGCATTTTAAAAAGCATTAAAACATACATTTGTAAGATTTACAGAATAGAAGTTTTGTGCTATGTGAAGCATTGCAATCATCATCCATATGTTTGGACAATTTCATTTCTCAAAGCACAACGTTTCCTTTTTTCTAGCCATGCACTCACACTGTTATCATGCTTCCGAAGAGGAAGCTCCTATCAGACGTTTAACAGCTGCTGATCATAAATTTAGTACTGACACAAATCCAGCTGATCACAGGCTTACAAGTTACTTTTTTCCCTTCATGAATTCTGTGGCCATTAATTCTTTATCAGACTCTGTTTACGTATACAAATGGAGAAGTTCTTTTCTATTCAAAGAAATTAATTCACTGGTATCTCACAAAAATGACAAATATTTTTCATAATAAAATAGTTATCGATATTTTTAAAACAACTTTTATACTTAATCTCATGGATTTATGGAATATAAACTGGGACAAAAACATTTGTATATCGTGTTAACACCAAAGCTTTTCTTTAATTGAAAATCCCTGTATTAGAGGAATAAACCTATAAATGCCAGATAGTTTTGAAGGGTTCTTTATTTAGTCATTATTTAGGTGATAGTGTATTCATGTCCAGGGATTCCCTGCAAAATTTTCTGTCCATTCTTGGAAAGAAGCAGAGGATCAGATAATACTGGATAGAAGACCACAAAGAAGCAACATTTTAACTTCATTTTAATATGTTTCCTTCTGGCATATTTGTAATTATTTGATTTCTCAATTTAAGATTGGCTGATATAGTGCCCAACTATGAAAGATATTAGATTAGAGCACAGAGCTATGATTAACAGGATGAAATGTAACAAGTCCAAATGCCAGATTCTGCACCTGGGATGGAGTAATGCCGGGCACAAGTATGAACTGGGAGAGGAGTGGCTGGAGAGCAGCACCACAGAAAGGGATCTGGGGGTGCTGGATGACAGCAGGCTCAGTATGAATCAGCAGTGTGTCCTGGCAGCCAAGAGGCCAAACCGCATCCTGGGGTGCATCAAACACAGCATAACCAGCCGGTCAAAAGAGGCGATTATCCTGCTGTATTCAGCGCTGGTGTGGCCTCACCTTGAGTACTGTGTGCAGTTCTGGGCCTCACAGATTAAGAAGGATGTGAAGGTCCTTGAATGCATCCAGAGAAGGGCAAAAAAGCTGGTGAAAGGGCTGGAAGGCATGGCCTGTGAGGAGTGGCTAAGGACTTTGGGCTTGTCTAGATTGGAGAAAAGGAGGCTGAGGAGTGACCTCATTGCCCTCTACAGCTTCCTGAGGAGGCAAAATGGGGAGGGAGGTGCTGATCTCTTGTCCCTGGTACCCAGTGATAGGAGGTGTGGGAATGCTTCAAAGCTGCTCCAGGGGAGGTTCAGCTTGGACATTAAGAAGCATTTCTTTACAGAGAGGGTGGTCGAACATTGGAATAGGCTTCCTAGAGAGGTGGTTGATGCCCCAAGCCTGTCAGTGTTTAAGAGGCATTTGGACAATGCCCTTAATAACATGGTTTAACTTTTGGTCAGCCTGAATTGGTCAGGCAGTTGGACCAGATGGTCATTGTAGGTCCCTTCCAACTGAAATAGTCTATTATATTCTTTTCTATATCACTTTAATGTTATTTTCCATGTATGATTACTCTTCTTGGTCTAGATTCATGATGTCTTTTGTCTGCTCTTCTACCTATCTAATATCTGCAGAGTAGAAATTCTGAAAATGAAAAGAACAAATAAATACCTCAGTTAGTATCTTCTGGAGTTCTCATGAAGTAGGACTGAAGGAAGAGCAACTGTCAGTGAGTTCTGTATCATCTGAAGCCAGCTGACTTCCTATTTAAATGCAAAGAATGGAAAGAGAATGGAAAAATTTTCATGAGTATAGGGAAAGAACAAGATATATTCCTAAATTGCCCTTTTGACTACTTTAACTGACAGCACTTTACAAGTGATGGACCAAAATGCACCAAGATTAAAATCATGGAAAACAAATGAAACAGTGGACACGCAATGCCTGTTTGGACCATAGATGTTCATGGCAGCACAGTTTACAGTAAATGAGAAATAAATATTAGTCCAAATCTATGTGAAAAACAATAAAAAAAGTTTTCTGTTGCTATGTTAAAATTCCATCTAACATTAGAATGCATTAGTATTCAAATAGTAGAACAATGTTCTACTAACATTCTACTGTTCGAGTAGAACAATGACTTCAATTATGGGGTTTCAGGCATGTGTAGAAAAACGAAGTCTTTCTCTCAGTCAAGTAAATATCTTCACAGTTCAAGAATGTTGATGTCCCATTCCTCACCAAAAACTGCCAATCTCCTTTTCATTTGGCTTTTGAAAGTCAATGGCTGATGACTTAGTCCTGGAAAAGTAACTAAGCAAACATATTTATCTTCCACACTGAGTATGAGTCCGCTCATACCAGCACCTGACTAAGGAGAAGTACTTGCAAACTTATGCCATGAAAAAAACAATGGAAAAAGATACATAAATTGTGGTTTGCATATTCTGTCACTATAATATGTCACCTTTTTTAGAGAAAAGATTACAATTTTGACAAAAATTCTGTGTATACCTACAAGATTTCAAGAACATATGCTTATCCTTCAAAGTACAAGATGACACAGTGTTGGAGAAGACAATGACTATCATGTATCAGTTTAACTAATTCATCCAAATAAAACAGATGTAGAAGCCATTTGGTCATTTCTATATCAACTTCTCTAACTTACTCAGATAATTTTTTAAGTCTGTGACATGTTTAAGGAGTGTGGTAAGTATTTGTTAAGCAAAGGGCATTCAGGGCAAAAGAAGGATATTTTAGCCTCCACAGAAAACAGAGTTTATCTTAGAAACAAAGTACTACACATGAATTTTACAGTTACTAATAAGGAATTTTATCTTTATTTTAATTCTCCATGTTAGATTTTCTCTGATTATTTGTCAAAAGTCAGTATGTGTCCATAGAGGCTTATATACTGTAACAAGGAAATAGATTCTCAGATCATTTGTGCAGTCAAAAGAGTATCAGGCTAGTACTGGAATCATACTCTTACTTCATTTGCAGTATCCTTCCCTTCGTGGCCTAAAATTAGTCAGTGTCAGTCACACTCCCTCCTCAGAAAACAACCAAGATACCCCAAGACTCTTGTATCCCCAAAATTAAATTGCAAGAGAGAGTTAGTAATGAAGTTAACTAAGAATAGAAGTCCTCTACTGCTAAAAACTGTAATTATGTGGCAAACACCAAATATATCTAAAATTAGGATGTATAACTCCAGATGAAACTGAAGGTTCGCCATATGAAATATTAAAAGATACCTTGAAAAAGGTTCAGAAAGGTCAAACAGTACAGCAAAAGCAATTTACATTAATGATAAAATGGCATATAGTTAGGCAAAAAGGTAAAATTCACATAAAAATATATACCTATTATGATTACCAGATGAAAAAAAAAACCAACAACAAAATCAACCGCAAATATTTATCCTTATCCCTTGGAATCATTGAATGCAAAACCCAAACCCAACCAAATTCTCAAGCAATTAAAGTGGAGGCTAATTTTATTAATGATCAGAAAATATAAAAAGTAATTAGTTACTAGACATCTGTGGACTTCCAAGAACTGACGGAAAATGTCCAAGCCTTCTCAGTTCTTGTTCTTGTGCATGTTAGTCACTTGTGAGCTTGAGAAAAATCACCTTTTCAGAGATTTTTTCCAGTTCTTCTGGAACATATTTGAAACAAGAACTGTTGGAAACAGTTTTTTTCTAGTGTTTCCCTCTAAAATGCTTTGAGTTGGCTAAGTTTGATGTGCTTTTTAAACTTGTAAGGGATAGGACAGCAGGCTGTTTATTGATAGATTGAGACCTTGCCTCTTCCTAAGTATAGGGCTATGGTGAATATCTAGAAAGGGATGTCATCTTCTAAACCTGAGCAAAATAGTGAGCCAAAGGAGAACTTAATCTTTCACATCTAAATAGAAAGAAACATTTAAAGTTCTTGCTGCACCTATTAAAGCTATAAAAATGTAATTGTTTTAAATAGTTACTTAAACAAGGTGGAAAATACTTCAATAGGAACTTTTTGGAATATAAACACAGGACCCCCAAATATCCAAGGCTTTAAGGGAGATCTACCTACACTGTTTCATTACATGATAACTATAAGGAGGTTCAAAACAGCTTTGAAACTCAGAATATTTATGTTTTATCAGAGTATGAACTAGAATAAACTAAAACAGAAAAAATCTGGAAATGACTATGCAAGGCAAGATAAAAATAAATGGACTTATAAATAAGTACCCAATTGCCCAGCATGTCAGTGCACAGCAGGTCCTTGTGTCTGGTTTCTAGCAATTTCTTCCATCTGTGAGCACGAACAGCTGGTTGTGGGTCTACTGCCTCACCATCCTAGCAGTATTTAAATCTCTGCTTCAGCTGTTATCTCCCAGTTCCTTGCTGCCACACTCCGCTGCTCTATCCTGTTTTTGCCACATTTTGTCTTCTGGAATATCCTCCCCAGTACATTCAGTGATTCCAGAACAGGAACCTTTTTCACCTCCAGTTCACCTGCTCTACTCATTCTTTTCAAATTAACATAAGCACAAAATGAATTAATTCAAACTGTCACAGAGGTCTAGGTGGGTTTTTTGGGGGTGTGTGTTAAATGGTATCTTCTGCTTGGATTGCATCTTCACACAATTTGATTAAAAACTATTTAATTTCTGTAGGTTTAATTCTGTATGATCCTTTAAAGGGGTTAAGTAGTGAGGCAGCAAGTGAAAAGCTGCACATGTACTGTGTGCTCACTGCTGTACTCTGCGTGAAGGTGAGACTGACAGATGAACTAGAATAGATGTAAGAAGGGACAGATTGCTTTTCTAAGAGCAAACAAGCAAGCTCAGGCTTGTAGACCCGTTCAAAGAGTTAAGTTGAGGAGGGAAAGACTTGCATGCAGACTGGAAGATACAACGGGGATACCTTGATATAGTAGTATCTTAAAGGCAGAAGATGTTGCCCTGGGAAGAAAAACCCCTACCCAATCTTAAGTGTCCAAGCAGATTTGGAATAATTTTGTCCTATTGCATGGTTTTTACTATTCAAGCATTATACTTGTTATCCAGCTACCGTTGGCTTGAAGAAGTTCATCATTAGCTTTTTCTCAGGAAGAAAACCAGAAAAGTGTACTTCTGTTTATATGAACCTCTACAATATTCTGGACAGGACAGTGGAGTAAAGCGCTTTTTAATATGTTAATTAGTTTGTGCATTGGGATTTTTTTTTTAGGATATGATTCACAGCACACCTACTCACAGCTCCATCTGCAAGCACTCTGTGACAGGCAGAATAGTATATTTACAGTTGTATTCTGTACAGTATGCCAAATCACTTCTACAAGACATACCAACAGCACTGAGAATCAACAGAGAACCACGTTTCATGTTCTTTGGTCATAGCATTTCCTTTTATATCATTTGCCCTTTACTAAAAACCAAAAGCAAAAATCGCAAACCCACTAAACGTCCAGAGCAGGACAGTCTAGTCTTCTGCCTTAGGATATCTGACCCCTGAAGAATTTAAGTGAAACACATGGCTGTCACCCAGTGGCTGTATAAAACAGAAAACTGAATGACTGTCGCTCCATGGTAGAACAGATTTAATAGGTCTTCGAAGTTCTGCACCTGTACCCATATTCTCATATTGCATATAGGTTTGTACAGCTACAAACCCTAAAGCATATAATGAGTTTACCACTCTCTTTTGCTTTCTCCTATTTCTTTTATCTCCTATAATTTTTTCTTGTTTGCTTATATATCAGAAGTATAGTTGATCAAGAGATACAAACCTCCCCATTTTCTTTTATCATTAAATGTTACTTTTCAGTAATATATTTAATTCTGACATAATAAAGCAGGTGTATCTAACCTGCATTTGGAACAAGACTATATAAAAGCATCTAAACCTCTGTTTAAATCCTGTGATTCAGTGTCTACTTCATTAGTTAGTGTAGTTTTTTACTCAGTACCAGCATGCATCTTCCAAGAAAGAAAGGAAGTATGAGAGAAAAGAAAAACAGTTGAGGCACACAAGAAAAACGTTTCCTGTTCCAAATGATTTAGAAGAATAGAAGTGGAAATACGAAAATTATGGTGCTCTGACCAGGACACTATAACAGGAACCAGGAGCTCACAGAGCTCATTCCCTGACAGACTCAATGATAACAAAGTTTTAGTGGATTGCAATTTTATATCTGGAGCAACTGGCTATTAAATTGTTTCCATAGGAGGAACCTGCATTAATTTCATTTTCTTAAAACTGCAGTCATCAATAACAGTGATAAAAAGATGGAACACAAGTATTTAAGGTAAAAGATATAGTGTTAATATAGTGCTTCTTCCCTGTTAAAAAACTGGAAAATGTTATTGTGGGGTGGTCATACTACAGACCAGCACATACGCTCAAAGAGAGAGAATGAGTAAGACTGGCTGTTTAGCTAGTATAAATCAAATTAATACATTCTTAATAATTTGTTATAAGTCCTAACGAGAACTTCCTAAATTTCTTTTGTTGCACAGGTTCAGCTTTCAAAATCTAAGAAGTACTTCCAAAATAAGAACTAAAATTCAAAAGCTAGCAGAAGAAAACAGAAGAAAATAAATTATGTTGAAGGAGTTAACCCAAAGGTATGTTTTAGTTAATATGTAAAATTTGGTCATTTACCTAACTAAATCTTGCTCCAAGAGAAATGAGGATGTTAGTATAAATCAACAAGTAAGCAAAACAAGCATGTACAGAATCTATATCCTAAATTTAATTTAGCAATAATCTAGAAAAAAAGAAGTTTTACATTTGTTGATTTTACGTGACTGCTTCTGTTTACATGTTCTGATGAATATTCAGTGTAAAAGACAAACAGTAATAATGAAGGCTTCAGCTCTGTAAGAAAGTTACATGAGTTTACATGATCTATTTCTAAACAGTTTGTCTTTATATTTATGCATATAAAGCAGAACTTTGAAGTGGATCTGCTTAAAATTATCCCCTACAGTTAGCTCCTTCAAGTAAACCAGAAGTTTTTTAATCTCAATTACACTATAAAATATAAACTTTTTTTTTTTTTAAATAGAGAACCTGGAAGCAGCCAGGTAAGGCAGAATATAAATAGAAGACAGCTTATAAACAAGCCATTTCCTGACCATTTCCCTTTGTTCAAAAAGAATCCTTGCTTTCAGACCTAATACGTCTGTCCCCTCAGTAATTTTAAAAGTTGCAGAAAACTCTGAAGTTTCCTCCAGAACCAAGGAGGTTTCCATTTTATCACTTGTGAAATCTGATTTGCAGCTCTGTAACCTTTGCAGCAATTTCTGCTTTTGGCTGTCCCTCTGGAGCTGAGGCTCCTAGACCCTTGCTGTGTTTCTCTCTGCCTTTTTACTCCTTGGTAAACTTGTGTTTTCTGAAATTGTCTTTTCTGGAGTATTTTCCAATGTCCTTAAGCAATGAACAACCTTCTCTGCTTCCATGAGGTCTTACCTGATTCAGTCACTCTAATTAATAGAACACACCAAGTAAGAACAAAAAGCCCCCAAGTTAGGCAATCTGCCATACCCACCTATGTTTACATTAGCATCATATGCAGTAGGATGAATTAGCTAATGGACAGAAGGATACACTTTTCTTTAACAGTTTGCATAGTAGATCCCACATTATAATGAAATTATGTGTTCTCTGAAATCAGACACATTTCCACTGTTACTGAAAGAAATAATTTATTGCAGACAATGTAGGAAAACCTTTTGTCTAGTGCTGATTATGTCCTGTGGTTTTTTTTTTGTAGCGAAGAAAAAGCTTTTTTCCCCAAGCATTTTACTTTTCGTTTAAAACTATGCTATAAAACAGAGTGATTAATGATTTTCCATTTTACAAGTTGCCATTGTAAGCCTTTTCTGAAGGAGATTACTCTTAATTTTGCGCTTAAAATCATGCTACACCCTATGACTCACTAAAAGAATGTCAGGGAAGAAAGCCTTAGCACTTTAAAATACCAAAAATAGGGGGGGGAGAGAAGAGGCACAATAAAAAGCATTTTTGGTGTTATAAAATAAAACACCCTAAAACACATATACATTAGCTATTATTTCAGAAACTATAAGTATATAGTATTTTGTAGCATTTCCATTTTTCACTCTGGAACTAAGCCCGAGTCCCTCACTTCTAAGCTGCTAAGGACAGTTTAGCCCTGAACCATACAAGTACAAGTATAAGTACACAAGTATACTTACAAGTATACTTACAAGTATATACAAGTACAAGTACTCAGCAAAACAGTTCACAGAAAGAAATCCTCACCTTGAAGGCCTGGGCAATCTTTGATTAACAAAATGCACCTACATTAAAAAACATAATTTAATTGATGATTTTCTGAGATCACTCCATGGAGACTCTGTACTGAACCATATTTAAGAATGCCAGACTGATGTGCTTAATCCAGAGTCACTTTTTGGGATGAAGATGATTGTCTCTATCAGGCAGATAGTGGAAGCTCAGCATTTAGCTGAGATCCTCAGGAGTTTTTACCCCTTCTGATGTTCTGGGAAGACAAAAAGAAGGCCAATGGAAAGGAAGCAGAAAAAGGACAAACAACTTTTCTCACCTACCACCATAATAAAATAGCAATTTGTGCTCTGACCTTCAGTGGAAGAAACTCAAACAGCCTTTAAAGAGCAAGAATAGAAGTGTACAGCAAATAATTTTTAAGAATCTGGTTTGAAGTCCTGACTTGTATAGAAGTAGAGCCTTAGTAGCAACGGTTAAGTCACAGCCCTTGATCCATCAGATCTTTTTTGAGCTGCCATTCACTACGAAGACTGTAAAAATCACAATTATTATTGTTAATAAATATACCCCAACAATCTGTTGGCTCTACTCAGACTTTAGCTTTGCCAAAATGCAAGCAGAAAAATTAGGCACATGAGAAATGTATTTAATTAGGAGCTTGTCATCTGGCAAAAGCAAGTAAATTAAGTGTAGCCTTTTAATATAGAAGAAGCTATAATCAACCAGGGAATAGACCATAAACTATTTCTTATTTGATTGAAATATGTAAATTAGGTATGGGAATAGTGTAATTATCTACTATTTTGAAGGGTTACCCATGACGCCAAGCTGTGGGTGACCACAGCAAGCAGAGTGACCATAGTAAAACCATTGACTTAAAATTGACAGATATATATCTGTAATTTTGGCAGCCTTTAAGAATCTGACATCCTACCTTATTAGACAAAGTTAGAATATACTTAAAAAATAAATAGCTGAACTAGTTTAAACAAGAAATAAAAGCATGCCTAAAATCCTTTCTGGAGTGGTATCTGGAGCAATGTTGATTATACATGGCTCAGAGGCTGGTGCCATTGGTGGAATTTTGGTTTTTTTGATCATGGGGAGGTTTAGGTGGCACGGGGCCTGCTGGCGGCAGATGGAGTTCACCTATCTCAAAGTGGGAAAAGGATTCTTGCAAATGAGTTAGCGGAGCTCATTGAGAGGGCTTTAAACTAGGTTCGAAGGGGGAGGGGGATGTAGCCAGGCCCACCAGAGAGGTGGTGCGCCAGGGTTGGTGGTGAAACCAATAGCCCAGCTCAAGTGCATCTACACCAATGCACGCAGCATGGGCAACAAACAGGAGGAGCTGGAAGCCACTGTGCAGCAGGATAACTATGACTTAGTTGCCATTGCAGAGACATGGTGGGATGACTCTCACGACTGGAGTGCAGCAATGGCTGGCTGTAAGCTCTTCAGAAGGGATAGGCAAGAAAGGAGAGGTGGTGGTGGGGCTCCATATGTTAGGGAGTGCTTTGATTGTGTAGACTTTGATGATAAGGTCGAGTGTTTATGGGTAAGGATGAGGGGGAAGGCCAACAAGGCAGATATCCTGCTGGGGGTCTGTTACAGACCACCCAACCAGGATGAAGAGGTAGATGAAGTGTTCTACAAGCAGCTGGAGGAAGTCTCACTATCACTAGCCCTTTTTCTTGTGAGGGACTTCAACTTAAGAAACAGTCTAGGAGGTTCCTGGAATGTGTGGAAGACAACTTACACAGCTGGTAAGTGAACCTACGAGGGGAAGTGCCTCGCTTGGCCTCCTTTTCACGAACAGAGAAGGACTGGTGGGAGATATGGTGTCGAAGGCTGTCTTGGGCTTAGCCACCATGATATGACTGAGTTCTTGATTCTTGGTGAAGTAAGAAGAGGGGTCAGCAGAACCACTACCATGGACTTCTGGAGGGCAGACTTTGGTCTGTTCAGGGCACTGGTTGGGAGAGTCCCTTTGGAGAAAGTCCTGAAGGGCAAAGGAGTCCAGGAAGGCTGGGCACTCCTCAAGAAGGAAGTCTTGCAGGCACAGGAGCAGGCTGTCCCCGAGTGCCACAAGACGAACCAGTGGGGAAGATGACAAGCCTGGCTGAACAGGGAGCTTCTGCTGATGCTCAGGAAAAAAAGGAGAGTCTACTGCTTTTGGAAGAAGGGGCAGGCAACACAAGAAGAGTACAGAGACCTTGTTAGGTCTTGCAGGGAGAAAATTAGGCAGGCAAAAGCCCAGCTAGAACTCAACCTGGCCACTGCTGTAAGGTATAACAAAAATGTTTTTACAAATATACCAACAACAAAAAGAGAATCAAAGAGAATCTTCATCCAGAGGGGAACACTGACACTGAGGATGAGGAAAAGGCTGAGGTACTAAATGCCTTCTTTGCCTCAGTTTCTAACAGTAAGACCAGTTATCCCCAGGGTATTCAGCCCCCCCAGCTTGAAGGCAGGGACAGATCACAGAATAAACCCCGATAATCCAGGAGGAAGAAGTTTACAATCTGCTACTTCACCTGGACACTCACAAGCCTATGGGGCCGGATGGGATCCACCCAAGGGTACTGAGGGAGGTAGTGGAGGAGCTTACCAAGCCACTCTCCATCATTTACCAGCAGTCCTGGTTAACAGGGGAGGTCCCAGACGACTGGAGGCTTGCCAATGTGACGCCCATCTACACGATGGGTCAGAAGGAGCACCCGGGGAACTATAGGCCTGTCAGCCTGACCTCAGTACTGGGGAAGATTATGGAGCGGTTCATCTTGATTGAGCTCACCAAGGATGGGCAGGACAACCAGGAGATCAGGGTCAGTCAGCATGGCTTCATGAAAAGCAGGTCCTGCCTGACCAACCCGATATCCTTCTAGGACAAGGTGACCCACTTAGTGGATGAGGGAAAGGCTGTGGATGTTGTCCACCTGGACTTTATTAAAGCCTTTGATACTGTCTCCTACAGTATCCTCCTGGAGAAGCTGGTAGCTCAGGGGTTGGATGGGTATACTCTTCACTGGGTAAAAAACTGTCTGGATGGCCAAGCCCAAAAAGTTGCGGTGAATGGAGCTAAGTCCAGTTGGCAGCTGGTCCCAAGCAGGGTTCTCTAGAGCTCAGTATTGGGGCCAGTCTTGATTAATATCTTTAACAATGATCTGGATGAGGCGATTGAGTGCACCCTCAATCAGTTTGCAGATGACATCAAGTTGGGTGGGAGTTGATCTGCCCAAGGATAGGAAGGCTCTGCAGAGGAACCTGGACAGGCTGAATCGTTGGGTTGAGGTCAGTTGTATGAGGTTTAACAAGGCCAAGTGCCGGGTCCTGCACTTGGGTCACAACAACCCCATGCAACACTACAGGCTTGGGGAAGAGTGGCTGGAAAGCTGACCAGCACAAAAGGACCTGGGGGTGTTGCCCAACAGCCGGCTGAACATGATCCAGCAGTGTGCCCAGGTGGCCAAGAAGGCCAAGAGCATCCTGGCTTGTATCAGGAATAGTGTGGCCATCAGGAGTAGGGAAGTGATCGTGCCTCTGTACTTGGCACTGGTGAGGCCACAACTTGAATATTGTGTTCAGTTTTGGGCCCCTCAGTACAAGAAGGACATTTTGTTGCTGGAGCGTGTCCAGAGAAGGGCAACGAAGCTGGTTAAGGGTCTAGAGAGCAAGTCTTCTGAGGAGCAGCTGGGGGAGCTGGGGTTGTTTAGCCTGGAGAAGAGGAGGCTGAGGGGAGACCTTATCGCTCTCTACAACTACCTGAAAGGAGGTTGTAGTGAGGTGGGGGTTGGTCTCTTCTCCCAGGTCACTAGCGATAGAATGAAAAGAAACATCTTCAAGCTGCACCAGGGGAGGTTTAGATTAGATATTAGGAAAAATTTATTCACTGAAATAGTAGTCAGGCATTGGAACAGGCTGCCCAGAGAGGTGGTGGAGTCACCATCCCTGGAGGTATTTAAAAGACGTGCAGACGTGGCACTTTGGGACATGGTTTAGTGGTGGACATGGTAATGTTGGGTTGACGGTTGGACTTGATGATCTTAGAGGTCTTTTCCAACCTTAATGATTCTGTGATTCTATGATTCTATAACTGGGCATCTCATTCTGATGGGCTATTGGGAGGGGGGAACACAAACCCCAAAAAACCACCCACAAACCCCAAAACCAAACAAACCCCAAAAGCCAAGTACAGAAACAGGCAACAGAATGAAGTAAGCTCTACTCAGTTGCTGTCATTGTGCAAAACAGGAGACAATTGGTTTGATTTTAGTAATAAATATCATAACAAATAACCAAAGTTTCTGTAATAAACTTCATCAACAAACGCCCAAATCTCTCCTTTAGTGAACTTGTGATTTGTAATGATTTCAGAATTACTAGTCAAAGTAACAGAATAGTTATGGTTAAAAGTCCTTTTCCTTGTTATTTAGCCAAACATTTTATTTCATGTCTTTACTCCTCACACGTAGTTAGGTTTGCATCATGTAAAGCGAGAACAGCTGCATCCTACTTCATATGACCACCTCATTTACTGTCTGGTTAACTATAGTACCTAGGCAGGCTGCTTCATTTTCAGCTGAGCAAACACCCAGCTGCTAGTAAACGGCTGCAGTACCAAACATAAAGCCAAGTCACAGACCAGGCCCTCCAGGAGGAAACAACATCCAGAAATTCACTGACCATTTCCTAAGGTAAAGGTGTCTCATGGCCTTTGACCTACTCTGTCAAAATTTTTAATCCCTTAGAACTGATAAACACCAAAGTCAGTGTAAAAGTGTGTTGCCCTAGTCAGCTACTGTACAAAACAGAATGGACCCTTTTATTCACAGTATAATTACATGCATGCCCAGTTTAACCATGACATGTTACTATGTCATGTTAGAGCTATGTGTACTGTTTATAGTGCTTTCTAAGGAAGTATCCTTGATGTTTCCTGGAATATTAATAGGAAGAGGCCTTAAAGGATGGCCAGTAACATATGAGTAGTCGGTGCCAAACCTTTCAGATTTTCAGAACATGCACATATCTTTGGGGCTCTTTTTCTTTAACTGTGATTGTTAGACTTTGTAATTAACTGATTTTACCTGCCTCATAGGATCCTTAAAATTTGATTCTGGGATTGGCAAAAATATCAATTCCAGACCACTTAATTTTTATATTCTCAAACAAGTACATTAAGTAGATACCCCATGTACTTACCTTTCCTGATTAACTGTGTTTGATGGGCTTGAATTTTAAGCTTTTTCTAAAGTCAAGGACATATTGGTTTATTAGCAGTAGCTAATAGTTCTTACTTCTTATACAACTTAATACCCCTTGGCTGCCTTCTATATAATAGCCCCAAAAGAAGAAAAAATAAAAGTGAATGAAGCTACATTTTAAAAACAGACATAGAGCCCAAGACATACGTGGATGCATGTAACAATATATATAGATATCTCCCAAAATTCCCCCACAAGTCTCTACTTGTTGCCACAAGACAGAGAAAACAAAAAGGATGGTGTTTTTTCAGGCTACTGAAATAGTTCAGGAAGAAAAGTTCTGGCCAATACTATATTCAGATTTTCTCCAGAGAATGGTATGGGAAAACAAGCAATATTTTTTGATCCTTGTGTTCTTCTTTAATTTTTAAGACTGAATCTAGGAGGAATTGGCACTTTGACACCCAAGGCTAGAAGAGAAGTTGTCTCCATCCATACTAATTTTCATGATGGCATCCCTCGATATGTTGTTCACTGACAACTGGGAAGTCAGGGAAGACAGAAACTGAGTGCTTTTGTGATTGCATTTGTGATATTCAGCATCCAGCAACACACAGGAATATTCTTCCTGCAGTGACACGGGTGGCCAAGTGACTGCGAAAAAGTGAAGACAAACTCACCTTCAGGTTACATATTCAGAAACTGTTTGGAAAGAGTTGAATGAAAATGTGTTTGGACTGTTGCTGGGGAAGTTGTTCAATCCTTGGGGCAGAATGTAACAATGCTTTATGTGAATGCCATACGTTGAGACACCAGGACAAGAGCAGGTAGTAAAGTACTGTAAGAAAGTTTGACCCTATTCAGAGATCAACTAATGGAGGTAATCTCACTGCTGTAAGAGACAGACCCTGAACAAAGAAAGAGCATTCTGAGGCTGCTGGTTCAGTTGACAATCTGCTATAGGCAGATACCACTTCTGCTCTTGGTGTTTAACATGGAAGTTACAGGTGAAGGAGAATGGCCTTTAAGATTTGGAAGACTATCTCCGTGAGCAACAAATCTGTAAACACTGAACATTTTCCAGTAACACATCCCCCAAGATGATACAGGAGATTAGTACACCCATTTAATAATACAATGTAACCTCTACAGGAGAGGCCAATAGATCGAAAGACAATCTTCTGCATTTAATTCTATCTCTTTGCTCAAGTAGCATTTTATATCCTCATATATGGCAAGGATCTTGTATCCTTCCCTTGTCTTTCACTGCAAGAGAATAGATTTAATAAACTGCCTGTCAGTGGTTCTCTGACGAATACCAGCTGTCTTCTCTTACCGAAATTCATGATGGTGATGGTGTTTCTTCACTCGCATTCAAATAATCTGAGGCATCTATGTGGGCAGTCTTGGGTAGGTACTTGGTTAATCCTCAAACCACAGCTGAGAATGGACAAATCACATAAGGATCTATATATTACATCTATATACTTAATCAAACAGATGTGGATTGGGATACAGAGGCATATATGAAATGGTCTGCACTGAGCATTATATGTAGGCATTGTGATATGGACTTCAAAGAAATATGCAATCAAATTCTGATTAGCTAGACTATATTCTCTTTACATCAGTAAACAGAATGAAATAAAGAAAACATCTAATTCATGTGAATGCCCTCTAAAATTTGAAGTATCCTGTTAGATTTTTCTAAATAACACAAACAAGTCTATCTGTACTGCTTGTTGGTACTTTACACTCCAGGTCAGACAAAACACCATAGATCACACACCTTAAGTTTTAAACAGTTTTAACATTCACAGATGAATTAAATAATTTTAAAACTAATTAGAAAGCTTTAGTAGTTACTCTGTGTTACTCCAAATTACTTACAGTGACAAAATTGGTTTCTCAAGCCACAGTCTTGCAGATACACCCATGAATTAGACTATGTAATTTTTGCCCTTCCTAGACTGCAGTGGGATCACTGGCAAATGTAAGTGTAAGCATAAATTTAAATTTTCATGTAACTATAGTCCATTTAATTATCTGTTTGGTCTGTATCTGGCAAGACAATTTTCAGAAAGATACACCAAATATATTAGTATGTTTTCATGGATTACATCAGTGCGTTTTGTTTGTTTTGTAGCATTATTTCTACTTGTGGTATATTCTTAAAGTAAGCTTATACCTTATATAGCTTGTTTTCTATTCAAGTAATTGTCAACATTTGGAACGATGATTTGCATATGGTCTACACATTCTCAAATAGCTCCACTTTAAATCTTCTTCTTATACTAGTAAAGATAAGCAGGTAATTTGCATTTGTTAATTATTTTATGGTTTACCAAAAAATATGGAGGAACTATGTCAACATAATTCATATTTAGTTACAGGATGATTGTTATACATTCATTTATAATAAAAAAAACAACATAACATAAATATTTGGGGCTTTATAAATGTTTAACTGGCTTATTAAGAAAATAAACATGACATGCAAAGACAGATTCATAATCCCACTTCCATGCTTAGTAAACAGTAAAATTAACATGCTTACTTATATTCCTCTATGAAAAATATAACTACCTCAAAATTTTTTCTATTTTTATTTTTTAATTTTTAATGCTTTATTTTTTAATTTAAAATTATTTACAAAAAAAAAAAACTATTAAAAAAAATTTCAAATATTCTTCCTGCAAATGCCCCCAAATCAACTGCTTGTTCTGTGTAGGCCCAGGGAATGGATACAGAGGAGGGCAAAGGACCCAATTAGCAAGATGAGCTAAAAAATAGCAAGACAAACAGATGGACATGTACAGCAGCTACTACTGTGTCAATTTCTTATGAACTAAAGTTAAAAAACCCCGCCTTATACTTATTTTGCATTCCCAAAAGATAACTAAGCATAAATGAACTGTATTTTTTTTGTCTTATTGCAACAGTAATTTGCAATTATCAATGCAGTGAAGGTTCTGTGTCACTCCCTCAGAGTCAATACTCATTTCAAACTTTGAGATATGTATGTAATGTGTTTGGTGCAGAAGAAGCATTACTGATAACCGGCTACCTCTGAAGGATGCTTCCTTGTATTCAGTAGATTGCAATGCAGCATCTGTAACAATGCCAAGTAGTAACAAATCTCACACCTCATTCCTAAGCCAATCCCATGCAATTAATTAGTTTGTGTTTTCACCTGCTTTAGTAAGAATCCATAATCATCCTCGTGAGAAAATACTAAATCCCCCAAATTAATGCTTTGCTGAATGTGAATAGAGCAAGTTTTTCAGGGAGTTGGGTCTCTCTCAATTATTACAGACCTGGTTACCTGCCTTTGGAGATATCTGCAACTTTTCTTTTATTATAGATGTATGCCTTAGTCATCTTGCTTCTTTTTAGTCACTGTAAAATTAATGTTCAAGCTTAAGAGAAAAGAAAGAAACTGAATTTAAGGCAGAATGTTCATGGTCATTAGAAAAACCTGAGTTCTGCTTAACTCCTACGATAACTCTTACCACAAATAATTAATAATAATAAAAATGCAAAGCATAATTTTATGAGTGAAATCACCAAAAGTCTGCCTAATGCATTTGTGTGTCTGGTCTAATAATCAGAAACAACAGCCTTTTCTATAAACTATGTAGAAATCTCAAGGTTTCACCTAATAAATTAAATAATAATTAAAACAAGAAACAAGAAGGATAATGATTTTACAAGGAAGGAAGCCTATGAAGCCACTGAAAAATTTACACTAAAAAATCTCCAAAAGAAAGTTTTACAAATTTGAAAAACTTTGAAAAATTTACTGACTTCAAAGCAGTTAAAGCTAAAGATTTTCAGAAATTACTCAAACTATAAAAATGCAGAGAATTTGTCTGCTATAGACCATTTGTGCATATTTTTAGTTTTCTTTATAGCACTTACAAAATCAAGATGAAAGCAGAAAAGGATTTTATGACCGTGAGGCGGTCACAGAATCTCAAACCAACAGCCCTAAAGAAACAGAAGGGTCCTAAACAGATAAAAAACTGTGGATATGCCAGGTGTTCCGCCTGAAAAGAGGAACTGCAATCACCTGTAAAGTAGAAGAGGGTGACTGCAGAACTCCCAAACAAGTTTAGACCTCCAAACCCCTGCACAGCACTTTTTCCAGGTCTTTTCTACGATAGTGCAAGTCATGTGCATTGGTCAAGACCTGTGCTACATGAACAGGTCTCAACACAGATCTCCAAAGACAATGTTCCTCCACTGTGAAAATTTAGCATATATTTCTACTCTCTGTTTTTTAAGCTTTAGCCATCTGTTTATCCTTTCAGTATCCTATTATATGTGCAATAGCTGCTTGGTTTCCCAAAATTCTGGTTAGGGAATCTCTTGAAACCTTTCTGGAAATCTGAGGAACCTATCAACGAGATCATTTTTGCTGATGTAATCTTCCACGTGCAGGGACGCATGATGTCATACATCTAGAATGAAACTTAAACTGGAATTGCTCAAAAGGCTGATCTAAAGTTTCAATCAAAAATACCTAGTCAGATTCCAAGTCAAAAGTATACAATCATTCGCTTTACTTTGTTCTTTCCATGGCTGCTTTGCCTTCATGAAAAGTACTTCAGAAACTTAAGAATTTATCTCATTTTTACCCTCTCAGGGTACAACAACAGAATCGGTGTCAAAAAGCTGCACCTAAAACTTTCAGATGCATCAAAGAACAGAAATTACACATGACAACGCTAAAGACTGGCAGAATGCGAAGAAGCTTTGATTTTAGCATCCAATTTTGTGAGAATTAAAGAACAAGTATCAAAGTGGTAGCAGTATTAAAACAAAGGTTGAAAACTGTCAACTTTTGATAGGAACATTATTTTTGAAGTGTTAGAAACTAGTCAGATGCTCCTAAGTGAAATGAGAGCAAATTAACAGCTTAAATGTTCAGGTTTACATGGGATAGGTACACGTTAAAACACAAAGAGAAAAATTTTTAAAAAGAGGCAGCTTATGGTTTACAGAAAGGCAGAAGAGGCTATCATACCAAACAAAATTCCATAAAACTGAAATAATAATAATGTAATTGAAATAATAATTGTAACTACAACTATTAATGTAAAGACCATGCTTTATCATGTTTAATTAATTAAATTAATTAATGTAAAGAACATACTTTATTCAGGTAGAGTTAATTTAGCTATCTAATGAGCCAGTGCAAGGAATTCTGATATCTAGTTTGGCAACCTATGCATGGTGATTTAGGCACTCACCATTTTTTCAGCAAGCAACCTTGTGGATGATCTGCATGGCTTTAGACTCCAGAGATAAAGGCTACAATTATCCAAACATCTAGATTATGTAATACAACTTGGTTTCAAGGGAAAACAAAGGGAAGACAAAAGAGGAGGGAAAAACACAGCTTCATGAGGGTTCTGGGTAGTTCCACTGAAAATGAAAGTATTCAGAATTATTTAGAAGCCCTGATATAGAAAAACGGAAGGACACTATAAAGATGCATTTCAAGATGTAAAACAGTCTCTAAAGATTCCTGAGAAGAGAGGCTGTATGTTTTTATCAAGGAAATGTATCAGGTAGTTAAAACTGCAGGCTCTTAATTTGTTGGCTATACCTTTTAACTAATCTTTCCCATCCTTCAGTGCACATTTTTTTCTCATGGACCTTTTATACCTACTGTTCAGAATTTTCTTGTACCTATGATGAAAGAATTATTACTTACAAGTCTATTTCTTTGAAGTGGGATGCTTTACTCGCATTCACACTGTGCACACTTCCTGTGTGTTGGTGCCTGCACACAGATACAAGTGAAGTAGCATTTCATCCCGATGCCTTTTGCATCAGCAGAAATATGCATCACCTTACCTTACCCCATGAAATGCCAAAAAAAAAAAAAGAAAAAAAGAAGGCAGTAATCACCATTGTATTCTCAATTCCTTCTAACCCCACATCTCCTACTAGGAGGAATTCTGAAGGAGAGGTAAAGGAAGGCTAGTGAATGTACATTTAGGCAAGACATACATATAGAGGAACTTTCTCCATTTCTTTCTGTTAGGTACTTTCTAGGTGTACATTCACAACGTGAGAAAGTTCACAAAGCTCTGCCATACTCAGTAAGTGAAAGTTTATTTTAAAACCCTGAAAAAATCTGCTCTGCCAAACAATGCAGCATCTGTCCTGCATGCCTCTGCAATAACAGACTGGTAACTAAAAATGTGAATGAAATTAACAATAGCCATTCTACAAATATTTAGGTCTAGTATATTTTTCAACAATTCCACTGATGTGGTTTGAACATATCAGACTCAAACTGACAGAACCACTTGGGAACCTCTTAACCATTTGGACAGCCTCTCATGGTGATCCCCTTTTGATTTCCTGCTAACAGAAACTGCTGTGGAAAATAATCAGAAGGGTCAAGTAATCCTATCCTCCTTTTCTTTTTTTTGTAACACCCAGACAAATAGTGTATGATGAACTGTCTTCCCACCTTCCCCCCCCCCACCCCCCCACCCCCCAAAAAAAAACAAACAACCACCCACAACAACCACCAACCAAACCACAAACCCGTGATCTTTGGGCAAGAAAACGGACATTAACATCCCGATCCCCATTCCATCCTGGAATTCCAGTGCAGCTTTGGAACTTTGAAAGGATTCTGAGAAAAACCTGGCCAGGGAAAGCTACTGAATACAAAAGATGAGACATGAGAGAGCTTACATACCTTTAGCTACAGTTATCATCTGTATCAGGATGTTAAAACAGAAGCTTGTGACACCTAGAAATTTTAGGTGTTCTAATCAGGGTATAATTATTGTTAGTTTGCCTTGAACCCAAATGTGTACTAAAACTACTGAAAAAAAAAGTGTAAAGTAAGTGTACCGCAAAAAGTGTACGAAAACACTGTAATCAAAACTAGTATGCAGGTATTTTGTAACACTGTGACGACACAGCATAAATATTTTATGTAAGTATGTAAGCAACATGACCACCAAAGGGACAAATGAAGATATGTGTAGACCCAGTAAGCCTCCAAGTAACAACAAACTGTCAAAGAACAAAATAAACACAAGATATTAACAAGATAGAGGATTGCTAATAGGCAGAACATCCTGTCAAATACACAAAAAGGACAACTGGAAAGAAAAAAGAAAATAAATTAAGCAATGTCAGGAGACAGTAAGACACCCCTTCCCCCTTTTGTGGGGAGAGAGGCAAAGAGGATAAAAACATGATGAGGAAATACAGGACAAGCCTGCTTCAGTTCTGGCTTCTGTCATCAAAGGGCTCTCACATCTGACCTCCTTGATCTCAATGACTGAAACGAAAGACAATAGTCATCATTGCTAATTGTATGGCACACCCCTGTGGTTTTATGTATTCACAGCTAACCTGGAATATGATTGTTAAAGATTCATATTAAAGACTCATATTTTCATATATATAGTGATAATGATTTAAGTACTAACAATTAGCACAAACTGTGCTGTTAATGAATGAATTTGGCAATGTTTTACTTTAAAATTAAAAACTGGCCTGATTTGACAGACTTCTAAATACTCCCATTATAGAAATCTGCTATTCGTGATTTTATATATCCATATACATATATACATCTACGTGTCTACACACACACACGTATGTATATCCATGATTATACACATACACGCATTCGGCTACAACAATAAGGATGACACATTCTCAGAGTGGTGGAATTAGTAAGGGCAAACCTGAAGCATTCTTAACCAAGTTTCAGTTGGATACAGGTTTCCTGATAGGTGGAAAAAATTAAGCAATTGCTTACACAACTGTAGCTATAGTATCACTCTGCTCACTCCTTTTCTGCTTTACAAGGCTGCCATAGCTCATGAGTGAGGTCCCAATGCTGGGGTTGTAGACGTAGGCGTTACAGAAGAATATCAGACTAGATTCGCCACTCACCACAATTCCAGAATCAACGTTATTCACAGCAAATAAAGCTCAGGTTTTGCAAAAACTGACATCTTCCACTTAAAAATGATGGAGAAAGAACAGAGAGCAAATGAAGCAACACAGAAAGGAGTCAACAGCCTATACTTTTGTTGAAGACTGTGGTAGCATATCTCTTTATAAAAGAACTCCACAGGTGGAAAGAGATTAAGCTACCATCACGGAATAGCCAAAGACCTACGCTGATGAAATGTTCATACACAAATAGTTGGTCAAGGTGGGTTGACAATAAGTGGGTGTACTGGTTTTGCCTGGGATGGAATTCATTTTCTTCATAGCAGATCATATGGTGCTATGCTTTGGATCTGAGAACAAAAAACTGGGAGAGGACACAGCCAGGACAACTGACTCAAACTGACCAAAGGGATATCCCACACCATATGACATTGTGTTCAGGAATAACAGCTTGAAGAAAGGAGGAAAACCAGGGATATTTGGAGTTACAGCATTTGTCTTCCCAAGCAACCACAACACATGATGAAGCCCTGCTTTCCTGGAAATGACTGAACATCCACATGCCAATGAGAACTAGTGAATGAATTCCTTGTTTTGCTTTGCTTGTGCATACAGCTTTTGCTTCGCTTATTCCACTGTCTTTATCTCAACTAACAAGTTTTCCTACTTTCACCCTTCTGATTCTCTTCCCCATCCCACTGGGAAGAGGGAGCGAGCAGCTGTGTAGTGCTTTGCCTACTGGGGGTAACCGACAATGGTGGGAAAAACTCCTGGATGTGGTAGCCACTCCGGACTATTTAGGGAGACATGGTTTTCTTTTTAGTAACCACAGCAGTACCCCTCTGTCCTGTACATGCTCTGCCTTGTGGCCAGCAGTACTGCTCTTCCAGTAGGCACTGGGGTAGTTAAGTTCCCCCTAAGTAATATGTTGTGTGATCACGTGGCTTCCTCCAGCTGTTTAAACTATGTAGAAATATAAAATAATGCTCATATCTCTTTCTAGATACTGACATTATTTGTCTGATCTTTGGATTGCAAGAACAGATTACTTATCTTACATTACTAATTGTCTACTATACTACAGCTGTTAATTCTGAATTGTCAGGCAAATGAGACTGTTTTACATCCATGGATGTGAAAATATATAAAAAGGTAGCCATGGCCAGAACTTTACAATACAAGAGTACTCAAGGGAGAATAATGAAAGACAAGAGGAAAAGGCATGTAAACTGGCTGAAAGCCAGCCACAAAACCTCAAGGAACATCCACTCACGTTTCTATGCTCTGGTAACTTTCCCTGAGTCAGTCCCCTCTCCAGACGTGATTTGGTCCAGGGATTGATAAGTTCTCAACATCGTCACAACTGGCATTTTAGGACAGGGTGAAGGACTTCTCTGTTTAGCAAAGAGGAACAGCACTCTACTGCTGGTCCCAAGGGCCTAATCTGTTTTCCAGAAGACATCTAAAAGAGCACAACTCTCTGATTTACTCAGGGTAGACTATAAAAACACAAATGGCTGTTAGACCAGAGCCTCTCAGGCAGCAGATACAAAACAGTTCTTTCCTTCTCTTTCCTTCCTTCACCTGCAGAGTTTCAGAAAAAAAACCCACCTAAACCTGACTTCTACTATCACTCTCAGGATCATAGATGGTCATTTACCACCAACTGGCATGCAGTCCTAGTCAAAGCAATGTCCAAGTTATCTTTATATATGTGATCTGCAATGGAATGACTCCAGCCTAGATATCCACACAGAAAGCTGCAGCATTGTTCTCTCACTGTGTGTACTTCAAGATGCCAAGCCTGGGAAAGAGAGTCCAGCTACTCAGGACTGAAATGTCTGATATCATCATCTCCACCGAGTCTGATCACATTTCAGATCATGGCTCACTGGTATCCAACCTCTATACGCTAGTACATCTAGCAAGAAGATATTTGGCAAATTACTTTAGACTGAATTACAGTTTAAATTCCAGGGGATGGTAGAAAATTTACTGACTTCCTGGAGTTTGAACCAAACTCCAGGCCCAAGGCAAGGAAAAAGAAAAGGACTAAGTCTGACCTCCTTCACTGTTTACATAGGGACTTCCTGGAGCACAAAACTAGTCAAAACATGCCACAGTACAGTATTATGATCACAGATGCCAAATTAAAACATTTCATGGTCGCTCACACTGCTGTATCCCATAAACCAGGATAACCCTAAACAAACACTCTGGGATCACAGCTTCACCAAGGGTGACAGTTACAGCAGCATGACATCCAGGCAATTACTACAAACCAATGTATAAACATCCTGATGCTATCATGAGGCATTCCAGAGGTAAGCAGTTCAGGAACCCAGAAGCCTATATTGTGAAAGTCCAAAGTGCTCTGAAGTAGCTGCTACACCATGGTACGCTCCTGCTTATATGCAGCAGGAATGCAGCTTATCTCTCCAAAGAGACTCAGGCTTGAGAATGGACATGAGCCAGTCGCACCAATCATCTCAAGGAACAAATGTAGTCAGTGAACATATTTCTTTCTGAAGTCCTTTTCTGATTACGCTACAATGTTATGTTCCCTGTTACTTATTCTCTGTTATATCTATATCTTTTATTCTTTGCTGCACAATAATCCAGCATGAACATACGGGCTTGCGAGTGAACCTATCTAATATTAATCTACAGTCTGGCTCTTACGGCTTTCTCTTGGAAGAGTAAGTAGCAGGCTCCGATAGCTAGTAACTTTCTGAATTTGGATTCCTACTTCCCTGTTCCTTTCTCTAGTCTATGATAAAAAAGGTAGATAGCTCATCAACTATACCTTTTTCCAAGTTCTACTAAATAAAATTCAGTAGTCTCCAGTGTAAAAGAACTCCTTTGTTTCTGTTCAGGTGAAAGAATTTTGGAATTCTAAAATTCATAGCCACTGCACTATATATGTCTATTTTACATTAACCGTATGTGCATTATACACCAAGTCATAAATTATTTTAAAGACCTGTTGAGCTATGCACAGTAGGTCATATTTAGCACAGACAAATGCATCCCAAAATATTCCCAATCAGAAGTACCCTTGAAAAAAGGGACACTGTGCTAGTCATCATGAAAAGATAAGCCCTCACTATGATACTGTATTTGGTTTTGTGTATTTTATAAGTTTGTATACAAAAAGTTCATTGTTACACATAGCACTTCCTTTCCTATAATCTAATAACAACTAGATCGTATTCAGCTTGTTTGTACTTAGCTTGCACCAGGTAAACTGCAATTCTTCATGGTACTCATATTTAAATCTTTGAAGAACATTAAGAAACATAGCCGATTGATACAACTTAAATTCTTAACATAAAATCTTGAAAACAGTCCGGCAAAACATATCAATATGATGACATTTACATTCATTTGGTTGTGACCTATAATTTTTCAGGATGACAGCTTGGGCATGTGATATATTTGCAAAGATCACGCATTCCCCTCTCAGAAGGACAACTTCAATAGCGTTTAACCCCTCCTTGACATCTGCTAATGTTTATTATGTCCATTATTAACTACGTATGCATCCTATACCAAATATCTCTTATAATACTTTAAACAGGTGTAATATATTTTAAGAATATCAGAATTCCAAATATCTAATATTTAAAATCTAGAAAATGCTACAAGACTGTGACTTTCAGTGAACTCAGCAACAGAATTTGCCCTTCTACCTATGTAATGTATGCGAGATACCTGCTCTTTTAGCAGCGCGTGAGTACGCTTCACTTGATACTTAGCCTTCTCTCAGCTACCCTCTTTTCCAGAGAACTTTCAGTGTCAGGCTATAGGCTAAACTAACTGTATCAGCAATAGAGGGCCAATCCACTACTGGTGCTTTCTTTTCTCAGGATCCTTGGGACAGAAACCAAGGAACAAGCACTGTACTGGACAAGCCCTTCTGGTGGTGGCACGTTTTCAGTGAGCTCATTTTCAAAGGACCAAAGAGTCCACTCCTGTCACAATGGTAAATGCAACCTCATGCCAAAGCAGAGCCTGTAAATCTTCAGAAGAAAACAGTGGCTGGAAGTACAGAGCCATCACAGAATGATCCACAGCCTTTTCCCGGTATTGTGCCACAAAGATTTTTGGGAAGAGTTCAGGCATAGGGCTAATCAATTGTTTTTGATGGCCGCAGCTCACTCCAAACTGCTTGGAGTAGTGCACATTGAAGTCTACAGTATGTAGGAATAAGCATATATGGAAAAATACTTTTTTAAAAATTACTCTAACAATTTATTTTCACCTTTGCAGCAACATAAGGGAGTTTAGGCCTGAGAAGTTCGGCCAATGTTCTCCCCTTGTCCAGTTACTGTGACCTTGTTTGTTACTTATAAAGGAAAACAAAGATGTTGTGTTTTTGTTCAGTTGAAATATTTGAACCGCCTGCTAGGATTGCTTTTGATTAGTAGTTACATGCAAGGTCACGCTGCTTTGACACCATGCAGTTTTGATAAGGTGCTTCCATAGTTAAGCTACAAAAACACTGTGACCTTAATGTTACTATCAACTCAAGTTTGACGTAAATGTGAAAGAGTGATTTGTGCAGCCAGGAAATATTACATATCAAAATGTATCAGCAAGTCTAGCTGAAAAGTAAATATGAAAACAAAACATAAAAAAGTGTATGTGCATGTTTTTATATATATATACACCAAAAATATTTTTTATATATATACATGTAACAAAAAGGGGGTCCTTCCTTGAAGCTTCTCCTGAGGTAATGTTTATTATATTACAGGATTCCATTCTGTCATACCTTACTAAAGGTAAACAAGATAATAGGAAGGATTTGTGATAAAACACAACAGCTTTTATTCCAGTTATAAAATGTCCATTCTGCCATCTATCTGCTGAAGTAAGTCTGTGAATTCTCATTACAATATCAGCATGGCTGGTCATAAAAAAAAAGGGTAGGAAAAATTAAAAAAAGATAGTTGGTTTCTTACATGATTATTGCAATATAGTTTGGCACTTCTAAGTAACGCTATACCTTCTGCCAGTGAACAACAGGTTACGTGGCATGGGAAGTATCTCCTGTCACTGAATAAGCTATAAGATCTATCCACTTGGAAAAGTGGGCCCTATTTAGTCTGCTATTACATAAGTTAGAACATTATGATTTTATTATAAAATTAGACACATAACCAGAGTAAAACTTCTCAGTAACATATTACTATGTATTCTTTGTATTTACATCAAATCTATGTTATTTTTTTCTGCTATGAAATGAGGCGAGACAGCTTTTCACTGGGCTTTCCAAATTCAATTGGCTTATGCTCAGGCAATGAATGGAAAGAAAAATTTATATTAAAGAGAAATGATAGGATTGCTTTATAAGCTGTAAGAGACATGAAGATAGGGGAACAACATGCAAAAGAGAAACCAAGAAATAGGATGAGAGAAGCAAACAAAAGGAAGGGACTGAGAAAGGGTGGAGAAGATGGAAACAATCTGCAGCAATAAAGCACGCTAGCAAGGAACAACTGCAGCTAATGAAATAGGTCAAAATACAGAGATATAAGCAGAAATATAAAAAAAAAGAAAATTAAACAGCTAGGTGGAAAGGCACATTCCCACACACAATCAGAAATTCAACTCAAAATTCTCAAATCTTTGATTTCTAGAATAGCTGACTGCCAGTAAACCCATTGACAATTATGTTTCAGTGGCCTAGTAATAACATACATAGTGGGGAGGAGAAACTGCTAATGCCGTCAGTATCTCCATTTATTCAAGTGATATAAGGCTGTGTTGCACAGCTATGGATGATGACTGATGATAACTCACATGACGAGACAATACAATGACATTTACAGATTTTATTTAATCAAGTTTTAAAATTACCAAGACGACATAAAAATAGCAGAGAAGTCATAAAGGCAATGACAGTCATTTTAGCATTACATAAGCAGAAGCTATTAAAATTTTTTATCCGTGAAGAAAGAGTAACAATAGTATTCCATCAGAAAGGAGTCAGATGTCCAGATTTCATAGGAGTAGATGGAAAGTACTTGCTACTACCAATAACTGGAAGCTTAGAGAAGTTTCCACTTTCCTTAAGAACTGAAAGGGTTTGGAACAGAAGGTTGTTCATTTACATGATTTTATAATGAGTAGAGATAATTACTGAAATTTCAACACTACTTAGCAAAATTTAATAGTACTACTTCAACACTGGAAAGCTATAAAAACTGTCTTGCTTAGATAACAAGTCAACACAGACTACCAGAACTACTACCTCAGCATTAACCTGCAGTGTCACCAAAACCACTTCATCCCAGTTCTTGACTGAATAGTGAATATTGGAAGACTCAATTACTGTGAAAAGTTATTCTTTTGCTCAGTTTGTAGATGTGGCCTCACCTATGTCTACCTACAGAAAAGGAAACTCTGCTTTTCCCTTGACACAAAAGCATCTCAACTACCTTCGCTTTAATGTTTTCTGTTGGATTAGCATCTAAGCACTTTGTAACATTTACAAGTGTAATAAATGTCATTTTCATAGGGACTCATCATCATCCTATTAAACATTTGATTCTCATAGATTTTTCAAAACATAATAACGAAAACCTAAACAAAATGCAGGAAAAAGGAATTTAAAACTTTTCCATTGTCAGCTGCTCTACTACCAACTCAAACTGTAGTTTTCGAATCTCTTACTAAATTTTTCATAACCTGAACATTTCTCAGTACAAGGCAGTTCTTGAATTTGAAGTCATTATCAGCACAGATAGCAAATATGTAACACGGAAGTTTAAAGTATATTGGCAAACACAGATGTTCATAAATACAGGATTTAATTGTAGTTAATTAGTTTTGTGATTTTATAAACTGTTTCAAGAGTCCTCTTTGAATAACTTGATATTTAGTAGTGTCCTGGTGTAGCATGTTAAAACTATGCCAGTAACAATAAGTAAAGATAGCGCGTGCATTCTTCCCATGGCACTGTGCTTGCTGAGTCTAACAGACTTACATCAGCAGCACAGTCACAGCAATTCCACCACAGTGGCTGAAACGCAAACACCTGCGTCTATCTGCACATACCTCTATGCAGATAGCTATCCCTAACTCCTAATATGATTATCTCCAATGATCATACAGGTATGATCCCACAGTCTTGGGATATACTGCCACTTAGTAGAGATAACAAAATCATCCCTTCCATGTTAAAGGAGACTTACTTCACCTACTATGAGAGCATACCATTTCCCAGAACTGTTATCAGAAAATTATTATTATTTTAATACCCATTATGAGTAGATAAATGAAATTGTTTTGAGTATCTTTCAGACATTTTTACATAGCAGCATTATGTTCTTCCTATTATCAACACATAGTTTCAGTTTAAGATTCTCACTTGTTCCTGTCAACTGATTCTAGAGAATAATGATACAGTGTAAGACTGTTTTACAAGAAAAAGAGATATTCTTTTCTTTCCATTAGGATCACTCTGCTTCCTTAATCTTCTGTGACTATTGAAGATATCACCAGTTGTCCTTATTTCTCATGCAGTACCAATTGCTTTCTTGTGACAAAAGCCTGGAGCATCTCAATTTTATCTTGTGATTTCTTTTCCTCATTAAAGACCTAGATTGTGAAAAAGCATAATTCATGTAATGCTAGATGAGTTTACATCCAAAACAAGCGGAAGGAAAAGACATGCCAGCATCTCCTTTAGAATAATGTCTGCATTAATATGCTATTCAAAACAATGAACAGAAAGTATGAATTCATCTTCCGAGTTACTCGAGAAAGTCATGGCAGTCTCTCCAAACGCTACCAGGATCAGGCAACTTCTATGTGATATCTGTTGCAGCTGACTGTAGAGATAACTTGTTACTACTTCAGTCAATCCAGCTATTGTCAGGTTTGCATTTTCTTCTTTTTTCATGACTGCCGGTAAAATAATAAAAATATTCTCACCAATAGTTTTACTTATTGCTTTCATATAGTCACTGTCTTTGGAGAATACTGTAGAATGGAAGAGAATCAAGAAAGAAATGGTTACTTACTGCTTATGTAATTTTTTTTATTGCCATACATACGTATTTTCCATTTTTAGCACTCACATTCTATGCACCAAAAAGGCAACCTGGTAATTTTCAATCAATGGGGTCAACTGGGGCAGCATAGGTATTTCATGCATTTCCAGAACCTGAAGGACTTTACAGGGTAAAACCACTTTGAACCATTTCCTTTATCAATAAATTCCTGATGAACTCAGATTCCAAACTTAGAAGATTACAGGTAGAAAAAAAGGGGAAGAGAGGCCAAGATACAGAATATGGGTGTGCTTATACACATAAATACCTTTTTACAATGCAGTCCCCAAAATCGTGGCTTTTATGTACAGTAACCACAATTTCTTACTCATCAAATTAATGTACACATGCATATTTTGCTGTTGAACATTTTTAAGTAGTATCATTTTGGCTTTGGGAAATCAGAGTGCAATTTAAATCAAGGCTGGAGGGGAAAAAAATCTCCATGGACATGTCTACCTGTCAGCAAAACTCTACTCTGTCAATTGAGGACTTTTTCAATTGCCTAAAAAAAAAATAAAAGTATTAGTATTTTAGGTGTCTTAGAGTATCTGAGGCATCTACACAAAGGTACCAAATATGGGGGACTCCTGTCCTTCTACAGCAACTGCTACTGGCCAGATAGGACACCGCAGGGCCCAGATGTCCATCTTCATCAACTGAATTGTGCCCTGATTGTCTACATTAAAAGTAGTCTCAGAACCCTTTTCCAAAAGTTTTTATCAGCTACAAACAAGCACAGTATTTATTAAATATGCATACTGACAATTACGCCGTTCCTCTGGTAAATAAGAAGCAAGCTGACAAGCAGGTTATTTCTCAGAAAGAACACTACTGCAGATCAAGCCTGAAGACAGTGTGTGTGATAGTTTCTGAATCTTTTCAAAGTTTTAGCAGGTCTCAATAGACTGAAATTGGATTCAAAATTCCTTCAAAATTAACAATTCACAGGAAGGATCCTGTTTTGCAGACAGTTACACTGGTTGAGAGATACCTTCATATTTGAGATTAAGTTTCAGCAGGATCTTTACCCCTGTGAAAAATCTGCATATGGAAGACATGTCAAAAATATCTGTAGCTTCCTTAGCCACTGTTAATAATATTAGTTTGATTGTTGCCGTTCGTAAGTAAGAGACGGAAAAACCACATAGTAGCTCAACCTGCCAAGACAAATTCAGGTTGCAAGGAGTAGTCTTCTGCTAACTAAGAAATCTATATTATCTTTTTATAACTTTTTGCCACATGAATGAAAACATAATTGCCAGGAAAAAGTAATGAATCTTAGACATAGCTGTGATGTAAGCTTGTAGTGAACTCATCCAAAGCTGTATCCCTATAACCCCCCTAGGTATTCCAAAAACTCTTTGAGGTGAAATTTAAATGAGAACAGGATTTTGTATGCAGCCATAAAAATTATTTTAGTTTAGTCACTTCTGCTGTTAATTAGGATTTCCTGCACACTGTGCAGAAAGACTCTGAGTCCATGCTCATCATTTACACAGTGAGCTGGAAGCTGCAGTATTCATGGTAAAGAGACTGACCCTGAGTCAGAGATTATACCTGAAAATGACAGGACAATCAATAAACCCTAATGATGAATAGATGAGAGGCAGATTCCACAGATGGCCTCAACTCTTGGATATTTGCATGAGGGGCTGATTTCTGGATAGGCATGGACCTTGAAGTAAGCCTGCCAGCCAAGAGTGGATGCAGCAAATGTCTGCTGGAAACATGGGCTGGGAAAATGAGAAAATTCTTCTGCACTTAATCACCAGCTTGATGAAAGGACTACAGAAAACACATGAATCAGCATGCATGTCCAGAAATTATTATCTGGCAATAGAGGTCTCCAATCTGTTTTGCATTCACCACAGATAAGAGTCTAGCATGCTCAAAGATATATGTGCAGGTGCCAAGTCTATAAGCAACCTGAGACAAGAATTCACTGGCATGCTTAGGCACACTTGCATTTTTTGTTGGAATGGGGAACTGAATGGATTTGTTATTAGCATATTTTTGGACTCAGCTGAGCAAATGATAACAACAGGTGCTGGTTTTGGGTTACTGACTGAACTAGCTGCAAGTTAACCTATCATTCAGACACCAAAAAAAAAAATCCTGAATATGGATCCAGACAAAAATCGCCATAATTTACATGTACTTTCAAAATATTCCAAAGAATTCAGTAAGTTTTGTGTAAGAGACATTGTATAATGACAGTAACAATTCCGATAAAAAGTGGTAGACACCCCCTGTGTCTTAAACAGATTAACACAAGAAAAGATAATCCCAAAACAGGGAACAGTTTAGTGATCATTAACCAGAAGATAATAGACATATACAGCACCATACTTAAGGGGAGGGAGGGGTGTTTTCTTTTAGTATAGATATTTCGTTTGTCTCAGATTTAAGATTATCCTTCACTTATGGGAATAAGAAAGCAATGAGAGTAAGAATTCCCTTATCATCTACATATACTTCATTTATTGCTCAAAGGCTAGTGTTTCAAAAAATACCATCTATTCCTATTCTTATGAAGAGAGTCTCTAAATATGGATTAGAAAGGTAGGTGAACACTGGACAAAAAGCAGAATCATATATACACCATAATCATACAGTATTAAGAACCCAGTAACCCATGTTGATGGGTTACTGCAGACACTTCACAAATATAATGACTTCCTTTAAAAAGGCAGGTCTGATGAGACTGCTATTTTGCTTCAGCTGTCAGCCAAATTTGCTGTTAAGAAGAGGCTAACAAAATGATATTATTAAAGAAACAGAAAAAGACCTTCTCCCATAAATGTATGTTTTCCTTGAAGCCCTGTTATTTTAGTTGGGGGGTAGGAACAGAGTTTCACTGCTGGTCTGAGTAAATTTGATTTTGCCGTTCTTTTGAAAAGTTAGAATTCAAGATCTCAGTAGCCTCGAGTTTGCTATAATCCTAAACATGCAATGTTTGATATTAACATGAAATCAACTATACTTCTTAAAATGTAGTATCTTTAATTGCATTTTCAATTTCTTAATGTATGCCCATGCATTGGAATCAATACATACCTGTGCAATACTATAGTAGTGTCATAGATTTCAAAGCAATGTTCAGTGGCATCAAGAACTGAAGCACATCTACAACGCTTAACCTTAAATAATCTTTTGGAACTCAAGAAGTCCTTATTAATATCTTGGGCAAATTCTTTGCAAAACTTGACTGAAACACCTTGGTAATTCCACCCTTGAAAAAGCAATGATGAGGGAGTTTACTTATCCCCCAAACCACAGCTTTTTTTGGCCTTTTTTAGTGGCGTTTTAACCAACCAGTACTGTAACTTAACGTCATGACTATTAATGATGCTTTAGGAGCAATAAGTGATTCAGATCATCTAAATTTTGTGCTATAACTTTCTCCACACAGAATGAACAAGAAGAAAGTATTGAATGCTGTTGAATTAAAACACTACATTTGTCAAGATAATTTAATTAGATTCCAGTAGAAGGCTATTTGAACATATTCCTTTGAGACAGGTGTCCATCTGCAGCTGAACACAGCATCTACAGCATACAGCTGAACACAACGGTGGCCAAATTTTGTGTATCAAGTTACTATCTTGTTTCTGATAAAAAGGATGCTTACAAAAAAAATAATGTAAGAACAGGTCAAGGACGGACACTTCGGTCATTGGCATGTCCTTCTCTATGTTTGAGACTAAGAGAACTCCTAGCCCAGAAACTGCCTCCAGACCATTTCCACCTGACAGCTACCAGTGAACTCACCTGTTTTGTGGTCCTTTATACGTGTGCCTGCTATAACATCCTGTGGCTATGAGTTTGACAGCTTAATTACTTAATAATTTATTTTACTGCTGACTGATAATTTCACTGAATGTTGTAATCCAAAGAGAAACAGTGAATAATGAGCCATCTTCACCTTTTTTTCATGCTACTCAACATCACTGGCTTATGTCACATTACCTTTTAGCAAGTCTTTTACATCCAGAGTTGTAATCTGTTTGATCATCTGTTGAAGGAGGTATAGCATCTCCTTGATGTTTCCTGCCTTTCCCTGATTTGTTTATAAACTGATATTTTTTTTTTGAGAGAGAATAATTTTAAATACCATAGGCAGTTACAGTTAACAGGAACACATCATTTTTTTCCATTATATACTTTTTTTACTGCTCTTGGTTCCTAATCTACTAATTTGTAATACTTCATTCACTTTTCTGATTATCAATGGGCCGTAAACTCACATTTTCAGAGAGTTAAGTTCAATAGTTCCAGTACTCCTCTTTGAGAATCCAACAGTATCAAACTTGAAATATCAACAGTTCAAAACCAGATGACTGCAGGCAAGGGCTAAAGCAAACATCCTCTGAGAAGTTACTTAGGATCTACTGAGAATGAAAGTTACATGCCTGGGAGATAATGCTGCTGTTTTAGTAGCAACTGCCTTGATTAATTCACTATTATTCAGCTAAAGCTCTCACCTTCCTACTAGCTTTCTTCTTTGTCGTGGTTTAGTACCAGTCAGCATGAGTTCATTGAACAGCGTATGTTCCAGTTTCTCTTATCCCAACACTTCACTGGTAACATCCATTTTCCCTGTCTGTTATAGAATAACTGGAACAAGGATGCTTATCATCCTCCCTGCTGATGCTGGTGACAATGTAAAGCAGAAAGTGAGCTTCATAAAACCAGCAAATGATTCATAAACACATACAGTAGTTCTGCTCTGTCAGTTAAAAGTAGAACCTCCCTTAGAGCATGTATTTTTCACTTAAAAATATATCATTTATTAAAAACATTAAACCGTATTGAATGAAAAGAATCCTCCCTCCCCTGCAGAATGTCAGAATTGCTCTTCATAACTCTTCAACTGTTCAGGAAACTGGGTGCTGAAGCCAAAGCATCAAGTGCTTTGCTAAAACCAGACATATATATTTTCATGATTGCAATGATAAAGTCAGTCATTACACACGTCATATGGAGTGATCTATATTGCTTGCACCATTCTTCCAGGTAAGAACAGAAATTATATTATTTCTCTCCTTTCTGTCTCCAAACTAAGGCTTTACTGTAGACCATCCTTTCCCTAAATAAAAACAGTGAAAACATGCACAGTAAGTAAATAATTTTTGCCTGGGACAAACTGCTGAAGAAATTACGTTTTCTTTTCTTTTACAAAAATCTTCAATTGTATTTTGAATATATTAATACTTTTTTCAAAACAAAAAACTCAAATGATCAATGGTCTTCCTTTATAATACTTCTTGGGATGGAGGAAAACTTCCACAATTTCCATTAGCTCATTCCACTTGCAAACATACAAATATCTGCTCTTTTGAAAAGCTGTTGTATGCTCAACAACAAAATTGCTTTCATGTTCTTCTAGCCTTTTCAATTAAATTTTTTCTTTAAAATTTCAGAATCTCCTTTTTAAGTAATTAGCCAGACTGCAGACATCTGGCTCTAAATATTTCCAGACTGGCTGATCTCCCATTCCTTCTATGGATGGAGTACCCAATATATGTGACAAAATATAGTTTTTCCAGTTTGGCAAAAACAGTAGGAGGAAATTAAATCCTGCAAGGAAAAAAAAAACCCTAACCAAAATAAGGCAGTTTCAAGAGAGACATGTTTATTTAAAAAACAAACAAAACAAAAACAACCCCCAAACCAAAACAAACTCAAAATCCTGCAGAACTAATCTGTAAGAGCTTGAGGAACCAGGTAAGCTAACTGATAAAATGTTAATTTCACTGGTGATATATCCAAAATATCATGTTTTCCTGACAAAGGAGACCAGGTTCCCCTCGCTTTTTGGTTGACATAGTACACAGTACTATCAAGAGTTGTCAGTTCTCATCAGCAGCTCCTGAAGTTGCTGTAAAAATAATTTGCATGCATTTTGGACTTCCTGAAATTCAGAACGCTGAAACAAAGCAACTGCCTCTCTGAACATGATTGATCTTGATCCAGACAAGTCCCAACCTATGCAGTAAGCATCCATATTTTCACTGACTGGGATAAGTGAAGAAGCACACTGTCATGAGTTTTGTTAACCTCACAGAAAAATGAAGCCCTGATGTCTGAAGGAATAATTGCTCAATGCTCAAGCAGCTGCCATATGAGTGAACTTACCATAAAACGTTAGTTGGAGAATATGAAGCACGAGGAATATGCACGCTACCATACAGCACACATACCAGACACTACCAGATATACCATACATACACACAGAAGTAATTCCCCAACCACAATGTTTCTTCCCACCAATACCCAATGGTTTCAGGCCATTATGATGCATCTGGTGGAATCACAACATGGGTGTCTATAATGGCTTCAAAGAATTTTATAGACTGATAGGAACAGGAGAGTATTCTTCACACTGACAAGACCATTAAGGTTCTTCAATTTGACTTGTCTTGCACTGACCAAAGCAATCGAAGAACTTTCTGGGATGACCTTGCATTAGCCAGCTGATGAACTAAGGGAACTAAGGGAAAAAGGAGATCCCATTGTCTACAAGGCTTAGTGAACTCATCACATGCCTGAAAAGATCCTGAGAAGACCTCTAGTAATGTAGGTAACTGGGCTTGACTTCCTTCTAGGTCTGTGAAGAACACAGGTCATCCAACAATGAATGTCCCAAGAGCAGTAATAATATGACCATGCACTTCAGAAAAAAAAGGCGACTCTGGCCAGTTTTCTAAACTGGTTTAGTTTTTGAAAAACTGAACCTTCTTTCTAAATAGAAGGCTTCAGAACACAATGTCAGCTCCAACAACGAGGAGGTGTCAGGACATCTCTGGACTTACACAATGGCTGCTACCATAGCCTTTTCAAGACTGCCTACAGCCTTCTTTCTGAAATTATTTCGGGGAGTTTGTTTTTGAGAGTGGAGTGTGAGATTCCAGAAAAAAAATTATTTCATCAGTCAGATCTTTCCATTTCAATTCTTTTTTCTTGGCGTTTGATTCAAATACTTGCAGCTTTTGAAACTGGCACCACGAAAACACTACGTGCTTTTTATTTATGTGCATATGCACCTCTGAAAAATATGTATTAAAAATACAAGCATCTTTAAATCTCCTAGCAAAAATCTACCGGCAAAACTTCATAGCCTCAAGAAGTGTTGTGTATAAAGAAATCAAGCCAGGGAAACAGGGAAACATTATGCCATGATTTTTCACATATTACATTTTTCACAAATAACTTTATTTTCAAGAAACTGCCAGATATTTCTGCAAAGAATTTCCTTGTTTCTGAAATCAAATAATGGAGTTTTTACCACAATATAAGCCAATTTCTGGGTTTATCATAAATATATATACATGCTGCTTCATAATTTAAATTAATCCATGCTTGCTTTGTACACATTGTACAATTTCTTTAATCTTGAAACTTTTTCCCCAAAACTCTTCTATTCTAAAAGCTATCTACTTCTCTACCACACAAACATGTTTTTACCAGTAACTTTTTATGATAATAAAGTAATGGTGTTCACTATACAAAATCCAAATTCCATAGATCAACTCTAAGAAAACAAAGAGAAGCCGTCTCTCCAGGTTTATACAGACATGATATTATGAAGCTTTCAGAATTGTTTATGATAAATGTTCATATTCTGAAGTAGCGAATGCTTAATGCAAACCACAAATTAGTAATTTGGACATTTTTGTATTATTTACATATGTTGCGGTTTACAAAATAATTCTTCAATTTCAGAGGCTGTTATGTGACTTAACAGCAATATTGACAAATATATTAATTTGGAGCATCATGGTGAGTCTCTCCGCTGAAGTGGAAAAAAAGATAATTAGATGTTCAGTATCACTCTGTTAAATCTAAACCTCCACGTATTAGCAGAAAGCAGGTAAATTTAACAAATAGTCGTTGCATTACGTTTGATGTTAAGAGACTTCAGATTGCTAAGATTTTCAGGGACATACACCCTAACAGTGAATTGGGGTTTTTTAATATTATAGGTAGTTTTCCTCTCATGTTTTCATAACTGTGTATAAATGTTGACCTTGCATGACCTTTAGAAATTATCTAAAACATAGTAGTTATCAAACAGCTCAGTAATTTGACATATTATTCCCCATTATTTGCTGACTAAAGTCACTTACTATGAATAATTGTCAGAAACTGAAAACTAGCACTTACATTACCTTGTGTATTTGAGAGATTTGTGGGCAGCAATTACAAACAGTTCACATTATAGGATTGCAAGGTACATTGCCCAGGCGTATTTTGACCTCACATTCAGGAAAAAGTAGTTGGTTGCTCAGTGAAAATTATTGTATTAAAAATAATTTCTAAACTAGAAGCCTCAAAAGCACTTTCTTTCCTTGAAAGCTGTGATGTTTTGTAACAAAACCTTTACAACAGAAATATGTACTACTCCTACTTCAGGCTTTATAATAGTTGGTAACAGCCAACAATACCCATGTTTATGCACTCATATAGTACCTACAGCCTGAAACCCATTGCAATGATTTTATTTTAAAAATAGGTTACAATACCACATTCAGAGAATCATTATTACCAATTCATTTACAAACCAGAAGACTTTCTCCTCTGATGCCTTGATAGATAATACTTATCACTTTATTAATAACTTAAATGACAGAGTATACTTGTCGAATCTGAGCGTGACATTAGCCAAGGACAGCTAGAAGCCAGAGCTAGAATTCCTAGTACACAGCACTAAAATTCAGAATAATCATGCTAAACTGAAGACATGATCTAGGAGAAAATTAAGATGCAATTCAAGAAGGTAAATAGTTTAGCTAACAATAATCAACTGAGAAAATACAGGATGAGGACAAATACTATGTAGCTATTCTTCAAATGGTATTTTGGTGGCTGGTTACCAAGAGCTAGAAGTGATCAGCAATAGAATATTCTTGCGTAAAAGACAACACACTGCCTTGAAGTGTAAACTGATCTTTACAGTTTACTTGTTGGTAAGGCTATACCTTTATTTTTTATAGAAGGTACTCTGCCTAAGGAATACAGAAGAACTGAAAGGAATTCAGCAAAAAATATTAACTACCAGAGGTCTAGAAAAGGTGACATAAAAGGAAAAATTAAAGAATTAGGATAAAAGGAAAAATTAAAGAATTAGGATAAAAGGAAAAATTAAAGATTTAGGAGCCTTTCAGTTGAGAAAAGACTGAGTAGAGATATAACAGAAGACACGGAAAACACCCAGAATGGGCATGCAAAGCGAAAGCTGACTCTGCTTGTTCTGCAGGACTACTACTTGTTTGTGACCACCAGAAGGAATCCTTTCCTAAAAGCTAGCTCTCACTTTCTACAGATTTCCAGCTTCTACAGAACTCCTCAGTGCCTGGGTGATGGATCTGGTCACCAAGATGGAATTTTCTTTAGTCAGGATTCCTTTTTGTATCAATCTCTTGCTTCTACAGACACACTACACTATGTAAACCAATTTAACCATGAATTTACCTAGTCCAACCACACCAGACAGGTTTAACAACAAAGTAACAAATTTTCTATCGTGATTTAAGAGAAGCCTTCAAAAAAAGGCTTTAGAAGTATAGCAGTACAAGGTTTGTAAACAGAAGTACAAGAAAAATGCCATATATGCAACCACAGTTTTCAGGTAAAAGCAAATACGTCAACTGTTTGTCCAGATATACCTTTACCCTAAATCCTCAAGGTATCTCTTATCTTCAAAAGCTGGCAACTTAGTTTTTATGGCAAAAGTTCATGTCCAAAAAACCCCCAATTTCTAAAATCCTTCTTTTTTTTTTTTCCCTCCTTTTACCAAACTTCCCACACTTCCATACCTTAATGGCATTTTATATGCGTCCCTTGCTTCACCTGGCCATTTTCACTGCTTAAGATTTCACATGCTGTAAAAGAACATTTGTTCAACACAGTTATCTTTAAGCTCCTGACTCCTAACACGAGCTCAGCTTTTGATAGCAATAGCTACATACAATTTGGACATGTTATCAGAACAGAAAGCTTATTAGCAAACAAAGCATTTTGCTTCAGGATGTTATAAAAGACAAGATTCCACACTCCACCTCTCTGTAGCTTAAGCACTGCTGCATCAACAGTACTTTTGTGAGTTTAACTCAGATGCTGATATGAAGAAAATTAATGCACATACCAGTTTACAGAACTAAGCACTAAATCCATAGGCACCCAAATATTAAATCCATACTCAAAATCTTAAATTAGACTCTAGCTCACTACATTAATGCCTCCTTACCTCTTAGTTACATCCTAACAGCCATTTTACAAGCAATATATTCACTTTCACAAAAACATGTTGAAAAGTTAGTCAACGACAGTTTAGGATTACACCTTCTGTTAACGCACTACACGTGCTCGCTTCTATGCAAACCAAGTTTTAACTGTCACCCTGTCAAGAAAAATTATAATGCCCTAGTCGTATCTATCTTTTTAAGGAAGTAAATACTACAGAACATTTTACAATACAAATTTTTTTCGTATGTTTAAAAAAATCTGCTCGCATGACTTGCATGAAAGCCGAGAGGTGTTATATTACAATGAAAAAAACCCAACCCCCCCACCAAAGAACAAAACACACAAAAGTTGGAAGCATATCAAGGTTTATACATGCCTATACTTATCTTTCCTCAGCCCTCTCTCAGCTTAATGCAATATAAAAGTCCATTAATAAAAAACTGAGCATACATAAAGCAGTTTCCAAGCTGCATTGGGTCATTAACTGTGACAGACCTTCTTAGGGAATACAACTGTGTGTTTATTAAGAAAAGTCCCAGGCTGAAAATCACCCTAAGTAGAGTGCCTTATCAATGTCCAACAAACAACCATTGCCATTACCTGCAGAAACAGATGTATGCTCCTTAATCTCGTCTGCTTTTGAATGCTCCTCTAAATTTGGTTCCAAATTTTTTATATTAATAAAAAAAATCCAAAAACCAAAAAGCTATACAGGCTTTTCTGATCTAGTGAAATTAAGCTCATTGCATTTAAATTTCTCTTTTGGCTTTTGCAACAAAAATTGTAGAATAATCTTGGTTGTTGAAAAATCTGAAAGCAAAACAGAACTGCATCTGGTAATTCTTAAGGTAGATTCTCTCGTATTTAACCAAGGGAGTTAGTGCAGAACATTCTCTGTGAAAGGGACCTTGCCTTATTTGAAACTGCTGAAATCGTTTCATTCTCAGAGCAGTTTGCAGTGTAGAGCTCTTTATCTGGGCAGGAGAGAAAGGGGACTTCTGAGGGTATAAAATTTTTGTTTGTTTTTCTTTAAAAGGGTTCGAATTTTTTCCCTACTTTATAACAAAGGTACCTAGAACCTCTGTGGGGCACCCTGTTCACTTTTTATTCCTTAAATGATTTTAGAAGAACTAAACAGAAAATACAAATCAGACTTATTGTCCTTTATATAAACTATGAAGAAAGGGGAGAGGGGGAAATGATTGTGAAACATTTAAAGCAGGATTTAATCTCCAATAGCGTACATGATAATCCACATATTAAATTAAAAGTTTTTACTTAATCCACAAATGTTCAGTTAAAAAGCCCCGAAGTGTGATTCAGAAAGAGCAGCAGTGATTTACAGTTGTGTCATACAACACAACACATATACTTAAGTCTCAGGTGTATTGCTATGCATTTTTTTTCTGGTAATGTTTTGTTAGTTTTCTTTTCCTAAACATATTTAAGCTGACACAAGGAGGGAAGCAAATTTCACAGAAGACTAAAATGTGACTGTTAAAGATGCCAACATCCTACCTCTCAGTAACAAACGGCAGCCGAGGACGCAAAAGTGAAACAAGTTCAGCGACGCGCTGGCAGCACCGCTCCTGCCCCGCGAAGGGCAGCCGCGGCACCCGCTGCCCAGGGGCAGCCGCGCCGCACGCCTCCCAGCGAAGCCCCCCCTCCCCCGCCGCGGACCCTCCCCCGCCGGCCGCCGCCGAACGCGGGCGCGGAGCCGCGGGACCCCGGCGGCACGAGCGCCCCTCAGCCCTCCGCGCCTCCCCGCGGCGCGAAAAGCACAGCCTCAGGGGCGCGACTGAGTTTCTAGAGCACCAAGAGGGTCTTGCCGAGATCGGCAATAAACAGATGTGCAACCCTGCACCGAGGGCTCCCTCCTCACCTTCCCCCTCTGCCCTTCGCCCCTCGGCAAGCCCTGGGAGGGCAGCTTTTCAGATGACACTTGCCCGCTCCCGGCACTTGAGGCGAGTCGGGACGGGACGGGAGCGAAGCGCGCGGGGCTGTTACCTGATGTCCCCGCTCGGCTGCAGGGCAGGGCAGAGTCCCCGCGGTCCCCTTCATGCCCGAGGGGCTGGCCAACCCGCCCTGAGGCGCAAGCCTTCATCCAGCCTCCTCCCCGCAGGCAGCGCCTCCTTCCCCCGTCCTGGCGGGGCGGCAGCCCCGGGCGCTGGGCGGGCGCCGCTCTCCCAGCCTCGCCGGTGCGGCGGGGAGGGAAGGAGGAACGGGGAGAGGGAGGAGAAGAGACCGAGCAGGGGGCGGGAAACGAGCTGTGCCCTCCCTCCCTCCGTCCCTCCTCCCGACGCCGCCGTGCGGACACAGAGCGGCCAGGGAGAAGCCCCGAAGCCCCTCTTCCCGCGCCGGCGGCTGCCTCCTCGCCCGGCCGCTGTGAGGGAGGTGGGACCAGCTCCCCCCCATGGCCACACGGCGGCGGGGGACGAGGGGCCGCGCGCGTCCGCCGCAGCTCCCGCTCTTCCCGTGGCAACAGGCGCCCGGCGCGGCCCCGCCGCCCCACCGGCAGCAGCTCCGTGGCTCTGGCAGGGCCCGGCTCTGGGAAGTACAGGGGGCTCACTCCGAGCGCCGCCGCGCCCCCCACCGAGTCGCAGCCATGTCTCCCCGTCTTTCGTGGGTGGAGGGTCCCTGGGGCCAGCCGCCGGCGGCGGGAAGAGCAGAAGAGGGCAGGGCAGGGCACGCAGTGAGCGCAGGGGGCAACTGCCGGCGTCCCCGGGGGGCGCTCCCGCCCCGCTTGGCGCTCCGCAGAGTGCGCGTGCGCGGGGGTCGCGGACGGTCGGGCCCGGCCCCGCCGCGCCCTCGCCCTGTGCCGAGGCGTGGCGGTGGGGCCGCGGCGGTCCGGGGGCGTCAGTGTGGGAGGGCTTTTCCTGGAGGACTCTGGGGTGTGTGGTGGGGGCTGGGGTCGGACAGAGGTCGTGGAGGGCACGAAAGGAGCAGGGGGAGGTTGGGGGAATATGGGTTTGGGAAGTTTGGGAGAAGAAAAACAGATCTGGGAGGCAAACAGTACAGTTGCCCATGACAGAGAAGAAGAGTGACTTGCAGATTGGGAAGAGAAGTGATAAACGTATTTTTTTTCTGACAACTGTTACAACAAGGGTGTTCAGAGGAGAGTGAATGCCAGTGGGATAACTGGAAAGGAGGAAGGTGCAGGGAAAGGCAACAAAGGAGAAAATGTGTAAGTGGGCAAAGGCAGGGTTTTAGAAGGTGAAGAGAATGATGGGAGAAGGGGTTTGGGGAAGCCAAAATTTTATGCAGCCTGGGAGGAAATGGATGTGAAATTGAGATGATGGATACAGAGGAGGAATTTGGCTGCCTTATGGAGGTTAGAAAATGAGCTGTTGAGGAAGGGATTTTAATTTATAAGGTATTTTAATGAGTACAAATATGCATGAGTGAAAGCAGGAAATAAGGGAAACACTGCAGGAATTGTTGGACAAGAAGGGACTTGGAGAACAAAAGAACAACTCACAGCTTGAAAGAGCTAGCAGATCCGAGCAGAGCACACAGAAGTATTTGGTTGAAAAGAGTGGGAGTATTGGCTGTATATGGAACAGAAATTACACCGTCCATAAACTTTTTCAATAAGAATTGCCATTTTCCAGCAAATTGTTCCATCCCACATGGGTAGTGGAGAGTTGGATTCCAGCTCTCCAAACTGAACTCACCGTTATAACCCGTGTAGCAAAGTGGGTCCCAAATATCCAGGAGTAGCAGTAAAAGCAATATTGGCTACAGACTTGATGTCATTCTAGCCTGTGGAGAACTGAACGGAGTTTCAACTTTTATCTAACCCAATCTGAAGCACAAATGGACAGTAGATTCATTGCTTCAATGTTTGCTGATGGCAAGGGAAGGTCATGCTGCTGGACTGAACTGCTGATGGCGGTTCATGAATGGCTACTGTCCCTCAAATGGAAAAAGACAGATATGAGATGGGATACTCACTGTGATTAATGAAACTGGAGTAGGGATTTCTCGTTTTACACTGAAATGTATCATCAAGGTATTTACTGCAGAAATGAGACGAGAAAATGCTGACCATCAAATTTATCTCTTCATCCAGATTATCATTTATTTGTAGAATAATCTCTTCCTCCATTGACTTCCTGCAACTTTTTTGGCATGACCTGCAATGCTTTAAACTGTTACTGCTTTTCAGTCAGTATCATTCTGATTTCCTCTAACCCCTTGTATGTCAGCTATTCCAGGACAGCTGTGGTGAACTGTAGTGAACTTGTGTCTGGCACAAGACTTGTGTTGTATTAGTGATTTTAAATAATCAAGGTATTGTAGGCACAGGCTAGCCAGGGTAGAAGTTTGATTAAAAAAAAAAAAAAAAAGAAAAGAAAAGCTAGCCTGCTTTAGTGTAGGACTATGTAATCCATACCTTTCCCTTCGGTTTTCTCTCTTCATTATTCTTCCTTCCCTCTGTTGTACAGGATCTTCCTTTTTCTTGTGGCTCATCAATCCTATCGCTTTATCAATGTCTGAAAATAATTTAAAAATATTTTGTATATGTAGATATTTTTACAAAAGTTGTTACCAGAGATCCAGAGAACAATACTTTAGTAGCCATCTCTTGCATAAAAATGGTGTGCCAGTCTGGACTTCTGGGTGCTCTTGTAGTATTGGTGAAAATAATAATGTTCATAATAAATGCTTAGCTGGTTGTTCATAGGAGTTGGAAGGTCCATGGGAGTTCCCTGTGGAGCTGCTGCTCAGGACTGGTGAAAATTCTGTACGTATGAAAGAAGGAGAGATCAGCATTTTCAAGTTATTTCTGAGATTCATTGTCTCTATTTTTTTGGTGGTAATTATGAAGCAACCAAGATCTGTAGTTAATTGTGAAATCTTTTGTGGAAGGCCCCGCTCAGAGGTGCTGTTTGCTACAAGTTTGTATTGCGTGTAACAAATCTCTTCTACTCCCTTGAACTGCTGTGTGTCTGAATTTTGAGATAATGTACTGCAAACTATTTTCATGGCTACACTAGTGAGTTAAATCAAAATCAGTGGAAAAGTCAGTCATTTTCTTAAACAAAATACCCACTTTATATCATAAAAAGTTGCGAGTGATCAAAGTAAATCTTTCTTGCAGAACAATGATACAGAACAAGAATGACATGCTGCTAAGTGAAACTAGTTTAAGAACATTCAACTTGCTAGAACATTGCAAGTTTTGCATATATATATTTACTGTGTATTTTCAGGTAAACATACCTTCATAAACTGTAGTTTGTCATAGTTACACACAAGCATATTCTTCTGTAAGAAGTAAATAATACTTCATTTGCTCTAGCTTGTTTCAAAGACTATGGACCTGCTAACATACCGTAATATACATGGATTTGTACATCCAAAATATGATTTTAAAAATCATTGGTGCAAGTAAAATATTCTCAATATGTTTTAATCACTGGGACAGCAGTAGAATTTGATATGTTGATCATCTAGACTTAAAGATAGTAATAACTTGCACATAAGAATCTGTTCCATAGAAAATAAAGTATCATATTATTGGTAGCAACCATAAATTCCCTGAAGAAAACTCATTTATTTTGACTGACTGTGTCTTCACTTGTTTTTGAAGGCAGATTACTTATACAATGGAATAAGCAATGAGTGAGATATGAATGGAAAGACATTCGGTTTTGTAATGAACTGGCTAACATGTTGACAGGTTAGGTTTTGTGGCATCTCTAGCATCATGTAAACAGTTGAGTTCATCTTCTCCTTCCTCACCTGTCCCCATCCCCCATCCATTGGCCATGTAGTTTATGGGGTTTTTTTTTTGATTCCTACTCAGCTGTAACAGAAGCTAAATGACTTTCCCAATAAAGAAGCTTGAGGTCAGAGTTGGGAATAGCTCATACTGACAGCATGGATCCACCTTTACTCAGCTGGCTTATAGCAGCTTATTCATTGTTCTCCAAACATACAGCCTTTAGGATATCACATGACTTTTTATTGTGCCATCATGTGCCACGCTACCATCAAGCTGCCAACATAGCCCTGCCCTGAGTGCCCAACTTCAAAAATATGTATACTGGACAGTGAAATAGCTATGTTGTTTCTGGGAAATCTCTCTGGCTCATGCTATGTACCCAGATTGAGCACTTAACAAAAAACAAACAAACAAAAAAACCCACAAACAAAAACAAACCCCCAAACCAACCAACCAAAAAGCAGGGTTCTTAATATTTTGAGGGATTATGCCTGAGTGACCAGCTTTACTCAGAGAAAAAATCTTGGTTAGTTTTATGAGGCCGTCTCCCTGGATACCATCCAAAATTTGTAAGGTCAAGGTCCAAAAAATTCAAGGTGGTCTACCTCAGGACTAGGGGATGTAACAACTGTTCTGAGGCTATGTATCATCACCTTCTTCTTCTGTGAGGACCTACAGAGAACATAAAGCAGGTGCTTTCTAGCAAGCCCTCGACAGGATATTATTCCCTCCGAGAAAAATAGAGCTTTATCTGAGCTCCATGATTAGGTATCAGTAATAGCTCCCCTCCTGAAATTAGAGGATAGGATGAGAAGGTGTTTGTTCACGTTCAGACCCAGTATCCATGAAAAGGACCCAGCTAGGTGTAAGCTCCAGAGCACTGAGGCCCTTGGGGGACCTTTAAAAGTACACTGGCTTCTGTTATAACCCAGTAGCAATTAATATATTACTGTGGAGGCTACCTTTCTCCACACAGGCCTTCTCCTAAAAGGCACAAAGATGGGTAGGCTCTGGCATGGGAACTTGTTTGTAATTAGACACTAGTTTGTTTCTGGATCTGGCAGAGGATCACCACAGAGGAGATGTGGTGAAACATTTCTCAACAGCTTGGTTGGTTAGTTGAACGTTTTTATTAAACACTGTTTGGACACTTGGAGTCCACGTAATTGTACTTGTGTTCCTATATTTATCTCTAGGGTCTTTAGTTTCTGTCTCTCACTTCTGCTGTTGTACTTGGATTACAAGTTCTTAGGGACAAAAACTACCCCTTTGCTCTTTGTACAGCATCTCGCACAAAGTGGTTCTGGTTTCTGTCTAGGACTCACAGTTACTGTGGTAATAAAATTATAATACTGATATTAGTGACAACAATAGCAGTATTTATACTACTAGAAAATTATATGGAAAGCTAGAAAATACACAACGTTTTCGTTCAAAGTTTTGTGCCAAAAAAGTGGTAGTTTTTGTTCATACTAGCAGCTTGTTGTACATACCTTTGTATATTGTGATCTCTTCTAATAATTAAAAGGATGAATGTCATGGTTTTAGCTGGGGTAGAGCATCTGAATTTTTAATGAAAACATCCCTTCTTTTCCAAGCAGCAATTTGGTTTTGCAGCTTGGTAGTTATTGACCAAAACAAAGAAACAACGGACAGTTTAAAAAATCTAACATGAAATGTCTTTCAGCTTTCATTCTTTATTGTACTTGATGTCACAAATATACAAGTTATCATGGAGTCTTTCACATAGATTTTAAGCTGTAACATTAAAACACTTTCCATCTTGAGCACACTTTGTGTCTAATGAAATCAGTTTTTCATCTTAGAAAAGCAGAAGGGAGCAAAATTTTCTTATATGTTTCAGGGTTTACAATCAAACTGTAACCACGTAAGGTACAAAAAACCTGGTATCACATCTGAAGAAGTCTCATCATTCTAAATCCTCAGTAGACACAGATGCCTAAGGCTCAGCCCTGAAGCAGGCACCTAAGCTCCTGAGGCATGTAGAAATTCAGACCTACTTCTCTTCAGTTTTTCTGTTGCCCATTGTATTCCTCATGCAACATCTGGAATCCATGATTGTCTCTCAAAGTTGTTTAAGCTCTTTATATAGCCTGCAAAAAGCTAAGTGTATCACTTGAGCATTCTGGAGAAAGTTTTTGGAGATTCCTGTCTACACCTGTTGAATCGCCAGAAGCTTAGGGAATAATTTGAGGATTCATTTTTAAGTAACTGAGGTTTGCAGCTTTTTCTGGCACCTTCTCCGCTGAGGGGCCCCAGTGTGTTGGTACTGGTTCAGTCCTAGCTTCCTTTCAGTGCAAACCTACTAGGTCCAACCAAGAGGAAACCCAGACAGGATAGGTCCCTTGGTGTTCATCCCTGGCAGGCAGTATGGATGAGGATCATTCCAAATTGCATTCCCTCTGTCTGGGACAGTTATTGCAAATTATCCCCTCAGACTTTGCACACCTTCATTGCTCCCTTTTTTCCTTCATTCCTCTTGCTTTTTCCCCCCCTCTTATTTTTGAATGTACACTTTCAAACATTCCCTGCTTTAATGGAATTTTACTGTAATTAATTCAAACTACATATTTTGCTTGTCTTTTTATACCTTTTAGATCTGACCAGTATGAATGCACTGTTAGCGGAGCGTACAGTTCTCATTCCTACCAGTTCTGTACCGGTTTACATTGTATTATTTTCTTCTCAGTTGCTATTTTATCTTTTTTTTTTTTCTATATCTGTGGAGAAAGGGACAAACTAATTAAATATTAAATGCCATACTGCAGTTCTAAATAAGGAATTATTCATTTAAAATAACCTTTTGTTATGACACATCTTGTTTGGTAGGGCACACATTGACTGTAAGGTTTTTTAAATTTTTTTTTCAATTCTATCTGCCTGAACAAAATCAGTTAGTGATACTTGACTTGTCAGTATAGTTGGATAAGTGTTTTGGCAGTACCATGGTCAAGGTGGTTCAGAAGCATGAAAGTGTTATTGTAAAGCAATTTTAGTAGGGTGGCAATTGCTTGAAAAAGTAATTGTTTCACAATGATATATGCTAAATAGTGTATTATATTTAAACTGGTTAAATACAACATCGAAGACTTACTTGTCTTTTTTTGAAAAATTGATTTATCTCCTGAACTTATTTGAATGTTTATTTCTGTAGTTGTACAAAAAAGATAAATCTCTGTTATAGGTATTTTAGCAGTGGTTGTAAACAAGCCTTTTAATGTCTTTCTGAAAACTGGGTTTATAACATCGTTGACAAGGTTTTTTTCCTAACTAAATTGTACTCTGTCTCTTGCCAAATTGCCATGGACATGCATGTAGCATAACAATTTTATTTTCAAGTCTTTACTGTCAGCCTAGCAGTGTCCTTCGACGACACTATACGGGGAAATGTGAATTCCTTGGGGTCTTTATAGTGGTAATCAGTACTTTTGAAATTTCTTTTGTGCCGTTATTCAAACTTCAGCAAGATCATCATATAGTCCTGAAGAGGAATAATTTTCTTTTGTTAACACACTAATTCTTGTGTTGTCCAGATGAATGCATGCCCACTGTAGGTCTTTTAAATGTACCAAGTAATGGTAGTAATAAATCTAGTGCTTCAGCTAGTGCTTCAGCTACATTGAAATGTTATTTTACATCATTCTTTTACTGTGCAGTAGTTGTGCTGGAATTACTTCTGCTATCATGTTATATCTGTCATAAAATTTTAAATTTAGTTTGTATTGTTATGTGCATCTATCTTTCACTTACTTTTTTTTTATTTTTAAGAATATAGATAACACAAGTCCCTGTAAGCAGCACACGGAAAGTAAATAAAAACAAAGAAACCAAATACTGTTCATTACAACAATCAATACAGAGGTAAATTAATACATAGTAGTAGTTGCATGAACATGTCATGAATTCTACCGTGCTGGTAGGCTGTAAGGAATATACACAACTCACTTCAGCTGTTGTACTGAATATATTCAGTTATATACGTGGTTAAATACTTACAGAGCAGACCATTAGTTTATGTACAGTAATGGATAGAGAAGTTCCTTGATAGTACCTGAAGATAAAACCATTTAGAATAGTTCATGAGAATCAGTATAGGATTCATTACAAGTGCATCAGGTCTTTTGCCACAGTCTCACACATGAAATAGTGATGTACCATCTGTCCTGTGCCATTGTTCCTGTCCTGAGTAAAACAAGAAAAATTTGGACTGTTCTGAAATACTCATACAATTTGGAGTCTTTCAGAATTTCTTATACTAATTAAAGCAACTTTCACCTTTTAACCTAGAGGCTACACTGGTATTTAGAGGTGTATTCTTCCATGAGAAGTGAGTGATGCAATACACTCCGCATTTTCCCTTATGGGCTCATAGTAGAATTTCTACTGTATGTTCTTACAGAAGTTCAGATAAATTCGAGTGTGACAGATCACTTACAGCTTGTAAGAAAATATACTGGATTGTGAAAGCCCTCAGTCTTCTGTTTCTGCTGTTCTGAAATGCAGTAAAGAGAAAGACATATTTTCCCACTGAAAAAGAAGGAACTGTAGGAAATGGCAGCCAGAGTAAAAAAGGTACTTTATAACTGAGGCTACCTCTACAAAATTAAAGCCTGGTTCCAGGAAAATACAAGAATTTTCGGTAACAGTAATTGAGATTAAATAGTCATGAAGAAAGCCACTATTAAATCACAGAAATCTTTAATGTATTTCCTCTGTAAAAAAAAAAAAAAAGCAGCTCAGCCTTTATTTTAATATTAAACATACATATTTTTTCTTGAACAAAAAACAGTTGTGACATCAAAAAGGACAACCAATAGATTTTTCGTCTGTGTACCTAGTGTAGGATATAAAATGTCTTTGCAAAATATAAATTCATTTAGGATGAATGTATTAAAAAGGTAAGAGTTGCTTATATAGGCATAAAGTGGGAAAAATGTTTCAAAATCTCCTGTAAAGCCCCACTACTCCCAATTCTGCTCCAAATTTTGACCTTCAGTGTTATGAAGGACATAAATGTAGTTCCTGATTAACTTGTTATTTCTAGGATCTGCATTTCTACTGCTGAGTTTGTGAGCGCATTAGTTTCATTCTTTAAAACTGGTGAACAGTGAAGGAAAGAAAAGTTAGATATCCTTCCATGGGCAGCGTTTCTTAGCTCTCTGCTTAACCTAAATGTTGTTTTGGGTTTCATTATGGGAATCCTATTTTTGATTGTACGGTGTGTATGACTTAGATACCTAATGAATGCAGGTTCCTATACTTCATACTGGGAGCTAGAGTCTCCATTAGCTATGAGGATTAACTGAAATCCTATGCATTCTGGTGGAAGTTAAGTATATGCATATCTGAAGCCTTATGCTTGAAATTACCTTTGTAGAACCATAAAATAGTTCAGATCAAAAAGGAGCTCTGGAGGTCATCTTAGTCCATTCCCTGCTCAAACCAGGTCTAATTAGGTCAGGTTGCTCTGGGCCATGTCAAGCTGAGTCTTGAACACCTCCAGGTCTGTAGACAACCTCTCTAGGCAACTGGATAACCCTCAAGATAATTTTTCCCCCTAATATCTAATCAGAATTTCCTGTGTTCCAATCTGTGTCTGTTTCCACTAATCCTACGCTAGTATACCTCCAAGAGTCTGGCTCCATCTTTCCTGTATCTGCTGATCAATTCAACTTTATTTGCATAAACACATTCTTGGATATATTCCTAAGTGATGAGGGAGCCAACTGTCCATTTATTTCTATAAGAGATTGGGAGAAGCAGAACCACCACTTTTCCTCTGTGTCTTTAATAGAAGCACTCAGAGTACTCTGTGAAGAGTTTCCATGCTGGGTCCTTTGGGCTGCTTGATCTATTTCATTTCAACTCAGGTGGGATCTTGGCCCTGACCTGTGGAAGCTGAGTTGTTCTGAGTACATGTAGGTGTAGAACTGTTGGTGACTAGAGAGCTTTCTATCAAATCAGGAACCCCATGAGATTAGGTGTGCCTGAGAGAAGACTTTTTAGCCACAGTGTTGTCTTAGGCACCTAAGGGTCCAGTGCTCTTTGATATGGGTATCTTACCTGGCACCCAGCTGCCACTCCAGCAGTGTGCAGCTTCCCTCTAAGTCTTTTGTCATTTTGCCAGGCCCGTATGGATTTCTTGGACAACCTAAGACATCTCAAATGATGTTAGACATTTGTATATGGGCATATGCTTATCCCCATTATTTGTTTTTTGCTCCTGTTCTAAGGGTGGGATTCAGTTTGAGATTTAAGAAACCTCCATGCAAGTGCCCATATGTATCTAACTGTGAACTAAAGATTTAAGCTTCCATTATCATCAGTGGGGATCTGGGACTTGATTAATTTGCTTACGCAACTGAGTGAACGTGGTGCAGTGTAGTGTATCCAAAACAGCCATGGATTCTAACGGATGTGAGATAGCATTTATGAGACCACTGTCCTATTGGGGCAGCAGCTGGAGGCCAGTTAAAACACCCTACAGGATCTCAAATGGCAGTAACTCTTTCCCTGCCAGCTGAAAACATGTTACATGCTTATTTCTTTCTTCACTTCAAGATATGTCATGGAAGCTTCTTCATCTTTCTGATGCTTCTACTTCGCTGTGCAGTAGTACGTCGCCCTGCTGTCACCATTCAATTACCACTTAAGTGAAAATTGGCTTGATTATGAATTGCATGCTTTATTAAAATAAATTTAAACATAAATTGCCGTTCAGTTACATACTTTGATGTCATTCAGTGTTGTTAGCAAAGATGCTATGCTTTTTCCATACTTCACTGATGCTTATTTCAAACCAATGAATAAATATTTCATTACTTATTTTATAAAAATGTAATGAAAAGTACAATTCCTTCCTTCCACCCAGTTTTTGTAAGACATGAAATGTGCTTTGCAGACTTCCTCTGGAGTTTTTTAGCTACAGTTGTTTCTTATTTTCTTATCTTCCTTTTAGTAATCTTTTTTTGAAGTTGCAAGCACATATCTATAATGCATCTTAGTTATACATATAGCCATACATTTCTCTTTTACACTGTATACAACAAATCATCTCACTAAGTAATTTGAAGGGTACATAATGAGCATCTTTGGGATATAAACGTTATTGTATAAAATTGTATGTATGAGCTAAGTCTTCATAACTATCCTTGAAAGTCTTTTTTGACTAGTGGGATTAATTATGTATTTCACAGATGCCTGTCATGCACTCTGTTTACACTATAGGGAAATGAAATAGGATAGTTAATTTTCTTTTATTCTGTTAAAATGCCAAGGTTTAATTAAACTGCTTCAGCTTAAGTATTGCACAGCTACTTTCAGCTGTCATGAAGCATACTAGAAATTGATTTGCCATTGCCTACATGTCCAAGAAGGCATTCAGCAGGCATTGTAATTTTTATTAATCATAGCTGCTTTCCAATTACAAAAATTTGTATGAGGAACAGAGTGTATTAAAATAAGTTTCATCTGTAGGTTCAGGGAGTAAAACAATGCAGGTGCCAAATACCTGAAATTTATATTCAGTTTTGAATTAAGAGCTGAGTTTTGCTTTTCTATAAGTTTTTTATAATATTGAAATTCTATGCCTTTGTGAAGATTTTACATAATCAGTTATACAATAACAATTAGGCAGTGTTAAGTATTAGCAAGACAATTGCAAAGCAATAAAGCCATCATTTTTACAATTATGAGAAATAAAAACGTAGCGGCAATGAAAACTAACCACCTGCTTGAAGCAATACATATTTATATGTCATGTATAATAGCTGTGATATAGAGGATTTTTAAAAATGTTGGCAAAAGTGACATTAAGGTTGCTCACTTCAAGCACTCCACACCCAGCCTTCAGTAATCTGAGAAAAGCAACCATTCCGAACAAGAGAATGCAGCAACTACTGCATCTCCATTTCCATTAAAAAAGCACAAAGCCAAAAGGTAGATATATAGAGAGGTCCTTACTTCTCTCTTTAAACACTCAGGCAAAACTGGTGTTAACAAAATCAGTTTTCCTCTACCACCCATATCATGTAGGTTGAGTTTCTAGTGAAAGCTCTAGCTGAAGTCTGTATACAGCCTGCTTTCAGCATGCACAGAACTGCCTAGGATTTGGCAGTACTAAGTATCAGCTTCTGCACTAATGAAAATTTAATGATTTCACATGAAATGTAATAATTTGCATAGGAATAATTGCATAATAGTAATAATAATAATAACTAGTACTTGTCTGCATGGGGCTTACTCCCTAGGTTGGGATCCTGTATGAGGCCCATTACTGGGATTTCATTTTTGATCCAACCTTCCTGTTTTCCATTCCCAAAGGGTAGCTTACAATTTTTTTGTTTCTATGGCTATGATTAACATGGGGTCATATGGAAAGTTCTGTATCTCAAATCCCAGGAGGGCATGAAAACTCTGAGATTTTCAGTCAAGCTACTGATGGCTCTTGATCCTAACCTGTAATTTAACTATGGATAAAGTGTTTTCCTGAGTGGGAGAGTGAGGTTCAAATACCTGATTCAGATCAGATAGAATCTGATCTGAAGCTATTTCCCAGCCAGATCTCCTCAGCCCAGTTAGAGACATATACTTCTTTTTGAAAGACTGAGCTTGGATTCAATTCCCTACTTGTAGTTTGCGCTGCCTAACTTAGTCTTTTGCTTGTCACGCAATCAGACATTTCTTCTTGATGACCCCTTTCTTCCTCAAGTATTAAGCAACTGATCTGAGGTCATGGTTTACAACTAGCCACAACTTACTAATTGAGCACTGAGCTTTCATGCATCTCTCCTCAGGATGTGCACATGAGGTGAGAGTGTATACCTCCGAGAGTGATACAAACAACTGCAAATATAATAAAAAATACATTGTGAAAATCTTATCGAAATACGGCAACAGAACAAATGAATGTAGCAAACAATGTAGTGAACCTTTAGGGACTACAGTAATAGGCAATTTTATAGTATTTTAATAAGGTAAGGGGAAGTAATCTAATACATTCCATGTGTGGCCTCTACCAATTATTTTTATATACACATTGAGATATTAATCAGAATTGCATAGAAATTGTTGTATAATATTTTTATTAGGAGAACCAAGTGGAAAAAGGTTTTCTAACTACCCAATATAATTTTGGGAGGAGGAGTGGGAGGTAAATCATCACGTGGTGTAAACTGGCATGGATCCTTTCCTCTTATTGGATGTGACGCTGATGAGGATCTGGGCTATAGACTTTAGAAATAGAGAGTTAAATCAGAAAGAAAAACTTTCCTTTCATGTGCACCCATCAAGCACTGAAGTGATATTTCATTTAAACTGAAAATCTTCAGCTGACATAACACACCTTAAGACCTCCAAGGTAAATTCTCATCACAGTTGTGTGGTTTCTGGAACAGTAGGGATTCTTGCATTTTAATTTGCCAAGGTTTGTCTACCACACATGGGTTTATTTTAAAAGCACACACTGTGAAACTGAAAATACTTTTCTGGGAGATTGCCTTCAGTTTCTCCCCTTGCTTCAACTGTCGTCTGCCTCAGACACAGTAAGTGACTTTATTTCATACTCTTCATCCAGGGATGCACTGAATACGCTCATAGGAAAAGTGATCATTAGTTGATTGACTGTAGCTTGACTGCCTGTGGATAACTCTCACAGGTGTGTGGAAGATAACTTCCTCACACAGCTGGTAAAGTGAGCAAACTAGGGGAGGTGCCCCACTAGATCTGTTATCTGTGAACAGAGAAGGACTTGTGGGTGATGTGATGGTTGGAGGCTGGCTTGGCTATAGCCACCAAGAAATTACAGAGGTTTTGATTCTTGGAGAAGTAAGGAGGGAGGTCACCAGAACTGCCACCTTGGACTGCTGGAGGGCAGACTTTGGTCTGTTTAAGGAGCCTAGTTGACAGAGTCCTTTGGGAGGCAGTCCTGAAGGGCAAAGGATTCCAGGAAGGCTGGACATTCTTCAAGAAGGAAATCTTAAAGGCACAGGAGCAGGCCGTCCCCATATGCCGCAAGATGAGCTGGCGGGGAAGGAGACCGTCCTGGCTGAACAGAGCGCTTTGGCTGGAACTCGGGGGGGGGAGGGGGAAAGAGAGTTTATGACCTTTGGCAGAAGGGACAGACCACTCAGGAGGACTACAAGGATGTTGTGAGGTTATGGCGGGAGAGAATTAGAAGGGCCAAAGCCCAGTTAGGAATTAATCTGGCTACTGCAGTAAAAGGCAATAAAAATGTTTCTATAAATAGCTTAGCAAGAAAAGGAGGGCTAAGGAGAATCCCTATCCTTTATTGGATGCAGGGGGAAACATAGTGACAAAGGATGAGGAGAAGGGTGAAGCACTTGATGCCTTCTTTGCCTCAGTCTTTAATAGTAAGTAAGAGTAAGTAAGTTGTTCTTGGGGTATGCAGCCCCCTGATCTGGAAAGACAGAGACAGGGAGCAGAATGGAGCCCCCATAATCCAAAGGGAAATGGTTAGTGACCTGTTACACCACTTAGAGACACACAAGTCTAATGGGGCCAGATGCGATCCACCCAAGGGTACTGAGGGAGCTGGTGGAAGTGCTCACCAGGCCACTCTCAATTATCTATCAGCAGCCCCAGCTAACTGGGGAGGTCCTAGTTCACTGGAGGATAGCAAATGTGACACCCATCTAAAAGAAGGGCTGGAAGGAGGGTCCAGGGAGCTACAGGCCTGTCAGTGTGACCTTGGTACTGGGAAAGGTTATGGAGCAGATCATCCTGAGTGCCATTACGCAGCACTTGCAGGACAACCAGGGGATAAGGGTCAGTGAGCATGGCTTCATGAAAAGCAGGTCCTACCTGACCAACCTGATCTCCTTCTATGACAAGGTGACCCACTTAGTGGATGAGGGAAAGGCTATGGATGTTGTCTACTTAGACTTTAGTAAAGCCTTTTACACAGTTCTCCAGAGCATTCTCCTGGAGAAACTGGCTGCTCATGGCTTGGCAGGTGTACTCTTTGCAGGGTAAAAAACTATCTGATGGCCAAGCCCAAAAAGTTGTGGTGAATGGAGTTAAATCCAGTTGGCAGACAGTCACATGCAGTGTTCCCCAGGGCTCAGTATTGGGGCCAGTCTTGATTAATATCTTTATCGATGATCTGGATGAGGGCATCAAGTGTACCCTTGATAAGTTTGCAGACGACACGAAGTTGGGTGGGAGTGTTGATCTGCTTGAGGGTAGGAAGGCTCTGCTGAGGGACCATCACAGGCTGGATTGATGGGCTGAGGTCAGTTGTATGAGGTTTAACAAGGCCAAGTGCTGGGTCCCACACTTGGGTCACAACAACCCCATGCAACGCTACAGGCTTGGGGAAGAGTGGCTGGAAAACTGACCAGCACAAAAGGACCTGGGGGTGTTGCCCAACAGCCGGCTGAACATGATCCAGCAGTGTGCCCAGGTGGCCAAGAAGGCCAAGAGCATCCTGGCTTGTATCAGGAATAGTGTGGCCAGCAGGAGTAGGGCAGTGATCGTGCCTCTGTACTCGGCACTGGTGAGGCTACAACTTGAATATTGTGTTCAGTTTTGGGCCCCTCAGTACAAGAAGGACATTTTGTTGCTGGAGCATGTCCAGAGAAGGGCAACGAAGCTGGTTAAGGGTCTAGAGAGCAAGTCTTCTGAGGAGCGGGTGAGGGAGCTGGGGTTGTTTAGCCTGGAGAAGAGGAGGCTGAGGGGAGACCTTATCACTCTCTACAACTGCCTGAAAGGAGGTTGTAGCAAGGTGGGGGTTGGTCTCTTCTCCCAAGTAACAAGCGATAGGACAACAGGAAATGGCCTCGAGTTGCACCAGGGGAGGTTTAGTTTCGATACTAAGAAAAATGTCTTCACTGAAAGGGTTGTCAAGCACTGGAACAGGCTGCTCAGGGAAGTGGTGGAGTCACCTTCCCTGGGGGTATTTAAAGGACATGTAGGCATGGCACTTTGGGACATGGTTTAGTGGTGGACTTGGCAGTGCTAGGTTAACCATTGGACTTGATGATCTTAGAGGTTTTTTTCGAACCTTAATGATTCTATGATTCTATGATCTTTAACTATGGGAAACTTTTGTAATGTTTTATTTATATGCCTGTTTTTTTTATAAATTGAAGGAATTGCACAAAAGTACTTGGTTGATGTATTTTTGCTTTTTATTATGTGCAGAAATCCTTCTGATGTTAAAAAATTTAACATTTGCCTATAATTAAGGTAGGAAGTTTCCTGAAGTTTTCTAATAATAGTCTGTAACATCCATATTCTCAGTATCATTCCCATAACAAATGTCTCAGGAGTGTGTGTAGATTTGTGCAACTATCCTAGATGTTCTAAGAGAGTGAAAAATGTCCTTTTATTTTGCTTTATGATCAATATTTTAGGAGCATAATCAAATAGAACATGTACACTTTCTTGTAAGAAGGATCTGTCCAGGGTGCCTGGTTTGGTGAAGTAAAACGTTGTCGTGGTTTAGCGGCAGCTCAGCCCCACACAGTCGCTCGCTCACTCCCCACCGGTAGATGGGGGAGAGAATCAGAAGGGTAACGCTTGTGGGTTGGGATAAGAACAGTTTAATAATTAAAATTAAAAGAAACAACAGTAGAAATGCAATGTAAAGGAGAACAACGAGAGGCGCAAAGCCCCGGGGGAGGGGGGAAGGGAGGGGAGAGGGGGAACGAACCGCCGAAACAAACCGCACGCGCCGCAGCCGCCCGCCGACCCGACGCCGCGCCGCCTCCGCGCTGCCACTGCCCCCCCCTCAATATACTGGTCATGGTGTCACATGGTATGGAATGAACCTGCCATTGGCCAGTCGGGGTCAGCCGCCCCCACCATGGCCCTGCCCCTCCCAGCCCCCCCTGCCACGCCACGCGGCAGAGCGTGGGAAGCTGGAAAGGTAGCCGACCCCCACAGTGAGGAGAATTAACCCCTTCTCAGCCAAAACCAGCACAAACATACAAGTGGTAACTTAAGGTACCCACAAGATAAAAATATCTGTAAAATATTAAAAATAAAACAGCCAGATCTATCAACAGTTTTAGAGGGGCTGTTTCTGAAGATATATTAGACAACTTGTTAGCAGGATTCAGTATTTTTTTTAGAACTTATATTCAAAATTCCTTGGGAAGTTTTTAATCTTTGGGAGAGGAAGGAAGGCCTCAGAAATGCTTCTTTTCAATAAATGTTTAGTAAAAACTCATGAAAACCTTTAACCAAGTGTCAATTATTCTAGAATGAGTGGGTAGAGCGACACTGTTCCTAGTGTTGTGACGAGCAAATACATCTTACTTTCTCTGTCTCCTTTCAGTGGTAGCAGCCCTCGGTCACACACACAACTCTTTGTAATCAGTCTATCTGCCTGTCAGTGCACCTACATATTCATGATGTTTCTCTGCCTTAACAGGATGTGTGTGTGTATTTGTAAAGAAGAGCAAATAGATTGTCTCACATAATAGATGTTAGGAGCTATGTATTCCCCCGTCATTCTTTATGAATCAGTCCTGGGAGTTTCCTTGTGCATATTTCAGTTCACCTCTAAATTTCAATATACATTTATTATCTCCTACTGCTTTGCATAGATCTTTTCACCAGTTAAAGGGGTGTTTTTATCAGGTTGCTGTAGAATAATAGGAATTGAAATTAATTTGTGTTGAGCAGAAAGATAACACTTGTGTTTTCTTTATGGCTGAGATGGAAACAAAGTAGCAATAAAAGGGGTGAAAGTAGCACACAAGCTAGTCTGTGGATATATTGTGTAAGGTAGTCATTTCAGAGTGAGGAGCAAGCAGCCATCATTCAGAAATATAATTTTTAACATTTTTTTTACTGTGTTGTTAGTTTAAAATTCTGCTATGACTCAGCACAGTAAGTGCTTGTGAAATTAAACCAAATAGTGCATTTTTCTTAAACTGGCAGAATTAGTTGCTCCTTTGTGCAAATAATATCTCTCTCCGTTGGCTATAGAGATGGCCTGGACTATGTAGAGGACTTGAATAAGGCTGGATGAGTAAATGGGGATAAAATGAGGAAAGATGAATCCTAAGCAATATATTAAAAAAATTTAAAATTGTTTTTACTAACAATATTTGAAAAGTAAGGTCTTTTAATGCTGTGTAAAGTTTGCACACATGTTAGCATATGGCTCCGTAACGTGTCCATGACATAATTCCAGTATGTTTACTTGCAGATGTGCTCCCAGCGATGCACTGATGTTATAAGGACTACTTAGGTGTCACAAGAAGTAAACCAAAGTACAGCGTTTTCTGCTCTTCTGTCATGCCCATACCCACCAAGACAAACTCTGAGGGGAGTAGGATTACTACCATTATAATGCTAGTGGTACAAACAATATTGCAGCATTACTAGCTCTAGGGACACACTGCAACCCCACTAGTTTTATCTTCCCATGACTGAACAGGAGAGCTCTTACACAGATAAAATTGTTCCACATATGCTTTGTCAGGTAATTTGGACATTCTGAGTAATGGTTGAAGAGGAGGAGAGTACTCTCTTTCAGCTCAATACAGTTAGTTATCCTGTATTGAGGATATATATCAAGGTATATCATGAGCATTATCCTGACAGATGCTCCATCTCATTAATAGTTACAATCTAATTAAATGCATGCTGTAAAAACAAACTCACAGTTAAATGGTTACATATTAACTCATTTGTCTGTACAGTCTCTGTTCAGAGTTGGCTCCAAGTTAATTACGAGAATTGTGGAGTGTTGATGCCCAGCGCAGTGCAGTTGCATCCTGTTTTCCCAGACCACATTGTCTTTCTTTTAGTGTTAGTTTCAGTCTGATTATATCACTGACATGTGTCCTGGTTTTGGCTGGGATAGAGTTGCTGGTACAGTGCTGTGTTTTGGATTTAGAATGACAATAATGTTGATGACACACTGATGCTTTCGTTGTTGCCAAGTAGTGCTTACACTAAGTCAAGGACTTTTGAGCTTCCTGTGCTCTGCCAGGTGCACAAGAAGCGGGGAGGGGGCACAGCCAGGACAGCTGACCCCAACTGGCCAAAGCGATATTCCATACCATATGACGTCATGCTCAGTATATAAGCTGGGGGTAGCAATCACTGCTTGGGGGCGGGCTGGGCATTGGTCAGTGGGTGGTGAGCAATTGCATTGTGCATCCTTTGTTTTGTATATTCTTTTACCATTATTATAACTTTCTCTTTCTTTTCTGTCCTATTAAACTCTCTTTATCTCAACCCATGGGTTTACTTTTTTTCCCCCCCATCCCACTGAGGGGGAGGGTGAGTGAGCGGCTGTATAGGGCTCAGTTGCTGACTGGGGTTAAACCATGACAAGGTGTCTCACAGAAGGTCATCAGAGAAGCATGCTGCCACCTGGCTGTTGTTATGAGACTAGATTAATTTTAAGATAAACCTTTATTTGTTATGAAAAGTAGTATCTGACTAATTACTAAACTTGATGGCCTCAGAGATCCATTTTTGTGCACAGCTCTTCTATTGCAAGGTTCCTAATGGAACATTGAAGACGTTTCTGCATCACAGTGCCTTCAGAGATGTTGCAATGATGCCGATCTGTGCTGACATCTTAATTCCGTTTCAATTTTTCTCTGATTAATGCCTGTGTAATAATTATCTTATGGCAAAGGTCTCCACATTACAGACTTTATTTGCTTCTCTAGACTTAATGAAAATCATGTGCATGGTATATTATGCTGATATCTTGTTCTTTATCATTTGGAATTTATACAGGTAATGGTGCATAACGTAGCAGAACAGTCTCACGTATGGATCACAAAAGAATAACTGCCTATTCCTTGGAGAATATAGAGGTCATCTGGTCTTCCCATTTATACTTCAAGTAATTGAGAATTAGACTAGCCTATTTTGAGGATTTGGCATGTAGTGAATGAAAAATGTAAAATGAGATTAGGGGTCACACAAATTGAATACAACATATTTTCTTGATGAGAAGCACCATGTCTTCATGCTTTTCTTGCACTCTTCAGCCTCTGGACTATAAAACTCCTGGTTTGAATCTTGGTTTACAGGGTGGAGGGGCCAATTAGAACAAGTTCAGAGTTGATACGGTGTTTTTTACTATTTTCATGAAATGTAAATGGGAGTTATAGAACCTCATATTACTTGGAAAAGGGGCTATTAACTAATTCTGATGCACTGATCTGTACTAGCTTATAAAATTGTTCTGGATTTATACAGGGTAACTGAGAACAGAGGGCATAGATCACAGATTGCAGCCAGAAGACAGGGAGCTAGCTGCTTGGCAGAGGTGCATGTAGTCTCTGCCTCCCGAATGACAGACACAGTGATTAGGTGAAAGGAACAGCATGAATCTTGTAGGAGGCAATGTAAGTTATGCAAAGAGCAACTGATTAATGTAAACACATTGTAAGTAAATGATTGATTAATAGGCATGAGTAATAGATGAATTAAGTCATATTTTTCAGCTGCAAACACTGTGGTCTTACATTTTAAAACTGTGTATAATTACAGTGATTATGCATGCAAATCAGATAATGACACATACAAGTAACCACTTAGATGCACAACTGGCCATTTGCATATAAATTTGCATGCAGTCACATTACAGGCTCATTAAGTATGGAACTTTGATTAATTTTGTGGGCACTGTCATTCTCTGAATGAGATAGATCCTCAGAGAAAAGTAATATATGACCATACAGTTAAATAAGGCACCTAAGCACCTGAAAACAAATTTAAAGTTACACAGGCAAACCTTAATTCTAACATTTTCTAATCTCTCCATGGTTAATTTTGCAGCCTTAATGTTTTGGGTTATTTAGCATTGCTTTTAAATTGTGTAATTAGCGTTTGGACTGAGGCATACATATAAGCATTAGTTTTTGTATCTAAACTGAATTTTAAGGTGAGATCACTGTCCTTGTGATTTTGAAATCTAATGTTCTTCAGGCTACTGTGATCAGGCTGGGTAAATGTTAACTCATTTTCAAAAAGGGTGGCCTTTTCAAAAGCACATAAGTAACTTTGAAGCCTGTCCCATTTTTACAAGGTGACTTAGTGATTTAGAATCTAAGTCCCGGAGACTGCCATTGGAGTTAAGACTCTTGAACCACTTGCATATCTCTGGATATTCTGTCCAAACCTCCTTGATCCCAAATGTCTAAGGAGCATATTTTAATAGTTGTATAATTGCCTAAAATATTTATGGGTGATCAATGAGAATTTAATATTATTTTCTTACTTGACATATAAATTGCTTATGGCTACCTCTGTCCCTAGCTAAATGTCTTTGCAAATCTGGCCTTAAATCACTTTGTAAAAAATTGTGGCTTAAAAATCCAATTAACTTAGGCACTTTACAGTGTTGACTCAATATATGAACTCTCCAGATTTTAGCATTTTTCATCAATCATCCATTAAAAAAAAAAACAAACCACCAAACAAATTAGTTTGAAATCTTGATCTTTAATCCTCACTGTAGCCATTGTAGCATGAAGACCTTTGGGGGAAAATCTGGAGAACTGAGGTGTGAGTTTCTCATTGATCTTTCTTTAATCCATAAATATTCCCCATTGTCTGTGATTGTAAAATGTTATCGTAAAATGTAAAGTGTTATTGAAGAAGAACACTTCCTAGGTTCTCAGAGATACCTGCAAGTCCCACAATGATCTGTTGGTTAATCAAGTACCACTTTCACTTTTTAAGTACTTTTATGAAAGATTTTATTTTCTCCCATGCTTGTGATAACATTTTTGAGTCTAAAGTTAAAGTGGAAATCTGTGAGACTTCTACAGGTGCCTGGAACTATTAGTTTTAGTGTCATGCCAGTTTGGAAATTCTTGGCTCAATTAACGGTTAGAAGGGGCTATTGGATCAATAGTCTTTCAGGGTTCACAGCTGTGATATATAATGTCAGAAACTCAGTGAACCCTAAACCCTTTTTTGCCAGCTGTTGCTCTTGAATAGCATTCACAAAGAACATTACATTTTAGATCTGAAAAGACAGCTTTGTTACCTTTTAATGATGGAGTAAGACTGAGAAGAATAGAACATCTATTTTGTGAGAACTTTTTTCTGTAAGTTTGTTTCTGATGAACTTCATTCCTTTTCACAAAGGAAAAAAACCCCTTTGTTTTTGTCCATAAAATATTTAGTTAGACCATATAGTTCGGCTTTTTTTCAAACCTGTGAGTGCTTTTGAAAGGAGGCCCAGTGCTTGTAAATATCACTGAGTCACAACAGAACAGCTGAGGTTGGAAGGGTACCTTTGGAGATCAACTAGTCCAACAGGAGTCAGCTAGAGCAGGTTACTCAGGTCCATCTCTAGTCAGGTTTTGAGTATCTCCAGATATAGAGACTTCACAACCATACTGGGCAACCTGTGCCAGTACTTAACCACACTCATAATAAAAAAGATTCTTCATAAGTTTGAGTGGAATTTCTTGAATTTAGTTTGTGCCCATTGCCTCTTCTCCTGTCAACGTGCACCACTGAGAGGAGTCTGGCTCTGTCTTGTTTTCTGCCCCCCATCAAGTCCTTAGAAACGTGGACAAGATTCCCCATGAACATCCTCTTCTTGAGGCTAAATGGCCCCTCTCAGTCACTTGCATGTCAGGCACTTCAATCCCTTCAATCCCTTCAGTCGTCTCTGTGCCTCTTCACTGGACTCACCCAGTATGACCATGTCTTTCCTGTAATGGAGAGTCCAGCAGTGGACACAGCATTCCAGAGGTGGCCTTACCAGTGCTAAACAGAGGGGAAGAATGACCTTCCTCCGCTTGCTGCCAGTGTTCTCCCTAAAGGCAGCCAGGATGCTCCTGGTCTTCTTTAATGCAAGGATGCATCACTGGTGCATTTCTCCTGCCTGTTGAGGTCCCTCTGAGTAGCAGCACAACCATCTGGTGTATCAACACTTCCTCCCAATTTTATATCTAAGGGTGCACTCTGTGCCATTGTCCAGCTCATTAATGAAGTTGTTAAACAATATTGACTCAGTACCAACCCCTGGGGTAATCCACTAGTGGCTGGCCTCCAGCTGGATTTCCTGTCACTGATTGCAAGGCTTTCAGACTGGCAGTTTAGCCAGTTTTAAGTCCACCTCATTGTCTACTTACCTATCCTGTACTTCATCAATTTGTCGAAACATTTGCTAAAGTCAAGGTAGACAACACCCAATCTTGTCCAACAAGATAGTATTTTTTATGATAGAATGCCACCAGGTTGGTTAGTCAGGGTTTTCCCTTTGTAAATCCATGCTGACTACTCCCAGTCACCGTCTTGCTTTTCATGTGTTTGGAAATGGCTTCCAGGAGTATTTGATCCATCACTTTTCTAGGGATTTGAGGTAGGGTTGACTGGTCTGTAGTTCCTGCATTTCTCACCTTTCTCAAAGACAGGAGTGACATTTTCTCCAGTTGTCAGGAGCGTCCTGCAAGCACCATGACCTTTCAAAGATGATGAGTGGCGTTGCAATCATAGAATCATAGTTTGCGTTGAAGGGACATTTAAAGGTCATCTAGTCCAACATCCCTGCAGCGAGCAGGGACATCTTCAACTAGATCAGGTTGCTCAGAGCCCATCCAACCTGACCTTGAATGTTTCCAGGGATGGGGCATCTACCACCTGTCTGGGCAACCTGTGCCAGTGTTTCACCACCTTCAATGTAAAAAATGTCTTCCTTATATCTAGTCTGAACCTCTTGTAGTTTAAACGCAGGCCTCCTGCCACTGTTGCGTGGCTTCTTGTGCATGGGGATGGACCATTCTTGAGCATGGAGGACATGATCCTTGAAAGTCAATCAGCTCTCCAGGATGGTCTCCCATGGGATGCTTCCAAGCAAACCCCTGAACCGACTAAAATCTACTCTTCTGAAGTCCAGGATTGGGATCCTGTTATTTGCCATGTTTCCTCTTCTCAGGAGGAATGTTTTTAATCTCTTCTTGTTTGTTTATTTGCTTGTTTGCTTTTAAAGAACTATATTATATGGGTCCAAAAGTTCAGTTATGCCTGTAATTATTTGTAAGTATTGGTGGAATATTAACTGTAACAGAAAAAGTCTATTCTTCAATGCAGAAAATACAGCATATTTAGTATTAGACTGTAGTTTGGCTGATTCTTGGAAGATTTGTGATGAAATCATATAGCAAGAATACTGAAAGAAATAGTAAAAAACTAGGGGAATTAATGTTGTGTTGGAATTAAACATTATTGTTGGCAATGACTTTTAAGCTGGTAATAATTCATATTATCTGTATGTGCAGTACAAGAAGGAAATATCTGAGGCTTTTAAAGGAGAAATAAAAGGTCATTTTACTTCTCATGGATATCAATCCTTAACAGAAAACAAATGAGAACCACTTGGTACAAAAGTCAACATTTAAAATGCATTTGATTTTGTGGTAAATAGAGCAAAGCATGTATGATAAACAAGACCTTTTCTTTTGTAAGTTTTTCAGAACAGGACTGTATGACTGTTTAAGGTGATGGGAGACCTTGAATATTTTAATGACAAAAGAGAAACTAAAAATAATAGTATAATTAATATTAAACATCTGTTTTAAAGCATGAACATAAGAAACTCTTGAAAACTCTACAGTGATCTTCTCCAACCCATTTCCCTGTGCTACACAGATACCTACATGCAACCTACCTTCAGCATGTAAACTACATTTATTTACATCTTTTTGCTCAGTTCCAATAACATATGAAGCCCATTTTTCCTTTCCTATGTGTAAGGTACTCATACATTCCTGAAGTGTTATGATAGTTCCTGAGTTTATTTAAATGACAAGGCTTTATTTAAAAGTATTGATTGTATAATAAAAACTAATTTGCATTAATATAATGAGGTATTTAGTCTAAATTATTCTAGTGAGAGTAGTTAAGCAAAATTGTTTTGAAGGATTTATTTTCCACTTATGAGTTTCTTTCTTAATGAGGATTACATCCTCAAAGGAGAACAAGTAACTGATAAAAATAGTTTTTTGCCTTTCAATACTATTTTCACTCCTGTTATCTTGTTCTGGAATAAGATGTTAAATCTTTACAATTCAAGACAATACAATAATATCCATCCCCAAATCTTTACTGTAGGTCAAAGAGTTTAAATTGTTGGCTACCTGCATTATAAAACTCACCTAACATTGTTGTTCAAGGTCTCACATTTTCTTTTCTGCTTTGTTCAATTGTATGGAAGCAGTTCTCATCTGATTATATTATACAATGAGAACAAATCTCTGGATTTGCCACATGCTAGTGGCTTTATTAATATTGTAATAAAGTAATTTACAACCCAGTGATGGGCCTGACTACTGCTGAAGAGTCATAATCTCAACCAAATACAAAAAGCAGCCTCTTTGTGTATGTAATACTCCTTGGGTACATCCATGCACAGTTTTGCCCACATCAGAGCTGGAGTGCATGCTCCAACTTGTCTGCCATCCACCTGGTACCATGATGATGATACTAACTGTAATGAGCTCAGTGCCCTGCTAGCCTATAGTTCAACTCAGTGGTATCATCCTTATAACCGTGGAGCATCACTCACGCCAATCCTACCCTTACACAAACCTGTAGAGCTGAAAATCCGCACTGGTGAAAATTACACTGGTGTAAAAAAGCACTCTAGTTCTGAGGTGAGTTTCTGTGTCCATGCTGTCCTATTTGCTCTGCTCTTTAATTGTGTCTCACAGTGGTGTTTACACGGGCTCTGTGTACCTGATAGAGAGATCCTGTACCTGCTCTCCTGATCCACCTCCTCTGTTCTTCAGTCTTTGCAGTCAAGTCGTTTAGCTCACCAGTAGAACACTTCAGATACAGCAGTGCAAACTGGATGCTGAGCCTGGCTTCTACAGCTTTTCTACATGAATGTTTTCTGCTCTTGTAGTAAAAGCTGTTACAAGAGGCAAGTTGCACGTACCTCCCAAGAGGACAGAGAAACACAGCTCTGGATGAGATTGGTGGTGCAGGCTGAGGAAGAAAAAGGAAGTTATTTTCGTAATTTGTTCTATTTTTTCTACTTTGACCATAAACTATAACACCGTTTCTTTTGACTTAGGTCAAGAAAAGGTGAAAGATAAATTGTTCAAGTGTGAAGTTGAGAATAAAGGCCTCCAATGAGTTTGGCTAAATGCTACATTTTATCTGGTATTGTCAGGTAATTAACGTTAGTATTTAGAGAAATAGTTTATTTTGGGTCAAGTCTTCTAAAATAATGTAGTTAATTAAAGAGTATGAATAGGAAAGCTTCTTTGCCTAGATTCTGCTTTGCTTTAGGCTCTGAGACATGAAAGCAATATTTTTATGTTAATTGTCATCTAGTTAAAGAAAGCGACAATTAAAGATAATCACTATTAGAATATATGAATTTGGCAAAATATTTTTTTAAAAATGATAACAATGTTTTCCATGTACTTTATGAGCTACCTGTGGCTGTTTGGCCTTGGCCTATGATCCTGACAGGTGGAATCACACTTGATAGGTATATGATCTAGGAACATATGCATCTGTCACAGAAAACTTACTTTCCCAACTGGGATGATATTAATGGCCCAGTAGGCAGTACTCTTTTATGTGAACTCAGAGTGTTAGAAAGTGCTGTAATGTCCAGGTTTTCCACCTTCTAATTAGTTTGGTGGATAAAGACCACTTTTAGGTAAAAAAAACCCAACAAACAGGTTTCATATTATTCTTGCAAGAATTCAGGTTCTAAACAGCATAGTCTAGAAAAATATAAATTTAAATATAAATTAAAAACTTAGTGATGTCTGTGCTTTGTCTTCCTGTATTGATTTCAGAATACTGTTATGTTGCTATGTTTTTGAACTAATGTTTCAGATCTGAATGCTTTTTAAACAGGAAGTAATGTGAGTACCTTACACTTTAAAACACGTTCTTACAAACTGTTCAGCTTTCAATTTAAAACTCAGGAAAGTTCAGCAAAAAACCTTCAAATACTCACAGCCTTTTTAGATAATATATATATGTGTATACAGAGGCATATATAAAATATTTACTGTGTATTTTTCAGGAAAACTGTTCCCAAATAAGTATTTTATTGGCATGCATCTAAGTAGGGCTAAATATGTTATTTAGTTATTGTAATGCAGAAGTTTCCTGGATAATTTAGATTACACTTGTTGCTAAGAATTCTTTTCTTTGTATCCTTCGAAAAAATGCAAGACTTTCTATGGAATCTAGGTTATACTTACCTCAGTTTTGAGAAGGAACAGTAGATACAGTTCTGAGAAGGGGCAAGCAGAAGTTTGTTTGGTAGAATTACTAGTAGAATTAGAATAGAAAAGAAACAAGAAGAGTTGGAGGAGCATTTTAAAGACATCTTGCATGTCCGTTTTGGAGAAAGTGATTTCTGAAGTTTGGAAGAAGTCCAACACGAGCAATTTTTTAAGTGTCCTAGGGATATGTAACAGGAAATTGCAAACTGCTTAGTTTATCATCAATTGTAAGAAAGGATTTAATATGACTCTAACAGATAAAAAGATTAAGATAAAGGTTCTTGTTTAAAAATAGTTTAACCGCCTTTAAATGGCCAACATTCCACAAGGAAAACAGTCACAGCTTTTCCATTTATACAAAGCTTTTAACAGATAGAGTCCAGAACAGAGAAGTTGATGACCACAAGTAAATGCTTGTTTCCTTCAGAAATGATTCTGTATGATCTTAATATTACAATAATATTTGAGTAAAAAGTGGTAATTGACCATGGAAAAGGAACGCACCAAAAATAGAGGCTGTGGTAGTTTCTGAGGCTCATGTGAGCAGGGCTGTAGTGGGAGTCTGGGGAAGATTTCTGACTTTGTTTATGATGCATACCAGGGCCACGGTACTGCTGCAACAAGGTCAGATAGGGCCATCATCCAGATCTCTTCAGAATGGTTGGTAAGCAATTCTGTTTTCCTTGATGGAACAGTTCCCAGGTCTGTACTAAGAACAGAATGAAGAAAAAGTCCTGTTTCTTTCTTCCTGACCTTGTCTTCATGTGCTGGTCAGGTTCCTTGAGCCCCAAATATTTCCAAATAACAAGGAAATCTTGTAAAATTGTTTTCCCAAAATTGACATTAAGATATTCCAAAAAATCTTTATGCCTTGTCAATATTTTATTCAAACATTTCCTGATTATCTGACAATCAGCTTTATTCAAAGGCTTTCCCTGCAATATTCAAGATCATCCGGACTGTGTCATGGCTCTTCCTTTTTCCTGAAGACTGTTATTTCTCTTGGTGCAGAGTACTGTAATCGTACATAATGACTTCAGTGTAGTCTGTATAATTTCAAATGGAAAAAAAGGCCTTTGTCTGAAAATTCTCTCAAGAGAAAATGAACTTCATTGTGGAGCTTTGGGTCCATTTTGAGCCCAACTTTAAGAGCGACCTTTACATTAAAAGATAGACAGCCATATATACGTGCGTGCAATCTACACATCAAAAAGAAACTGATTCATTGTAATAGGTCTGTTGCTAGGAGGCTTTAGGTACAATGGACTCGGTGACAAACACTGGAGAAAAGATAATTGTGATATCATGTAACAAAACAGTTTTAAAATGTTTTGTTTTTTTGTTTTTTTTTTTTTTTTTTTATCTTGGAGCATATCAGACAATACCATTTGGGTGCCTGAGCTGTAGTCCCAAGCAGCAACACAGTAGCATTTTGCAGTATCATTATAAAACTACAGTGGGAGAGAGCGTTGCCAGGAGAGATACTCTGAAGACTTGACTGACAAAATTGGACAAGTCCTTGTTCATTAGTACATTGCTGTGTTAGGGAGAGACCAACTCTTCTGCTGAGGCAGCTGGGAGAGACCAGCTGAACTGAGGCCAGGCTACTGTTACTCCAGCCAATCATGCCTGACAGGTCTACTTAGAAATTTAACGGTGTTGGTTTTAGCTAATGAGAGGTTCATCCCACACCAAAGCTATCTCTAGCATAGTTCCGATGCAATTACTTTTACTCCCTTTTATAGTCTGTTCTATTGAATTACTAACATATTTCTGACAGAACTGGCCTCTTGCTTCCATGCCGTGTGTCTGTAGATCACCTAAACTATGTGACTGTGGACAAATAATAGATTATCTTTGGGATAAATTTGGAGTCTGGGTTTGGTTGAAGTTATGCTCCTCTAGGCAATAGAGCCAGACTTAGTACTCACGATAGGTTTATTTTCAGTGTGATTGAGTTTTGCCTGTGGTTGTACTAACACTTATTCCAGCACAACAGTAAGACAGAAGTGATTAAATATGTCTGTGGGCAGAGTAATACTGGTCAATAAGTGTAAGCTGGTGGTAGCAACCCTGCAGACACCTGTCTATCCAGAGCCTAAGCTGGGCACTAGGGCATTCAAAAGACCGGGCAAAGCAAGTGGGAGATGGTAAAACACTTTCTTTTTCTAGATATGACTTCTGGGGCTGGCTTTTATGTGAAAAAAGCAATTGCAGTAGATGCTCCTTTTCAGGACCTTAGCTTTATTTCTATATTCACATTCCAGTGCGTGGGATTTCAGTTCTCTGGATAGATGTTTCTTTCTTTAATCTCAACCTTAGAGTGTTATTCAGCCAAGAAAACACCCTCCTTTTGATTAGACCTAGTGCACTTTTCTACACTCCTTGCATTAATTCCAAATCCTAACTAATTAATGTTAAAATATTTCTTGGTGGCAGTCACACTTTTACCAAAGGAATCCTGTTTTGAGGATTTTAAAATGGTGCATAGGTCTTAGCTGACTTTCAATAGAAGAGACCTTAGGATTTAGAATTTGTATTTTACCAAAATATCCTACCACGGAATACATCAATAGGTGTGAAATCTGTGGTCACCTAAAATCAGTTGGGTTTTGCAGTTTCAATTGGAATAAACAGAAGAAATTAAAACTAAGTATCTGGGATTTAGTAGCAGCATGATAGCTATTAACTTTCTGTGGGATTCAGACTTGTAAGTTACAGATGTACTTTGAGAAATTTGCCAAGACTTCTATGAAATACACTGTGGCTAGATATAATAAAGTAACTAATTATCAAGTGTAATTTTTTTTTCTGGAATATGAAGTGTTCTATAATAAACTACTAATCCAATTGAAAACTGTAATTACTAAGAACTGTTTGCTTCTTCCATCAAATTTCAAATGTCATCAAAGCCCATCTTTGACCTTATACTTTGCTGTCTGATACTTTATTTCTGTCACAGAATGATGGTACAGACTTATGAAATTATGATTCATTTAACAAAAGGAAAATTAAATTTAAAAATGGGACTTTATACAGTCTTGCTTCCGTAGACTTCAAAAATGAAGTGAAACTACTTCAGAGCTTTCAAATAGCTAGATTATTCTTGCTGCAGTTTTTACTGATTCTTTATCATCTCATTTGTGAGGTTTACATTAATCATAGCTGGAGACTTAGGTTCCAGGATGTAGCCATGGCTAGGAACATGGAATTCTGAGGCCAGTTCTTTAAGCATTCCATTCTACACTAAAATAGTTGTTTAGCCTCTTTCTGTGGAGTAGAAAGGTTGCAGTGGGAAACCATTCCAACTATTTTAGGCAGCTTCCCTGGGTGGAATGAAAGGATTGCCTCATGTAGTGCCTGTCCCTTCCTACTGACCTAGAGGGAGTCCAGGAAGCTTGTTTAGGTAGGACATATAGTTACTACAGGTTTAGCATGAGGCATAACCCATCACAACTGAAATACCATGCACCTTAATGTCTCCAAAGGGCCTCTGGCTATGCTTTTGCAGAGGAAACACATTTTCTCACTTATATTTATCTCCCGTTCTGCTTGCTGTTAGCGGTATAACTTCTATTGATACCAGCTATACTGCCTCAAGTCCACAAAAAGTAATGTGGCATTTTTGTCTGCTAAAAGGATCAGAAGAATCCAAGTACAAGAGAACAGTGTATTTCCCTGAACCTGGCCTGTCACCTTTCTTCATCCCTTGTTTTGTAGAGCCGAAGCCATATTTTAGTCATCATGCCACTTACATAGGGGTGTGGAATAATCGCTGGAGGTGACTCTAGAAATTAAACTTACGGTTTTAGAAAAGGTACAGCATGGAAGAAGCTTTCAGGGTAGAGTGTAGCTGACAGGTGAGAAAATCATTCCACGGAAGTTCCCTAGGCTCATAACCTTAGATGTCAGCAATGCCAGGAGAACTTGGTGTACTGACTCTAAGAGGATTGTCCAGAGTATAAAGTGGTGTGGAGACACTGTGGCCAGGCTCTGTGGTAAATGGGGACTCGAGGTACCATGGAGCTCATACACTGCATATTTGCTACCCTGAGCCAACAGTCCATCAAGCTTTTGACAAAATACTGTCCTTCTCGGGAACTTCACTCATTATAATATCGTTATAATACCAAAACACACCTCCATCTCAAAAGCTACCTGTCTCTAAGGTGTGACCACCCCTCGCTGGGCACGCGCTTTGAATTTTTCTAGTCTACACCTTTAAAAGCAAAGCGAGGAAATTTTACACCAATCATAATAAAGGTATGTATGACTAGAGCCGCTCAAGCTCCACCTGAAAGGTAAAAAATAGTATAAAATAGGTTAAGAGAAAAAGGGTGTTAAGGAAGATACCGTTGCATAGCAGTCTGACTTCTGGGACCAGTCGATGGGCTGCACCTCTCTTCCCCCCTGTTGAGATGCCTTTGGGCAAGATTTGAGCACTTGGTTATACCAAGTGTTTCCCCAGGAAAACTCAGAAACCTCTCTATAGGTTCACTTTAAATATCCAATGCATTAGAATTTCTTCATATTTGCTTGAAGCACTTGTAGCCTAGCATTGTTACTAATTTTCTTAGTATTTGTGTGTGTCTTGTAACCAGCAATTCTATCACCAGTAATCAAAAAAACCTGCGTATCTGTTGCTTTAATAAATCGTACTATACATTAGTCTAGCTGTGATCATTCTCATTGAACGTGACTGGCCTGGGCATCTGCCAAATTAGTTACTAACAACAAATACTCTGATGGGTGGTTACATCTACAACCCTTAGAAAATAAACTGTCTGAGTCTGAGTCTGAGTCTGAGACTGGACTTAGCCGCACCTAGGCTCCTCTCTGAGAAGGAGTTTAGAAAGCAAGGGCATCCTGTCTAAACATCGCAACTCAACAGTAGGATCTTCCCCTAACCACCCCTCAGACTCCTACCGTTAACACAACAGGGTTAGAAGAATAAGTACTTTTTGCTCTTCTTTAAGTAACAGAGCATGGATAAAGACAGGGTACGTAAAACACTGTATGTCCTTGTTCTCAAAGAGATAGTGATCATTCTTTTTGCAGAAAGTAGTGGCTTAGATTGCTTCATAAGATATGAAATAAGTAACCTGAGTCAGTACTGACTTCCACATACCCAGTTTTGAAAATAATGCTAATTCGGTACAATAGCAAGCTAAAGCAGAATGTGGGTAGCTTGGCATTCAAATGAAACATTCTGGTATTGACAGTACCGCATGCTGAAAGCAAAGCAACTTGTGTAATATGAAGGGATGTATAAATACCAAAATAATTAATAATATGTTTATATAATTTTTTCAAATATTTTAAATTGTCTGATTTAGTGAGCTAAGCACATAGAATGTACCTCTGAATATTACAATTTTTAATAATGTTTGGATTTTTCCCTACAGATTTCAAAGTCAAATGAGTCAATTTTTATCACTGATCTGACTGACTACCCAACCCAGGTCATGTAGTTCTACAGTTGTACTTTGAGTCTTGCTTCAAGCTGATAACTTCTCAGGTCCTTCCAGAATGATCACCAACCCAAAATGCAAGCCAGAGAACCACCCAAATATCTTAGCAGAACTTTCCAAACTTGTTAATTATCTTCAGCTTTGATAACGTATGAATATAGAACCAAGACAATACCCACTATTCAAGGCTTTAGTCAGGTATGAAAAACAAAACCCAAAGCAAGTCAAAATTACATTTTTGCTCCACTCCAGCAAATTTCTACCTTTTTAAGACTGCAGATATCGGAAATGTGTACTAGAGTTCAAAATATGGAAAAATAGTCTCCACAGAATATTGCCAGCTCATAATATCATAACCCATAGCCAGATATAATGTGGATTTATAATTACAGTTCCCAGATGACAGTTTCATGAGACTTTCAAGAGAAAGTCTGTTTTTTTGAAAAGCTGGTGGGTTGCACAGTAATAAACAGAGCCAGCTGGACAAAGAAAACATTGTCAGAAACATCGAAGTATTTGTAAACAAGATAGGACTAATTAATTATAAAAGACACACCAATACAAAGTGCTAGCCTCATCTCCCTTTCCTCACTATACCTTTAATCATAGAATTTAATTTTTCTTCCTTTGCTAAAAAAATTCTGTGATTTTCTATGCTAACTTATGCTACAGACCTGGGTCCAAACTTACTGCCCTAATTAAACAAAAGAAATACCAAAGTTCTAGAAATTCCTTACACGAATCCAGAAAGTTCTTCTTATCTGTAGCATACACACAAGTTAAAGTAACCTAAATCTATTTTGCTAACAAAAATTAATTTGCTGCTGACTTCAAATTTGTAATGACTAATAACTACAATAAAACCATAAAATCTGTTCCTTTTTTCATATACTGTAACTTTCTACCACTGCAAAACCCAGGGAGTTTTGATAACTTTCAAAGTTCTGTTAATGTTAACTCTTGCAAAACTGTGATACTCTGATAGTGGTTTCTCCATATTTGGAAGATTTCCATGAATATATAAACATTCAGCAACCCATATTCATAGTTCAGCCTTTTTCATGTTAAGGTGTTATTCATATTATGCTTTTTTCCCCGTCTAAAGTTTAAAGTAAAAAAAAAATCAAAACTGATACACTATCCCTTCAAAATGGCAAATGAAATACAGCGGCTGACCAAACCTCAGGATTTTTCAGGTTTTCAGTACACTTTTAAAAATAGTCCATATTACCAAAATAATGGGTTGGGCTCCAGTTTAACCTTTCAGGGTCTTGATCTAACAGCAGGCTGTTAGAATGATAAAGCATCAAAAAGTCCTGCAGACATCTGTGGAGCTCTGTAAGAACGCAACAGTCTGTTCATACGTTATTAATTGCAGGATGGGTCTCTGAACTAGCTTATAAGGCAGGTTAACTGGCAACAGCAACCATTGCAAAACCTCAGTTACCAAAACCCTTCTTTCATGTAAAGATTAAGAATACCTGAAAACCTGAAAATTATTTTTCATTGGTAATTGGTAACTAGAGAAAAACTTCCAGGTATCAGAAATGAAATTAAAACTGCATATATTTTTGCATGGCAAAAAATTAATGTTAGCTATCCTATTGGATGCCTTTCACCTCTGCAGACTGACTCAATTCACCTTCTCCTTCAGCAGTTTCTGCAACTTGCCGTATAGGACTCCATAGAGCAGCCTTTGAATTCCAATGCTTTCCCACAATATGACAGGACCCATCAGTGAGCAGGGCATATGGCTTCTCATTTCCTGGCAGTCTACTATACAGCGGGGCCTCTTTAGCACGTGTCACCTCCTCCTCTGGTGATGTTCCAAAATCTTTGCATTCTGGCCACTCATAACTATCCAGCCTCCAGGTAGATCTCTGGATGCTACTCTTAAACTGCTTATTAACATTAGACAAAACTGAAACAATATTCCCAAGAAATACTGATAGGAGTAGCTTAACTACCCAAGGATATTCAAGATACTGAAAAGTTATTGTAATGAAGGAGGAAACACCTAGAAGAATGTAGTGAAGGTGCCATTCTGTGTTTCCTCCATAAAAAACTTCTCAGAGGAAGAGGTATAATTGCTAATTGCCTCCCAATTTGGCTAATTACCCAAAGTACAGTAATGGCTTCAGTGCAAAGCCCAAATACCAGATTAAGCTCAAGGCCAGTGTTACAATAACAAATCTCCCAGGCAAAACATCTCTAATCACTGCAGAGCACAGCAAACTGCAAAACACCAATCTTTAACATGCACAGCAAAAAAAGAGCATGATGCAGATCAGATAAATTAGTATCAAGAACAAATGAATCAATATTGTGACCAGCAACTGTTAACAGATATAAATTCCTTAATAACCTCTGGTTAATCTGTTACTATCTCAAACCCTTTGTGCCCTTCATTGGGTGCCAAAAAGGACTATCATGGGTTAACCCTAGCCAGCAACTAGGACCCACACAACCACTCACTCCCCCTCAGTGGAATGGGAGAGAGAGTTGGAAAAAAAAAAAGTAAAACCCGTGGGTTGAGATAAAGGCAGTTTAATAATTGAAGTGAAGTAATATAGTCATCGCAGTAGTAGTAGTAGTAATAATAATAATTTTAAAAAATAATATACAAAGCAAGTGATGGACAGCGCAAATGGGCACCACCTGCTGACTGATACCTGTCCCATCCCCAAGCAGTGATCACTGCCCCCCGGCCAGCTTATATCCCTCCCAGCTTATATCCCTCCCATCTTATATACCGAGAATGGCATCATATGATATGGAATATCCCTTTGGTCAGTTTGAGTCAGCTGTCCTGGCTGTGTCCCCTCCCAGCTTCTTGTGCACCTGGCAGAGCATGGGAAACTGAAAAGTCCTTGACTTAGTGTAAGCACTACTTGGCAACAACGAAAGCATCAGTGTGTTATCAACATTATTGTCATCCTAAATCCAAAACACAGCACTATACCACCTTCTAGGAAGAAAATTAACTCTATCCCAGCCAAAACTAGGACAGCTATTCAGTTTTTCATGGATGGTATAGACAAATTTAGGGGGTGGGGGAAAGGTCTGTCGAGTTATGTCTGCATGCATTTGCTTCAATAATTAACATGTCTTTCAAGAGTTGCGAGCAGGCTTGCTCACTTGCCTATTCCTGGAGACCAGCTTGGTGACAAATCAGCTGTTTAATTTCACTGACTGTTTAGTATAAAGTGTTTCTTGTGATACTTAAGTAGTTCTGTAAGAAAATGCAAACTGAAATATAGAAACAATTTTTAAAAAGGATAAAGTTTGCCATACTAGTCATCAGACACTAATGCATATCATAGAAAGGAAAATACAAATATATATAATAATGAAATATTAAAATGTGACAGAGAGAGAAATAGCTTTTTTTAACCTATGCATACCACATATTCCTTATCGCATGGGGAGCAGGCTTGAAGTCTATGCCGGGTAAGTATATATTTTCATACAAAATAAATTCTGACTCCATGTCACAGTTTGTTGCTTTTTTTCACATCTCTGTTTAAAAGTTATACAGTCACTGTCTGTACGAGCAGCTAAGCTGTTAATTCATCCCAATGGCTCTGCTCTGCTAACTGGAGATCTAGGAGCAAGGCAGAAATTCTGCTAGCAAGGAAACTCATACACCAGGAGACATCTGTGCCTTCTTTTCCTGCTGCAGAGATGAACAGAGATTCTCTCATAAAGGGAGGTAGCCCTCTCCAGATCGTTGCTAGCCCCCAGGTGGACCCCTTTCAGGTGACACAGAAGTCCAGAAATCCATCTGTTCCCTGACAAAGACTTTGGGTTTGTCTTCTGGGTTGCAGACCTAACAATCTTAAAATCAGCATCTGCACAGATTTCCTACCAGGAGTTATGGAGCACTCTGCTGACTTCTCAAAAATAAAAAGTTTACTTGCCAAAGGATGTGACTCACCATTTTAAATGGATTTAAAACAAAGTGACACAGAAAAGGAGGGATTCACGTGATAAAATGCAGATGGCTGCAGTTGAGCTAGTCATAGTGGTCCCTTTTCGTTGGCAGAGACATGGATGTATCTGAGCTGGGGTGATCTAAAAGCCTTTAGTTCTTCCTCATGACTTTGAATGATCTGAAAGGGAGTAGCTCAGAAGTAAGTGTGTATGTTGTAGTCATCTAAAGTTAGACAACATGTGTGTCACCCATTCTGTCCCACCTGTATCAACCTCCAGTCTGCTCACCATAAACCTGGGCATTTCAGCCTTTCTGAGCTGATGGCTATTGCTGTGACAAGGAAGTCCTGCAAGATACTTCCCTTTTGTAGCTCGCATATGGGAGTTAACAGCCTTCTCCTTTCAAGCGACTTAGTCATCAAAAAACCCCAATGTCCATCTAGATAGATGAAGTATTTTCTAATTAACATATTCTCCATTTTTTCTTCAGGAACTTTTATCTGCATCATAGTTTTGTCTTCCCCTTGGTCTCTTCTACAAGTCCTCTAGATGCAGGTCCATTGTAAATTTGCTAATTTTCTGCTATAAAAAGCATGTGGATGGGTAATACAACTTTAACGCAAGACAATACTGAGATTTCCCACTTGGTTATCCATGAGCCAGAAAAAATTTCATACTCATTAGCAAATATATTTTCTATATTTGAGTGAGTAGTCTATGGCATAATTAATTCTAAGCAATTTAAATTCCAAATATACCATTGTACATAACATATTTTGCTTTCTTGTCACCTTTCCAATTAGAGTTTTATCCTTTAGTACTAAAGAAAAATTTTTAGTGTACCTGCCTTACTGGTTCACCTCAGGCATTTTCAATGACTGGGAGCAATTACTGATACTAAAATTATTAGGGAGTGTGTGCAATATGTGTTATGACTATTTGAACATTTTTACCACTTTTAAAATAAAAAAGCCAACATCACACACTTGTTAAATTTGCTTCTCTTTTATATTTGTTTACAAACTATTACAAGTAGTTGTGATCTGTAAAATCTCTTTACTCCTACAGTTTTTGGCCTACTTGTTATCCACCGTTTTTGATATTATGTCAGTTTATCTCACATTATTTATCTCCATTATTGAAATTAACCCTGGTAACACTAAATAATAATTGGTAACTAGGAAAATCTTTCTCGTGACTTAGGACACAGAGGTCCCTTTTTGATATCTCTGCTTAGATAATAAAAGGGCAAGAGTCTTAATTTGTTTTTTCTGGTGTCCATTTGTTTGGAAGCTTTCTTTACAAGCACTCCCATAAAGAGCAGTAATGTCTCAGTGCACATAGCTCTTGTCACCATCTTTCCTTTTTACAAGCTTTATTTGGAGAGGCTTGTTGTAGCTGGTGTTACTCAAACCTGATGTAATGCCGCTTCTCAGGGTTATATATATATATCTGAGCTCCATTGTCTTTGAGAGCCTGTGACTCAAACCCTGCTTCACTCTAGCAAAATACCTCTGTGTTTTCTCCCAACCAGGGCAATGCAGAAAACATGAGAAAACATGTGCCTCTGAAGACAATACTTTCTGAGAATGTAGTGGCGGGAGAACAGAGGATCCACCTTCCTTGTAGCAGAGCTCCCTTTTTAGCTTGTGAAACTGGCCATTTGGCATAGAAATTGCTCATTAATAATGAAAAATAATTTGATATCAAGTATTCTTTTTAATCCTATATATTAATTTTATTTCTGTAGTACTTACGAGCCATATCCATAAACAGATGCCTGCAAACACAAAGCCCTGTACAAACACAGGCTGAAAAAAAAAAATCTCTGCCTCCACCCCCAGGTTTCTACATCAGCATGAAAGGAAGGACAACAGATGGGTACAAACAAAGGGATAATACAGAAACGTTGAGGTTCTGTTGCTCAGCGGCATAGACCTCAGCAGGGGTCTTAGCGCACTGGCAATCTAACATCAGGCACTTTCAGTGTATAAACATCACAGTAAAGAGAGGATTTGATTGAGAATAAGGAAGTAGTTTTCCAGCTTTTTACCATCTTTCCAAGTATGGTGAGTAGAGTAGGAGAAAGCAAGACATTGTTTGACTTGCAAAAGGCTGCAGTCAGTTTAAAACATATTGGTCAGGCTATTCTGCTTCCGACGTTGGGTCAGTAGGGGTAGGATTTTTTCCACCTACCTCCCTCTGACTGACACGTAGATGTGCAGACTATCCTAGTCACTCAGCCTCCATCAATAATCAGGGGAGAGAAGCAGGTAACCTTTAGAGGAGATGTATCCCCTTCCCAAGCCAGCCATCTGCAATGGATGCGTGGTATCCCTTGTTCTGCAGGGGTGCCTGTCTCCTGCCCGTGATGCCCTTGACAGAGCTTAGCTAACAACCGTACATATCTAACTACTAAACAGATAGAGCTATGGAGTTTGGCCTATGGATAGGATTTCTTTTGTCTTGGTTTAGCAATTTACTGATTAGGCAGTTTAACTTGCTTTTCAATGCTTTAATATTATTTGAACAGCCAGATGGTTGTTCTTTATACTAAGGCTTTTAGCATGCATATCTATGAAAGTGTACAAAAAGAAATCAGTTTTCAGAGGCTTACCTGAAAGGTCTGCCAGTTTCAGACTGGCAAATATAACAGATATTTGAACCTCAAATTAAACGCTTATTACATAGATATATTAATCAGGTTAGAGCATATTGTTCCTATTGGAATTATAACAACAATGAACTTTTCGGTGAATTTATACTCTAGATTTGAAATGTTTAATGCCAGGTAATAAAGGTAATCTAGAATGAAATATCTTTCCAAACAAACCGGACAGGTTTTCTCATTTGATGGTATTGTGTCTGGAGCTTTTCTAATACAGGAGTGGTGTAAATATGTCAGCCTGTACAGTGAAATATTTTAAGTATGGTTTAAGATACATAAATAGTGGCAGTGTTTGTAAAAGCATGTGTAAATCAGATGGCATTGTAAAGACATATCGAGGGCTTAATGGGAATTTTTCTGTTCTTGATCTGAAAGCCAAATCTCTTTGAAGGGGGGTGTTTAACTGATCTGTCATTATTTAAGTACTGATAGGGAGAAAGAACTCACTTGCTCTGATACACCTGCTGACATAAACAATAGAAACCAGATTTTGTATTGTTATTTGAGAAAAGACATATATATTTGACTGGACTTTTTGAAAGAAGAGATTAAATACTTTTATCATGTTATGTTGAGCTGCCTAGATTTTTCTCTAGCCTTGGTCCACTCTGCTGTAGCAGTACTGCTCTCTGCCATTTGCACCTGGTTCTTGGCAACCCACTCCCAGAGCAGCATACTGGTGCTGGGCGGCAGCAACTCTCTTCTCCAGCAGCAGTGGGTGACTGGGTGAAGCAGAAGCTTTCTGCACTTCTGTCTGCATCTCTGTCCTTCTTGTCATGTCCCTCTCATGCTTCTTTCAGCACAGACAAAATGTGCTTGGGAATCCAGACTGAACTTGTGAGGGAGATTAGCTATTTGAATTGTGGTCTTATCTTGTGCTGCACTAATGCCTCATTTCATTTGTGCTGGTTAATTTAAGATTGCATACCTGGTAAAGGAAGAAAGCCACTGAATTTCCATGCCCAGAAAGACAGACAGTCTTAGGCAAAGGGTAATTCTTCAGCAGCATTTTGCAACTAAACAGTGCTTCCTCAACTGCTGCAAAGTTATATTTATGCTCTCATCTATAATCTTTCTTAAACAACACAGAATTTGGAGGAATTTACTGATGTTCCTGGACTGCCTGAAGTTACTGATAAGGAACGATAAAATAAGTGTATTTGTGTGTTTCAGAATATCTTCATCAAATCAATTCTGCAAAAGTTTTTCTTCTCAGGAGCACAACACTCCAACGGAACAACTGTTCCAGGGAGAACAAAATATTTTTTCACATTTTACCCTTGTTGATATTTCAATTCTATTACAGTGGCAGTTGCTAATTGCTGAATAATACAAGTCACTTGTCAGAAGTTTCTATTGGCATGTTATTACCTCTGCTGAAAAAGGAAGATTAACTTAGCACTTCAGTTACAGGACCTAAGCAGGATTTCATACAGAAAAACATCAACATGCAGAGCACAAAGTTTTTTTCTGCGGCCAGATAAGTATGGGAATTTTCATTTTGGCAGTTAATACGAAGTAGCACCAGAATATAGATACAAAGTCTGCAGTCCTGAAACACTAGCTATAAATTTATCAAATTTATGATTTTCAGATATTTCTTTCCTTTTATTTCAAATTAATTTCAAAAGAGTTTTTTGTTTGCTTTTTAAAAAATGTCCACTCAGACAACAAAAGCTCTCCATTCTCTGGTATTAACTGGTTAATAGGTGAAATTAATGTTTAAAATAAAATTTGTTGTCAGACTCATAGCACACAATATTATGTTAGAAGCAGCGTGCAATTAAGATGTTCCCCTTAATAGTAATGAAAGATTTCATCAGTTGTGAAGTCATAATAAAAACCCAGTTGTCTGTGCTATTTATTTGGCAAGTATGAAGTTTTCTGCTCTTTTTTTCCCCATTTTGTAAACATTCAGTTACTCTGACTGAAAAATCTGACTGCAGCACTAGAAAGACACTGTCCTGCCCTGAGATGTTTATAGTCTGAAAGGGAGAAGACTGAAAAAAGGATTAAAGCACATGGGTATCTGTGTGATTAAGGTTATGATTCACATCTTTAATGATGGTATCTTCTGTAGATTCCTAAGTAGCCATTAGTTTTTCCTATTTTGTTATGTGTCCTGATTTTTTTTTTTACTGCATCTCTCATTTACCTGTCTGTTCTCCACTTCTAACATAGACCTATTCTCCACAATGTGTCCCTGGCTTTCAAGCTCCCTTAACATCTGTCTCCCTACCTTGTCCTTGCTTTTGAACAAAAGAAAATAACAAAATATACCATCAGAAAGAGACCACGACACCAATCTTGATTCTGAATGTGGAAAATATTTTTTTATCTAATAATTCAAAGGAGTCTTTTCTCTTCATGTGATAGCCATATTCCATGAAGAACACATGGCTTTGTTTTGGGGCAAAAGATATGGGTAGAAAGGGGCTGTCCATAATGATGGAGGTTGTTCATAGTCCCCAGGTTATACAATTCATTTCCCAGAGACTGAAGCATCTGAAGTTTCCTCCTGGTACACACTTCTGCAAAAGCAGATCACAGACTGGCTGTCTGATAGTGAGAATACTGTAATGGCATGATAAACTGCTTTTGTTCCCAAATATGAAGGAGGCACAGCCCTCAGAACAGCAAATCCAGCCAGAAATCATGAGCTTCATACACAGGAGGTTTTATACTTTTTACTGTTTTTTTTTTTTTTTTTTGTCTGATCTTTTTCGGTATCCAAATATATACAGCCTTTTTTTTTAAATTACAGACTGCATTTTTTCACCTGCTCAGCAACCCAGCTGGAGCAGATTTTCTAGATAGTTCAGCAACCAGCAACTCTCTTTCCTGTGTTCGCTGACAGATAGTCAGAAAAGCTTAGCACTGAAGATAAGATCTCCTTAGACATTGCAGCCTGTTCTCTGCCCTTGCAGGCAAACAGGACACAAAAATCCCCTTCATAAACTTATTTAATTCAATTCTAAACATGTGAAAATGTTTTGTTCCTGTTACTCTTTCTTGAAAGTTGTCCAGACAGGTCTGTGGATAGATTTGTTTCAGTAGCTTCAGTGTTAAAAGGTACTTGTGTCCAGTTTATTACCCCTAGCTGTTCTTGTGCAAGCATTGTTCTTCGGCATAAACAGTTTTATTTGCTCTTAGCATTTAACCCAGCATATATTTATAAGCAGCTGTATATTTTCTTGGCCTGCATTTTGCCAGGCCAAACAAGCAAAGCCTTTCACACACTGATCCCAGCAGTGCTATCCTGCACCTTTTTGAAGTCAGAAGCCACTCTTCTTGAGCATTGGTGACAAGCATTATGTGCCATACCAAGGATGAAGTGTCACGAGCACCTTCTACAACAGCACTGATGCTTCACTACCTGTACAGCTAATACTGCCTAGTATTGTATTTTGTTGTTTCATGCTGATAACTCATTGTTACCTCCCCTCATGATCATTTCCATTCATTACCTTCTAACTTGCAGCAGAAGTTCCTCTTAAGTGTCTCAAAATCCTGGATTCATCCCAGCCATGTAGTTTTCTTAGGACTGTGTGGTCCTTGTGTAGACCATGAAGAAATATAAGCACTTCGAGTGAGAGTTCAGAACAGAACTGCCCTCTGAAGATGCCTCTTTTTATTGGCTTCTGGGCAACACACTTCTTAAGTAGCTGAAGTGACATCCCTGAGTTAAAGGTGATTGATACATGGCAGCTGATCCAATCCCTGTGATCCTTGTCCTTAGGGTCTTCAAGCTCCTGCTGTAAGTGGTGAAGATACCCCTTGGTATCAACCGTGCCTCTTTGCTTTATGTCACCAGCAAATTTGTCGGCAAAAGATGTGCCAGTTTCATTCTTGGAAACATTAAAAATCATATGGCTGTGTCCTGGTTTTGGCTGGGATAGAGTTAATTTTCCTCCTAGTAGCTGTTATAGTGCTGTGTTTTGGATATAGGATGACAATAATGTTGATGACACACTGATGCTTTCATTGTTGCCAAGTAGTGCTTACACTAAGTCAAGGACTTTTGAGCTTCCCGTGCTCTGCCAGGTGCACAAGAAGCTGGGAGGGGACACAGCCAGGACAGCTGACCCCAACTGGCCAAAGCAATATTCCATACCATATGACGTCATGCTTGGTATATAAAGTTTGGGGGAGTTGGCCTAGGGGCAGTGATCACGGCACAGGGACCGGCGGCATCGGTCAGTGAGTGTTAAGTGGTTGCATCACTTCCCTCTCTCTTTTGTTGTTTTCCTTTGCATTACATTGTGGTTATGATTATTATTAAACTGTTCTTATCTCAACCCACAAGTTTTCTTACTTTTGCCCTTCTGATTTTCTCCCCCATCCCACTGGGGTGAGGGGAGCAAGCAAGTGGCTGTGTGGTGCTTAGTTGCTGGCTGGGCTTAAACCATGACAGGCTGTGATCTAATCCGCCGCAAAGTCTGCAAGGGGTGTGTTTGCATACTCCCTTTCAACACTTACCTACTGCGGCCTCCTCTTAACCTGTCTCCATAATGTCCTCCAGTTTTTAGTCCTGCAGTGACCCAGATCACATTTGCCTGTCTTCTTAAGTATGGGTATTACTTTTAGCACTCTCCAGACATATGGAACATCACTCTCCAGACAATGGATGTGGAACACTGGGCTCCAGGAGTAGCACTACCCAGTACCTGTAATTTTGGGCAGCAGCATGCGAGATGTTTATTTCGGAAGGAGTTGGAGAACAGCTGCTCCATGTGCCACTGTGCCAGCTGTGCCAATCATCCACAGAATGATTCCTTATAACAGAGTTAAGATCTGCAGTAAAAGACTGTCGTGGTTCAGCCTCAGTTGGCAACTAAACACCACGCAGCCGCTCGCTCACTCCCCCCACCCCTGTGGGACGAGGGAGAGAATCAGAAGAGCAAAAGCACAAAAAAACCCAACTTGTGGGTTGAGATAAGAACCCATTAATAATTACAATAAAAATAATTATAATAATAATGATTATGATAATAATAATGATAATATAATAAGATGGAAAAGGAAAAAAAGGGAAAAAAACAGAAACACAAATGGTACAACTGCTCACCACCCGCTGACCGACGCTGCCCGTCCCTGAGCCGCGATTGCTGCCTCCCTCCCCCAGCCAGTTCCTCCCAGGTAACATACTGGGCATGACGTTACATGATATGGAATATCCCTTTGGCCACTTTGAATCTGCTCTCTTAGCTGTGCCCCCTCCCCTCCCGGCTTCTTCTGCACCTGGCAGAGCATGGGAAGCTGGAAAAGTCCTTGACTAGTACAAGCACTACCCAGCAACCACCAAAACATCAGTGTGTTATCAACATTATTTTCATACTAAGTCCAAAGCACAGCACTAGGCCAGCTGCAGTGAAGAATAACTCTATCCCAGCTAAAACCATGACAAAGGCAAAAAATTGCAGTTCTTTAAGTACCACAAAACAAATCAGGGGAAACAAGCTACCAATGTTCTGGGTCTTCCTTTTTGTTGAATACGGTAAACATTTGTTAAACAAAGTAAAAAATACAGTGTTAGAAAAACCTTGCTGCAGAATCTGCAAGTTGATATGGCAGCTCTTCCAAAGCTTTGGAAGATAGCTATCTTTGATCAAAATTCACTAATGTCTTGGAGTTTTGCTTCCACCTAAGGTGGAGGTAATTTCCATTCCCATTATCTGTCCTGTTTTGGCCCCCAAATTCAACATCATTATCTGTATTGACAAGTGAAGCAAGTGCTTATTTAGTTTTGAGGACCTTCCAAGATTATCTTTAATCTTGACCTTCTCAACAAATTTCTTTCTTCCTTGCTTTATTTTAATTAAAATGGTTGAGAAATGTTTGCTACTATTTCAAATAACCTTTGAAAGCTCTGGCAGAGCTTGACTTGCTGTCCTCTTGAACTCTTGAAATACAACTGTTTATTCTAGCATTTCAATGGGAGATGAATGCTAACCTCTTCTGAAAATCTAGTTCCAGGAGTGAGTTCCAAGCTCATAAAAATTCTAGCCTGAATCCTTAAGTGTTTTCAAAAGCATGCAAGAAATGAAGAAGGTTAATTATCAGTGACTTTCATGTAAGTCATTTAGATATTTTTGAAATTTTTACCCAGGCTGTAAAGCCTGTCAGTCATGTAATCTGAATCTTTTGTAGTTAGCTCATTTTGCATACAGTAAAGAGCTACCCATTTATACCTTCTGTATTTTCAAGTATAAAAAGGCTAAAAATTTTCAGAAACAGCTTTTTATATGTACTTATGATCAATATAATTTCACTACCCGTTCTTTATTTACCATTTCACACTTTTGTTTTGAATTGATACAAAGATTACAACATATCAGCTTGTAACATTTTCACTTGTTGGTTTATCTAAAAATTGTTAACATTTGTTTTATTACAAATCAGTAAAAATTATTTCATGTTAGAATCAAAAAGATCAAAGCCACCTACTAAATCTTTTTGGGGTTTGCACTGACAATTATAAGACTATTCCTTCAAACTAGTTTGAGGTGTTTTTTAAAATGAGTTACTGTTTCTTGATTCTACATTCTGGATTATTACTGGGGAACCAGCTGCAAATGTCCTGTCACTTCTAATACAGACAATATTTTTTACTTCTGTTTCATACATAACCACCAGTAGTAAACTGGAGATTTAAGTTGCGTTTTAAAAAGAGGTCTCTTGGTATTTCTTATTGAGTGCATACACTATGACAATTCTGACGGGTGGATGAACACCAAATAGGCTTTTCCTAAATTACAATAACTTTATAGAAATTAGAAAGTGAGAATCTGACATACTCTCAAGGTTATATAAAGACAAAGCAATTAAATACCAAGACTGTACAGAGCTAAAACTGCCCGTCTGTACTTCAGAGACAGCCTGCATATACTGGGGTGGAGAGCACAGAGGACTATTCTGCCAGTACCAACACACATGCAGGTGCTGCAGATGCTAAAGTTTGCCCTTATGGCAGGAGAAAATCGCTGCAGTTTGGGTCACTGATCCTTCATCCATTGCCATAGGATAAGAGTGACACAGAAGAGGATTAGTTCGACAGCTTCCATCTTGTCTGGGAGCCAAATCCAGGAATGGAATTGTTTTATTAAAAAGTAGTAATTTCTGCACAAGAAAGAAGTTTCATGTGAAGACCTATTTTTGTTTGGTATTATGTAACTATGACATATGGGAAACCTGCCCTGTGCTGCCTTTGGGAGGTGCCCTGTCATTCCCAAGCCATGGTACATGTTCTCTGTGTGTCCATGCTCCTGACACCACAGTCTGCTTGGTGAAGATACAGCATGCTTGTCTGGCACATGACAGGAGTTGTTGTCCCTGCTTTGGCTGTCCTGTAGTCCTTGTGCCATGACAACATTGACTCATTTTAATACAGTCTACCCTGAGTGATCTGCATCACACCCTGTGTGTTGACACTGGTGTGCTCCATGCATGGGGGAGTGAGTCTGACATGACTGGCCCCTTGCCCTCACTGAGGTCCTTCTGTCTCCTGCTGCACCTGCAGGCCAGTGCCTGGGTTTGCTTGGACTGGGGGTGTTTGGACCCTCTGCATCTCACAGCACATGGCAGAGATAGGCACCAAGCTGCCTATGTCTATCAGGATCTCACCTGACTCCTGAAAGAAAGGTGGGGGGTCCCTACCCATGTGCTCCACTTTACCCTCCCCAAACTCCAAGATGTTGGTCAAGGCTATGACCACGGCCCAACTCCATTTTGCCTACACAGAGATGCAGTTATGGCAGAAGGCCATGAGTGACTGTTCTGTAGCATATCCTCTTATCCAAACCTACCCTCTTTAGTGCAAAGAAGCCACGTTCCTAGAGCCATGCAAATATCTGGCAATTGCCCAGCAACACCAGAACAACTCCTTCTGAGGCCCCACTTCTTTGGACAAGAAGGTCACTGTGGCCCTGCACTGCCCAGTCACTCTCTCTGATTCACTTACTCGGATTAAGGTGAGAAAAATTCTTACTGGCTGAAATGTAACCACAGTACATGAGGCCAAATCTCTTTTAACTGTAATTGCCAGGCACAGTAGTCTGGAGCAACAGGGAAGCAGGGATGGCAAGGAAAATACACTGTGAACCAGGTATCTTCTATATTAGGGAGGTCAGCTCTGGGAGGCTTGTCCTACCTTTAAATCCCTAGACGTGCAAGCTGACAGACAGTGTAAGTTTTGTAACTCGCTGTCTGCTTACATTAAGCACAATTATGAACTCAGCAGTTCCAAATGACACTACATACCTTGATGGGGAAACCTGGTAGCAAGACAGCTTTAAATGGAAAGTGATTACTGGAGGCTTGGTTCTTTGCCTTATGCGTGTGGGGCTGATGTCTTGTGTCTCACTGGCTTTGCAGCCAGGATGCTCAAGGAACCAGAGCAACTATTATTATCTGGTCAGAGTAATATTTGGCTACTGACAGGACAGGAGGATTGTCCAAGTCCAGGGAGGATGTTCTGTATTGATGACAAAATTGCCTCAGACATGACTGATCTTCCTTTGCCAACCAAACAGTTATTAATGGTAATTAATACTTCTATTTTTAAAAGCAGGGAAGGGTCTGTAAAGAATACAGGATTTAAACACTCAGAGTGGCAAACTGTAGATTATCTCTAATGCCTATGGAATCAGTGAGATCTGATGATTTATCCTGGTTAAAAATTTAAATTCTGGTACCTACAAGTAGCCCCATGAATGCCACTAAATCTAGTAGTCTCCCTCTCTTTCCTATGCCTGCACAGGAACTTGAAGTTTGGTACCAGTATAACTATTGGTCTTATTCTTTATTTAATGACCTAAAATTCTAAACATTTACATGTAATTAAAATAAATGTTATTGTGTTTGTTGTCCAGCATAATGGAAGTGTCTTACAATATTCTCACATTATTATTTTAAAATTTTGGGGGGATGCAAAAGGCTTCCTATTTTACTCACTTTTTACTCTTTAAGAAATATGGCTAACAATTTTTGAGCTCTGAAATAACTATGAAAAGAAACAAAACCAGCAATAGAATAAATATTTTATTCTTTCTGGTATTTTGCTCTGAAAAGGTAATATGAACCACTGGAAAATGTTATAGTGTCTAACCGCACTGAATAGTAATCTACAGTACAAATATATGTAAATTTCCTTAGGCATAGTAGACGCAGGGGGGAAAAAAGGTATACTGTCCTGCTCACGAAGAAAACTGCCCCTGAAACTGCTATTCCAATCTCCTTTTTCTTTAGCAACTTTCTTTTAATTAAGATTATGTTATACTGTTGGTTTTTAATTACTGTCCTAGAAGTCTTATGTGGAGACTTTAAACAAAGATAAATATTGATAAATAACTCTTAAAAATAAGATCTCAGAAAGCAGAAAATAATTCATCCCTTTTAACAAACTTTTAAGTGTCAATTCAAAAGGAATAGGCTTATATTTTCTTCCATATTTTAAGCCATGGTGAAGAAAAGATTTGTTGGTATCTATGCTGGCAGTCGCTGAGGTGAGCAGCTCTGGCTCTGGCACGATCCTCAGTGGAGCGTGGAGCTGAGACAGCTGCAGGGAGCCTGCAGCTTGCGCGACAGCAGCTGATGAGACTTGGGCAGGACCAGGAGCAATGGTGGCCAAGCCTCCCACACGCATAAAAGAAGCCCTTAGGGAGTACTTGTGACCAGGGTGGGCAAACAGGGCATGATGCGGCAGTTTGTGCAGAAGGGCATACAGGAAAGGCGCTGAAGCTCTGCCAGCTCAACCAGGTATCAATGATACCCACCTGGCAGAAAGCCATGGCCTCTCTCAGCTCTGCACCCACCACGACTGATGCGGCTGCCCAGGTGCCAGGCTGCGAGGTGTGTTCTGCTCTTATGCCAGTATGGACACCAGTAGTGAGCACACCTGTGGGAGGTGTGCACAGGTAGAGGAACTCCTCCATTAGTGACAGAGCTCTGGGAGGAGAGTAGGTTGAGGAGTATCAGGGAGAGCAAGAGAGAGAGAGAGAGAGTACAGGAATCACATCCTACCTTCCCTGAGACAGGCCCAACAGGCAGACAGGACACATGATATGGAGGATTCTCTATCCTTTCTCTGCCTGGCTGATCACAGTGACTTTAGAAAGCAAAGATGACCAGTTCCTGCCCAGCACAGCAGGCACATCTCCTCTGTGACTACCCCACCTTCCCAGGTACCCCTGCATAACAGGTATGAGGCTCTGCAAATGGAACTGAACAATAAGGAGGATGATGGTTCATCTAGCTTGGAGGTATTGCCAAGGTTAAGTCAGCCTATGCCCTGTGTCAAAACGGCTTCCACAAAGGAAAAAGATGGGTCATTGTCATTGGACACTCGCTGCTGAAGGGAAGAGAAGGCCCACTATGCAGACCAGACCCACTTATTAGGGAAGTTGGCTGCCTCCCTGGGCCCGGGTTAAAGATGCGAAGAGAAAACTTCCTACCCTGGTACAGCCCTCAGATTACTATCCATTATGGATTTTTCAGGTAGGCAGTGATAAAATTGCCACTAGAAATCCCAGTGCAATCAAGAGAGACTTCAGGGCCTTGGGGTGACTGGTTAAGGCATCAGGAGCACAAGTAGTGCTCCCCTCTATCCTTCCATTTCAGGGAGTGATGAGGGAAGAAACAGGAAGAGCGAGCAGATCAATACCTGGCTTCAAGCCTGGTGTCACCGGCAGAATTTGGAGTCAGTCTACAAAACACCAGGCCTGCTGGCAACAGATAGGGTACACCTCTCTCAAGGGGGGAAGAAGACCTTTGTACAGGAGTTAGCAGAGCTCATTGAAAGAGCTTTAAAACAGATTTGAAGGGAGAAAGGGGTAAAACCAGGCTCACTAGAGATAAATCTGGGGGTGGCATGCCACTGTTTGAGGGGTGGCATGCTAGTGAGTTCCTTCAGCCTGCTGTCTCAGTGGAGGTAGGGGATGGAGATCCATGCAGCAGCAAAGGCACAAGGGTTATTGATGTGTTATAAACCATGGAAACACCTGAGAATGGTCACATAGGAATTAGGGCTTCTTACCCCAAAAAGGTGGTGGGATCAATAGCCCAACTGAAGTCCATCTACACTAACGCATGCAGCATAGGCAGCAAACAGGAGGACCTGGAAGCCATTGTGCAGCAGGAAAATTATGATATAGTTGCCATCACAGAAACAATGTGGGTTGACTTGCACAACTGGAGTGCTATAATGGCTGGCTATAAACTCTTCAGAAGGGATAGGCAAGCAAGGACAAGTGTTGGGGTAGCCCTGTATGTTAGGGAGGGTTTTGATTGTCTAGAGCTTAATAATGGTGACAATAGGGTTGAGTGTTTATGGGTCAGAATCAGGGGGAAGGCCAACAAGGCAAATATCATAGTGGGAGTCTGCTATAGACCACCCAACCAGGATGAAGAAGGAAGATGAAATATGCTATAAGCAGCTGGGAGAAGTCTCACAATTGCTAGCCCTTGTTCTTGTGAGGGACTTCAACTTACCAGATGTCTGCTGGAAATACAATATAACAGAGAGGAAACAGTCTAGGAGGTTCCTGGAATGTGTCGAAGAGAACTTCCTGACACAGCTGGTGAGTGAGCCAACTAGGGCAGGTGCCCCACTAGACCTGTTATTCGTGAACAGAGAAGGACTTGTGGTTGATGTGATGGTTGGAGGCCATCTTGGGCACAGTGATCACAAAATGGTAGTGCTTTTGAATCTTGGAGAAGTAAGGAGGGAGGTCACCAGAACTGCCACCTTGGACTTCTGGAGGGAAGACTTTGGCCTGTTTAGGAGCCTGGTTGACAGAGTCCCTTGGGAGGCAGTCCTGAAGGGCGAAGGATTCCAGGAAGGCTGGACATTCTTCAAGAAGGAAATCTTAAAGGCACAGGAGCAGGCCATCCCCATATGCCACAAGATGAGCTGGCGGGGAAGGAGACCGTCCTGGCTGAACAGAGCGCTTTGGCTGGAACTCGGGGGGAAAAAAGAGAGTTTATGATGTTTGGCAGAAGGGGCAGGCCACTCAGGAGGACTACAAGGATGTTGTGAGGTTATGGCGGGAGAGAATTAGAAGGGCCAAAGCCCAGCTAGGAATTAATCTGGCTACTACAGTAAAAGGCAATAAAAATGTTTCTATAAATAGCTTAGCAAGAAAAGGAGGGCTAAGGAGAATCCCTATCCTTTATTGGATGCAGGGGGAAACATAGTGACAAAGGATAAGGAAAAGGCTGAAGCACTTGATGCCTTCTTTGCCTCAGTCTTTAATAGTAAGTAAAAGTAAGTTGTTCTTGGGGTATGCAGCCCCCTGATCTGGAAAGACAGAGACAGGGAGCAGAATGGAGCCCCCATAATCCAAGGGGAAATGGTTAGTGACCTGTGGTAGGGTTGATAGATCTTCTTCCCTGGGATCACATGAAAGAAACGTGGCTGTAGGAGTTAACTGTGAAATATATTTTCTTACTGGCCTCCTCTCCCTACCCATGGAGCCTAGAATTCCTCATCTCTAGCTGGCTGTATGCAGGAAACTGGAAAGCATTTTAGCAAAAGTATTACAGTCTGTGGAATTTTTCTTGGTGATTAGATTAATTTTTTTCCTTTCACCTCTACACATTGTTAGTGCTAGTATGCGTCTTGACTATGGTGTCTCTCAGACTTTCAAGATTACAGAGTTATGTGAAATCTAGTGTTGTCACACTGAATAATGACCCAGTAAAGTGTCTGGATTTCTTCTGGAGGAAACTAAAGGGGAATCTTGTACTGCAACCACAAATATGCATAGATATAGAAACTGAAGCTGGCCCTTAAACAGCTTCATGTTTTATGCTTTGTGATGATGTTTGATCCGGAGGACCAGACTACATCTAGCCAGATAATATACCTGAGCCACAGGTTATGTGGGATTAGAGGACTCAACACCACCTCTTTTGGTCTACCAATCCACTCCTTTACTGTAAAATTAGGCCCTTGCATAGACATACCCTGAGGCTCACAGCTAGATTCCCCTCTTCTTACAGGAGCCATTATATATAATTTTTTTTTATACTGAGTGTAAGGACAGTGACTATCAGCAAAATTCAAATTATATTTTTTTTCCTACTTTCTAAAAATGCTGTAATGGAAATTCAATGCTTACAGAAAGTGATTTTCAGTGAGACTTTGCTATTCATTCAGTTTTTGAGCAGGAATGATTGATACCAAGTGGGTGGCAATCAAATAACCTGCCAAGGCCACACACTGAATTGTTGCTTTCCCTAAATCTGCATCCCATCATCCTACTCACTAGCAGTCCTTGTTTATACAGGCAGCCTCCACCTGCTAGAAATTGATAGAAATGGCCATATAACTACTAACCACTGAGAAAAATGGAACAACATTTAACAGTCCCCACATTAATGAATCTAGTTTTCAGGTGAATACTAAAGAAAGGCAGAAAAAATCCCATCAGCCTGATTACCGAATAGTGTTTTCTTCTTCAGTGATCGCAGTCATGTTATTTTGTTAGCCATTTTAACATGCCCAATGCACTATTAGAGTGCATTCTGAAAGATGATTTTTTTTTAAGATTAATCGGTATTTAGGATTAAAACCGTAGCCCTGTGCTCTTATCCATTACATTCTTTGATAAAGATGAATGTTTAAGTTGCCCTGATTTGTTGCAAATATTAAGTTGCCCTAAGTGTGAATTATAATGTGTAGGGGAGTGATTTTCTTTTATCTATGCTTCTTATGATGAAATTATTTCATGTATTCTTAGTGATACCTCATGTCCTGCTGCCAGGTATGCTGTTCTGGTCCATATGAAGCCTAAATGTGAAGAAAATTACACTTCTCTCACTCAAACCAGAATAACTGAAGTGTTGTTCTTTTTAGCCAGAATTACTGGAAGTATTTCATCCCACTTGATTCTTCCTTGTGCTCAGAATCATCAGCTAAATGGATGAGAAAAGGGTAGTGAAGGCTGTAAGCATGTTAAGAGAAAATAATTATGAAATGCTTGATTATGTCACTCAGTGGCAGTGTAAGCATACTTTGAAGGTAAGTATCAGCCCAAGGTTCCAAAATCAGGGATGATGTAGAGAAAATGAAATTATCTCAAAAAAGATAATTTCAATAATTTCAATAAATTAAATTATTGAAGCTGGCCAGTACTGTGAAGGACAATAAGAAGGGCTTTTTAAAATACATTAATGGTAAAAAGCAGGCTAGAAATACCATTGGCCCATTGCTTGATGAGAATGGTCACCTCACAAGCAGGGACATAGATAAGGCAGAGATGTTAAATGCTTTCTTTGCCTTGGTCTTCAACACCGATGGTGGGCTCAGAGACCCCCAGAGCCCTGGGCTAGAGAACCATGACTCTGGGAATGATAAACTCCTAATAAACCCTGAACTTGTACAGGACTTGCTGCTCCAGCTAGATCCCTATAAGTTGATGGGGCCTGATGGGATTCATCCAAGGATACTTAAAAAGCTGGCTGATCTCATAGGAAGACCCCTTTCAATGGTTTTTTTATACTCTTGGGAATCTGAAGAAGTTCCAGTTGACTGGAAGCTGACAAACGTCCCAATCTTCAAGTGCAACAGGGGTGAGCCCAGTAACTACAGGCCTGTCAGTCTCACTTTTGTGCCTGGCAAAATTATGGAGAAGATTATTCTGGGAGTTATTGAAAAACACCTGAAAGACAATGCAATCAGTGGTCCCAGCCAGCATGGTTTCACAAGGGGAAAGTCCTGCCTAATAAATTTGATTTCCTTCTATGACGTTACCCACCTAGTTGACCAAGGAAAGCCAGTTGATGTGATCATTTTGGATTTCAGTAAAGCTTTCAATACTGTATCCTCCTGGACAAAATGTCCAGCATACAGCTGGATAGACACATAATGCAGTGGGAGAGCAATTGGATGATGGGTTCAGATCAAAGGGCCATAGTAAAAGGGGTTACATCAACCTCTCCAGTGTGGGTCCCTTTCACAGGGTACAGCCCTTCAAGAACAGACTGCTTCAGCGTGGGTCCCCCACAGGGTCACAAGTCCTGCCAGGAAACCTGCTCCAGCATGAGCTCCTCTCCGCATGGGTCCACAGGTCCTGCCAGGAGCCTGCTCCACTGGGGGCTTCCCACGGGTCACAGCCTCCTTTGGGCATCCACCTGCTCCAGCGTGGGGTCCTCCACAGGCTGCACGTGGATATCTGCTCCACCATTAACCTCCATGGGCTGCAGGGGTACAGCCTGCCTCACCAAGGTCTTCATGGCAAGCTGCAGAGGAATGTCTGCTCTGGCATCTGGAGCACCTCATCTCTCTTCTTCTTCACTGACCTTGATGTCTACAGGGCTATTTCTCTCACATATTCTCACTCTTCTCTCCAGCTGCAATTGTTTTGTGCAGACTTTTTTTCACCTTCTTAAATGTGTTATACCAGAGGTGCTACCACCATCACTGACTGGCTCGGCCTTGGTCAGCAGCAGGTCTGTCTTGGAGCCAGCTGGCATTGGCTCTATTGACCATGGGGAAAGTTTCTAGCACCTCCTCATGGAAGCCACACCTGCAGACGCCTGCTACCAAAATCTTGCCATGCAAACCTAATACACATGTTCACACTTTGCATTGCAAGGGGAGCAGTCCATCTTAGGGGTAGTGTCTGAGAGTCCCTTGAACCTAGAAAACCTCCAGCCTTATCAAGAGACATGCACCTCAGCCAGATTCAGGCAGCACTGCTGCAGGCGATCGCCATAGGTGAGTTGGTCTCTAAGCTGTGTCCCTACCAGAGGATCTCTGCTCTGAGGTTACTCTGCTTTTTCTGATAATCCTGTGGACTTGCAAACCAGATGGTGGAAACACCAGTCATTTCCGTGGAATCAACCTTTTGGCCAGTGAAAAACAACTGTAGAAGAGAATTTTTAAAGATAAACATTTTTTATATTCTGCTTTAATTCATGCATTTGTCCATTTAAATGGCATTGACAAGACCATAAGAATCACTTTGTGGAAAGGAAAGCTTTCTCCTTGTTAAAAAACCAGTTTGGTTCAAGCATAGACTAAAGAAAGTAGCCACTTTAAGTGTTTAAATATTCATATTATTTTTACCTATGTGATCTAAAAATATTAATTTCAACTAATTCATTTTTTTTGCCTTGACTAATGAAAGCAATGCTGTCAAATGCAAATATGCAAGTAAGCGATGTATCTCCTAGTGAAATTACCAAAATACAAGGTTAGGACCCCTAATTCAGGCAATGATCTTTGGAGATGCTGACTATAAAATGTCTCTCTACCTGATATTCAAATCACTGTACTCTGCAATCACATAAAAAGCATTCACAAAGTGACAGGTCGTGCCTGACTAATTTTGAATCCTTATTAATCTTAAGCACCTCTTTTCTCAGTGTTCTGCTGTTTTAAGTCCAAATTACCAAGAGGTATTTCCTCAGAACAAGCTTTTAAAGTAAATACAATGTCACAAAGTATGTGATGACTAACATCTCTATTGCTCCAGAACAAGACAGAATCGCAGAATCCCAGAATGGTAGGGGTTGGAAGGGACCTCTGGAGATCATCTTGTCCAAACCCCCTGCTTGAGCAGGGACACCTAGAACAAGGGGCACAGGAACGCATCCAGGCGGGTTTTGAATGTCTCCAGGGAAGGAGACTCCACAACCTCCCTGGGCAGCCTGTTCCACTGCACAGGAACGCATCCAGGCGGGTTTTGAATGTCTCCAGGGAAGGAGACTCCACAACCTCCCTGGGCAGCCTGTTCCACTGCTCTGTCACCCTCACAGGAAAGACGTTTTTCTTCATATTGAGGTGGAACTTCCTGTGTTCCAACTTCTGCTCATTGCCCCTTGTCCTGTCATTGGGCACTATTGAAAAGAGCCTAGTCCCATCGTCCTGACACCCACCCATTAGATATTTGTAGGTACTGATGAGATCCCTGGTCAGTCTTCTCTTCTCCAGGCTGAACAAAACTAAGCCTCTCAGCCTTTCCTCATAAGGGAGATGCTCCAGTCCCCTGATCATCTTCATAGCTCTCTGCTGGACTTGCTCGAGCAGTTCCACGTCGCTATTAAACTGGGGGGCGCAAAACTGGACACAGCACTCCAGATGTGGTCTCACTAGGGCTGAGTAGAGGGGGAGGATAACCTCCCTCCACCTGCTGGCCACAGTCCTTTTAATGGAGCCCAGAATATTGTTGGCTTTCTTGGCCACAAGGGCACAGTGCTGGCTCATGGTCAACTTGCTGTCCACCAGCACTCCCAGGTCTTTCTTGACAGAGCTGCTTTCCAGTAGTTCAGCCCCCAGCCTGTACTGGTGCCTGGGGTTGTTCCTCCCCAGGTGCAGGACGTTGCACTTGCTCTTGTTGAATTTCATGAGGTTCCCCTCGGCCCAGCTCTCCAGCCTGTCCAGGTCTCATTGGATGGCAGCACAGCCTTCCAGTTTATCAAGACGATCCAAACATCTCCAAACTATCTCCAGCGATTGCTCTAATTTAAAAATATACTACATTGTACCTTTGAAACAGATTATTTAATGTTAGATCTTATGTTGGCACTTTGTTTGCAATCACTTGAAGTTTTTTATGCAAATGCTTAAGGAGAACTCTTATGAATCGAACAGGGTTTTCACAATTTAAGACATGCTCTGTAAGTGACATTGTCACTTTAGAAACTCCACTATAGACCTACCAAAATTAAGAAGAATATGGTAATCCCAGCTGTGAAATAAAACCTACATAAGTTTTAGACTAGACTCATCTAAGGGATCTTTCATACAACACAGTGAGTGTTCCTAAACTTCTCTGAATGTATGCAGTTTTATCCATTTCAGCTAAAACTAGTTAACCATCTGAGAGACAATTCTCTCAGGAACATGAAAATATAGAAACAGACTTTTTTTTTCCCCCAAGCCTCTCCCTGTTGGGATGCCTCACAGTGCAGGAACTGCAGAGATCCCTCTAGCACCAGAATTGGAGAAAGGGATCAATAAAGCTGCTTTACAAGGAAGTCTTTGCACCTGGTGTGAAGGGCCATTCATTCCCCTTGCCATTCACATTGGTGCTCCAGCTGCTGAAGATCTGGGGTGGTTTCAACTCAGTTGCCATGTTGCTGTGTTCAGAACTGTTTTGTGTGGACAAAGAGCAGATTCAGATGCCTCAGAGAAAAACAAAAGTGAGGGGGCCAAGAATTTTAGATGCTGTCTGGGAATATCTTGATAGCCATCTGCAGTCTAACCAATTAAAAAAACACCATTTAGTGTATGGTGTACTTTGCTGCACCATACTCTAATGGTATGTTTTACATACCATTTACATACCTTTGTTTCCTCCCTCTTAAACAGATAAACTACAAACTGATCCTATAAAGGAAGTACAGATAATTTATTCATTAATATAGCCAATAAATAGGAATAATTCCAAGCAGAGAGCTATTAATGAGAATATCATCCCTAAAATTATTTCAGGAGAGGAAAAGAAAAGTAGCCCGTGGGTGTGTGGGCATAATTATCCCCTCAAAACAAGCAGAACGGAACTGCCAATGAGAAGATGAGGGTCTCTTTGAAGTTACTTTTTTCACTGGAGAGCTCTGATACAGGTCTTGCATCATGGTTAAAACACTAGTAGCCTTATGAATCTAGGGTCAATTAGATAATTTACCAAACACCTAGTTATTAGGTACAGCTTAATGGGATACTCATAAGTGCACCTGAAAGTGCATTATTGTTAATGCAGTAGATAATCTTCAAAAAGAGTTTAAATGAATCAACTTGCTTGAAAAAGACATTTTCAGGTTCTGAAATCTTTCCAGAGCATTGTTCGTTCAAAGACAATAGCTGGCAGGCTGCCTAAGAAAGAGAATGTGATAAAGAGAAGACTATTATATCTGGCACTTCTTTTGCAGGAAACTGTAACTCCTATGTCTCATTTTTCTGCTCTGCTTGATAATGTAATAATTCTCGTGAAAGGAATACACGGAAATATAATGAAAAATGATATGATTGTGCAGTGAAAGATAAAGCTATTTTAAACTCAGTGGTTTCAAAGTACTGCACAGCGCTTTAGCCGTGTGGCCATCTGTTGAAGTCAACACGACTCATTTACCTCCAGATATTCACACTACCTTGAAAATTGAGTTGAGTTCAGTTGAGTCTTAGTCTCTGGCTACCTGGACATAGCTCTAGGTGAGTCATTTCAGGCTCTGTGCATGCATGGGGCAAGTGCCACAGAACTGCATCTAAATTTTACTTCTAATCACAGGCAAAGCCAATTCGGGGTGTGGGGGTGTGGGTGGTGCCCCAGTGTTAACAGTTCAACTCCTGTTTCCTGTTCCACAATAAATTTCTGCTGCACCTGATTCTTTTTAGAATTATGAAATATGAATATATACAAAATGTTTCTAAGTAATAAAGTACAATCTAGACTCTTTTCAGTAGTGCTCAATGACAGATTCTGTGATCTGCAACTGATATTGGGATATTATTATTAATGCTGTTGTTGTCAATCAATCAACTACAGGCAAATTGCAGGTTTACTTGTAGGTATTCCTGGGAAGTAATTCATTCAAGACTTGATCCAAATTGTGCCAAGTTCATCATCATGTTTTTTATCGTCTATGATAGTCAGCTTTTGAACAAACCCTTAACATTTCCCATTAGATGAGTACAGTGAGAATTTAATCTATCTGATTTATTAAAAGAAGCACTGAGCAATTTTTTTCTTATGTGGTATCAGCAAGTAGTAGTCAAATCTGGAAAATAACATCAAGTGTCAGAATATCTCTGTTTCTCAAAACACAGAAGCATTTGGAAACACTTGAAAGCCTCTGTACTGAGGGCAGAGTGATCTTTGCAGGCAAAGCATCACTGCTGGGGAACTCAGGCTCCTGCATGCTCCGCAGTGGGATGTGCTGCCCAGTCTCCTCCTGTGGGTAAATAAAATTCTCCCACTGGATTGCAGGGCTGTGCGATAAATAATGTGCTGCAGAGTCAGAGAGAAACAGAAGGAAATTGAAGTGCTACAGAGTACTGCTGCCATAATGGAGCACAAGACCCAGGTTCAGGTGTCAAAGATTGATTTCATTTAGACACAGTCAGAGCACTCAGAATACAGAGCAGCCTCAGGACAAAGCCCTTCAAAACAAGTGCTATCTGCCACTGAACCCAAACATTGCTCTTCAGGAGATAAACAAAGTGCCTGTATTTTTGTGACATTATAGCTACTATATTCATTTTAAGCTCATCTGGCAAGTTCTGAAAACAATATCAAGAGGAGAACAAAGTCATTTAAAGGTATCCCTGAACCCATAAACATGTTTCTTGTACAGATAGATGACATTTGGGGACTGAGTTAAAAAGATCAAATTAGCATCAATAAGATATGACCCCAAGGAGCAACAACTCAAGAACTTATCCTTGGGGGACTGCTTCAGGGCTATAAGCAGCTTCAGATCACTGGTTTTTACAAAATAGTTATTTTATGTGGACCTGATGAGTAACACTTCAGCCAGGCTAAGGCCAGCTCTGGGCCTGCTTATCCTATTACTTCCAGCTATGCTGGCAAAAGTGATGCTTAAATATCAAATAAAGGAATCTATTTCTCTATGAACATATGTTATTTTAGGATGAAAAGATGTCAGTCATGTGAAGAGTGGCAAAGATAATGCGATGTGGAGATGTAGGTCAAAATATTGGAACATTAAAATTAGTAATTGTACTAGCAGTATAATAAGTTACCATATGGAAGCACTTTACAAGTGCCGGTAGAAAAGAGAGAGAAAAATCATTGCAACAGAGACAGCAGCCTGACCTGGGACAGCACATCCATCAGCATCAGCTGGACAAGTAAATAGGACAACTGGGAAATGACAGTTATATGAGCAACTTTACTTTTAAGGCTTAAGGATAAAGGAATTCTGTAAAGTTAGACAGAGGTTTTTTAAAAACCTCCTTACTTCAGAGAAAAAGTAAATACACTATATGTTGATGACTAGGAGTTAAAAAAAATCTTGTTGAATAAGGAGGTCTTAGTCATAAAATGAGTGAGAGTCGTGGAATCCAGCTTCATGTAACACAGTGGAATCAGTCTAAAAGATTATAATTCACATTTTCATTATAAGTATAATGAAATGAGAGCTTGCAGATCAAACAAAGTCATCATTAAAAGCCATGAATCAAAGAAGCATTGAAGCACAGGCATATTTGACAATCTGATGCAGATACTGAAACTGGTATTGGGCTAATTAAAATGTTCACTAGAATACAGAATGTTTTAGATTTAAGAAAGTTACCATAAGCTGCCAAAAATAAAGATTTAAAAGGCTGATAAAGCAATTCCCTAAATTCCTTAAATCCCTCACTCTTTCCTTGTAGGGTTTTGGGGTTTACTTCAAAACCAGTGTAGTGTTTAGAACAGAATCAGGAGAGGTTGCATGGAAGAAGATGCTTATTCCAAAGACTGATTTCAGAGAGTCATGAAGTGTTACAGGTTGGAAGTGACCTCTTGAGATCATCTGGCCCAGCCCGCCCCACTAAAGCAGTCAGCTAGACCAGGTTGCCTAGGACTGTATCCAGCTGGGTTTTGAATATCTCCACAGATGGAGACTGCACAACCTCTTTGGGCAACCTGTTCCAGAGTTTCATCACCCTCAGAGTAAAAAAAAAGTGTTTTCTTGTATTCAGATGGAATTTAATGTCTTGTGATTTGTGTCCATTGCCTCTTGTTCTGTCACAGGGCACTACTGAGTGGATTCTGGCTCCCTCATTTTAATTCCCTCCCAATGGGTATCAGTACACATTTATAAGAAGCCCCCTAGCCTTCTCTTCTCCAGGTTTTCATTTAACATCAGCAGAAAAATATTTTTTTTGTAATTCAGCAGGGCAATAGGTAAATCTTACAAAAAATTCTGGAGTTAAAATACTTGGAAATTGTGCCCCCCTGCTCCAGGTTTTTAATCCAAGTGGGATTCCCAGGGTGTGTTCCATCCCAGATTTTATGGGGCATTTTGAGAAATCTTGGAGAGACTTTCTGCTCTTGGGTCTTTAATTGTAATAAATTGCTAATGGAAAACTCTGAGCATAATTAACTTCAAAAGGTTTGTTTTCCTTTACTGAAGAGAGGATCCTAAATAGTGTCTCTTTGTAGTGCTGTGACTGTCAGCAAAGAAACATTCTACCCTGAAACTCTTACACAGAACTAAATACATAAGGCCAAAAATAAATGAGGTTATAAGCTAATTTACCAGAGGGGCCATAGCTTGGCCTTTATACTCCTACAAAAAATACTAGTATTATTCAATTGAAGGAAAAAATGGATGCTGCCCATATAATATGAAGGCACAATTTACCTTTTGTTCTGTAGATCACAGATTGGGAGTTGTACCATGTGTAAATTCTAACATTTATGTCCTCAAATAATTGTGCTTGAAAAGTGACACGTGCAATTAATTTCAAGCCTTTTAGATGCTTTGGATCCATGTGGCCATTTCCCTAGTGCAGCCCTCAGCTGAACCAACTCATGGTTCACAGGAGAACTGATGGAGGGAATGGTATCCACAGGGCCCCAACCCCTCTCCAGAGGATCTTGTATCCTGAGGATCCCCCTTGCAGTTGACCCCGCTCAAAGACAAAGTATGTCGACCAGGGTCTTCTACTGCAAAATGTTGTGTGTGGGGTCATCTCCAGAAAAGGTAACACGATACGCCTGAACCCTTATATAATTCTGAAGGTACCTTGGACACCAACAGGGACCTTTTATTAAGTAGCAGTTCACTGTCCCTTGAAATTAGTCTTGATTTGCAGACTGAAAAACTGTAGGAAAAAATGAAGTATACTAGCCTTCTTCAGTGATCAGAAAGCAATTAATATTCTGCAGATCTCAGTTCTGGATACATACTGTTTTTTCTCTGTTTTCAGAAGAAATAAAAAAAATGTGAACATCCTGATGAAAATATTAAGCAGTATGTGGTATGTTGCCAAACATGCTGGAAATACCCTTTTGTTGGAGAGGTTACCTGGCAGTTTATTCAGCTGCTTTGCTGGCAGGAAGAATGCAATGGTGATATTTAAAAGTGGCTGAAAAACAGTCAGAGCAGTTTCACATAGCTGAGTATTCAAAATGAGATAATAGAAATCTTGGCATTTAAATCTGTGAGCATATTAGTTTTTATTTTTAACCGCATTATTAGGTAATCACTGTAATTTTAAAATGTGTTTTGTTGAAGTAAAGAGTGACATTAATACTCAACTAATAGTTTAATTTCTTTAAAATCAAACTTCATAATGCTTTACCTGAATTGTCCATCTGAGTCACGTTTTAAAAGTAGCTATGAGAGCATTTGAGTGAAGGTGCTCTCAGTTTAGCTAAAAGTGATAATTATAATGAAGGTAAGACACCCAATACTAATAATTCTCAGAAACAAAGAAGATGATCTACTTTTGACAAAATTAAAGACCTAGGAACACTGAATACATTCTTCTGTATACCTATGTGCGCACTGGTTTAGAAAAGGCAGCAAACAGTTTAAAAGGTATTAGAAATAGTACATAGTCACTTAGCACATTAACTGTGATATCTACTCAGTGTGAATATAGTTTGCATCAACTACAGACATACCAGGGAAGATTATTCACACAATAGAAATCACATTAATTAAATGTGTAGATACCAAACTCAGAGCTTTTCTTAATTAAGAAAGCAAAAATTACATGAAAGTACGGAAGTATTATTATGTTCAGTAAATGAAAATTCAGAATTCCTATTAAAGAAGGGCGAGCTAACAGATCTGCTTGAAAAGCATCTGCAATAATCAATATGAGAGAAACATGAAAAGCAGAGGAAATAGTGGGCCTCAAATGATATGTTAATTTGTAATACGATACAGCAAGAAAACAGAGGAAGACTGTGCAGCTGCATTAAGCTGATGATGGTCTCATGCTACACAGCTCAATCGGCACAGTTCCTGAAATATTGCCTTTATTTCAGAGGCTGTCTTTAAATGAAGGAAGTAAAAAAACTGAAAAGGAGTTCAGAAACAACTGTGAGGAAGGACTGCTCCAACAGAAGCTGCTGTAAGACTTTTCTATGCTCATTCTGGCCAGGCAATTACTGAAGAAGGGTCTCAAGTGCTGTGTTAGGCCATGGCTCAGCACAGTAAGCCAATGTATGATCATTATAAGATACAACTGTATTTGTGTGCGCAGTTTTACGAGGGCTACAGATGGCTGTATCTGGAAAACACATCTTTTGGTTTTTCCACAGTATTCATTCCTTTTCCAGTTCCATGTGCCTGACACAGATGATAGTTTCACCAAGCTAGACAGCTGAATGTGGCATGAGGTGCTGCAGAACTGGAAAGAGAGTAGGACCCAGCCCCTCTGGGGGGAGAGTGTAAGGAAGGCATCAAAGACCATATGAGATTTAATGGGCCTGCCCAGAGATATGGGAAACCTAACTACAAACTACTTAGCTTAGTGAAACCAGATTTCATCTGATGGGGGCATGACTTGTGCACTGAGATATAAAAACTAAGTTGGGATTGAAACAGGATCTGAGGTTTTCTACACTGGTAAATCCTAAGCTCTCTGAAAACTGGGAAGCACCCTGAGATCTCTAAGGAAGGTGAAGGTTTTTTCAAATAGGTATCTGAGGACAAAGAGATGAAATAAATATGAAAAGGAAAATATATGTTGGGAAGCCAAAACTGGGATCTAATACAATGTAGACATGACTAAAAAAACAGCTTGAGATTTCCAAACCATCTTGAGAAAGAGGATGCAAAAATGCAAATGGACCATATGGAACCATTTTGAAATGAGATTTTTCAATACTGTTGATAATCTTTGAAGTCCACATTTAATGTCGATACCTAGTGTTTATAAAGTGATCATCCTGCTTCATCACTCATACCATTAGTGTTGGAATTGGTATAGTAAGTTTCTGATTCAACATGATTGTTAAACACACATGGGATAGTGAGCCCAAAGTCCAATCTTAACACTCAAAGTACTTAAGTATGTACTTGAATAATCATAAAATAATCATAGAATCATAGGATCATAGAATCGTTAAGGTTGGAAAAGACCCTTAAGATCATCGAGTCCAACCACTCCATCAACTCTATCCATCAACTCTATCCCAGCTAAAACCATTACACCATTGTAGTCAGTGTCATGTTTTATAGTCAACTACTTTGGGCCTTAATACAGTTTAATGACAATTACAAAACATTTCAAAGTCAAATCTTAATGATCCCTAAAACTAGGTTTTAGTCACTAATTCTGCTACTCTGGTTCTCTCAAAATCTCTTGATCTTTATCAGAAGAAAGAGTACTTGGAAAATAATTCTGGTCATCTTGGGAATAAAAGACAGGATACACAGCTGTGTTCTGTTAAAACAGAGGAATTCATGCAGAAAGTATTTAAGGTTCCTATTATGTAGGTCAAAACAGAATTAAAAAAATTCAGGTAATAATTTAGTGTGGTTTAGGTTAGAAAGCCACACTGCAAATGATCTTTTCTGGATCTGTTTTATCGCATGTCTTTGCAGCAACAGGTGAACTATCTGCATGCTTTCAAGTGAATGAATGAATCCAAGGGTTATCTGTACTCCAGCCTCTCCCTGTTCTGTACACAGGAGAGGGAAAATTACAAGGTTGCAAATTTTACAGTCCTCCATGGTATGCTGAGTGAGAATAGCAAATGCCAGCCAGATCTGCCCAGGACATGTGGCTACTGAAAGGAAGCCTCAGAAAAGCAGTGAAAAGTTCCATTTTGGAAAATTGCAGCCTCTGTTAGAGTGGCTATTCAGATTATTTTTCCCACTAAACACTCCTGGCTCTATCTAACCTTTTTCTAGCAACAAGCTGAGCATGAATCAGCAGTGTGCTGCTGCAAAGGCAAGTCAGATCAGCTGCATCTGCTATTGCTAGCAGAGATAGAGACATGGTCACCCCACTCTACTTGGCGCTTGTCAGGCTGCACCTGGAGTGCTGTGTCCAGTTCTGGTCCCCACAATTCAAAAAAGAAGTGGACAGACTGGAGAGGGTCCAAAGGAGGGCCACAAAGATGATCAAGGGGCTGGAGAACCCGCCCTGTTGTGTCTTTTCTCCCTGGAGAATAGAAGGCTTGGATGGCTACAAAGACGACTGTCATGGTTTAGCCCCAGTCAGCAACAAAGCACCACGCAGCCGCTCGCTCACTCCCCCCTTGGTGGGACATGGGAGAGAATCAGAAGAGTAAAAGTGAGCAAACTCATGGGTTGAGATAAAGACAGTTTAATAGGTAAAGCAAAAGCTGCGCGCAGAAGCAAAGCAAAACAAGGAATTAATTCACTCCTTCCCATGGGCAGGCAGGTGTTCAGCCATCTCCAGGAAAGCAGGGCTCCATCATGCATAATGGTTACTTGGGAAGACAAACGCCATAACTCCAAATGTCCCCCACTTCCTCCTTCTCCCCCAGCTTTATATGTTGAGCATGACGTCATATGGTATGGAATATCCCTTTGGTCAGTTGGGGTCAGCTGTCCTGGCTGTGTCCCCTCCCAGCTTCTTGTGCACCCGGCAGAGCACGGGGAGCTGAAAAAGTCCTTGACCAGTGTAAGTGCTACTTAGCAACAACTAAAACATCTCCACAATATCACCACTCTTTCCATCACAAATCCAAAACACAGCCCCATACTAGCTACTGTGATGAAATTTAACTCTAACCCAGCTGAAACCAGGACAACGGCAGAGACCATCTCTTTGCAAAGAGCCACATGGAGGAGACAAGAGGCAATGGGTACAAGTTGTACTGGGGGAGGTTTTATCTTGATATAAGAACAAAATTTTTTACAGTGGGAATAATTGTTCACTGAAACAACCTCCCTAGGGACATTAGAGTTCCCGTCACTGGAGGTTCTCAAGATGTGTGCTGGATAATCTCATCTAGGGTCCCTTTCCCACAAAAGATCGGACCAGATGGTCTTTCAAGGTCCCTTCCAGGCTCGGCTATTCTGTGATTCTAACTTAATTTAGAAGAACTGGGCTAGGTAGCACTCAATGCTGTTTTGGGGCAATGTCTTGGATGTGATTAAATACCGTTTTAGGAAGTCACTGTGAAAAATACCTTTGACAAGTGTACATTGCATTAAGTAAGATTCAAACATAATTAGTTTTCAGTGAATCCAGATGGGTAGTTTATGTAGCTAACATTAAGTACATTGTCTTGACTGGGACCTTTCCACAGAAATAAATTACACTATTTATTCATCTCAGTTTTCATCTAATAGAAAGATCAAAATAGACCAAACGTGAAATCTTCAGCCCAGCCTCAGTCAGTTGTTATGATCATGTTACTTAATGTGACCTCAGCACTTAAAAGACCAAGTGTCATTGCAGAAGACCCAGATATGAACTTGCAAATCAGAACTGGGAGGAAGGAGCTGCATTTCATTTGAGGATTTTAGCTTAGAGTTCTGGGTTTTTCTCATTGTTCAGGAAGAATGCTGCCTACCTTGGACTTTTGGGGGTATAAATAATGCAGGCAATTACATTTGCTGGCCATAAGCAATGGAAATAAAATCTACAGATCGATCCTGGTGGATAGAAGTATTTCTAAAAGTAGAGCTTGATTGGTTTAAAATAATTTTGAAATAGAATGAAATATATCATACTGATTTTTTTACAGTTCTAGATGAAATTACACACTAAAGTAAAGCATGTGAATAAAGACTACACATATTACTAGAGATACTCTTTTTGAATGAGGAATATTTGAAGTTGCTCTGTGTTATTTGTTTAAAATTGGTTAATGGCTTTTTGCATAAATTGCTAACTAAACAGTAAAATGAAGAGGCATGGATATGTGCTACAACAGATTGATTCTCCACTAACCTTTCAAAAGGAGAGTCCTAAAAAAATATCTATTGAAATAAAATGTGGATGGTTTCTCTACCAGGCTGCCCTTTGGTAACCATGGAAACTGCAGACTTGCCCAGGACATAAAAGAGAACTATATTGCATTGGACACATTTATTTGTTTAGATTCAAAGTTTTACAGCAGTGAAAGTCGTATAACATTGTACAGTGGTTCTTTGTCAGGACCATGACCCCCACACTGCAGCAATGCTCCTTGGAAATAAGAAACTCTGTAAATCCCTGATGATCTGGTACAACAACAGCTATTATTGCTGTCAGGTCTGTGTTCCTGTGAAGCAGAAAATCATTACTGATCAATAAATCAGACTTCTAAGGAAATATTGGAAGATGATAGCATCATCTCTCACTCTTCCATCCTTGCAGTGAAGAAAGATACAGTGAGTGCAGGGACTGTCCCAGCAACATTTCTTCCCTGCAGAGGTGCACAAGATAAGTAGCCCTTGAGCACTCACTCCCTCTTTATGAAAATGGTAAGTCACATTCAAGAATTATTAGCTCATAAAGATGGCCCAGATCCCTGCTGTCTGGAGACAGAGTCACATCTATGCTCTAGGTACTACTATGATACCCAGCAATTCTGTTTTGCTTCAAGGTAAAAATGATGGAAAGTGCAAGGTAGTGAAGAACTGGCCAGCTGAAACTCAAAATGCTAAGGAGGCTGTTCCTAAAGAAGGGAAGACAAGTTTAAAAGGAAAGGAATTTTCATACAGTTTTGTCTGAGAATTGTTCACTGCAGCATTCAGTGATGAAGTGGTTGCACAGATGTTTTCCCCAAATAACTACATAGCAAGAAGGGATACTATTTATTTGTCAATTTTGTCCAATGTCATTTGGAAAACATACTTAAAAGGTAATTTGGTGATACATTTTAATTAGAAGGTCTGTTACGAGTTTTGGCTTAACTGTTGTTTATACATATACACCCCACAATTAGAATATTAGCTGTAATTTACATTTACCCCAAAATCCTGAATGTACTAAGGATTATTGAAATGTACTGAGGGTTAGCTTTTAGAATGAAAATCTTTGTTTTCTCCTTAATTTAACTTAAACAATTTTTGAATGCACTTCAGAGAGAATAATACTTATTCCCTGGTGACTAAATTTGACTAACTGCTGCTGTGCAGGTTTTTAATCAAACATGTGCGCTATGCATTACAGATCAAACCAAAGGTATTCTGAATTGGAGACACTTCTGGATTTACTGGAAGCATTCCCTTCTGCATCAGGCAACATGTGGCCAGTTGAGCTGTGTGAACAGAATTTGCAGCTCTGTGACCAAACAAAGAAACAAAAAAAAGAAACGAATATTTTGAGTTTATGAACTGAATTAAAGTAAACCTCCATTATAAAACCCAAAATAGCTGCGATTATTGAAGTGTCTATTTTTCCTTTTTACCTGAAAATATTCAAGAAATACTATTTGTAGCATAAGCAGTGTCAGTTATGCTTTGCAGCTAAATGTTTTGCCAAGATCTGGTGAGCACTTGGTGCTCTTTACACAGAGCAGAAGACTGTATGGAATTAGATCCAAAGAAGCAGACTTTGAAATAATTGAAGATAGATTTCCTTCCTTGGTATGATTCTGCACTGAAAGGTGAGTTGGGTTTTTACCTTTTGTTTTCATTAAATGCCAAGAGCATTAATTTGGAAAAAAATGTGATCCTTTTTCACCAGCAAAACTGCTTTTCTTCCTTTTCAGATTCCAGCTTTTCAGGATTCAGTATTTCAAAATGGTACAGGGAACACTTTTACACATAGTGTTGTGACTTCATTTTCCTTTTCAACCATTTTAACTGTTTTTCAACTTTTCCATATTTTAAGTGAAAATATATTTCTTATCATTAGTTATGAAATGCATGCATAAAGAGAGAAACAATATTGGCGCAGACATTGTACTTATGCCTTAAAGAGTTTTCACATAATCTTTAAAATCTTATTCCAGCAACTCTTTCTCAGCTTTAATGAGAGTTTGGCTTGAATATGAATTTGGGCAAGGGTCCAAGGAGGAAGAAAGAAAGGGTGACCCTTCTGCTATTATGGACTGTAAGAATGAAAAATTAATAAAATTATTTGGAAAGCTGCCAAGGCTGTAAGAGATGTATTTATTAATCTTGAATAACTTTGAAAGGAAGCAAAATAAATACAAAATAAGCAACATGATTGTCAAACAGCAAACTCACACGGAATCTCAACATGAAAATAAATTAAAACGGTATTTGAATTTCAGAGATGACAGACAAATGGAATCTTTCATCACACTGGACAAACACAATTCCCTTGTTATTTAGGGTCTTCCAGGTAATTTGAGAAAAAGAATAAATATGTATTCTAAAAAGCAAAGACAATAGAGAAATATTGTGTGGAGATCGTAGAAAGTAATTAAATGCCAACTCCCTTGGCAATTAGTAATACGAAAACTCTGTAAACATGTTGTTAGGATTATGGGATTATTATAATTTACTAGCTCAATGCTTTCCTTTGTCTTTACATGCAGGAAAAGCATTTGACAAGGTTGAGTGGTCAGTTTTTAATCAAAAAATATTTTAAAAGCGTTTCAAGGGTACAGAAGTGCAAAATGAGTTTTAAAAAGCAGTGACTTTAACATGTTTTCCAAAGAAATTTACTTCCTAAGAGAAAGTAAAAGATTTCAGAAGTTGACAGCTGTTTAGAGAATTATATTTCATCCCATCTCCTGTATCTGCTGGTGTCCTCCCAGGTAATCATAGCAAAAATAAAGAATTTTGTTAGGAAGCTCTTGATGTCTGTATGTGCCATTTACATTGTAAATTCAGTTACACTGAGGATGTGCATTATAAAAGAGAATTTTAATACTGATATATGAGCTGAAACCATATTATAACTACTAAACATATAGACTGTACTTGTCAGAGGACAGTAACATACCTGTAACGCAGCCACTAAAGAGTGGAACATCAGTAAACCTCACTGCACCAGGTAATCAAGTCTTTGCTGGTGTGGGCTTCAGGACAGGAACTTTGCCACGTCTTCATTCAGAGTGTAATTTATAGTATTACTGATATTAGTGGAAAGTGAGGAAAATCCTGATCGTATTGTCAATCCTATTCTCACCGTGTGTTAGGGAGCAAAGAAACATTGAATTAAATTCTCTGCTGCTTCCCATGAGAAGGAGAGCACAGGATGTATGGCCCAGGACGGGGGTGGGTGTTGAAGGAAAGGGCGAGTTTAAGGAAACCCTCTAGAGTGGATGAAATGAATCCTGTGGGAACACAATGCTGCATACATGATGCAGCCCAGGTGTCAAAAGGACTCCTACCTCAACTGTTGGCAAGACTAATATGCTGATAGGGTTGTGTAAAGACCTGTGTAAAGACCTGGATTAGAAACCAGTATCTCGTCCATTTGTTTTAAGTTGCTAACTGTAGGCTTTACTCCTCTTTAATTTTATTTAATTTTTCAAGGAAATTCATGGTAGTAAGTATTTAGTACAGTTTTATTTTAAATGTTTCACTAAGTTCTACTATAACTGAGGATATTAGTGAAGTAAGGCCACGATTTTAACTAGGTTATTATTACGTATTCATTGTTCACTTATTTAGATTCTGCAGCACTTATTAAAAATTAAAATAATTTATTTTCAGAAAACTGGAAGCTGAAGTAGTGTGTGATTCCCCTGAGATTTGGGACTGCTGTTGGCTTGTGTATATCATTTGCTTTGTGAGTGAATGAGAGCATCACATCCTGTTGCTCATAAATATGCTGTTGTGATATACAGTAGACTAACTCTCTGAATGCAGCAACCCATCCACATCTTTTTCTTAATCATAAACTGGAATTAAACTTGTTCAGCTCATCTTTTAGCTTAATAGGGGCATCCTCCCCTCTAATTACAGCAAAGGTTTCATACCAGCTCCCTTGCTTAAAAGACCTTATTAGGTTTTTCAAGCTGTATTAAATTGGGTAAGGGTTATGCCAAGCAATTTGTCACTCTCAGCAAATCAGCATGAGAGGAACAGTAGATTTGTTCAGGGTATTTTTCCAGTCAACATATTTACAGCTCCCCCATTTATTTTAGATAAAGCTAAGGCAATTCCTAAAGATTTTTTTTTTAATATATATATAATTTATAGCAGAGTCGTCCTGCGTATTTTCTCCCTTGATTTCTATTTCTCCATCTCTTCAGATCATTGCAAAAATCATCCCCAGGTGAATGGAACTGGTTCCTTTGGGAACATCTCTGCTTTTTTGAGTCACCTCAGAGGACACAGTTTGGGGCAGTAAATTAAACTGCTTTTGGCTTGCATTTGTCTTTTGCTTGCTAGAAATCTCCCAGATAATTTCGTGACTTAGAAGGGGCCATGGACAATAATTTAACTCTCAAGTATTTTCTGTTCTTTATTCTAGAAGGACAGAAGTTTATGAAAAATCTTAGTATACAAAATTAAATTGGGAAATATTACTAAGTGTTTCAAATAATTCATTTAACCTTTATTTTCCATACCTTCCTTTTATCTCTTACTTCAGCACAACGTTGCCAGGCCAATAGGCATATTTCTTTTCTTTATGTGAAGAGCACTTCTGTGAATTTTTTTCTAGTGCCACAGCTGAAAACTTCTGCATGGTCATGCATGTTCAGAAATGCCATGGCTGGCTGTTGGGAGATGGCATGAAGGTCTATGAGTGCATGGTGGAGTGGCTCAAGTACAAAACTAGATTGGATGGCATCCTAAGCTCTGATGCCAGGGGCTGTAGGCAGACCTGGGTTGAAGTCATGCCTACAGTGCTGGAAAAATGGTGGAGGTGATTCTGGTACACTGGCTGTGAAAGCCAAAGGACAGGGAGTAAGGAGCAGAGAAGTACAGGTGCTGCTCCACCTATTCCTTCAATCTAAGGCTTTACTACTATTCTCTCAACAACTAAATGAGAGTATTTGGTTGTTAGTGACTTCAAAAAAACACTGATATTTGCTGCTTCTTGCAATTAACTGGCACTGCTATTCCAAGTCACAATGTGTAACATGTTTCCATTGGCAGATTATGCAGTACTTTCAGAGTGGATTTTGCTGCCACGGACAAGTTTGCAGGGTAAGTACTGGCTCAGGTTGAGCATCAAAAGAGGCATGGAGGAGAAATTACATTATCTACAGAGTATACCTAACAGCATTTTTTGAACATTTTTTGGGGTGGGAAGGCTCACTAAATGGGGCAGCAGAGCAGGTTGGGATGCATCCATGGGCAGTCCAGTCATTTCTCTTTGCCTATGTACCTATTTTAATTCTTTCGCATGGGAGAGATTCAGCATGGACATAGGGAGAAACTTTTTCCCCATGAGGACAGTCACATTTTGGCACAGGTTGCCCAGAGAAGTTGTGAGGTCTGTGCCTCTGGGGCATTTTCCAAATCGGCCTCTTCCAGCCTGGATTGTCTTGTGATCCTACAGAAAGGAAGGAACTGCCTTTTGCTTGTCAGAATGCCGGAGAAGATTTAAGTCAAGATTACTCTTCTTGTACGTATGGATACACAAGTAATATAAAAAAAATTCCTCAAAGATTTGCTTTATAGTGTAAATACAGAGGCAACATACAGTAAAAAACAAATACTGAGTATATTTATGATGAACCATTAACACAGCTAAGAATACTTAAAGAAAAAGCTATTCCAGCATTTCTCTTTCTCAGCAGAATAGGCTGGTATTACCATGTAATTTCACAGTAAATCTAAGTAACAGCCCTGCTAGCTAGCCGCCGAAGATCTAGAAAATTTCAGGCTCTGGGTGATCTATATATTTTTTATATTCACAGCTGTAATAATATAGAGTTCACATTTACACTGAGATAAATGACCAGCCTAAGTTGTCAGCTTTTGTGCAGCAGAAAGATGAGTCACTGAGGGTGACTGTAGTTAAAAATGAAAGACCCGTTAGATGATGTGGTCTTGTCTTGGCACAGCACTGCTACTTACATCAGTAGACCAGGTGGCCAAGAAAGAGCAGAAAAACAGTTTTGCCTGGAGACAAGTCCTTCTCCAGGATTTTCTCAAGTAACTCGAAGTCCAGGCCACTCACAAGACTAGGAAAAGTCACCCCTATCCATGGTCCTAAACCTTAAGGATAAGAACATGCTTAGATGTTCTGCTGGATCAATACTGAATTCACTGTAACACTTTCAGTCTGATCTCACTGAAATCTGAGTGAATGTTACCGCCATCATTTCAGGATTTGTTCTTATAAGCCCACTGTGAGTCTCTACCAACATAACTATACCAGGGAACAAAGCACATTAAGGTCAATAAACTGAAAACCAGCAAGGAAGTTCTTCATCCATGGACCTTGAAATGTCAGGCATACGAAAGCTCACAAGTGCAATAGATTTTAATTATGTGAATACTTTATGTTCTGTATCACATGAACCATACAAAATCTTTCTGAAATCTAGATTAATTCCAATGTATTATTCATCAGGTTTTCTTTTGTCTGGAAATGTTACAATAACCTTGGCTGAAAAGGCTGGACATTGCAGCCTCACAATACATGTAGAGAATATCAGCACCGCTCTGTTACAAGAGAAGCATTACCCATTGTCCTGCGTATAACCCTATTGAAATACTTCAGAAACTTGATGACAAGAGGATTGTATTTCAGACTTGTTCCTCTAGGTCTCTTTTGGGAAAATTAAATGGTCAGTCGAGTTTTTTCTTCTTATATTTGCTCAAGGCGTGACAAAAAAAAAAGGTATTTACATACATGTATGTATCTGATAAGAATGATACCTCTCTTAATAATTTTCCCCACACATTGCATTTCCAAAAAAAAAGATAAATCCCTTAGAGTTTAATTTATAATTATTGTACTCACCTGTTATGATTTGCATACTAGTCACAGTAGCACAATCTTAATTCTGTGAGAGTTGTGAATGTCCTACATGATTCCTATTAAAGTGAATGGTAATTCAGAACCCTCAACACAATAGAGGATCAGGCCACATAGAGGGTATAGTATAATGTAACTCCTCTATATTAATTTCTTTGCTGTTCTGGTAACAGAAGGGTTTTTCTTTTCATGCCCTACCAGTTCTTTGCTAGATCCAGTTTTCTCTCTCAAGACCATGAGCAAAATTCTTTGCTGACACAGATGGGTACATCTGCTTTCACTGATGTTGCACTTATCTGCACCAGCAAATCATTGACCTCCACCTTGAGAACAATGATTCCATTATATAAATAGGCTGTATTATTTTGCCCCCAAATATTAGAATAATGAACTGAGAAACCCCTGCATTATTTCTATGACTGTGGCACACTGTTCTCGTTGAACTGTTTGCTGTGGCGTTACACAAAAGAGACTGCTAAAAGGAGCAAGTAGGTAAAGAGAAACAATGACCTTAGTAATGGCGCAGGCCACCAACAGCAGCCAGGTACAGAAATTAAGACACATTTGTGTGCAGCCTGTTTGATGTCTTGAGGGTCTAATATGTAAGACACCTTGTAACCACAACAATTTGCACACACAAACGAAAATATTAACTTGTGAGTAGATGCCTAGTCTTACAGGATGAGACAAAAGGGGAACCCTTGGGTGTCCTGCATCCACCTCTCAGCACAGCAAGACAATGAAACACTTCTCTTTCCCTTAGTGACCAGTTTGCCCGTTTCAAGAGGAATTTGACCAGGAAGATGGACCTCAGAAATGCAGGTGAGGCCAGGAAATAGCAATGGACAACTAATAACAGCAAAATACCTGCTCTGTAGCACCGTTGAATTCATTGTTTTGTTCCCAATATTCCTCCTGGAACTGCTTGAAAACCCGTGCTATTCAATGGCCTGCTCTCAATTTTAAAGGCCAGGATTATAGCTTGTGGTAAAACACTTGCAATAGTAACTGATGTATCTACTTCTTGGTGATATTGAAATGATAGCATTTGTCTAATAATGTGTTGATATGTTTGAAGAATCCATTTTTTAAAAGAATATTAAAAGTTTTCCATAGCCTTTATTTTCTTGAAAATTTGAGAGGTGGATTAAAGCCCCTTCAATTCACTATTGCTTTAAAATGGTTGATTTGATAATGCCAGATAGTATTTAAACCTCCTTGACTATTCAATCATTGTCAGTCTTTTCTTATTTCAAGCAGCCCAATGGCATTCTTTGCTTTATCTGGAATGATTACAGAGGGGTTGTAAATGCAAAAAAAAAGATGTCCTTGATAAAATACTCGTTTTTATTATTATCAATTTGTTCATTGAACAAAAATACAAAAATGGTTTTGGTCTATCAGTCTGCAAGTTTCTAATAATCATTCAATGTGATCTTATCTTTGCTTATCCTTAATGAATTTGGTTTAATCATGGTTTCTATAACCTAAGAATGTGATTTAAATCAGGTTAGAGAAATTTCAGCCTAGTCAATTGCTTCACATGAATGCTTTCTCTTGCAATCCAGCAATAGCATGGCCAGGTGAGATGGCTGTAGATAAGATTATTCATACTAAAATCTCCTGACCCAAAGTAGCTTGTCTTGTCTTTGGACAGAGAGATTCATTAGATGAAATTTTCAATATATCTTTCAGTCTTTTCCCAGTAGTTATCATAACTCTTAAGAAACTACTGATTTTTTTTCCCAATATAACACCATTAAACCCATTCAAGGACCAAGTTTTACTTCAAATACCTTAAAATACACTTGGAAAACAAATGGGTTTCTAGACTTTTGCCAGGCTTTGTATTGAACACTCCCTTGAGGTTTTCTTGGTTAGCGCAGTACTCAGCAACAGAGAAAACAGGAAGTGGCAAGTTGATAATTATTGGTAGTGAAAGCACAGAGGAGGAAACAAGGATGATCAAAATTATGGAGAAGTTTCTATAGAAGAAACAACACAGATGAGGACTCTGCAGCTTGGAAAAAGGAGGGCCAAGGGAGAATACAATACAGTCCTATAAAATTATAAGTGGCAAAGATGAGATAAATAGAGACAAAATATTTGCTGGTATTTTGAAGAAAATTGAAATGAAATCAGAAGGTGAATATTTCAAGATACAAGAAGTGGTTGTTCACACAGCAATGGTAAAGCTGTGAAACTCCTCTGTGCAAGACAGAGTGGAACACAACTTAGAGGCTGACACGGAGTAAAAAGAGGTAGGACAAATGCACAGAAGATGTTACAAAGAACTCTTAAATAAAAACAATAAAAATTGCGCAATCTTTGGCTGAGGTAATCTCTGATCCATAATTTCTGGATGTGAGAAGAATATATACAAGAGGTATCAATATTTGCTTGTCCTCTTTTTTGCTCTTTCCTAGGCACTCACCATTAGTCATTGCCAGGGGTAAGAAACTCAGCTAAAGAAATTTTTGGTCTTAGTCAGTAGGGTTTCTTTTGTGTTACTCCTTTATAAGTTTCACGTTGCTTTAGCACACTTGCTATTTCTAGGACTTTCTTCCCATTTCTTAGAGGACTGATGTATAGAATTTTACTTAATAAAAAGCTGCAAAAGTAGCGTATACTGCATTAGAGATTGTAAATAAACCCTCACAGTTGGTTTTCTAAGTAAAATAAGAGACAGTTCCTGAGTCATTTTAAGCTTTAGTGCCAATAAGTTACAACTTTAATTTCCTTTTCAGAAAATATTTTGTATGCCTAAGGGTTTTTCTAATGGTTTTTGTCATCATATGCTGTTTTCTTCTAGTATTAGTGACTTCTCAGTATACTGTTTTGCATTGGCATTTTTGTGAACCACTTAGACTTTTTTTATCTTTCGTCCTAGTTTTAACTTTTCTTCAGCTCTCTTTATCAGCTGCCTGTCAAAGACTGTTTTATGACATCCTTTCGAAGATCTTTCTCTATGTCGTGCTTCCAATTTACTTGAAAGCAATGTCCTCTAATTTTTGCAAGTGAGTCTCAATCCTGGAGATTTAGTTTCTTAAACATGTGATCTCACTTCCACTGGGATGTGATCCAACCATGCTAAAATAGCACAATCTTTAGCACTTCATTTACAGATTTGGAAGTTAGTCTGGAATAAATGTGTAGTGTGACTAAATTACACAGTCTTATTCCTCTAGTAGGAACTATTGATTGAACTGTGAAAATAAAAAGGTTAAATACTCCATTATCTATTATCTTTTATTTCCTTTCTTTTTATAAAGACTTAAGTCCTTCTAGACATAAGTTTCTTTCCCAGGGCATTGCATGATTCAAGAAAACACCTAATGTAAGAGTTTCTTTTTAATGGGGAGGGTACTTTGTTGTTACTAATAACTGAAACATGTCCCTATTAATAAGAACTACTATCTCTTCTTAAACAGATAATTGCTTTCAAAAACATACATTTGACAGATGTTTCTTATTATTTTTTCTAAAGTAATAAATGTCTGCTGAAAGGTGCTTTCTTTCATACCCCTTAAAATGGTAAAATAATTTAAGATATTTTAGTATTTCCAGTGTTTTCATCCCTTTAATTAGAAGCTGGTCCTGTAAATGAAAGAGATACTCACATTCAAATTATCAAAAAGCCAGGAAAGTTTAGTGGTTTTTTGGATGTTTGATAGGATTAGGCCTTATTGGCTATTGGTTGTTTGTATATACAGATGGAGTATGCCTGAATACTGTAAACTTTGAGTGTAAACTATATATACTGATTCCTCACTGAGTACCAGTCCCTGCCTCTCCTGCATCCTCTGCAAGTTAAAAAAAAAAAAAGAAAAAGAAGAAGAAAAGAAAATATCTAAATCAGCTCTAAATGGCTGCAGATTGCTGAACTATAACTTTATAGATGATATGCATGGATATGTGAACTATTTCTTTTGCAGTCTAGAAGAGGTACATTTCCCACCTATGGTGTTATCTATGTTAGGGACAAATTACCTCCAGGCTCATGCGTTACCCATGCAGGATGTGCCAGGCACTTTTTCCTTTCTCTTTTCTCTGCGCTCATCCCAGAGGGCACTCTGGTTCTTTCTTTTTAGCGTTTATTTTCTGTTTTAACATGCAGAGATTCGTTCTACCCAAGTTTAAACAAGCTGTAAGAGTGCATAAAGTCAGTAAGCAATTGGTAGTGTTTGACAGTCACTTAAAACCTGTAACATTTTGGGAAAAAGCAAACGTAATTATTGCAGCACTACCATGCCACTATTAAATCAAACTTCCTACAGGTTTCTCCACAGCTTTACCCTAATTTTGACTGAAGTGTTTGACATGTAATGTGGCATTCATAGTGCCTGTGTCTCACTGTCTAGGCACTGGGTGTTTGATGTAAGCTGGTTGTTTGCAGGAGGTATCTCCTTAGTGGGATTAATCCCAACTGTGTTACATGTTTTCTTAAACGAGAATGAAGTTCCTCTGTCATTTCTCTGTCCTTTGAAATACAGAAACACCCAAGAAAACTGCAGGTAAGTGACAAAACATGACTTTATGTAGCCCCATTGTAGTAACCTTGACCAGAAGACTGTTGCACATGGAGCAGTTAGTGGTCCACACAGAAGTTAACCTGAGCATACTCGGGCCTGTGCTGTGCCATGTTGCATGTACAGCTTGGCTTTCAGGCCTGTGCTGAGATGCACAAATCCCTTGGCAGCAGGATAAAGTCAACCAGCTTACCGTAACAGAGCATCCTGCAGGCAACTCCCACCCATTACCAGCGATTATGCCACCTGCACGGCCTTGCCTTTATCTAAAAGTGCAGCAAGACGTTCTCATGCGAACATAGTTTGACTGTAGAAATAACAAGATTTGTTTACTTGTAAGAAAATCCTAAAATAGCATGAATGACTGAGAGGCGAGAATCCCTGCTTTGGACAGGGTCTGCACGGTGTGCTGTGTGTGGGTTGGAGTCCTCTTCAGTGCTACACCACCTGGGGTCCCCAACATCTAAGGGGACTTAAGACTGCCTATGCTGTTCTCTTCTTATAGTGCTAGTTCTAATAAACAGCTTTGTGAATGATACCTTACGGAGTCTGAGTGCCTTTCTTACCGGCATCACAAGGGACCAGCACCTCCTGATGCAAAACACCTGTGTTAGGCAATATTAACACCAGAAGGCAATAGCTACTTCTACAGCATAAAGAACAGAAAATATCTGGTTCCCATGAGAATCCTTTGACAAATCTTATTTTCAGACTGTTGTTACATATGAAGACCAAAGCTTTTAGAATTTTGGCATTTGTACTTTTATTGCCCTTTTAAAATAAAAAATCCTGAGTAAATGTAACAAGATTAAGTCCATGGCAAAAGAGAGTTGTGTATGTGGATATGCAGGTGCTAGCTTTCAATTACCCAAGTATAAGCACAGCATCTGAAAAAAAGTTCTTAAAACATGAAAGAGACTTTTTTGTTTTACTTCGATATCTCAAGCAGCCAAATGGAGTTGACTGATAATTCCAAATCCATCCTTTGGGCCAAGAAAAAATATGAAAAGCTTCAGCCGAAATGTATCTTTATTCAGGAAGGAGTTTTTAGTTTGAAATACCGGTGCTGCAGGAAAGATGTTTCCAGATCAAAAGGCCATCCTATGTTTTATGGGATCAAGAAATTAATTCAACAATGAAAAGCTATAGCACATGTTGACACAGCTAAAGCATTTACCAACATTGGCCACATGAGGTTTTCTGAATGACTGAAGATATACGTCTTGCATTTAAACCCAGTGAACAAAACACTGATATAGAGGGAAGAAGATGACCTAATTTACTGGTAGTGGATCCTATACATATTAATTTAAGAGCTATAAGTTCGAGGACAAAAGAAGAGGCTGGTCCTCTAGCCCCTCAGTTTGATCCTTTGTAATCTAATATGAATTTGATTCAGCAGAGTTTGGGCTCAGGGATAGCCAGCTATTTCTCCAGAATGAAATCTGAAAGATATACAGATGGCTAGGTTTACAGATTTAAAGAAAGGTAGGGGTTGGAAGGGACCTCTGGAGATCATCTTGTCCAAACCCCCTGCTTGAGCAGCGACACCCAGAGCAGGGACCACAGGGCCGCGTCCAGGCAGGTTTAGAATGTCTCCTGGGAAGGAGAATCCACAACCTCCATGGGCAGCCGGTCCCACTGCTCTGTCACCCTCACAGGAAAGACGTTTTTCTTCATATTGAGGTGGAACTTCCTGTGTTCCAACTTGTGCCCATTGCCCCTTGTCCTGTCATTGGACACTATTGAAAAGAGCCTAGTCCCATCGTCCTGACACCCACCCATTAGATATTTGTAGGTACTGATGAGATCCCTGGTCAGTCTTCTCTTCCCCAGGCTGAACAAAACTAAGCCTCTCAGCCTTTCCTCATAAGGGAGATGCTCCAGTCCCCTGATCATCTTCATAGCTCTCTGCTGGACTTGCTCGAGCAGTTCCACGTCACTCTTAAACTGGGGGGCCCAAAAGTGGACACAGTACTGCAAATGTGGTCTCACTAGGGCTGAGTAGAGGGGGAGGATAACCTCCCTCCACCTGCTGGCCACACTCCTTTTAATGGAGCCCAGAATATTGTTGGCTTTCTTGGCCACAAGGGCACAGTGCTGGCTCATGGTCAACTTGCTGTCCACCAGCACTCCCAGGTCTTTCTTGACAGAGCTGCTTTGCAGTAGTTCAGCCCCCAGCCTGTACTGGTGCCTGGGGTTGTTCCTCCCCAGGTGCAGGACGTTGCACTTGCTCTTGTTGAATTTCATGAAGTTCCCCTCGGCCCAGCTCTGCAGCGTGTCCAGGTCTCATTGGATGGCAGCACAGCCTCCTGGTGTATCAGCCACTCCTCCCGGCTTGGAATCATCAGCAAATTTGCTGAGGTTACACTCTGTCCCTTCATCCATGTCATTGATGAATATGTTGAACAGGACTGGAGCCAGCACAGGCCCCTGGGGAACACCGCTAGTGACAGACCTCTATCCAGACTCTGCTCCATTGATCACAACCCTCTGAGTCCTGTTGTTGAGCCAGTTCTCTATCCACCTCACTGTGCCCTCATCCAACCCACACTTCCTTAGCTTGTCTGTGAGGAGGCTATGGGAGACAGTGTCAAATGCCTTACTGAAGCCAAGATGGAAAACATCCACTGCTCTCCCTTCATCAACTCAACCAGTCACACCATCATAGAAGGCTATCAGTTTGGTCAAGCATGATCTCCCCTTGGTGAATCCATATTGACTATTTCTGGTACCTTCTTGTCCTCTACATGGCTGGAGATGACCTCCAGGATGAACTGCTCCATCACCTTTCTGGGGATGGAAGTGAGGCTGACTGGCCTATAGTTCCCGGGTCCTCCTTCTTGCCCTTTTTGAATACGGGAGTGACATTTGCTGTCCTCAGTCCTTGGGCACCTCTCCTGTCCTCCACGACCTTTCAAAGATGATGGAGAGTGGCTCAGCAAGAACATCCGCCAGCTCCCTCAGCACTCGCAGGTGCATCGCATCGGGGCCCATGGATTTGCAAGGATCCAGTTTGCATAGGTGATCTCTGACCCAGCATTTCTCAACCGATGGTAAGTCTTCCTTTGTCCCAATTTGTCCTCTCTCCTTATGGGGGCTGAGATGCCTGAGGGCCAGCCTTAGCAGTAAAGACCGAGGCAAAGGCGGCGTTCAGTAACTCCGCCTTCTCTGCATCTTGTGTCACCAGGGCCCCTTCCTTGTTCAGCAGTTGGCCCACTTTATCCCGAGTCCTCCTGTTACTGCTGATGTATTTGAAGAAGCCCTTGTTATCTTTGACATGAACTGCCACGTTTAATTCCAAGTGGGCCTTGGCCTTCCTCGTCGCATCTCTGCACACCCTGACAACGTTCCTATATTCCTCCCAAGTGGCCAGTCCCTTTTTCCACACACTGTGATCCTCCTTCTTCTGTGTGAGTTTCTCTAGAAGCTCTTTGCTCATCCATGCAGGTCTCCTGGCTCCTCTGCCTGACTTCTTCCTCCTGGGGATGCACCGATCTTGAGGTTGGAGGAAGTGGTACTTGAATACCGTCCAGCTCTCTTGGAGCCCCTGCCTTCCAGAGCCCTAGCCCATGGGATTCCTCCTAGCTGGTCTTTGAAGAGGCCAAAGGTGGCTCTCTTGAAGTCCAAGGTTGTAACCTGACTGGTTGCCCTGCTTCTACCTTGCAGTATCCTAAACTCGACCATCTCATGATCACTGCAGCCAAGGCTACCCCCTACTCTCACATCCTCCACCAGCCCTTCCTTGTTTGTTAGGATAAGGTCAAGCAGCACATCTCGCCTCGTTGTCTCCTCCACCACTTGCATCAAAAAGTTATCCTCGTTGCTCTGTAGGAACCTTTTGGATTGTGCATGGCTCGCCATGTTGCTTTTCCAGGAATATCAAGGTGTTGAAGTCCCCGATGAGGACCAGGGCCTGCAATTGCAAGGCTACTTCCAGCTGTCTGTAGAAGGCTTCATCAACTTCCTCTTCTTGATCAGGTGGCCTGTAGCAAACGCCCACAACAGTATCAACCATATTTGGCTGTCCCTTAATTTTTACCCACAAGCTCTCAACTTGTTCTTCTTCCACTCCAAGGCAGAGCTTGATACATTCCAGTTGATCCCTCACATAAAGAGCAACTCCCCCACCTTGCCTTGCTGGTCTGTCTTTCCTGAAAAGCCTGTAGCCATCCATGACCACATTCCGGTCATATGAGCTATCCCACCATGTCTCTGTGACTGCAGTGAGATCATGGCCCTGCGACTGCACACAGACCTCTAGTTCCTCCTGTTTATTCCCCATGCTGCATGCATTAGTGTACAGGCATTTCAGAAAGGTGCTTGAGCACACAGGTTTCCCCAGAGGGGTGTACAAAGATCCTCTATAGCCATGCAAACTCCTGAGGTGGTTGGTCTGCTGGTTGCCATCACATGAGGCCGGCACGGCACCTTTATCACTGCTCAGGTTGTCCTGTCTTATTCCTCCATTGTGTGTGATGGCATTAACATTGCTAGTTTGTCCTCCTCCCCCCGAGTTCCTCAGTTTAAAGCCCTCCTCACCAAGTTTCCAGCCTTCTGCCAACGATTCCCTTGCCCCTTCCCGACAGGTGGAGTCCATCCCTCCCTAGCAGCCCGTGGTTGTTGAAGGTTAGTCCTGTTGAAATTATTAAAAATTCAACTCTTGCCAAACTGACAAGGGAAGTAATTAGCTTCATGTTTCTAAAACATCATTCTAGATAGTGCAGAATAAAATCAGGGTAGCTCTTAATACTGCTGAATACTGTAGCAACATGATTGCAGATTACCTGTTACATAGGTTCCTCTTAGACACACTATGACACATCCAAGTACGTGTGGTGACTGTGAGTGTCCAGCCACCATGACACCACAAGGCAGTTCTCATCCTGTACAGCTTTCTTGTACCATTAGGTGCCTCCAAATGGCATGTTTATTTAGGCAATAATGTTAAGTTTAAAAAGATGTCTCAAACAGGTGTTGGCCTTTGAAAGACAGATGGTTTTACTCCAGCATGCTTTTGGAGTGAGTTTTGGCTTTGAACCAAGCTCATAACACCTCAGTCTGGAAACATCTGTGATAACTGCTAACCAAGATGAGTTGCTCAGTTTTACTACGGTAATTGAAAACGAGTATGAAATAAGTATATATATACTAGCACTAATATGAAATGTGGGCCTCACATACCTTGATCTATGTTAAGATTTTCTTCTTTTTAATTTAAATTTGCTTGATCTGCAATTGCTTAGGGATCTTTAGATGAGACTCCAAGCTCAGGAAATGATTATCTGTCAAAAGAAAAACTCAGTAGGAGAAAGGATTGGGCTTTGAAGCCTTCTTATGTGGTACTGACATGGTTGAAACATGCCCTCTCAACTTTTAAAATAAACATTTCAATATATTTCCAAATTTTATCTACTGCTTTCCTTAAGATGTGAAGGTTTTTTTTAGCAAAGGGAAAATGAAAAAGAATTTTTCAGATATATTGAGACAGACTTTTCTGTAGCTGAGCTTTATTGTTCTTTTAATATAGTTGAGTCATGTAAAATGTCAACATGTTAACTTTTTGTTCTATTTAGCTAGAGATAAAGTTTTCAAAACCTCATAAGCTCTCACAGGATGGAAAGCTCAACCTGCTAGACCCAGGTCTAGTTTTGAAGATCTTTTGCATAGATTTAGTTTGAACAAATTTGAACTATCTGTTCCAGGACTCCTAGTCGTGTTATTTTTGAAATAAAGGTTAGAAACATTAGAAAAACAAGGTCACTGGTGGCAGTAAGAGCTTGATTAGATGCAGAAGGTAGGATTTATCTGAGCATGAAATAGACAGTTCTAAGGCATGGGACACTTCATCCTGAAATAGACACTTAAAATAGGTCAGATGAAGGCTATCCTAAAAGTGCCTGTTTCCTCTGGCTGGCTATAAAAAGATGACTAGTTTGAATCTAGGCAGCTACACTTCAGACACAGAGATGAATCCCACCCACAGAGACTAAAAGGGATTAAAATATCTGGTGGCATCTCCATTGTCACCAGGTGAGGATGTCTGAAGTGTCTGAAATATTGTTATTGTCCATTCATGACAGGCAGCATAGGAGGTGGGATGGAAACGCAACTGTTCACTAGTAGGGTGGACAGGGAAGGCTGGGAGGCATACAGGGAGATGAGACCAGAGATATTGGCTCATTTATGGGCAACTTTTAAATGAATAGAGAAACAAGGGGGAAGCTTGAATTTCATAGAATCATGGAATGGTTTGGGTTGGATGAGACCTTTAAAGACCACCTAGTCCAACCCCCGTGCCATAGGCAGGGTTGTCTTTCACTAGAGCAGGTGGCTCAAATGCCTGTCCAACCTGACTTTGAACATTTCCAATGATGGGCCATCCACAACTTCTCTAGGCAACATGTTGTTGTGTGGTGTGTCTCATCACCCTTATCTTAAAAATTTTCTTTCTTATGCCTGATCTGAATGTACCCTTTTTCAGTTTAAAACCATCACTCCTTGTCCTGTCACTTCATATTTATATTTAGGAGCTAATGTGATCAGATCAAGAAGAGATGTGGCAAGATGTCTTAGCAACAGTAAGGAAAAACACAGGCCCCATTCAGGAAGAGGTGATGTTACGGGATCCAGAAAGCCGAAGTCCTTGACACTGTAGGGTGCCCAGCTCCAAAGAAACCTGGTAGCTAAGTCATTGAGGAGCAGGGTAATCAGCATGGTAGGAAAAAGTATTGCCTCTGTTCTGCCAGCACCACTGAAATCAAAGTGTATCTGTGACATGTTTTGATCTTGAGAACTGGAAGGATCGAATATGTCATGCGTCATCGGAGGTTTTTTCATCCAGCTTAAAGCAAGAGCTTGTTTCTCAGCAGTTTTGATTTTAAAATGATGTTGTTCCTTTTCAAAGAAGATAGAGGAGAGGCAGTGAGAGGAAACACCACCATTAGCTTTATAAACCTTTATGGAGCAGTGGTCTGATTTGGCATTCCTCTTGAGAATAATTAGAACTAGGTTGACATATGAAAATGGCCAGGCTCATTTAGCTGGTTATTTTAGGTAGTTGCTTTCAGACTTGCCACACATCTGTTTGGGTTCTGTATCTTGCTAAAAAATAACAGCACAGCAAAAGGTTCTTTTGCTCCATTTCAGCATCTACAGTTTAGGAGAATTTATTGTGCAGTCACCTTTCTGTATCTACAGTTCAACACTCTCACCGTAGATGATATTTTCCATGGACAGTATCGTAGACACTAAAGCAACAATTGTTTTCTTTGCAATGCAGTACACTGAGCATAATTAGAGAGTCTGAAGCATATCTAAAAATAATTTGTAGGACAACAGCATCTAATTAGGTTGGACTCAGAAGTCTGGCAAGTAGCACAGACTGCTGTCAGTTGTAGCACTGAAAGAACCTTAACTGAATAAGAAATGTAATTTAAATGGCAACATCAGGGTGATGAAACTAGTTCATGTAACTGAAGGAAAACAAGGACCAATTAAATATATTGTGGACTGTGCAGAAAGTCCCTCCATAACTTAACATAATAAAAGTTAATTCTCACCATTGTTGTGGCTGTTGATATGTTTTGTTTTGTTTTCTTTTCTTTTTTTTTTTTTTAAAGACTAATTATCCCACATAGATTTCTGTGTTTAGGTAAAAATTAGTGTTCTTTGGTTTTCCAGCATGATGTGTTTTGTAGAAATAATCCTTTCCACAGCCTGTCACATAATTAGTGTTGGTGTGCATCTGCATTGACATTTTAAGACACTGGTGGTATATAATTTTATCCTGGAACATTTCTTGGGACAAACAAGTTATACAATGATTGCCTACTAGTAATTTTTTGTTGTGTTACTCATTTGCAAAATAGTTAATGAGCCCGGAGAAGACGCTTTTTTCCAATATTTCCAAATTACTTTTGAACTTGGAGCAAACGCTCTCCTAAGAGCAAGAACAGGTGGCTGCCTGGGGCAGCCAAATTCCAGGGGCAGAAAAACTAAACAGTTTTTACTGTCACAGGTAAATTCAAGCTGGCAAGGTTGACCGGGCATTCAGCGACAGACTGGTTGGGCTGGGCAGTTTGCCTAGGGCAGCAGACCCCTCTGGAGCTTACCCTGTTTGATTTGACCAGGCAAATAAAGACTAATGCTCATTGAACATATGGCTGTACTGCTTAATGTGTAGGTCCTCCTCTGATAAGAAGTAATTTTGAGCAGCTGGGTAGCCTTGGACTTAGTAAGTGGCCAGTTTCTTTCTTAGACAAGAAAAATGAACAGGTACTGAGTAAATAAATTATCTCAATTAAGTTTTATTTTTAGTATAGCATTGGGTAAACATGGGTATTAAGGCCACATTTCAAGTATAAGATTGAGATTATATGGTAGGTTTCAGTAGGGTACAGAAAGAAAAATCCTTGCCTCTGTGGAGTAGACACAGGGCCATCCCCTTAGTTACTTCTGCTGCCTGATACCTGTAGGTCCTGGTAGCTGCCCAGGCCCTGTCAGCTGTCAAGAAAAGCAGCCTATGAAATTAGTGTAGGAATCATCTTCCCCACCCAAGGATTTCTGGCTTCTTGCATAGTCTTTATGGTTTTGAAGGAAAATCTTAGGCTTGATTGACCCCACTCTTCTCTCATTACTTTCCTAGGAGGGGCTCATTGGTTGTTCAAATCACAAGTTACTGTGACCTAAGACACTAAGAAACTTTTAACAATACAAAACCTACTATACCATTAGTTTAGCCACTCACCAGACAAGGTATTTTGATCATGAATAGATTAAAGTTTCAGGGATGGTTTTGTTCTTTTTTTTTTTTTTTTTTTTTTGTGTGGAATATAAAACAGAACTCAGCATTGCTCTGTACAAAGGATACATCCTCCAAGGAAAGAATAGTGAAAATTCAAGACAAGACAGAGACTGCAATTAACTGGATGATTGGTTCCACCAAATAATGGAGATAAAAGAGGGACATGAGGCCGATTACCTGGTGTTGAGGCAACAACACTATGTTATCTGAAATAGTGCTCAGTAAGCACACCATCGGTGGAAGCTGGAAAGGTCTGCAACCTCTGCTTTGTAGGCAGTGCTAAATGGATAATTTAACAGCAATGAAATAAGCAGGAATGATGGCAAAGTTTAGACAGTTTGGCTGTTGAAGTAGACAAGATAAAATGGGAGTTTTTGATACTAAGAAATTAAGACCACAAGTGAGAAAACCAGAGGAATTACCTGCTTCAGCATAGTGTTAGGAAAGAAAAGGAACGTGAAAAAGAAGTGGGAAGTGGAATTTTCCCTTGTGGTATTAGGATTTACTAATCTTGGAAAGATCTGTAGAAGTAGGATTTGTTCAAATGCAAACAAGATACAGACATCTTAGAGTGATGATGCTTTCAGTAGTGCCTTTGTGGATGTGAAAACTGAATTCTAACAGAAGCAAAACAACTATGGTACCACATACACTCGTGGGCTGAACACTTTGCCAGATATAAATACTTAGCATCATCATCATATTATCAGCAACTGATTCTCAGGAATAAATGTCCTGATTGTAAACTGAATGTCAAGAGTGAAAATATGGTGGACATGAGAGGACACAAAGGCCTAGTATCATAGTTCTTCAGGAAACCATCAATCACAACAAGTCAAGAAGCCACATACAAATAGCTTGGTATGAAACCACCACCATCTGAGAAAGAGCTTCTCAGCTCTTTTACCCCTACTGAAAAAGAAATTCTGCAGAATTATGCCCTGATATTAAAATTGGCTGTGCAAGAACAGCAAGTCTCATCTTGGAAAGCTGTTGCAATGGCAGAAAAGGAATTCCTTCCTCATAAAAATACCCTATAATTAAAGGGAAGGAGAAAGATACTACTGAAAACTCAAATGCCTTATATTTCACATTTATAACTTTTTCCTCCTCTTTCACTGAAAGACAAGAATTTTATTTGAAATCTCAAATATTATTTAACAGTGTGATGATATAGAGAAGCAGGGACATATAATATGCATGACTCTCATTTATTCCAGAGATTAGCATGACGTATTGAATACATAGTTGTAGGAACTACCAAACTCATGCCAAGACACTCTATTTAACAATGAAAGCAACAAGAACTTTCCCCTTTTCTTTCCAGTAATATTATGGGAAAGATAATCTTTTAATACTTTTAATGAAAAAATGCCATTAGCTACAGCACCTCTACTACTAAGGCTGTGCTTGTTTTAGCAAAATGTGTAAAAGAATACTTTTTATTAAACTTCAATTCAGTGCTGGAATTTCATAGATATTCTCATAGGAATTTTCAGAAAACTTCAAGGTCAGTTTTTGTATCTTGGACTGTAGCTTCAAAAAAACCATAAAGTGAATGATTGTGCATTTTATTTCCACCTAAGTTAGACAGCTGGGAACTGAATGTTGTGTTTTTGGGGAAATGTCTGGGGATCTGTGAACAGGGTAAAATAAACCACTACTGAGGTAATATAAATTAGGAACCAGGATTGTTGACAATGTAAGTACTTTTAATGTGCTTTTAACAGAGGCACTGTCTAACTAATGAGGTGCAACTTCAATAGGGTATTTTAAAGTATTAATATATATTGCTCACATATTTGTTAAACCATAATAAATCCGATTAATATTCTCTTGCTATTTAATTAGGCATTTAGCTACATTACAGTAAATGGGCTATTTAATCTAGCAGTTTACATTTAATCAAACAGCTACATTCTTGTAAACATGTGTCATCAACATTAAAATAATATAATTACCATCTTGTAGATACAAGTTAGGTGCCCCATAAAAGTACAAATGGATAAGGATGCAGCCATGTGCTGCTATAAATATTCCTCCTTTTGTTTGGGACTTAAAGCCAAATGCAGGACGTGTTGGTGCCTGCTCCAGACCAGGAGGTACCTGCACAGTGCTCTGTGTGAAAAAGGTCAATGTCCTCCAAAAACAATGAGTCACTGCCCATCTAGCACCTAAACACAAATCTGCTGGCCAAAATAGTCCTGGCTGGACTATAGTCCTGCTGTCACCCCAAACAGAGAAACCTGCAGTAAACTCAGTGTCCCACCATGCTTCACAGTGGCTCTAGCCTCTGGGCCTGGGACCACTAGCAGCTCCCTGTGGGTGCGGGTGTCCTGTAGGGTTGGGGAGCACCGAAGTAGCCCTTGGCGTATTGCTTGGTGGAGCTGGGAGGGCTCCTTCTGGTTCTCCACTTGCTCACAGTGGGATTTTATAACAGTTTTAGAAAATGATGTGCATTTTCTGAATAAAACTCCATTAGTAACTTGTCTTGAGAATGCAATTTCTGATCTCTTTTTCAAGCATTCCAGATTAGAGTGAAAACAATGGAAAAAAACCCATGATGGAGCAGGAGTTATTTTGCTCCATGTTACACCAACATAGCAGATGAAGTTGCAGCCAGCAAAGCCTCATTCCCCCATTTCACCATGTTTAATGAACCCAGTGATTAAGACACTGTGCCCATACAACAGGACCTGAAAAGCTCATTGTCTTCCCAGTGATGTCAATGAAGCTGAGAACCTGCCCAGGGCAGGCAGAGCTGAGAGCATCGTCCCAGACCGCAGCTGGATGGAGGTGGCATGGTGGGAAGCTGTCTCTGGGCAAAGGGAGCAGCAGCCAAGCCCAGGGTGCTGCCCAACACAGGACTTGCAAGAGAGAATGAAAGTCCTTCAAGGAGGCTCTGTGTGGTCTAAATGGTGGCACAGCCTACAGGACAGCAGTTGGTTCACACGAGAAGACAGCTTAATCCATGTATATGGTGAAAAGAGGGGTCCCTAGACAGGTTTTGAAATTAGGCAGATGTTCACATGAACGCTTGTCTCTGAAGTATTTCTCTTACACAGAGTATAAACTATTTCATGACTCCCCCCCCCCCACTAAGGAAGACTGGTAAAGAGAGGAGGAAGATGCTGAGGAGAGCAGAACGTTCTAAGACAGTAAAGGAAAATGAAAGCAAGTTGGACTTCAAGTAATAGAAAGTATTTTAATTAAAAATAAAAAAATCCATAACATTGTAAGAAAGATAAACAACAAAATTGCATCTTTTCAGGGGGAGGGGATTGAAGAAGAATATGAATTGCTAAATAAGAGAAAAAAATTAAGTGTGTGTCAGAAGTTGATATGGAGAAAGTGGTATCATTATACAAGAAATAAGAAAAGCGCAAACAAAAGTGTTGGGTGTGTGTAGTAGTAATGTTACTAACGCTAATGTGGAAGTAGTGCTTCTTAAATTCTTGGAGGCATAGTTTGAAAATGGAATCAAAAAATGAAACACATAGTTCACCACTAAAGTTGCAAAATTAAACATTGCCTATCAAAATGTGGTAGACCACAATAATAAATGGAAGTAAATTAAATTATTTACTTCAATGTAACACTCAAAATATTTGAGAAATAATGCAGCAAAGATTGGATTACTTCTTTAGAGTAGTTTTGTCTCTTCATGTGCTGACTTTGTAATTTCCCCTGCTTACTTTCATTTGACTAGTTTAAAAGAAAATAAATTTTACTGTAGATAATTTTATTTTACCCTTTAATGAAGTCATCAGTTTAAAACAATATAAGGATAACTTCTGGATCATTCATCAAATTTAACATGTATGAAACTCTTCTGAAGGCAAAAAATGTTTTCAATAAGTTTTATTTATATTTTTTCCATGCTATCAATAGCTCTGAGATGTGCATTTAGGATCAAAATTTCGGGTACAATTTGAGCAGAAGAGGTGCACACTTCAGATGGTAATTCCCTGAATTGCCTTTTATCCTTCAGCCAGCTACAACTTTGTTCTCCGAAAATACTTCCTCTCCCTAAAACCAGTTGATGGAAAACCCTATCTCAGACCTCACAAAAGGATAATAGCATTCTTAAATTTTCTGATGTAGTTTAAGAACAGTGTCGCGGTTTAGCTCCAGTCAGCAACTAAGCACCACGAAGCCCAGTGGGATGGGGGAAAGAATCAGAAGAGCAAAAGCAAGAAAACTCATGGGTTGAGATAAGAACAATTTAATAATTAAAGTAAAATTGTAATAGTAATAATGGTAATGATGATACTACTACCACTACTACTACTAATAATAATAATAACAACATAAAAAGGAAAATTATGAGAGAGAGAAATGAAGCCCAGGAAAAAAAAGGGTAAAAAATAACCCACAAGTGGTGCAACCACTCACCACCTGCCCACCAATGCTGCTGGCCCCCAAGCCACAATCGCTGTGTGTCCCGGCCAGCTCTCCCCAGTTAATATACTGGGCAAGATGTCATATGATATGGAATATCCCTTTGTCCAGTTTGGCTCAGCTGCCTTGGCTGTGTCCCCTCCCCTCCCAGCTTCTTGCACACCTGGCAGAGCATGGGAGGCTGGAAAAGTCCTTGACTAGTACAAGCACTACCCAGCAACAGCCCAAACATCTGTGTGTTATTGTCATCCTAAGTCCAAAACACAGCACTATACCAGCTGCTAGGAAGAAAATTAACTCTATCCTATCTAAAACCATGACAAACAGCAATGGATAATTTCATCAGATATTCTGTTCTCACCCCCTTTGCAAGCTTTCCCAGTGATAGCCATAGGATTTCCACAAACAAAATAAATGCATCATTTAACAGACACCTTCTGAGACAGACTATAGCTTGAAAAGTAAGGGTGGAATCATCTAGACACTTTCTCTGTTTAGTCTGTGATTATGTCTGGACATATATTGCCTACAAATTGCCTAGAAGATTCGTTTGAATTACAAAATTTGTTTTGGCTGGGTCCACACTCATATGGTATTCATTTCATATTTGAGTCAAGAACAAAATTATAACTTGTGCCCAACTGATTCACAAACAGCAGACGCTGAATGTTCCACAAACAAGCCACAGGACAATGAGTAGTCAGAGATTTTGTGACATTATTAGAAGAATTAATATAATTTTCTCAAATGTAAGTTTTCTGGGGGAGGAAGAAGTTATTTGCAGAAAACAAGATGATTTACCAAATATATGATTTGATATTAATTATTCACCTGGTGTTAACTTTAAGAATAAGAACGAAAGCACAGTTCTTTGCCTTGTTTGTACATCATGTTCCCTCTACAAGGTCAGGCCAGAACAAGTAGTATGATCAGTATGAGAAGTAAGGATGCCTAGTTCCCCACAGATTTCCTTTGAGGTTGGTTGACTTTGATGTCTAAGCAGGGAGATCTATGAATGAAGCTTTTCACTACTTGACAATATTAATAATGGCTCGCTCCACGTGGATCTTCTGATGTCTAATCAAGGTTAAACCTCCACCACAGACAAAACAGGCTGTCTCAGCTGCCCTTTTTTCTTGGCGCTTGTATGAAGCAAATTGCATTAGGGACTGGACAACTTTCACAGTTTGGGTGCCACTGGTCAGTGTTTGTTGGGGAGATAAGTTATCTGGGAGACAAGGCAGACAAGGAAAACTAGGCTAGAATCACAGAAGTTTTCCCTGGAAAACAAAATTTTAAAACCCAGTACTTAGGAAGTGGTCCTGAAGCTGAGACCCTCTCCTCTCAGTTTCAGTTAAATCTAAGACTTCTTGCTGTTACAAGGAGGCAATGCATTCCTGCATGTCTCTTGAGAGACAGACTGAAGAGCTGACCTCTGATGGCTTTCTCTATTCATGTAGGAGGAGCTGTTATGGATTTCTCATTCAAAGTGGAGGGGTTTCTGCCCATGATTAACTTACGTGGTTTCCTACACAGAGACATGGGTATCCAGTAATATCTTTAGCTATTTTGTGCCAGATGGCTGAACCTTTCTCGGCAGGATGGAGGTAAGTCACTAACAGAAAGATTTGAAAACACAATTACAGAAATGCTCTAATGACAATCCATATTTCAAAAGGTAGTGGGATCTTTGCAGGCTCACAAAGTAAACAAACACAGAATCAGTGTTAATACAACCTATGAAAAGTCAGGTTACCGCTAGCAGTTGTTGAGGGTATGCTATCAGGCATGAGCAGGAGCTGAGAAGCTGCTTCTGCAGCTTTATTTATGACAGCCCTTATCGATATACAGAACAGATCAAGCTGTTCCATCCTTCTGATTTTTGCTGAGAAACTTTTGAACTAGTCAAAGTCATGGGGTTTGCTCAACCTCAGACAGCTGACGCTTTTTTAAAAACACATCAGTGATAAAAATCTTTCTTTTTTGCTGCAAAATTGAGCTGAGAGGTTAAAAGTAGCTGTTTCTTTAATTTTACCTCATTTGCACTATCTCGCAAGTCTCTGTCTTTCCTCTCTTGCTTTCAAGGGGGAGCAAAAGGGACTGCCGGAGCACTTTATTTTGTTTTGGCTTGCAGAGTCTGACCACGAGCTCCTGATGTCATCTGAAGTAAGCTGAAGACAATGAGAGTCTTCCCATTGACTTCAAGGAGCACTACATCAAGCTGTAAATCCTTATGGCTAAAGAAAATGGTGATATATTCAGATCTGATCCTCCAGGTTGCAAAAGATCATAAATTCTCATTGGGATCAATAGAAGTGAGGCTTTCTGCACCTCCAGGATCCAGTCTTTTTCTGGGCTACTTTTCCAGCTGTTCATGCAGAAACAGGTCCTGTGCTCCAGAAGCTGAAATAGGTATTGATTTAAGATGTTACGGCTGGTTTTTTTTGTGTTCCTGAGAAGTTAAAGGCAACGGGGAAATTAATTTGTACCAGTGATCCCAAGAGTCAGACAAACACAAGAGGCTGGCTGAGTTCTTCCTGCTAATTGGAAAATTAGATACCACATAAATTAAAATTTGTAAGAATACTAAGTGATTGTTTACTATTTATTAAATGAGGCAGTTTAAAACAAATGAAATATCTAAGGGAAAAATTCCTGCAAGTTAGTTTTCTGGTATTTTTCAACAAAGCTTCCCTGACTTCTCAACAAAGGGTAGAAGACAGTACACAGACTCATGATCCTGCTGTAGTCAGCAACATCTAAAAAAAGAAAGCAGTTTGGCTAAAAAATTGCACTTGTTATATTTATACAGCAGCATGTGGGGCAGTGTGTTTTTTTTGACTTTCCATTGCAGCTGTTGCACTTGGTCTTTGTGAATCCTATAGGCAGGTATAAAAATAATATTTGATTTTAATTTGCAGGTTCTTCATGCACTGACGAAAATCTACCAGAGCTCCATTTCTCCTATTTTAAAGTATAATAACTCACCTGCACATTTTCAGCAAAGGCAGGCTTTATAAGGCACCTTCCAGTTGTCATGGAATCACACACTGTCTTTTTAAATAGCATATCCCTCCTGGGCACAAGCAGCAATGATCATAAATCACATATAGGTTAGAAAAAATCATACTGCCATTGGTGAGAAAAGTATATTCTACATTTTTAGGAGTATATGCTCTTCTTGCTCAGATCAAAGCATTTGAGCATTTTCTTTGCTTGTTCCCTTATAAAGAAAAGAAAAAGGTACTCTAAGTACAGTTTTCTTCTTTTTTTCCTCACAGAAAAAATAAAAAACAGAAGACATTTTAATGAGAATGTGTTCCAGTGTATTGACATCATAAATGACTTTCAGTATCACATACATTTATAAATCTTGTTTTTAAGATTCCATGGAATCCCAGCAAGCATAAAACATATTTTAAGCTTCCCATATGAAAAAGGTTTCCAAATGAGCCTATGAGAAATGTTTGCCAAATGTTTAGGTTGTAAAGACTTAAAAAGTCTTGTGAAAGAACCATAGTCTTAGGAGTACTTAAAAATACTCAGCTGAGTATCGCAGCGCTTTAGTAGAATGAAATGGCATAGCAAGTTCATAAGGAAAACCAGATTATTACAAAATTCACAGTGCTACTAACAAGCTAACAACAGGTAAATGTAATGTATAGAAATTTAAGGAATACTGTCATCCATAGTGTTGTATCTCCCTTGCTCTACCTGAGCAATTAACAGTCTGAGAAAAGAAGGGTGCGCAAGCAAGTTGAGAGGTATGTTTTTGATGTACTGAGCATGGGAAGTGAATGTATACTGCAAAAGTAATTTCTTTTGTGTGTGTGTGTATATATGATGTATAATAGGTATGGAGTTTAAACATATAGTTTTAATTCTAAAAAAATGTAACCAATGGCAAAGAGGAAAAATAGAAGCAAAAAGAAGCAGCTCTCAAAACTAAAATAATCTCAAATAAATTAGGTATTTTACTTCTTACTTAATCTGTCCTCATAGACAGAGATAGTTTGGAATCTTCCATAGAAATATTTTTACATGTGAAGGGAGTTACCCTTAATACTTGTTGGTAGTGTAAGAATTTGTTATTGATGCCCAGAGCTATCCATATTTGGCAAAACCTTTAAAACAGACAGTAGAGGAGATAACTTCTTCCACCTGGAAGACTCAGAAATTCATAATGCAATTCTTCTTACACAATAACTACTAAAGTCAAATACCTGTTGCTTTCAAGTCTTGATAGCAAGCAGAAGCAGTATCTGCATTCTCATGGATGAGAATAGGATATTACTCAGTTCACTGAACCTATTTGAGCTTCAGTAACCTATTTGTTACTGGTAGTGTATTGAAATAACTGAGGACTGATTCTGCTGTAAATAGGTATCAGTAGGACTTGTCTTTATTTACACTGGCCTAATTTTTAACTAAATGATGCCATTTACTCAAGTAGTATTATTCATGATTCACAGCAAAGTAGCTTAGAGCAGAAGTACCTCCCTGAGGGGTTCCACCACCCCACCCCACCCCAAGTTTTAATTACCTATCTTTGTCAACTTTATTTCTGAAAATTTAATAGATAGAAAGTAATGACTTCCATCAGGTACTTCGATTTGACCAAAGGGCAAAGGAGTTGCTTTGTTCTGCTTGTTTTTTTCAGATGTGGAATGAAGAGGTACCTTTGGCCAGATAAAGTAGTATTACTGGACTCACAGTGTAGAGTCATAGTGTCTCTATTAGCTGAATAACAGAGGGAACCTGTGAAAGTATTGTCATTTAGGAGTCTTAAGGAAGCAGGATTACTCAGAAATTGCATAAGCCTTGGTTCCTTAAAGGGCTTCTCATTTTTGCTACTGCTTTTCAGATCTTTATTTAAGTGTGGTTGCTAGGGCTTAAAGCAAGAGTGAAACGTTTCTGCTCTGCTCATGGATGGCTGGACAGCCCAGAAGAAAATGAAAGAATGGAGGGCAAAAGAAACGGATATCTGCTAGATATAAAACATGTTCAATACATTGCTTTGTTACCTGAGAGACATTTCTGTAAAAGAAAACATAAAGTAAGTGTGGAAAAGTTCCTTACTGCAATAGTACATGGAAATTCAGACCAGCTATCTTTGCTTAAATGAATCTGGCATAAGTGATTACCTATTCTAAGGTGACAGCCACCAGGACTTGGGTCCAAAAACTGGAGTTTGCAACTAAAACCAAGGGTCATTTGTCATCTTTAAAGGAGGTGAAGCTGTTTAAGAGTCTTCTTTATGCAGGACCTGCACAAGTCCTCAGTGATATAAGCATGCTTGCCAAGCACTGAAATTACAGGAACAGTCAACCCAGCTGCAGTGGTTAGACAGAGCAGCTAGCAGAGCAGGATGCACCAAGAAAAGGCTCATGGAAACAAAGCAAGGAGAAATGAGCCTTGCTACATAGCTGGGTGTGGCAGTCCCAGACTGGCCCTCGGGTGTGGTTACAGAGTTGAGGCATCCAACTTGCCTGTGAGCAGGGGCCACGGCTATGCAATTCTTACAGTTCTATCCTGGGCAATGAATACTGGGATGAAATGTAACAAGTCCAAATGCCAGATTCTGCACCTCAGACAGAGTAATGCCAGGCACAAGTACAAATTGGGAGAGGAGTGGCTGGAGAGCAGCCCTGCAGAAAGGGATCTGGGGGGTGCTGGATGACAGCAGGCTCAGTATGAATGAGCAGTGTGTCCTGGCAGCCAAGAGGCCAAACCGCATCCTGGGGTGCATCAAACACAGCATAACCAGCCGGTCAAAAGAGGTGATTATCCTGCTGTATTCAGTGCTGGTGTGGCCTCACCTTGAGTACTGTGTGCAGTTCTGGGCCCCACAATTTCAGAAGGATGTGAAGGTCATCGAATCATAGAATAGCAGGTTTAAGTGACCTTTCTTGGCAAAAACACGGTCTAAACGAGATGTCCCAGCACCCTGTCCAGCCAAATCTTAGAAGTGTCCAATGTTGGGCAATCCACTACTTCCCTGGGGAGATTATTCCAATGGCTGATTGTTCTTATTGTGAAAAATTTTCTCCTTGTGTCCAATTGGAATCTCCCCGGAAGTAACTTGTACCCATTACCTCTTGTCTTTTCAATGCGGCTCCTTGTAAAAAGAGAGTCTCCACCTTTTTTGTAGACAACCTTTAAACACTAGAACATGGTGAGAAGGTGTTCCCTAAGCCTTCTTTTCTCAAGGATGAACAAACCCTATTATCTCAGCCTTTCCTCGTATGGCAGGCTTCCAAGTCCTTTTATCATCTTTGTGGCCCTTCTTTGAACGCTCTCCAGCCTGTCCACATCTCTTTTGCATAGCGGGTCCTTGAATGCATCCAGAGGAGGGCAGCAGAGCTGGAACACATATCCTGTGAGGAGCGGCTAAGGACTTCAGCTTGTCTGGTTTGGAGAAAAGGAGGCTGAAGGGTGACCTTATTGCTCTCCACGGCTTCCTGAGAAGACGAAGTGGAGAGGGAGGTGCTGATCTCTTGTCCTTGGTATCCAGTGACAGGATACATGGGAATGGTTCAAAGCTGCCTATGGGGAGGTTTAGACTGGACGTTAGGAAGCATTTTTCTACTGAGAGGGTGCTCAAACACTGGAATAGGCTTCCTGGAGAGGTGGTGGATGCCCCAAGCATGTCAGTGCTTAGGAGGCTTTGGACAATACCCTTACTAAAATGCTTTAACTTTGGTCAGCCCT